>NC_088200.1:29574188-30204669 GCF_028769735.1 Zonotrichia leucophrys gambelii | reverse complement strand
CTGCAACTGAGTCTGGATTTTAAATGTGTAGAACTGCCATGCTTGCACGGTATTTTTCATTCAAAAGTTGCTTGGTAAAACATCTAGAAACACGGCAGGCTGCGCAGCTGGGCTAAGGATGCTAGATGTGGTGTGAGAAGCCAGCATGGCCAAGTTTGTAGGGCAAGGCTGTGCCTGACTAGATGAGAGAGTGTAAATCCCCTGTGGTGCCATTGCCTCCCTCCACTTCCAAAGGAGCACGCACTCTGCCATGCCTTCCAATTCAGTACCAGATTCACCGGCTTCAGGTTCCTTTCCATAAAGAAAAAAAATCTGGTTCTTTGAAACTGGAATGTTTATGAACTGAGAGTCTGCCCTTAGTTGGTTGCAACACAGTTCAGTGCAAGGGTGACATTTTGAAAGGGGGGCTGGAGAGCTCAGAGCAGCCCTGTGGGATGACAAATAAATTCTCAGGGACAGCTGGCAGACAATGCATATTAACTGAACACTTAATGAATGCTTTAGCCTATGCAATCACAAAAAACACATAGAGTACAGGTGAAATGATAGACAGATTTTCTAGTGAAGTAAATGGAGTGCAACTGAAGTAGCTAAATTAAGGTAGTTTTGGAGTTCTCTGCTATATTTTGTCTCACTAAAAGGGGCTTAGTCTAGAGTAGTAAAGCTGTCTCTAAGCTAACAGCACTTAGACAATCAGTGTTTGGATTCATTCAACTCATGCTAGACATGAGAGAGGAAAAGGCAGGAAGCAGCCAGCCTCAAGGACAGGGCAGAAGCAGTCTCAAAGTTCCCAAGCTGTGACACAGTCAGGCTTGACTTTAGTGCTGAAAGTGTAACCAGGAGCTGGGGTGGATGAGAGGAATGGGACAGGAAATTAGAGATAAACTTTAGCCACAGTTATCACAGGTCAGGGAAATTCTTAGGACAGCTAAATAATCTGTAACTTGACCACATACCAAGTGGTGTATTGGGAACATCAAGTGTTGCAAGGTGTGTTTAGATTCCTAATATATATATATTATCCTGTGCTGTTCTCATGCCTGTCCTATACAGCTGGGAAAAACAGACAGATATTAAGCAAGTATGGGTAACAGCTAAAAACTATTAGCTAAATTACTTGTATCATTGCAGAAGAAATTGTTTTTGTGGTGAAAATTACTCAGAATTCTGCTTTTCTTTATGATGTTTAGGGACTGATAAGCTGTGCTTATCTTTTATTGCAATAACATAAAGGACATTAACTTTCCTCATGAACTGTCATCCAGGTTCAAATAGGCACTGTGCAGATGCAGAGCAGAAAGACAAATACAGCTGCACGCTAGGAATGGTACGTGTTTGTGCATCATCCGAAGTCACAGTTATTCATGTTAAAAGGGATAGTTTATTGGGACAAAAGAGAACACAAGTTCCCTGCATAGCTGCATTACATGAGACTTTTTAAATGATAATAATAATTACTACAGCCTGAATAATTATTACAGAATGTTTTCAGTTGTAGACAAGTAAGTGTGGGGAAGAAAATTGCTGTCCTCTATCAGCTGTGTAACAAAGAGTATAATTACAAAAGCCTAAGTATCTAGAGAGCTCTATGTAATCCATTATTCTTTTATTCAGAGAGATGGGTATAGGTGACTCAGCAAATTGCTTCTGAAAGGAAAAAAAATTACCTTAAAATGACCTGTTATTTATGAGATACTGTGTATATAACTTGCAAACATCTGGAGGTGAGCTGGTTAATCAGAAAGTCAGAAGTGGAGAAATCTTTCAGCTGAAAGGTGAATAAGGTTTTATTGGTTTTATTTTTAACTTTGTTGGACAGTGAGGTGTGTTAATAGTAAAAGCTGTCATTGGTGCACTCAGAAGTATGTGCAGTCTTTTGTAAAATCAATATGCAGTCAGCCTTTGGGATCCTAGCGCTTGCTTTGGCTGCACATGGGAAAACTCCAGTGTGATAATACAGAACAAAGTTCACTTTCTGGACTGTTCGTGGTAAAGTAATGAGCTGAAAACATTGCGAGGTGAAAAATGGTACAGGACTATCCAAGAAACCATTTCCCTTTTTGAGACAGCTTGAGACAAAACCTTATTTTGTTCCTCTGAACTTTCAGAGGCTGCAGGCCAGAGAACTGAATGCCAACATAAATCTATTTCATGTGTTTACTTACATGGTGTTTCTGACTGTGATGGGATAAATGCATGAATTAGGATCCCTTTGAAAGTTAGGGAATGAATGTCAGTGTATTTTACAGGCATCTAATCAGGCTGTAATCATATTGCCACTGCTGAAAAACTAGAAGTTACCTGTGGACCAAAATAACTCTTTTCTACCATTTTACAGCACCCTATATTTGTTTATGCCAGTTTGAAAGAAAACATGAATACTGAATTTGTGCTAGCTCAATAGAACATACAAGAAAGTTCCTCTCTTCTCTGAACTTGTCGTGGCAGGTGACCACTAGCGAGTACCAAGCAATATTATGAGAGCAGGGAAACTGCAAGAAAATTCTTTCAAAGGGCTGTGTTCTAGATTCAAGGAATTTTGACCAGGAATTCCCTTAGGCAACAGAAGCATTCATCATGTAAGTGGAGGCAACTAAGCATCATTTTTCTTTCTTGAATTTGCCTAAATTCAGTCTAAACCATCGTGAGTGTGGGATACTTACAAGGTTCTATGCTAGAGACTGTCCATTGCTGAACAAGGACATCTTGTTTGCTTTGAGTCTATCACCTTGCATTTTCATTTTATTCAAATCTTTTCTGTAAAAAGGTAAGGAACAGTCAATCTTCTCCCTTCTACCCATTGGTTCCTAGATTTCTATTATGTCCTTTTGTTGACACCCCTTCTCATACCTGCCATCTCTTTGGTAGGCTAAATAGTCTTTCTACTCATTCTGTGCCTGAAGATTTTAGAACTTTTCTAGATGGCCTTCATGATCTTCTCTGCTTTATTTCCAATTCTATAGGGCCTACTGCTTTCCCAACAGATTTTTGGCACATAATGGGTTTATAATGTGACACATTATTTCCTCTTTTTTCCTGGTATTTGTTGAACATTGATTTTCTCTTTTGACTATTGATTAGTTATTTTCATAGAAAACCTTATCTTCTCCAAAGATCTTTGTTTGGCTGGAAGCAAATAAAACATTTGGATGTCGAGTTGGGAAGCCTGATTCACTACTGTGACATATATTGCAACCTGGCAATTTTATCTTTTTTCGAAAAGAGGGGGGGAACAAGAATTGGAAAAGTTTAGTTTGCTCCACAATTCTTGGTTATGGCTGGAGCCAGAGGGAGCAAGGTAACACTTCCCACTCTGTTTTAGTAAGGCAGCTGTGCTGTAATTGTTTTCCCCAGCCAGGTGAATTTGGGGACAGAGAGGCTCTTAGAAGCAGTCAGACAGCACTGACTCAGCAGGGGCAGAATGTATTCCTTTCAAACAATGCCCACATCACCGTTTCCTGGGTGCACTTTTAAACCATTTTACTTTGAATGCTTTCTGAACTCCTGTGTACAGAACAATGCAATGGAAATTTCCCTTGATATTCTGTCAAAAATCCCATTTTTAAAATAACACGTAATATTCAAAGATCTTTGAAGTATTTGGAAAACATAATATTATGACTGGAAGACAGAAAAGCTGACCCCTTGCTGCACACCTGGAATATTCACATCAGTTTTATTTTCAGTTTATTGGAAAAAAATGTGTGCAAACAGTTCCTACAGGAAATTAGAAAGGAAAAATATTATTTGCTTGACTTTTTCTCTGCTTTGGAACAAAATAATCATATAGCTATTTAAACATATATGTATTTACTTTAATGGCTATGTCTTTCTATACAAATGGCTTCTGCTGCTAGCTCCTTAACACTTTGATTTTTGAGTAGTGCCTATGTAGATTCTGAGTACTTATCATGTCCTTTTTTTGGGTTTGATAAATTATCTTCCCCCTAAGGACCAATTAATTCTGACAGTTTCCAAAGATATCATTATTAAACAGCATTATGTCGAAAGACATTAATGGCCATGATTATTGGAGGTTTTGATCTGAGGATTTCCAGAGGTTGTGGTATACCCATTGCTCATTTCCTCCATTTGCAAGATGCCAGTGAAAGATCTTAGGAGGTGATAATGAGCTTACCTATGGAAGTTTCATGGAAACTATCATGGGAAGTTGTTTTCAACATCAGGCTCAGGGCGAGCCCACAGCGTGCCCTGGCAGCCCGGAGGGCACACGGCACCCCGGGAGCCTGGCACTGCCGGCCACAGGAGAGGGGACTGTCCCTGTGTTCAGGGCTGTGCAGCCTCACCTGCAGGGCTCAGTGCAGTTCTGTGCCCCACAGATTAAGAAGGTAGTCAAGAACAGGCTTCCTAGAAAGGTGGTCAATGCCCTCAGCTTGTCAATGTTTAAGAGACATTTGGACAATGTGATTAATAATACGCTACAAGTTTTGGTCAGCCTGAAGTGGTCACAAATTTGAACTGGGTGATCCTTGCAGGTCCCTTCCAACTGACCTATTCTATTCTCATCTATTCTATTCTATTCTATTCTATTCTATTCTATTCTATTCTATTCTATTCTATTCTATTCTATTCTATTCTCTCCTTTGCATTGGTTCTTCCTAAAATTGTATTCAAAGATTTGGACACACAAGCTATGCTTAGAAACTTGTCCATGATTGTAAGGTAAGTTTTATGAAGAGGGCTTACATAGCATCATCTGATAAAAAGCACATTCAGGTGCTCAAAGGAGTCTTAGAAGACAAGTTCCCCAGCAGATCCAAGAAGTAATCTAGTGCTGAGCTTAGAAGACCTATTTAATGACACAGGCATCTGTTCTGACCTGAAGGAGATTATCTAAGCTCTAACACTGTAAGGCTTTAGTACTAAGCCTATACTTAAACCTGAAAATATGGGTCTGAGGACTGTACATATTTTGAGTCTTTGAATTTGGATATTAAATTATACCTGTGAAATGACATTACACTGCATTTCCCAACATTGCAAAAAGTATTAAAGGAAAAGCCACAGTAGACCACAAAGCTAATACAATTGTGATGTTTTCCTCTTTTTTTTTTAAATAGTACTCTTTTCTTTCTTCATGGCTTGTGCCAGTAGGAGGATTTGGATTTTTTAATTGTTTGGGGACTAGATTGAATCTGGACTCTATTTTGTCTGAGTTTCTCTTGGGAAGATTAAATTAATTTTATTTCATCTTGAAGAGTCCCTACCGTAAGTATGTAAATGTCTTGGATTTCAGTAGTATAAGTGACAAAGTTTCATTTAAAGGCTCTTAGGTATTTTTGGTTTAAGCAGAAAGATTTGAGCTGACTGAATGTCTCATGAAGGGAGAGACATCAAACCCCAGCTCTTCCCATGATTCAGGGATGTCTTATATTATCTATGAACAGCCCTGAGTATCAGCTGAAGCACTTCAGTCAGAAATTTAATAGAAAATGGTGAAAATATCCTTCAGTATAATGATTGAACAATAAAAGGACTAAAAGGTAAGGCTTGTTTAAACACAAGTGCCTCAAGGAAAAGAATGCCATTGTTCTGTGAGCTGCACAAGAGCCCATCAGTCCTAGAGGATTCTGAGCATAGAGTATGACAGCATTGTGCCCATGTGTTCCTTCACCCTTTTACTTTGCTCTCTTGGCGCTTCTAGGACTACAAGCATCTTTCTTTTTCTTGTATTAGGAATTGCTCTGCAGATACTGCAAAGGAAAAGATGATCAAATTTGGAGTTAAACAAAGAAGATCTAGTCTTCTCAACACCGACATCCTCCTCCATAGTCATCAAATACAGATTTAGGACTCCAGAGGATTTCTTGGTTGCCACGTGTTGCCTCTCAGAGAAGATGGGAAAGGACAGTAATAATAACAGCATTATAGGCCTGAGGGACCTCAGCTTTCTTTTTTTTGAATCCTAGAGGAAGACTAGGATAGTCAAGGACTATTCCTCCTGAATAGTCCTTGACTTCAGCTGCAGGTCATTATGATAGAAAACCTTTAATCTTCAGTGTGAAATAAGTGCTGTCTTCCAATAAAGAATTTAAATCTCGAGATAGCAAAAGTTTCTTGTTAACAAATACTGCAACAACAAAACTGTTTATAGAGTGTATTATGTGTTTTTCATAATGGCTGAAATTTTTGCTTCCTGTCTTCTGGAATAAGAAATAGATATATACAGATATTAATTTTCTGTGTATGATGTATCTGATCTAGGGTCATCTAGGGTCATCTTTGGAATTCCTGGATGGTAGGTTTTCACTTCTACTCTTTTGTCAGGGACAAGTTGTTGTTGTTATTTTAGTGGGCAGATCCTTTCTGCGCTCTTTTATTTTATGTTTTATTACATATAGCAAAGCAAAATGCCTTTTTGGACACTGCACTAGAAAAGCAACAGTGGAAACAATAACTGTCATCAGGTGTAACTATAGGTAGCTGCTAGAAAAAGAATGAAAGAAAATAGTAATAGCACAGTCAAACATAGTAGAAATGTGACTAATGAATGCAAAGAGCTACACCAGCTGCAGAGTGAATGGTATTTTATTGTCTATTTCAACTCAGCAGCATTAATCTTTAGTTGCTGCTCAAATCCAGTAAAAACATTTGGAAATGAAAATATATTTGCCTAAAGTAGCTCTGAGTGGAAAGCATGCTGGAATGATCTGGGTGGTGCAGATTTGGCACTCAAGAGTTTAACCCTTCTGTCCCACAGTCAAGCTGAGCTTCGGTAAAATGGTGGAAGCAATTCCCTTTCCCACCTTCCATTCCTTGTTCCAACTTGCACAAGTCCAAGATACTAGCACTCTCTGAAGCTGCCTGAAGAAAGTTGTAAGAAGCAAATATCTCTTAAGAGCAGGAGATGTTTAACCATGGCCCATTTGCCTCAGATGCTCCCCTCCCAACAATGTGAAATATTCAAATAGCAAAGGCATTACTTTCATGTCTGTGGATTACCTGTTTTGCATTACATAAGGAAAAATCTTAAGAAGCTCAATAAACCAGATGAAGGCTGCTTTGTTTTGCAAAGCAGTTACAGTTGCACTGAAGAATTTGGACCTTTGAGATAGTGAGCTTTTAAAGGTAAACAGGGTTAGCGCTGTGCAGAGATAAATGGGGGCAACCTGTGCTCACAGACCTGCTCTGTTCTCCGAAATCCCATTTGTGGGAACACAGCATACCCTTTCTGTCCTGCAGTGGCAAAACGAGGAGAGGCGTTACCTTGGGTGCACCATTGGATGTGAGGCTATGGTGCACTGTCATACCAGGAGATCCTCTGGCTCCCGCCCTGTGTCCTCAGCAGTAAAACTGACCTCATGAGGTAGCATTTAGGGAATGTTTGCTATCTGCATGATAGCATGATCTGGTACTGTAGCATGCAATCCATCCATAAGCATGCTTCTCTTCCTCTCAAAAGCGCCTTGGTTACTTATTTACATCTGGGATCATTGCAGTTCATATTGTCATGGGTTTGGAGATAATTGTGCAACAGTTAAAAAGGTCTTTGCTGCGTCAGTGGCAGAAAACATTGCTTCTGTTTTCCTCAGTCTTCCAGGTAACAGATATACTTCACTTATTTTTACTGGTCCAAACTTAGATACCAAGACCAGAGTTTTCCCAGTAAGTCACTATATCATGGGGTGGCCACTGCTGTCTCTTGTGGTTATTGTTCTTGTGGTGCAGAAGCCCTGACTGACTGCCAGTATCTTCCTCCTGAGCAGAGACTAGTAATTGGAGGAAAAAAAGTCTCCAGACACCATGAAGTATATATTGCCTTAAAGGGGGTATCACATAAAAGCTAATTGCAAAAGAATATAATTTCTGAAAAATCATGTATTAAGTCTTTTAATCTTAATTTCCCAGAGGGGAAGACATCAGATGGCATATTAATTGCTATAATTTTCCTCCTTTCTTTTTTATCATTTGTGCTAGTCCCCACTGTTTCCAACATGGCATCAATCTTTTAGTCAATTTACAGTGCTGCTTATTGCTTATGTTAACCGTTCAATGGAGCATAAATTTGCAAAGTGACTTAATCTGTAAATCCTGGTATTATATTTTCAGTCTGAAAAATATGTAAACATCCCTTGATTGCAACCATATTTATAGGTAGGTGTAATACCTGTAATCCTTATTTCTCCGGTGTTCTTCTTCTACCTTAAGATATTTCTTCATGAGGTATTAGTCAACTTTGTATGGACAGATTTTCTTTTCAACATATACACTACAGATACCAAAACCAGCCAGCCTGCATGGTTGTATTTCAGAGAATATTTTGTTTAAGCCAAAGCCATGTCACAAACTCTTTTGACAGCATGCACAGTCCTCAGAAATGTTCTTTGATGCAATTTAATTTATTAACACAGACTTATCCTAAGATGATGCACTGCATTTTGCTTGTGAGTTTGGATTTGCTTTTCTGCTTTGATCCTTTAGAGGAAGCAAGTTTCTCCTCCCTCCCCCTCCCACTCCCTTCCGTGGGAAGATTTAACTCACTCAATTCATCAATCTCTAATCCCTGACAATCTTTCATGTGGAGTCTGGATTTCTTCCTTGATTCCTGGTCCCTTGCCTGGAGATGACACAGCAGACTCATTCATCCCCATGTCTGAGGGTTCCTGCAGTGCTACCAGGTGGTCCCCTTACTGCCCAGCGTCTGGGCTGAGTTTGACCCGTGGCTGACCATTCTCATGTTTAAACAAGCTGCCCAATACTGCACATTTTCATGAAAATCCCTCTATGCTGATGAGCATTAGATGTTTTGGGGGGGTGGGCAGGAGGGGGTGTTTGTATGCATTTTGTAGCCCTGAGGCATTTTGCTCTTAAGGAATTCTGGAGAGCACTGAAATGTCCTCAGAGGGTTACAGAATGTTGTGAATGGGAGGGTGGGATTTGGATGCCGTGAAAGTAATTTTCAGAAGTTTCTCCCTTTTTTTTGGCGGACAGTGTAAACAATCTTTTGATTGTTTACTCGTTGCCTATTCTTCAGGCAATGTAACATCCTCTGAATTCGGCATTAGTCACCAGGCATGGGCTGTCCTAAGTCTTGGCCATCTGGATTTTTTATAGAAGATAAAAAAGAGTAGTGTGGGAGCTAAAGAAAACAGGAAGATCCCATGTAGAGAATAGAAAAAGCAATTGGATAATACTGCTTCTTACAAAGCAAGCAAAAAGATTTTATAAGTAATCCTTTGTTATGTCATCTCTGAAAGCTTCAGAGAATAGCAGTTGTTTTTTTCTTTTTCAAACATTGTCACTCTTAGAGGGGGAGATGATTGATAGCCAAGGAGATGAATAAACACTGATGAAACTACTCTAACATGTAATGCTAACATGTTCAAATGCAACAAATCTCAAAAAATGACATTTTTCTTAAAGTTAAACTTATAATTTTTATACATAGCACAGGAAATGTAAGTCTATGGATAAATCTTAAAAGAAATTATTTTTCAGCTAGCTAATATTTTCTAATATATGGATTTATTTGATAGGTTCCAAAGTATATGTAGCACAATTCTCCTCTTATCTCATTTTACTTGCTGAGCTAATCTGTTTTGGTTTTTGTCAGCCACTGTTTATCAAGCACTCTGCTTTTTCAATAAATCTCAAATGAGATAAAAATGTGTTTAGCACTGTTGACATCAGACCCCTGAAACAGCTGCAGACTTGCTATTGTTTGGTTTCATTGCTCACTAAAATGAATTTCCTTTCTGTTGAATCTGAGGGATATGATGAGTGACAGGCCATCTTTTTTTTCTTAATCACACAGATCTGTGTGTTCCTCTAGATGCCCTGATAAGCAGTGCATATGTGTGTGAAAGGAAGGGAAACAGGAATTCCTTTCGGAAGGGTGACAACCTACATAAGACTAAAATGAGTCCAAGCAGATGTTCCCATCTAAAATCAACTAAAAAGCCTAAAAATTTGCACCTCTCTCAGGAAAGATTTACATTTATTTTGGCTTCTTTTCCATACATTGATCTTGTTTAAGGGAACAAAAAACAAACAAGAAAGCAAACAAACAAAAATCTGTAAAGGAGTGGTTTTGTGCCAAGTGTATAGCACATGGATATGCTGCACCATGGAAAACAGGATTGGGATACACAATTCCAAAATGTCATCCTAGCTACCGTGTTACTATTCCTTGGTTTAAGACGTAAGTGTTTCCATCTTTGAGAGACCCTCAGAGACAAACTGTTGAGTTTAATTAAGCATTTTTTGGCATCGTAATCAAAGTGGTGGAAGTGAGATGAAGAGCTTTCCTCCCAGAAAAGCAAAAAAAAAAAGTGTTTGATGGTACAGCTGCACTTGAGTATGGAGCCTTTTCTCTTTCAGATGTCCCAGAAACTCCACTGATGCCCTTGGCCTCCTAACCAGCATGTTATTCTTGGCACAAACTTCCTCCCATAATTCTTCTCATCACCATGGTCTCAAGGTTTCCCTCTTCCTTTTGTTGTCCTTTACTCCTGTCACACAAAGCACTACTGCTCCCCTTATTTAAGAACTACAGTGACAATAGTTTGGAACAACTTACAATGACCCAAAGCTAAGAGGCAAGAATAATGAATAAAACATAGACAAGATGAACAGCAATGTTCAGATATTTCATGCTAGATTAGACTTTCCTCATGACCAACTGCAAGTCTAGAGAAACACCCCTGAATTTAATAATGCTGCTCTGGGATTCCAACAGTTTAGCTGCCTGATGAGTTTCATATGAAGTTCTGAGAAAGGCTGGATTTGAGTAATGCTAGTTCAGGTTATGCAGCAATTAGAGAAAGTTAACTTTATGATAGTGGGGTTGAAGAATTATATAATGGAACAGAAATATGTAAATCTTAGGGTTCCAACTGTTGTGGAAATATGATGGATTTGGGAAGCAAACTCTCATAATGCACTAAAAAGGTCACTAAATATGAGATCTCATGTGCTGAAGCAGAAAGACAGGCTGCAGCCTGAGAAGAGTTTACTGTTTCTTTTTAAAACAGGAATTGTTGCCCTAGGAGTCTAGTGTTGTAAAATGCTAAAAAATGTAACTGAAGTAACTGAAATTCTGATTTTTTTTTTCAAACTCTAAGCCACACCACCAAAAAGAAAAAAAAGCAATGAAAAATAGTGTCACATCTATGACTGTTTGAAAAGGGAAAGGTCTGAAGAACTTCAGACAAATTAAATCCACTTCTGCCATGGTGTCAAATTGCAGGAGAAGTAAGGCATTTTCTCATTTTCCCTGTTTTTAGCTATACTTACCTTGGTTTTTCCTCTCCTCCTGGTGGATAATTTCTTTCAAGGTTATCCTATGGTCTTAGTCTTCCCTGAAAGTGACTACCAGCACAACTTTTCCAAATGGTGAAATCACTCTCTTACCCTTTATAACACCATCTTATGGGGTCTTAAAACCAGTCCACTGTGAGATGTGCTTCTTCCATTTGTCTCCCACCAGGATCCCTTCTACTCATTGAAATAGCTAAGACCACTAAGACAGACTTGGCAGAAGGCTGGATATTTTAAGAATTGAAGATGTACTTTCCTCCTATGAGATGCTCCATGATTATTTACTCTCTAGATAGCTCTGTGTTGGAAATTCTGGACTGATGTGTACCCTGAGCAAGCAAATTTAGGCAAACATTTGTAATGTAATTGCTCATTTACTAAGAAGTATGTGAGAGTAATATTTGCATCTCAGTTCCAGAGCTCATTATTGTGTGTTTTCTGGAATCTGTAATCCAGGGAACAAAGCAATTTAAAGTAGAATGTATTCAATACCAGGGTTAATTAATACAAATTGTTTATAGAGAAATTATTCTCCTGCCTGTTTTTCTATTTGCGTATTGTATTTTTGGTTTAGAACATTTTATTAAGGAGTTTGTTCCCAGATAATCAAATAGTTAATGATTAAATAATAAATGATTTTTCTCAATGTTTGATAAAGTCTAGTTAAAAATTTTATAAAGATCCATTTTGGAAAATTTTCTTCTTAGAATATTATTTTTAGAAGTTGTTTATATATTTACCCTTCAGAATCACTTTGGAGGGTAGTCAAATAAAAATTTGATATCTGGGCCTGGATTATTTTTCTTCATTTCCATTCTCCAGTGCAGAACATAAAGTTGCGAGTATAATTTCAGATTCAGACCAATTAACTTCCTGCATTACTGAATTTAGACATAGGAGCAACAAGAATATATTTATAAGCATATGAAAAGCAAAAAAACCAAAGAGAAAGATTTTGCAAAATTCTAAAAGTCACAGTTGCATGAATACAACTTACAGCATGCAGAGATATGCAGAAATTGCAGTCATTGGAATACAGCCCAAAGAATGGCCTGTTTGTGACCCTTCTTACTAGTGGCAACAAATCTGCGAAGTCTGCCTAAAATACACCAGTGTTGCATTGTCTGTGTGGGTTTTGCTCAACTTCTCAGTGACTGAATGAACTTTTGAAAAAGATTTTTTTGGTGACAGAGACCACCCACTCTTCCTTGGCAGTGGGTCAAGTGCTGCATTGCTATTAATGAATCATTTCAGTGGCTGCTCTCAAATCTAAGCATTAAATCCAGTCACATGCTCTGAATTGCAGTATCCTGTCTCTTTGTTTAGCCTTCTGTTTAGTATTTGTTTAATCATTTATATGTAAGCCATGAGATACAAGAATCTTCATTGATTTCTTCATTGATTATAAATATCCATTAGTAAAACAGCTAACTAAAATGCAAATTACTAAAAATAGTCAAATTAAAACCATATCAGGCACACTTTCTTCTGCATAAGCATAAATCTTGACATTTTCACACATTTATTAAGCTAAAAATCCCCTGAAATCAATGCATTCTTGCTTCAGTTATGGACTCTGGAGCCTGGGGAGAAATATGAGGGAAGTGCAATTGATCTGTGTCAGCCTTTTCACAGTCTATAAACTGGGATGTTTATAAGAAATCAGAGGTAAAGAGAGAATGTATTCATTTGGAACCCACTTTTATCCGTAGGATCAATCCCCACATGGTCAAGGGAAAATGACTGGGAAAGATGATATTTGCTCAAGGGGTAGTAACTGGGAATGATGATTTTTGTGAGCTGTGTTTTCACTGCAAAAACAGCATTGTGTGTGAGCAGATTGTCACATTACAATTGTAGGGGAAAGTGTCAAAGTCACAGAAATGTGAAGATTGCTGCCACATGCAATTTATTTGCTGTCTATTCCCTGTGGAGGAAATCCTGCACATTTATAAAATGGGTGGGTGGGTGGATGGATGGGAGGGGACAATTTGTTATGAGACATAAGCATCCACATGAAGAGGTTTGCCAGCTTCCTGCAGAGGCCAAAGTGACCAGGAAACAGGCTGCAAGAGTGACGTAGGGGAAACTTGGAGGGGTTGCACAAGCAGAGCACTCAGCAAGGAACAGCAAAATATATAGGTTAGCAGGCAGGTTGTGTGCCAGGCCAGATCTTTTTGTTCCCTTCAGCAAATTCTCACTGGTAATGATACATGATTTACCTCTCCATCTCCTAAAGACAACTAAAGCATTTTTGCTGTTTTACTGTTGGTTATCCTACTTTGAGATATATAGCCTATTTCCCCTCTCTCATCTAGAGCCTAGAAGTCAGATGCTGCAGATGAAACTTGTTTTGCCAACACTGAGTACAATCCATTGGGTTGTTTTTTTTTGGTCAAAATGCATTATATTGAGTAAAGACAGTAGCCAGACCACACCAGGGCTGTGCAGTCAAGATCCTATTGGGGCAGATGTGGCAGGGAGACTTGGCCTTGCACCGGGACATTGTGACTGGTCAACATTCTTGGGAAAGGGGTTGGGTTTTGTAGAGATGAAAAGAAAACCAGCTGTACGCTGCATGCCCCCAGCCTGGAGAGAACACGGCACCTCCTCCCTCTCACCGTACCGTTTGCTGTGGAGTAGAGTCTGCAGCAAGAGAGGCATAAAAACAGAGAGTTTTATGAATGTTGTATGTGCATAAAAATTGTCATTTATTAAGTAACACTAGAACAAATCTAAAATCAGAAGCTTTCACCATGCTGCACAGTCTTTTAAATACTTGCGTCTCTTAGCTGAGCAGAACTGCTTTTACTGTGCTGCTTCATCTTTTTAAAACTGTAATATCTTCCAGTTAGCCACAGCATACAGAATCCAGCACAAGACTGTATTTTTGGATGTACAGATACACACATTTGTTACCGGCTTTAGAAGGTAGCACTCAAAATATAGCAGGTAAAATTGGTGGGATTTAAGTAGTAGATTGCCTCCAGGCCTTTATATGCTGAAATCTGTTTTGCTTAAGTTCTTTTCAATATGAGGGTAGGGAATTCTGTTACTTTCACACTGTTAAAAAACAAGTCTGCAGCATAAGAGATGGAAAATCTTCAGTGTGCCTTTAGGAATTCTCATAAAATTTGTGTGCTGTGGGAGAATAATATATGTCTGAACTTCCAAGTGATACAGGTCTTAGTCCAGGAATTTAGAAGATTTTTGGTGTTTACGTATATTATTCTCATTGTTCTTTCCTCCTAAGCTGGAATATTTCCAGTAATGGCTCCACTCAGCAGTTTCTTTTATTTTCTTTTTCATTAAACACCACTTCATGACATTAAGTGATCTGGAAACTTTGGCAAAAAATATCTATCTTTTTTTTTTCTTTTATTAGGTTAAGGGGTATCTCATTTTCTGGGGAAAAAAAAAAGCAACTGAAAAGCTCCCAAATATTTAATTGCATTTTGTCTTGCAACAATATATTTGAAAATCTTGTAGGAGAGTCTTCAACTTCTTTTGCTGCCTTTAACAAGGATCTCCATCCTCATTGCAGCATGGTGCATTACACTGCAATAAATTAGTGAAATCTAATACAGCAGTGTGCAAAATGGAAATCACATTACTTGTGCAAGTGAAATAGTATTTCTAAAGTGTTATGGCTTATTTAAACTTGTCCTATACAAAAGTACTGTGTGATGATGATGATAATGCAGTTTTGAGACTGCTATTCCGAAAATGAGGATGTTTAGTTCCATCAGGTTTTGTGCAATAATAAAGCTTTTACATGGAGCATTGTAATTTCCAACTCACAGTTATCTGCAACAGAAGAAAGCGCTGAACAATGGCTACAGGGTGAAAGATTTTGAAAAATATGGTAGCTATTTCTGTGGTGTGATACCCATTTTTGTTGCTGAAAAGTCAGTCAAAGGATATAGCACATATTAGCCAAGCATCATACAGGCTCTTGTTTTATTCCTTTTAAAATTCAACTAATGGTAAAAATTACTAATTGGAATGGTGGATCGTTTAAAATGTTTGGTTCTTTTTTTACACATACTTAGAATTTACTTAACAACACAGAAATTAAACCCCTGGATACCAACTTACCAGGTTGTCTGCACTGGAGTTTACTGAAGCAAAATGTCAGAGGCTTGATAAACTTACAACAACCCTGTCCAAGGGATAAGGAATACTGTTAGATTTAATGCAAAGAACTAGAACTGACAAATCCTCATTACCATAAATACAAAGCAAGTGACAGTTCAGAAACACATTAAGTGGTCTGCCTTTGCTAGAGCAATGTATTTAGTTTAGAAAAACTAATAAGGAAAACTTCCTAGGAATGTCAGGAGAATGTCAACTATCTTTTTTGAAGAGATAATATTTGCAATATTTTATTGATACAAATACACACATAAATGATCTCAGAATTGTATGTGGGAGTATGCAAGGCTTATTTATTATCAAGGAGTGGACAGACATAACAAGACAGTCTACCAAGTGCATTTGCCTGGTATATATATATCAATTGGTCCATATTTCTCAATTGTAAGTGGTGTGCACTATTTGCAGTGATTAATTTGACTCGTCCTTTGAAGAAATTTTTATGTTGGGTAACAATTTTTTAATAATAATTTCCTTTCTATTTTGTGGGAGAGGGGAGGAAACAGGCAAGAAATGCTTAACCTTCTAGAGAAAGAAGGTTAAAGGAAAAAAGAAAACAACACTGGAATGATAGTTAATTTCAGGAATATTTTAAAATAAATGCTTTAGAAACAGTCCCACACCAGACTGTAGGATCTGAAATTAGGTAAGTAAAGGCTGCTTATGTAGTATGCTTCCTCTCTTGGTTTACATACTCAAGCTGGGACAATTCAAATTTTTGACGGACTGTACAGATTTAGATAGATAACTGCAATGGTGCAAAGGTCTTACACTTCACTCAAAAAAGTGTGACTTGAATGTCATTTGCCCCTTTGCTCTGTCAGAGTCAACAAGACTGCAAAGTCACCAAACCTTGAAAAAATCATGCCCAGTCCTGTATGTATTATAGGAAAGTTTGAATAAACAGGTCACACTTTTTAACAATGTGGTCTCTACAGCTTTGCATGTTATTGTAGACCAAAAAAATGCAATTATAGAACTGAATTAAATTATGTTATGGATTTTAAAGTCAGTATTCTGAAACTTAAGAAAATTTGGGAAAATTTCTTTTTACAGGGTCAATAGTCTGTTTCATTTTGTGAAATGGGCAAAGAACTGCATCTCTGTACACAAAAAACAATGGCTATGACTTTATAAATATACTAAAATAAAAAATAAAATATTACATTCAGTGAACGTGGGGTATAATTTGAACTAAATGTATAAAAGGAACATCAGAACATTTCTGTGGAACAGCTGGCAGACTTGTTTTTTCTTCCCTTGTGAGATATTGTCAGGATGCTGCTTTCTATCTGTTTGTCTGCACTCCCCATTTCTCAATGCTCCCTTGAGGCTTTGCTTTCTTTTTTGATATTGCTTTAACCTGCCAGCTAAAGGAAAATGTAAAACCACAGCTGACACCAGTGAAATGTTCCCTTTGTCACAGCTCCACCAAGTCAGAGAAATAAGTAGGTGATGGTGGAGGGGCTTTTGTACTGAATTAGTGGGAGTTGCACAATTAATTCCAACTCCTAGCTTTGACAATCTCCCTTTACTCAACGAAACCCATACATGCATGCATATATATTTTAACATTTATTTGTATTTATATAACGCTAGTGCTTTTAAATATAGATTTTCAGTCTAGAAACCTGGATCTGCATTTTTATTGAAACAAAATTTCCACTGACTTCACTGGTAGCAACACTCAAATAAGGAATCCAGGATCAAGCCCATGTTTTGAACCGTATTTGCATACTTTGTAATAGTGTGTCCAGAAGACTGTGTTCAATTCTTGCCACTGGGAATTTGAAAATGCATAATGTCCCCTTGCAGTACCCTGGACTCCTGGAAGGAAGTGGCATGAAATGCAACACAGTTGGAATGGCCTGCAGAGAAGCTACTTGTGAGGAAGAACACAGTTGAGAAAAGTAGGCATTTAAATCAAATGAGATCACAACAATGAGTAAAAGCAAAGTAAATTCTGCTTAGGTCAGGACTGAAACAAAGACATCAGTGTGAGGTGGAGGTTTTTTTTTGGGTGTTTTTTTTTTTTTTTTGATCCTCCACTACTATCAGGATTGAAAATGTAAGAGGGCATTGGGCATTTTACCTATGAATACATGGTTATTGATACAATAAGGATACGTGTATGGAAGAGTCACTCACACACAAATATTACATAGGAATGTAGTCTTTAAGCAAAAAGTCTTAATTTCAGTTCCTGAGAAATGACTAATTTTCCTCTGCTTTAAGTATCTACATTAAAGTGGCTATTAAGACTCCCTCTACAGTCACTGGAGAGACAGAGACAAGGCTTGTGGAGGGCTTGTCTCTAGAAAGAGCCTTGGTTCTTTCAATAATAAGCTGTTCTGA
This sequence comes from Zonotrichia leucophrys gambelii, assembly GCF_028769735.1. NCBI lineage: Eukaryota > Metazoa > Chordata > Aves > Passeriformes > Passerellidae > Zonotrichia > Zonotrichia leucophrys. Next base: position 30,186,879 of record NC_088200.1, on the reverse strand, counting down.
AAAGAATTACCTGTGAAAAAACACACTCAGAAAAGGCCACCATTCTCTCCATTTCAGAGCAGGTAACTTAAGGCACTATGAGAATACAGTGGCTAAGAGTCATGCAATGAGATAATGGTAGAGAGGGAGGAATAAGAACAAGCCTTACCAATTTATACTTGCTCAGTTATTTTCAGACATGTCAGTTTTATGAAATACTTCAAATTTATTGTGAAACCTTCCTCTGAAAGGCAAGGCCTTGGGCTGAATTGCAGTTTCCCTCCATCCTCAGTTAGATTTTTCTCTAGTCAGCCTCTGCACACATGCTGACAGCTGAGAAGAAACCCATAAAATTACATCACCCTGACATTTTTCGCCACTCTTTCTGTGTTGTCTATTAGTGAAATGTCACCAGTTTACTTGAAAAGTACCGTTTTCACCTCCTGTATCTTTCTGAACAGACAAGCCTACATTACTTCTTCTCATGAAAGGATTTCACCTCCCTCTAAATGGATTTATCCATTACTTTCCTCACATATTTGAGGGGAGCAAGATGTCTTCAGCACAGAGTCTAAAAAGAAGCAATGTGTAGTTTAATACAGATGTAGAAAAATAATAGAAGAATGATATTTGTACAACATATCAGCATAACAATGTGGTAAAGTAAGAAAGGAAAAAAAATTGTAATAAACAACAAGCAATTGTTTTGCTCTTAACTAAAATGCCCTACAGTTATAATGTACTCTAAATTTTAGGAAGTTTGAAAAATATTTTGAAGCTTTGGAGTTGCTGATTATTTTTTGCTACTTCTAGTTTTAGTGTAATCCTACTGCTAAATTTGATTTTTAGAAAGTTCAGGCACTGATTTTCTGCAATGATGTGCTGCATTACCTTTATAATTTGATTCAGATTCACTGTCATAAAAACCTCAGTGATGTAATGAATTCATAGCATAACATATGAAGTGGAAGAACAAAACTCCAGGAATTTTCCTGTTTGTAGATTGCAAAGTATGACAAAAAACCCACCAGTGGCTGGCATTGGATGTTATGATATTGACAAGGCATGAGAAAAAAGCATGACCTCAACAAGTATGAAATTCTGTTGAAGTAAAGTGAATGTGTGCTCCAGACACATTCCTGCCTTGGAATGTGGTCAACCGCTTTGAAATGTGTCCTATCAGCATGTGCTCTTTTATATTACTGGTATCACCACGATCCTACATCTGCCAGAGTGTTTGAGCAGAGAATAGTTCATCCTCTGTGGTGCAGAATCATTTGTGGAGGTGTTCTGGGAATTCGTAGGCACCTGTTCTTTTTACCTGAATTTGTTTGCAATTTGATCATATGAACAGCATCTCATATATTCTGTGTTTCTGTGATTCTCTTCTGCTCTGTGTGACTCTTGTACTGCTACATAAAAATGAGGATTTTCCCTGTATTCCCAGGTGGTATAACGTCAGCTTTTTCCTTTGTTAACAATGTGTTTTGATAGAGGCCTTAAGTACCAGAACTAGCTAACAGTTAGGCTGCAGGTGTTCTTTAGTGACTAAGGATTAGCAGAAGATCCAAATGCTGGTTGGCCTGTATACTTCCTGTCTGAATAGAAAATGGGAAATCATCCAACACGTCACATTTTCCTTAGAGGAAACTAGTCATAGGAACAGGAAGACTGTGTCTATAAAAAAAGCTCAATCTAAGCATTTCATTATTGTTTTCATCCTTTAAATATTTTGCAAAGGCTAAAATTTATATATGTGTGTGTATGTGTGTGTGTATATATACACACACACACTCATATACGTGTGTTTGATTTATGCACATATTAAATGGTTGGTGCCATCTGTCAAAAAAATGAACAAAAAGTTGCCAAAAAACTGAGCAGAAAATCCAGCCCAAATTTATTCCTTTTTATGGCACTGCCCACTACAAAACCAAGAGACATTGCTGTAAAACTCAGGATAGATTTATATGTAGTCAAGCTCAAATTACCGTTGCTAAGACACATCACTGTTTTGCATCTTTCTCTAATGCAGGCTGTGTGTAGGAAAATGACATTAACCCTGCAGATGCAAACAGGCTACCGGACTCCTCATCTGCCAGCTGAGCTGCTCTCTGAAAAGGTCAGCTGCTCCAAGAGCACTCTTATCTCCCAGCCCGATCTGCTGAAGTTGCGTCAGTATTCATTCTTTGTGAGGACAGCCTAGGAAGAGGGTTCAAGATGCTTAGCTACTATACAAAAAAATGGACAGTTTGTTTACAAACATTTTTACTTCGGCCTGTCAGCTGAGTTTTGAAAAGCTGCCCCCTGGTTTTGCCCATGAATTTTGGACTGAAAAGGACAGGACAAGAGCAAAAAGGCTCAAGCTGTTCCAGGGATGGTTCAGGTTAGACATTGGGAAGAATTTCTTCATGGAAAAGGTTGTTAAACTCTGCTCACAGAATGAATTGCTCACCGAAGTGGTGGAGTCACTATCCCTGGAAGTGCTCAAGAAACAACTGGGTGTGGTGGTCTGTGGACCATGTCTGTGCCATGGTCCAATTGTCAAGGTGGTGATCAGTCAAAGGTTGGACAAATAATGTCACAGAATTTTTCCAACCTAAATTATTCTGCAATTTTCACCAAAAACCACCTGAAACTGGCACTTTCTTTTGTTCTTACCTGTAATAATATAGGCTGATTTTCAGTCAGCTTTTAGGAGGTGACTGAAATTCTTCTTTAACAGAAGAATTTGGGTTGAAAAAGACCTCCAAACATCATCAAGTCTAACCTGTGATAGAACACCACCACATGAAATAGACCGTGGTACTACATGACACATCCAGTCTTTATTTAAACACCCCCATGGATAATGACTTTACCCCCTCCATAGGCAGATCATTCCAATATTAAGCACTCCTTATGAAGAATTTCTTCCTCATGTCCAGTCTAAATATACCCTTGGCACAGCCTGAGGCTATGTCCTCTTGTTCTGTTGCTTGTTGCCTGGGAGAAGGGACTGACCCCCACCTGGGCACAATCTCCTTTCAGGAAGTTGTAGAAACTAGTTTGTTCCCCACTAAACCTCCTTTTCTCCAGGACAAACAGCCCCAGCTCCCTCAGCTGCTCCTCACAGCACTTGTGCCCCAGACCCTGCCCCAGCTCCATTGCCCTTCTCTGGACTCTCTCCAGCCCCTCAGGGCCTTTCCTGCAGTGAGGGCCCAGCCCTGGGCACAGCACTGGAGGTGCAGCCTCAGCAGGACCCAGCACAGGGGGACAATCCCTGCCCTGGCCCTGCTGGCCACAGCATTGCTGATCCAGGCCAGGATGCCATTGGCCTTCTTGGCCCCCTGGGCACAGCCTGGCTCATGTTCAGCTGCTGTCACCAGCACCCCCTGTCCATTTCTGCTGGGCAGGTTTCTGCATTTTCTTTCTGCAGAGTGTAAAACTGCCTTCCAAGTTCTATGTCCCTGTCTTGAGCTTCCTGCCAAAAGTCTCAAAAGCTCCTCATGACAGCAACTTTGTTGTGAGTACTATACATGCCTTGTGTTAAGACACACGAGTGTGAAAGAGAGGATGAAGTGTTAGTTAGCTCATGAAGCAAATATATGGAAGCAAACATTCCAGGATGTTTTGTCCCAGGAAACAAAAGACACAGTTTTCAAATGAGCAACAAGAAACAAATTACTTAAAAAACACTGTAGCAGTAACTCTCTAATTACTGGACAGTGGGGGGAAAAAAACAAACAAAATCCAAACCAAGCCAAACCAAAACAAATAAAAACCCAAATCAAACAACAACAAAAAAAACCTCTCTGTCCTAAAATTGTGGATTTCCTTCCATTTCATTTCATCACTACTGGATATGGAAGACAGAGAATGTATGACTAGAAATTATAGTGCTTCTCTATATACACTAACCAGCTGCTTATAGGAAGGGAAAAGAAACATTTTAGAAACCTCTAATGGAAGTAGGTACACATCTTTTCAAACACTATGGCATTTTTCATTCCTCATAGAGGCTGTTAGTGAATATGATCAGGAGTGGATGTAATTGCAGTGCTGGTTAGTGTGGGTTGTGGAATGGTGGGCGGGGAAGTAAGTCCCTAGCTCATTATCGAGTCATCACATGATCCCCATCACAAGTATTGCACCCTTTCTGTTAGAGCCTAAGGTGGGCTGTAGTGTCCCTTGGTTTTTCTGAATCCCTTTTCACTCACCCTCATCCCTATCTGTAGGCCTCCTGTACTTACAGTTGTTTCTGTTCTGTGCTGGAAAGGAACACTTGAGCCATTCAGTAAGATGCTATACTAGCTAACCTTCCTGAGAGTATGTGTAGGTCATGCTATTGGACCTAGATGTATTTGGATATGTTTGGAAAAGGCACCCTCTTTCAGTGATCCACAGGAAAAAGTAGTTACCATGTCAGTAGTCCATGGTAAAAGTGTAAAATGTGAGCATATTTAAAAATGTCATTCCTCTACTGCAATCAATCTGTTTCTACTACTTATCTAAATGGGTACATAATTTCTGTGGCATCCATTACCTGTATAATACACTCAGATGAATATTTTCATTTATAGTTTCTGAATAATTGGTGCATAGTATCCAAAAGCCCTAAACATCTTGTATCTCCCTGCAGCCATACTAAGAAAAATGCAACACTGTTCCCTAGCTAAGCAGAGACAGGGAAAAAGTATGTGTAAAATATTTCATTTTTGTACAGATTACTACCAGGTGCCCTTCAGCTGCCACAGAAGGAAGAAGAGCCCCTTTGTTTCATAGCGCTGTTATTTTAAGATTAAAAAAAAAGATAAATGAGTCCATGTAAAACAGTTTATAAAGTTACCCTGCCTGATACAGGCACTTACAATTGCAAGAGTCTTATCTGGCCAGAAACTTATTCCTTTATTTTCTTAAAAACACAACTCTCAAAGTGTTAAGCACAAAAACTCACACATCTGACTGCAAATAACAGTGTTTTAGTAGGTTATATTTCCCTTCCTTACTTCCTGAGAAAAAAGTACTAAAGGTTCCAGCACCATGCATCACCTCTGCCAACAAATAGCATGATGAATTCATAACTCTTACATCTATTCTTTTGTCTGGAATAATGTTGATTAGTTCAGTTTTTATCCACTCTGCATGAGTCTTTCTTTTGTTGTCCTAAACAAAGTGTCTTGCATTCACTTTCACTTTTGGTGTTTTTACCTCATACTCCTTCAGAGCTGCTTTGGCTGGGAAGTCACCACTGCACATAGCTGCACAGCAGTCAGGTCTGGGTCTGGAATTGTGTCCCAGCAGTGTGCCATGGCTGCGACATGATTCCTGTCAAAGATGAGATCACTTGAGATCACTGATGGGTTGAGATCCATAGCCATGGCAATGCCATAGAATAGTTTCAGGGGTTTTTTAAGTGGGAGTGAATAGATTGGCAATTAATATACTTAGATTCATTGAAATCCATAGAGAACTTTGTGAAATATGTTATTACGTCCATGATTCTACCTGAAGTGTCAGGAGATAAAATCAGCGACTTAAAAAAAAGGATAAGCCCAGAGAAATTAGTTCTTGCCTAAGATGTTGAATGATATTTTATGTTTTGCACTAAATAAATCTATGGCTTACTCAGTAGCTTTAAGGCATATATAGGTATGTAAGAGTTAATATTTAATATAAAATATTCTGGAGCTGTTGTCAAAAGTTTTTTTCCTTTTCTGCAAGAAGAATATATAATTCTGGTTTTTTAATTGGGGAGTAGAAACTTTATAGTATTATAATGTATGCATTTTAAACATTAGCTTCACATGTGTATTGTTGCTACTAATTTACATGAAAATGGCAGTTCATTATCAGGGTTTTAAGTACCATTCAATTAGTTCCCTTCCATGACAGAAAATGCAGTTTAAATGCTCTCCTCTGTGATTAGCATTTGACAATATATATAAAATTAATTTTTGACAATTAAGTGTATTAGAAAAAAATGTTTTATTAAAATATTAATGGGACGTAAACTTGTGGTAAAGCACTAAAACTGCATTTTGAAATGGTACAGCATTATAAAGAAATATATTCCTTAAATACAGGAAGAAAAAGCAACAATTAATGAAAACAAAAAATAAAGATGCTTTTAAAGTTTTGTTAGAATTATTTTTTGGGTGGAATAAAGTAGGGGAGCAGGAAGGTTCCATCAAACAATTTTCCTTTTGAGAATTCAAATCCAGGTTTATAACTTGCTCTGTAAATAACTGCAGCGGTCAGCGGCCTTAAATAGTGTCCGTCCGGCAGCAAGGGCGGCCAACATCCCACTGCAGCAGTAGGGAGTCAATCCCGGTGGCAGGGCCCCAGGATTGCTCCTACAGATGCCCCTCGGCATCTGAAGGCTTCTGGCTGTGTCTGTGGGGACGAGATCACGCTGAGAGTCCAATACCAAGCTGCAAGGAATAACGAGACGAGAGACGGACACTCTCTGGGGACGGTCAGGTTTATTGCCTAGATGGAGGCCAGCCAGGGAGTAACAATCTGGCTGGCACCTAACATAAGGGAGTGACCACAAACAACGAGTGCAACAGAGTTATAAAGGGGGGAGGAATCCAGGGGAGGGGTTCAACCAGAACCAATCCAGGGCGTAGAGGGAGTGAACTTATGATAATAGACAGTAAAGGGAGACCAATCAATACATAACAAAGGAGGGGCTCCGGTCCCACAGCCAATCGTAACTCCCAAAGTGAGGAACCTTCTAGAAAATCAGGTGGAGTAGGGAGTGACTGGCAGGGCCCAGGGTGGGAGGAGTATGCTCTATGTAAGGAAACAAGGGGAGGGGAACTGGGAGTTAACCAGGGGATTGACATAACTCAAGGCAGGAGTAACCAAGGCAACAGAATGACTGGCAACACAGTGGCGGGAAAAACAGTTGAGGGCAGAACCATTATACAAAATGGGGGAGCAATTAAACAAACTAACCTAACACGCTACAACAAATAACTAAAAAAGCATTTCTGTAAATTCAGAAACTGTACAAATAGAGTAAATATTGTTCAAGAAATGTTCCCTGAGGAAGAAATTATTTTGAACAACTTATGGACAACAAGTTATGGACTCTACAATTTTAATATCAGATCTTCACATGTTTAGAGCCTAACCCTAGCTATAAAATATGAATAGAAGAAAGGTATCACCATTACTCTGAGAGTGCTAGGATTGTCTGGGTGACCTAAATATTATGGGTCATTGATGACAGTACTTAATATCAATTAATAAATCCTATACATTTATGCCCAGGTAATGTCAGACACTCTTTCTATTAGTCTCTTTACAGAGAAACTTCTGTTGCAATTTGCTTTCCTAGAGCTTGGAGAATGAATGAAGAAGGTTCTCTGTCTCTCTTTTAAAAGTATCAGAGCGTCCTAGACACTGCAATACTGAAATTGCAGGTTTGTGTATGTAAGGCTTTTTTTCAGAAGCAACAACAGCTTTCTTGGGCTGTACAGGGGCTCATTACTTCCAAAAGCTCTGTGTGCCAGGCTTGAGATCCGGGAGGTATCCACTTTCCTGGTAAACAAAGCAATGAAGATTTGTGAGTCATTACAGCTGACCAGTGCATAGATGACCTAAGTAACTTTCCTGTTTTGCAAGCTTTATGACACTGCCTGCAGTTTCTTTGCTGTGTTTCTGAAATCTGCTGAACTTGGACAGGTGGCCATTGAAGCATTGCATGGAGAACTGATAAAGCCCATGCTGAGGACATCAGATTGTTCCACCAGCTCCTTGCTGCTCAGTCTTTGCTGCTTTTGAAATGTGAGAGAGATCTAAAAGGTGTTTAGGAAAGGCTGTAACTGGCAGCTTGTCTTCACATTGATACTTGATATTTGCTTGTGTACCAGCTAAGACTTGCCCAAGACAGATTGTGGTATCCCCACTGGGCTGTGAAAATGAGATATATACAGAGCAATTACTTCCACATACTTGACCAGTGGAATTAAAACATCCTTTGGAATGTTTGTGTGCTGAGTGTGCCTGGACAGATTCTTATGTGAATGTGTTCTTGACTGAATATCTTTAAGCACAATCAAATGACTGAAAGCTTTAGAAAGGCAATTCTTCAGATTTGATTTCCCTTACATGCAATGCAAATATAGTAATGACAAATTTCCAGCAATAATTTTGAAGTGCTTGAATGTTGGTGTGACTTAAAATGTCCTTATAATGAGAGAGAATCCCACCACAATAGTTATTAGAAAGGATTAGAAGGTTCTTCTCTCCTAGACCTTACAGTCTAGGTGTGCACATAGCACTTTCCAATTTGCTCCACATGCCACAGTTGTAGTCAGGTGACAAGATCCATCGAAATGTAAAATATGATTGTTGTTTTGACTAGTGTAGTTTACAGCACTAAAAGCAAAGCATATTGGTATCCATGAGTCAAAAATTAATTTGTGTTTCAAATGAATCATTGCCCTCATTATGATGAAATGCCTGCATATTGTATTTTCTTTACAGGTTTTATTATGTTCCTCTTTCCTTGGTGTTTAGGATAATGACATTTTTCCATCAGGGTTAACACAACATTTTTTTATACAGAACAAAGATTTTAAAAATAGTTATCAGTCCTTTGGTTCTCTTTAGGTGTCAATGGGATAACTGTCTTTATTTGATAATATGTACTCACTTACTTTGGAGAAAGCATATCTTTGTGTACGTGTTTTCTTCATAGTAGTTAACAATGGTCTGACTCCACAAATATTTTTTGTAGAGACTTACAGATTTTAATTTTATGGGTGCATGGTTGGACCTAAATAAATTATTGACATTTTCTAAATTGTTTTCACTATCAAAATTTGGAGCAGGGTGTCTCCTTTTTTCACCTTTTACCTGCCACACTATGCCTATTACAAGAATGTATTTAATTTTTAAAAAATATGCTGTATGATTAAAAGAAGAAAAAAAAGTCCTGTCCAATGCTACTAAGAGGTTTGCTAGCTGTTCCATGGCATAATGCTGTTTTGTGAAAGGAGAATCGGAGAAGGAAAAATCTGGAAAAAAGCCCTCTCTTTTTTTGAGAAACACTGAGGCTTCTCTCTTTTCATTGCAATTTCATTACCCAGATTCAAAAGCCTGTCAATGGATGAATCAGTTCCTGGCAGAAGTTACAATAGCCTGGAGGGTGCATTTATTTGAATGAGCAAAATTGTTCTTCTAGACAAAGCTCTGATTGCTCACCTCCCTTCAGTCAGGAAGAGGTGTTCACTCAAAACAACCCCTCCTGTCCTAGAACACCCACTGTCTTCTTTGATTTATAGTGCTGTGCAATGAAGGCTGCATCGGGTGACGTGTGCATACACTGAGCACAGAGATGGGTAGAATACGTCTCTCTTGCTGGGAACTCTAATCTGAGTGTGATAGTTTGCCAGAGATATGTCTGCATTGAATTAATGAGGTACTTTGCCTTTAGGTCTAATAAATTTTCTTTGACCACTTCCTGAACATGACCTATTAAAAGAGAAGCAATAGCCCAAAACTGGTTTTTGAAAATTATTAACTTACATATATCCTTTCTGTGTTGTCTAAAGGTAAACTGAGGCTGCAGGAGTGCTGCACTCTATGAACCTGAGTCTATTGCCGTCATGCAGGTGAATTCAGGGAAGTTCTTGCAAAGCTCCAAGCATCCTGTGAGCATAACACATTACTGAGATCCCTCAGTGTGGGAGGAACACGGTGAGGAACCCATAGTTCTGGGCAGCACCTGTGCCATGAAGTGTTCAGATGCAGACTGCTTCCCTGGGGTCCACACTCTAGGGTGAAGATCTGGGCAACTCTCTTGCCCTGATGGGGTTTTTTTCAGTTTCTTTCTCTTTAAAATAGGAATATTAAGCTTCACTTCCCTTGTGGAATGCATTGACAGAGTGATGAAAATATGCTATTTATTATTGTGTCTGATTGCTGAGAAGTGTGACTGTGCATCGGAAGTGGAAACCTCCTGGCATTTGCAAATCATGAAGACTCATTCCATTTCATAACCACAAAGCAGGTAAATTCTAAATCTAAAGGCAGTAAACTGTATATTGTCTTGCAAAGGTTTTATGATCATCCATGTTTGAAACAAAACTGTTAAAAGCTTTGCAAAATTTAAGGTGGTATTTCCAAAATAATTTTGCTGAACCTTTCTAGGGAAGACAAGTAGATCACAAAGCCATGAGAAAATATAATTCTCCTTCAAAGAATATTTTGAAGTCTACCCCAAAAAGCATGCAAAACTTAAAATGAAACTAGACCTTAAATTAGGGATTTATTATATTTGGTGTTGAATTGTCAGGTACTGAGGAAAAATATTTCTTAAAGAAGTTGATTACTGTTCACTGGACTTGCATTTATGATTAATAGAAAATGCAAATAAGATGTATTTGATCCAGTTTTTGTAGTCAATTGAACAACATAAATTTAGTGAGTTTTGGGGATTTATTTGCTTTAAAATTTTGTGTTTTGAGTTTTTTGAATGCATAAAAAAGCATTATTTTTTTAAAATATTTTGACTTAATTTATTAACTAAATTTTATCTGAGTAAGTTTCACAGTTTGAATACCTACTCAGTTTGATAATTCATGAAACTTGTTGTCCATGAGAGAAACCAAACTAAATCTAAAAATTTCATCAAGCAATGCTTATAGATTATTGCTGTAAATCAGTTTCTTGAGCTGTGGTCTGGAATTTTCAAAGGTCCCGGCTGCAAATATTTACATCAGAACGGTGGTTTTGGAGAAGGTATGTGTCAGGAGGAAGAAAATAAAAACCTGAGTGAAAGGTGGGGAGAAGGATGTCTGCAGACACATATATAATAATATGGCAGTGGGGTGGTGTTTCACACATTTGCCAGCACAAACTATCATTGTCCTTGCTTGTCACTGCAGGGTGTTCATAAAAATCTCTCTTATTTTCTCTGCAGAAGCAAAGGTTAAATACAACTAAAAAGTTGCGCACAATAAAATATCTGTAAGAGCACTGCTGCTTTACACCATGTGGCAAGTCTTCTTATCATGCTGAGGTAGAGACTTATCTACATAATTTTCATTATGTCATATCTTATCCTCATCAGGGGCAGAAACTTTTGCATAGATGAGATTAAAGGCAGCTTGGCTCCTAAATCTGGTATTTTTGAGGAAAGAAATAAGCATTTTTCAGCACTGCAATATTTAGCCTCCAATATGAAAGAAATGGCAACTAAGGGACTTTAATCTTCCATGTTTGATTTTAATAATGCAGAAAACTGAGCAGACTCATCAGCTGAAATGCTCAGTAGTGATGCATCTGCTTTCTGCCAGTGGGACATCTGAGCATCCCAGGGCTGCCACAGGAACGCGTGCCACAGATCTTCCTTTGTTGGAGGGGAAAACGACCGTAATAGGAACTGGCAGATCTGTGCCAGGGCTGCACTTTAGCTTCACACAGCCGTACAAGGCAGTTGTAAAAGTAAGAAGGGCTTGCCGCAACACAGAGGCAGTGTTTGTGGACAGGGCAGGAGAATGCACATTAGCGTTTATTCTCTACTTTGTAATTCTTAAGCACCTCTGAGATCCGCAGTTGGACATTCTTGAAGCGTGTAATAGAATGACTTACTCTTTTGGCTAGGAAGGTTTTTCTGGATGCTTATTTCCTTTGTGGATAAATCAAAGAAGGTTTTGTCTCACGGCAATTTCCAAAGACAATTTTAGCAAAGCCAGGAAGAGAATAACCAGTCTGATTCCTCCAGGGAAAAAAAAGAAAGTCAATTTTTTTCAGCTTGCCACTTTCTTATCTCTATATATTGTGATGCTTGTAATTGTGTTAACATCATGTCAGAACATGTCAGAAGAGTTCGTTTTACTAGGCTGCATTTTATGAGCTCAGAGCCAAAACTACTGAGCTGTTTCCATACTATTCCCATGCTATTATGACATTTCGTTCAGGTTTAATAAGATTACAGATTATATAAAATGCATTTCAAAGTATCCAGCTGCACAAGTTGTTCTCCAGTCTGTTAAGTACTGTATGCTAAAGGGTGGGCTTTATTGCAAACGCTTATGTACTATGAGAGTGCAGTAACAGTAGGGAGGGGCAATCTGCTGAAATTGCAGTCACATAGTGTGGGACATTTAAAAAGCTGCAAAATTATGTAGCATGGTCTTGCACTCATCTTGGAAAGTATTTTTATTTGCAGAAGTATTAAAGTCATGATAAGGATCAAAATACTCTGAGTAAAAGCTGACTACCTATTTTAGGGTTCTGAATTTGCAACAGTACAAAAATGATTTATAACTATGGAAGTATAAAACGGCTAATTAAGATGTTTTATGATGTAAGTGTTTAGTAACAGTTTTCTGAAAACAGTTTGTTGAACTCTCATCCTTGTTTAAAATGTAATTTTTGTTTTTAAATTTGAAGTGCTTTTAATTAATAAAGCAAAAAGCAAAGCCCATGAAATAAGCACACAAAAAATTATTAACTGTCTTGTATAATTGCTTTTGAATTAGTTCATAGAGTAGTTCTCAGTCTAGGATTCTTTCAAAGACAAATTTTCCAAACTTAAACTGTAATTGTCACAACAGCTGTTAAAGAGAGCTGCTTAAATTTGCGCTGCCTTCCTCCCACAGCAAGTTGTTGCACAGCTGAGATGTGTTCTTTAGATATTACTTCCTGTTTGCACTCACAAACTTTAGTCTCGACACAGAGGAGCTGATTAAACCTTACTTTATAGAAGATACAATGTGAGATGGTCAGCTTACTTCAAATAATTCTATTCTGATTTTTTCCACTGTCTTGTGTGTGGAAAATGACATCAGTAGAGACAGCACTGAAAAGTTCCGTGTGATTATGAATGATCTGCTTTACCAGTTGCAATCTGAATTCCATTGGAATTGTGTAAGGCTCTTGGCAGTGTTTACTGCCTTATCATCTGTAAGCACACCAATGACATAGTAATTAGAAAAATAAATGTGGAAGTTCCTTCCAGATAAACCCTACGGGTTATTGAACCTTTGAGGTTTTACTCTATTCTGCCTTTCAGCCCTCCCCCTAACTCTTGGTATCTTAGCTGAGCTTTGAAAAGTCATTCATTAGCTTGGACTCTATCTGCCTGGGCCTACCAGGACAAAGCAGACGCTGATAAAGAGAAATCTTGTTTCACGTGTCAGCCAGCCACAGGAGACAGCCAGCATGATTACCATCCGACATGATCACTACCTGCCCCAGAGGGCAATGCCCCCTTACTAGATGTAGACATTTAAGTGTGCAAACAAACACAGTTAAAAACTTGGCAAATTTAGAATTTCAGTTCCCATTAAACACCACAATTACAGTGTCTATGTAAAAACAAAGAATTGTGGCATTACATGGAAAAGCGTGTCCCCTTCACTGCCCCAGTAAGGATTGAGGTATGTTGGGTGCTCAGGGGAGGGTCGTAATCCTTCCAGACATCTGAGTTTCATCTGTGACTGCATGTCAACAGCAACATCTTCCTGCCAAGCACAATGGAATTTACAAAGTACAAGTGGGTTCTTTGGATTATTATGAAACATAATAAGCAAGTTAGGACATGTCTACCTGGGTGCAATGAAACACAGTGCAGCAGTTTCCTGACCTGCTAAGTGGCACAGCCTTGCTGCCTGGCGCCTATAAATTGTACTACAGGATTCGCATGAGGATGTGCCAAAGGTAACTGATCCTGTGTGTGCATAGCCCTTGTAGTGTCTCTGGAAAACATTCCTCAACAGTACAGTGCTGGCAGAGCTATTGATAACATGTGTGCATGTATCTGAAGGATACTGGTATAGCCTTAGATGCTCAGGAATGGAGTCTGCAAAGGCCAACTTCCAACAGGGAAGATAGTGTTTACCTACGGGAGCACGTCTGAAGAGGGGTAAGCCTTAGAAAGCTAAAGCTGGCACTTTCACAGTTCAACTGGCTTGCAGGGGACCTGTTCCATTTGCTCACTATTCACAACTACAAACACATTCCTGAAGTATGATAGCTAATTCTCTGTAAAAAATATTAAGAAATGGTAAAGGAATTATGCTTCTTTTTCAAACCATTACAGTCAATAATGGTGAATTTTAATTTCTGTCCTACCACCTATTTAGCATGAACCACATTTCAGCGAAAAAGATTCCAGGCAACAGCTTTTTTATGCTGTTAAAGTTTCAGCGTCACACTCACACCAACTTTCTCTACCTCTTGTGTAATTTTTTCATGCAAATTGGCAACAATTCCAGAAAGAAATGTAAAGTACTCATTCCAGGGTGAGTACCTTACTGCTTAGCAGCTAGGTAACTCTCCTCAGGAGGGTTAAAAACTAATAGAATCCTGTCTGTCATAGGTGAGAGCTGTAGCCATTCAGATACTGAATAGAAGAGAAATCTTTTTTACACATCTGTTGTGTAACATCTCTCTTGCATATGCTGAGTACACAGTTGCCAAGTGAAGCTTGGAAGCAAGAAAATTAGCTTGTGAATCCTGGTAAAGCTTAAGTTTTGATCAGTTGCTGAACTGTCCCAAATCATCAAGGTTGAAACACTACTTAACAGAGCCAGAAGCTCAGCCGTAGGTACATAAAGATCTTTTCAGTTAAATCATGTGGTGAATAAGGATTTCCATCTATCTGTAGGTTTGGGTGGCAGCTGAGATAAGTGTAGTCATTCTTGCATGAGAATCTTTGTTCACAGAGGTTAAGATTGTGGTTGAGGACCATTGGAATGACTCCTTAAGTAAAGCAGGGGATTTCTTGCTCCTGGCAGAAGAGAGCTCTTAGCAGTTTGGATCAGGCAAAAGATTTCTGGGTCAGATTTTGCCTGTGTGAAGCTGTAGAGAGAAATTAGGATGTTATGTATTTCTGGGAAGAAAGGAGGGTTAGGTATGACATGCTGGGTTACCTTTTGATCAGTTTAACAGACAACGTTTGTCTTCCTCTTTTGTCTTGTGTTCCTTATTTCCGAAAAGAATTTAGTCTCTTGCCAGTGATAGCATGGGAAATATAATTTTCTACTCTGAAAACACAGTCCAAACTGTTATTCATGATAACATTTAGCCATTCAGAGAGGTGCAGACCATTTAAAGATGTTACAACAGAGGTGGTTTTATTTAGATATTTTGCTTATATGATTCAGTCTGTGGTTTTCTAGAAAAGTTTTAATTTATGTTTACCTGTGAACTCAAACAAAAGACTTATAAAGAATTTAAAGAAGGACCTGAGGATTCAACATTGCCCTGCTAATTGGGAGTTAACACTGTGCTAGGTATGTCACTGCCCACTGCCCCACCTAAGAGGCAGTGAGCACTTTTTTGATTTGGTCAAGTGGGACTGGTCCTGGCTTTCAAGTGAAAGGTGGTAGTAGAGCCTGTCTGGAATTCTGTAGCTGTTTGGGGTAGCAGCTCACTCACATTCAATGATTTTTGTGTGATATTGACCTCATACCTTTTGTTTCAAGTCTACACTATAGATATATTTATGCAAAGGTTTGGGGTTGGATAGTGGGGTTTCTTTTAATTGCACACAGAAGTAAAGGAAATATGTGATAGTTGTGTGCCTTAATTAATGCGGCCAGTTACTTAATCTCATCTGTAGTCCTGCAGGAAATCCAGGCTCATTGCAAGGTAAGGGATAGCACACTGTGGTACAAAGCCAATGGACATTATCTGCTGCCAGGAGAAGAAAAGCAAGGAGATGTTCAGGTCAGGGCTCTTCTGCTCACTTGCTCTGTGCAGCAGACCTAGCTCAGTAAGAGCAGGCACCTGACAGCCATTGCTGTTCTTGGGCACCCATGCCTGGTTCTTGAGGGTACTCCCTGAGACTGAAAAACACATTTTCAAACCAAGCTCAATCCATCTCATCACTTCAAATTGAAACATCAAAACAGAATTATATTTTTAAATGAATGCCTATTCCCAAAACTTAGATTCACTACCTTTTGTCATTTGTGATTGATGCTACCCAGTTGAATTCAATGGACCCCTCACAGACATTCAACTAGAGTGAATAAAGCAAGTTTCCCTTGAAGCAGAATTATTTTGTGAGTGTTTGTAGTATATTTCTAAAGTTGTGAGGGTGAATTTAGCTTAGCAAGTTCTTAAAAAGATCTGTAGTTGGAAAGTCCCACATGTAAAAAGAAGAATTACACAACATTTTTCCAGCAAGAAGTGGAAAAAGAAGTGTTTTCCTTTCTTAGTCTAATCCTCCATAATCCTACTAGCAGGAACAAAATATTTCTTCTTTTTATGTTCTTGTGCAGAGCTGTCAGCAGTTGTCGACAAGTTGCAATTTTCTATCAGGCCTCAGTGTTTATACACATGATCTCACATTCTGAAGAGCAGAATATATACACAACACATCCAAAAATCTAGTTTGGCATTTTATCCATTTATTTTTTCCCTGCACCTGTGATGTCTGTCCTGTTCTGCTGCCATAATCTGTCATTTTCAGCATTTCCCTGCTTTTTGCAATTCTTTATTCAAGTGATGACTGTTTTTTTCATAAAGTCTCATTGTCATGCTTCATTCAACTTATTGAGCCATGAAAGTTCCTGTTATTGCATTATACATATTGTTCTGTGGTATGAAGGTAGTCCATCTTTGTCACAGCTTGTGCTGATGTAGATGTCAGCTGAATGACCATATATTCATTAGAATACTCTTTTCCCAAATTATATTACAGAATAAATTCTAGTGAGCAATTTCATTATCATAATTTTCTCTTAATTTTTAATATACAAATTAATAAGTTTAAAATTGAATAGACTACATCCTTTTAACATGTACATGAGAGAATATTTCAAAAGAAATACTAAAGTTTATATTTATATGAGTTGTACACCAAATGCTGAATAAACATGTGCTACAGTTCATCCAGATTTTTAAATACAGTTATGACTTTAAGCTTAATCTCACTCACTTTTTGACATTGCTTTTGTTCACTACACTTTTACTAGTAAAAGTAAACCCTGAATATCTTTAGAAGAGAGAGAAAGGAAGAGGAAAAGGGAGAGATACACAGAGAGAGGGAGAGATAAAGGGGGAGAGAGAGAGAGAGAGAGAGAAAGCAAGAAAGAAAGAAAGAAGAAAAGGAGAAATTTAAAACAAATACTTTTAATTTAAAGTTTTGAATGTTTATAAATTCTGGAGGATTCTGGTGACACTTACAGACAACTTGTAGCAACAAAAAAATCCTCTTCACTTCTCTGCAATTTTCTAATCCTCACTGCCCCCTCTGTGTTTTCTGTGTGTGAACCACAAAATTTTTCTCTATTAAAGCCTCCTAATCATGATATCTTACATTTTCAGCCACATTAGAGAGAGATCCAGGCTGCAAAGAGACTGAGATAAGAAACTACATTTTCTTATATCTGAGGTTATCTGGACATAAAATAGTTGTTCTTCATTTTTCTCTATAGTTGTAAAGCATCAGACCTGATATGAAGTTCCTATTTCTGTGTTAGTGCTATGAAGATTTACTGACATGTACTAAAGCACAAGGAACAGTGGCATAGCTTAAAATGTCATCTGAAAACTGAGGCAGGGACGCCATACTTTAAATGAGAAATTGCTTTGCTTTTTGCTGCTTCTTAAAATAAAAAATCAATAGAAGGACGAAAAAGAGAGCTTTGCTGAGATGACTGTTCCTTTCAATTCTGTAAGGAAGCCTGAGACATACTGATGGCATCTTTGTGCTTCTTTATATTTTCAAGTTAGGCTGTAAAAATAAGAACTATTCTAATAGAAAAACTTTTGTAATGCATAGAGGGCAGGTGAGGAGGATGCATATATGTCCATTTCAGTAAATGCTTCTATTTAGTTACATGAAGTTACTCATAGAAGTAAGGATTGGTACTTATACTATCATTAGTCTGGAAAATATTGGCACTATATCAATCTGATTGCTGATAGTGCTAGATTTTTTTTCTGGAGGCACTAAAAAGATTAAAGTATATATTTTTCAGGTATTTATCAGGTATCCATCTGATACCTCTGAACACCTCCTGTCTGATGTTTCTGCTCTAGTATTTTTCAGATTGCTTTTTTGGATATGCTAATGGCAGTCTGCTATTGTAAAAATTGTCCATAAAGTAAAGCTGGTTAATTTTTTTCTTACCCCTTTACCCTAACACTTTCTCATAAAGCATTTCCTTCAAAGTGGTCACAAAAAGTTACCAAGGTCACTAGTTTGGAACAGTTACCAAGGTCACAGTTTAGTTGACATGATCATTGTCCTGGTTCCAGTCAGGACAGAGTTAATGTTCCTCCTAATAAATGGTACTGTGCTTTGTTTTGGATTTAGGACTAGAATAATGTTGGTAACACACCAATGCACTTACCCTAAGTGAAGGACTTTTCAACTCCTCATGATGCACTACCAGTGAAGAG
The DNA here is from genome assembly GCF_028769735.1 of Zonotrichia leucophrys gambelii. Lineage (NCBI taxonomy): Eukaryota > Metazoa > Chordata > Aves > Passeriformes > Passerellidae > Zonotrichia > Zonotrichia leucophrys. Next base: position 30,168,540 of record NC_088200.1, on the reverse strand, counting down.
ATTAGGGAGTACCAGAAGCTGAAGAGGACACAGGAAGACCACACCTGAGAGATGTCCAGTACAACTGGAATAAACTACCCAAGAGGGAAACAACCTCACTATCTGCCATGCACTGATCCAGGCTGCACTGGAAAAGGGTGCAACTCTGGAAAGCCTGCAGTATGTTGATCATATCATTTTATGGGGCAATGCAGCAACAGAAATTTTTGGAAAAAGGAAAAAAATAATCCAAACCTCTCTGAAAGCTAATCTGATTTTACCACACAGTGAAATAAGTTTAAGGGATATGCACACGACATCCAATTTTTATGAATAAAATTGTTAGCCTCCAACATCGAGGTGAGCATCGCAAATCCCATTGGATGTGCTCAACAAAATAACAACATCTCTACCAACTAGCAAAGAGGACCCACAAGTTCTCTTAGGTATTCTGGGTTTTTGGGGAGTGCATACTCTAAGTTTCAGTCTGATTGTAAGCCCACTTTATCCAGTGACCAAAAAACAGAACAATTTCAAATTGTTGAGCAACAGCAAGCAACAAATCAAACAGGAAATCATGCAGTAACCTTTGGGTCAGTTGGTGAAGACAAGACGTAAGATATATGCCCTACACCACAGCCAGGGAGAACAGCCCTGCTGGCAAACTCTGTCAGAAAGCACCAGAGGAGACTTGAGGTTAAACCCTAGGTTTTGGGATCTGGGGATACACAGGACATGAAATCTGTTCTACTCCATCTGAAAAAGAGGTACTGTCAGCTTAAGAAAGAGTTTGAGTTGGATTTAAAATTATTGGTACCAAAGGTCAATTCCTCTTGGCATCCTGACTGCCAGTGCTGGGCTGGATGTTCAAAGGACAGAGATCACACAGCAGTCTCCACTAGGAAACCTCAGTTGCACCAAAATCTTGGAGAGAAATCGTGAACTGGACAGAAGGCAAAGATTTTGAAGTATTGCCAGAGGAGGAGGTGAAGTCTGCTGACGATGTCCAAATGTATAATAAACTACCAGAAGATGAGAAGCAATATGCCCTGTTCACTGATCTGTCCTGTTGTAGGAAATCATCAGAAGCAGAAAACTGCTGCATGGAGTTCTATATGATAAGTTCCAGAAACTGCTGCAGAAGATGAATAGAGCCAACTTGCTTAAGGGAAGGCTATTCAGCTGGCTTTAGACATTGCTGAATGAGAAAAGCTGACAGTGTTTTATCTCTACTGACTCATGGATGTTGGCAAACACCCTGTGGAGTTGATTACAGCAATGGAAGCAGAGCATCTGGGCTGCTGCATTGATCAGGCTATCCCTGGTGCCATAAAACCCGTTGGCAGGGATGAGAAGGCCAATCTGACTGAACAGGGGTTTTTTGCTGGGACTTGGGCAAAAAAGGAATATGCATGCATTTTGGATGAAGTGACAAGCAAATCAGAAGACCTACAAGGATGTTATGAGGTTGTGCATGGAGAAAATTAGAAGAGATAAACTAGAACTTAATCTGGTTACTGACATAAAAGATGATAAAACATGTTTCTACAAATACACGTACAACAAAAGAGATAAGGAAAATCTCATCCTTTACTGGATGCAGGGCTTAAAAATTGAGATGAAGAATGATAAAAAGGCTTATGCAGTTCATGCCTTATTTGCCTGAGTATTTAAGAGTAAGACCAATTATTATTTGGGTTATTGGGGTGCACAGGCCTCCAAGCTGGAAGAGAGGGATGGAGAGCCCCCATATTCTAAGGGGGCACATAGTCTCTTGCTATGCCATTTCGACACACACTGGTCTATGGTACGAAACAGGATCCACCCAAGTGAGGGAAAATCAAATTATGTATCTGACTTAACATTACACTGAGGGCAATGACTGCTGGAGCCTTCAAATATTGGAATGCCCATTTTGCAAAAGCCTGCTGGTTAGTCAACATTAGGTGGTCTGCCAATTGAGCTGGCCCTGCCCAATAAACATTCATGTACTATAGGAGAGGATAAAGTTCCTTTAGGGCATGAAAATTATGCTGGGGAAGTCACTGTGGGTTATTTCTACCTCAGACAGGTAGGAATCCATCCACAGGATTTCTTTTTCTCAAGGATCTGGGTACTCTTGGTGGGTATGCAGGAGGGTAGGGAACTCTGATGTGTACCTCAAGGGGGTTTGATTTTGGCTAAGACTGGAAAATTATTTGAATTGTAAGATGTCAGCTGCTGCATAATACTGTATTTCATCTCCATTATGATTGCTATATGCCATATCAACATTACTACAGTAAGAATTATCTGGATTAATGAAAAATTAATTTTGATGAAACCAGTGAAAGTTCAGTAATGACAGAATCAGACAAGCTCAGCAGTGACAGGACCAGAGCTGGCTTCAGCATCCAACATCACAGATCATCTTTTCTGCCCTGAGGGACTCCATCCTGACAGATGGAGCCCAAACTCATGGACTAAATTCATGAGACTACCCACAGACTAAGGAAACTACATTTGTGTGTGTATATCAAAAGACAGGAAAGGTGATGACTAGTCAGGACGCATTGGAAAATGCGGGATTTAGGCATGGCACATATGGTTTAGAATAAGAAAGGAATATTATCCTGGTTTCAGCTGAAATAGAATTAATGTTCTTCCTAGTAGCTGTAGAGTGGTATTTTGCATTTAGGATGAGAATAATGCTGGTGACACACGGATGTTCTAGTTGTGGCTGAGCAGCATTTCCCCAAAGTCTTTCCATGCTGTCCTGTCAGTAAGGAGGTGGGGACCACCGGAAGGTGTGGTGAGTCATAGACAGGACAGCTGACCCCAAATGGCCAAAGGTATATTCCTTACTATAGAGCATCATGCTGAACAATAAAACTGATGGGAATTGGCAGTGGGTGGAAGCCCACTACTTGGGGATTGGCATCAGTCAGTGGGTGGTGACCAATTTCATTGTGCATCACTTGTTTTGTATATCTTTTATCATTATTGCTATCCATTTCCCATCCTTTTTGATGCTATGAATCTGTCTTTATCTTATCCGACAAGTTTTACCTTTTTTCCAATTCTCCCTCTCATTCCACTCTGGGAAGTAAGCAAAAAACTATGTGGTCTTTAGCTGCCTGCTGCACTAAACCACACATATCATTTAGCTTATGTGATCTTTTCACCTATATTAAAATTTAAATTTCAGAGATTAATATTTGGAAGAAGAAAATTAATTACCTCTCCAGTTAATATTTCTGGTTTTAATTCAGTTTATGAAGCACAGAAGCGGATTTTGCAGCAACCACTTGGGGAACTGGAGTGTTTCACAAGGAATCTTGTGTTCCTTGTTTCTGGGAGAGGGTGGGACTTTCCCCTCTCCTATTAACTCTTTTGGTTATGATTACTTGCCAATTGCCAAGTACCCCAAAGATAACCCCAAAGATAGACATGTGTTGTTAATAGCAGAGGCCTGAGGATAGCTTGGTCCCCTACTTAAGCAGTAGCTGAACAAAGTGCTTTCTTTGCTGTTCTCTCTCCTTTCCCCACTTCTGAGGTCCTTCAAGTGTGCTGCACCTTCTGCCTATTGGAATTCAGAGACAGATGGGTCTGAGAGGGAAATGTTTAAACAGTACTGGCTCTCTGTTGTAATCTTCGCTGCAGTGTTGTTCTCACCTCTCTGCTGGGGCTCTTCTCCATTCTCTGCAGCACAGTCCTTCCTGTCTTCTCAGGGGCTCCCCTTGGGCTCTCAACCCACCCCTATTTATTTCAGTTACTTTCACGAGCTACAGCTGCTGCCCAACTAAGGACCCTGCAGCTGCAGCTCGTTTGGAGCAACTCAGACCCACACAGGTCTTACAATACAACATATATTCAGGCCCCCACATTGACACACACAGGTCTTACAATACAACATATATTCAGGCCCCCACAGCTCTCAACTTGTGACAAGTGTCAGATTGCAGGAAATGCTTGTTTTCTCTAAAACTGTTTTTGTTTCCTCTACTTTTGTGGATTCTGTCTTCTTTACCTCTCCTTTATTCATAGTGTATTATAAGGCAGCAAAGAGCTCTAGCTTGAGTTGATTTGATGTGATGGGAGGCTTCACATGAAACCAAACTCTGTCATAGCTGCCTGTGCAAGTGAGGCTGACTGCTTACAGTTCATGAACCTTTCCTTTTGGTCTCTAATAGTCTTGCAGCACCAGTCTGATAATTTTTAGTGACTTTTCAACTGCTAGGATATATGTCACAGACAACTTCACTTTTGTTTTTGCACAAGGGAGCTGAAAATCCATCCTATAAAATGGGGCTCACAGAAAAGTGTTTCCATATGCAAAAAAAAAAAAAGAAAAAAAAAAGGAATTAAATTTGATTTAAAGCACAGACATGATAGTAAATTTTGTTTTGGTTTGGGTCCATTTGTCTTATTTCCATTTCTTTCCTTTCTCATGAGGCTGAATGCTGTTCCAGCTATTTATAACATATTTCTTACAGTATGTCCAATGCTGATCAAACTAGTAGATGTTCACCACAGGCCTAAAATAACTTTACATTATAATTTTACTGTTGTATTTTTTGTCTCAGTCACTCAGTCTCTGTGGAAGATGGAACTTACCCTTCAGAGAGGACCTCTGAACATTACAGGCCAAAAAGAATAGCTGGTACACATTAATGCTTCAGTTTGAAGTTCAGTCTGAACTCAAATCTGAGTTCAGCGGTTGCGCATTTTTAAAGTGCGTAGAGGTTGAGGGTGATATCCAGGGCAGAGCAGAGTTATGGAAGAGGATTAGGATCAGCTAAGTTTTAAAACTGCTGATCACATTTGGGAGACTAAATGTAATTTGTCTAGCTCCGACAAAAGAAATTAACAAAAGATCTTATTTCACTTGAGATAAACCACCCAATTTTAAAATATTGTATTTAATGTTCAGTCCTTCTACCAGATATGTGATATGCCGTGTAGTCTCCACATGTATGAATTATACTTTGTATAGTTCCATGGATTTTGTTTCTGTCATGTACTAGTCTTACACTTAGGCATTTACTTCTGTACTTTTCGAAGTCCGAGATTTGCCACATTAGGCAGTTTCCTCTTTATCAGACTCCAGCTGCTCTTGCAGATGATCTCATTCTCCTGCCAGAACTGCACTCACCCGCAGAGTTAATACTGTGTCATGGGCATCTACTCTGCCTCTGGACACAAAGATATGGCAGGGTGGCTCCCGTGAGCTAGAGAATTGAGCCTGGTGATGATGCCAGTGTAGAGGTGGATTTGTAGAGTTCCAGAAATGTTAGCTGGTTTTTGTTATTTTTTATCTAAAGCTAAGACTGAGTAATACGAGTCACCCTCCAATTATTTTACTGATGACTGTCACAAGCATTTTTTCATATTTTGTGTAAACCTGTAATTTTGTGGAGTTTGAGATGACCTGCTGGACAAGGGAAGAGGATGTAGGTGAGACTCTTTGCATCAGTTTCAGGTCACTGAAACTGCTCCTGTTACCCACTGAATTATGTGAAAGTCTAATCTTTCCTCTCAGAGGGTTAAAACTACATCATTCTGCAAGGGAAATATATTATTAAGATAATAAAAAGACAATATCTCCTATTTTGTTGTTTTGTTTTGTTTTAGTAATCTGCCTTGCCTTTTTTTATAATCTATTAAGTCTTGAGAATTTCGGTTTTTTTCCAACTTGCAAAAGTGATTTTGTTGTCTTCCCCAGAGCAGTCTTTCTTGGGGGCACTGCCTCTTTCATTACTTGTGTCTGTCACAGTGAGGTGTGCAAGTAAATAAACAAGGCTCCAAGATATGCTGCAATGCAAATAATAGCATAAAAATTATTAGAAAGTTTATTTATTCTAAAACCTCTCAAAGGAGCTGGACTTTCTCTACATTGCACTTGTTGAAAAAAAAATGAATGGCTGTAGGCCTTGCATTTCATAAATTAATCTCAAATTCAACTTATTTACCTTCTGCTCAGGTTCAACACACTCCATCAGCCATAAAGAACCCTAAGGGATCATGTATCTCTTTTCATAGGAAAAAACAGCTTTCTTCAAAATACAACTGATACAGGTTTTTCAAAGATTGCTATGTTTACAAATGTTAATCCTCAGCAAAACTTGATTCCAGCTCATACTGACCTTGAGATTCTGCCTTCAATTAGTTAAAATTGTAAAAAACATTGACCTTTGCTGATGATTTGCAGAGGAAATGCCTCTCCTGTGGGCTGAATGTCCCAGATTAGCCCTGGCCTGTAGTGGAAACACTTGCACAGTCTTTAGTACCTTCAGTTTAGTACCTTCACCATTTAGCATTACTTACATGCATCACCCTTTCTGAAGGGTGATTGCCAAGGACAGCTGAAAAGCAGTCATAAAATTCTTTGTAAATAGCTTTTGTCTTTTCCATTCTTAAATCTGTCTGTAGGACTGGTGAAACCTGACCTAAGTTAACACTGTGCAAATCTGTGTCTCTCACAAGCAATGTTCAAATGATTGATTAAAACGTCTCTTTAGTCCGTGTAAGAGCCCAGAAATATGAGGCTGTGGCCATGCGGAAACACCACATCAGAGGCAGTATCTTGCTCCTGGTGCTCTTTGAAATAGAGGAGAGTAATTGTATTCTGTAACCTCCCAAGGACTGAAGGAGCAGATCCCATTCATTATGTGCCATAAGGAGAAAGGTAATTTTAAGGTACTGCCTGATCTTCCTAACCCATTGCATGCTGCACAGGTGTTAAATGTCCTCTGCTCTGAAACACAGAGAAATGAGCCGTGCTTTCCAGAGTAACAATGAAAACAATCCCTACCCAATAAAACCAAAATATGAAGAAATAAATCTTCTCTCCAGCAGACAGTAGAAATGAATCAATTATGAAACTCACACTAAACAGGCGCCTCCTAAGCTGCTGTTGTACAGAGCTGACTCTGCTCCTGTGTGTGTTGGTCCCAGTGCCAGTCTGGGCGGCTGTAAGGGTGGGGTGGCCACCTCAATGGGGCAGAGAAGGTGAGGCATGAACAGGCAATGAATTCACACAGAAGATGTGGTCTTAACGGTGCTCTGGTTTTGACAGTAGTTTCTCAGAGGCAAGAGAGGGAGCTGAGGGAGTCATGATTTTGTTGTTATGCTAGCTGTGATGCTGGCAGGAGAAGCCTGTTCTTTGTGACTCTGCAGGCAAGCAATTTGTCAGGAAGATGCTGAAGAGTGCTGGCGGATGCCTTGTATCTGCTGAAATTGTCTGTCATGACAAAGTCTACACAAATGAAACCACTCGTTTCATCACAGAAAATTATCACAGATAGTGATTATCTTTTGATAATTATTTTTAAAAAATAAAATTTCTTTACAATGTCATCCTTTTCATCCAAGGTACCTTTATGAAATGCGTATCTCAGGTACATTTTCTTCCTTAAATAGACACCTAAATGGTACATAGCTATAGGAGGGAGATCCCATTGCCTCAGAAAATTCAATATATAATAGCTATAGATAATTCATTGTAGGTACTGTGAGTGAGTAGTGAAACTAACTAGCGGGGGATGAATTTTGTATTTCATGGTGTGACTGTATAACTCAAACATGAAAGACATATTTGGATAAAGTGATAAAGGGAAATGGCCTGTGACCCAAATACTATATGATACTTTCTATGCAGACTGAGATCTGCATTTTCAAAATCCTGCATAACTACTAAATACTCTAAGGAATAATTAGTGAAGATTGCTGCAGGCTCATAATATTCTCATTCGTGTTTATGTTTTCTTAGATTTGTTCTCATTCCAGCATTATTTTTCTCCTCTACTGGGATACCTTTGTTTGCTGCTTCTTCCTTTGATTTGTGATTTGTCTTTCAGTTAATATCTTTAGTATTAGTATCTTTACATCAGCAGCCTTTTTGTGGAGGGCTTTTATCCCACACCTAACCCCACAGTCCCAATTTCCCCCCTGCTATTCTGCTTGCCTTCTGTTGCTTTTCTTTGTTTGCCTAATATTTTTGCTCTTGAAGTGAAAATAATCTTCCCTCTTGTACTCCCCAGTGCTGACACTCATACTCACCCCCACAATGATGCTGGCTTACTAGCTCCTGACACCTACTCGTAGAACTTCTGTTCCACACGTCATCTCTCCCCCAAAAAGAGCCTTTGAGACATGCTGTCATCCTCAAATGCACTTGTGTACTGGCGACACCTTGCATTTTACCTGCAGAAACAAATTGTAATTTTCTTGTTTTCCCTTGCTGTCAGAAACTCGCCTTCATCTTTTCATGTCCCTTGTGTTCTGGCAGTACTGTTGGTTTTGCTCCACCTGACCCAAATACTTCAATTCTCTGCCCTTTTCTGCTCAGATGTTTCAGTCTGAATGAGAACTTTGGGCCTCTATCCTCTCTCTACCACAAAACTGCTTTAAGCAGGTCACAGAAGCTTCATTTTCTTTTTCCTTTATTTTTTTTTCTTTTCCTTTAGTAAGCAATTTTTTACATCCTTGAAGGTGTATTGCATATGAACCTCTTCCAATGAGGATTATGAAAATCCTCAAAATGAAAGCAGAAAGGAGCAATTTTGTTCTTTCATTCCTCAGAACCATGTGTTCCAACCTTCAGCTGGGACAGGTTGCTGGGAAATCCCCTGGTTACACAGCAGAGACTGCAGGGATTCCCACATCAGTGATCTGCCTCAACATGACTGTTTAAAAAATTAATTGAATTTTTTCTTTTGTGTGCTTGCTTCTCACAACATTATGCCTCTTTCTCAAGTATACTTCACTAACAAAAAGTGTAATCTATTCAGTGACAGTTACAATGATGTTCCACTTGTGCAATTTGTTTCATACGCACTGTGTGTGTGGTGGTGTTTTGAGTTGCTGTATTGGAAACATTTTAATTCCCCACGTTGAGAGTAAAAAGTGCAGGGCTCAATGAACAGGGGAAAAATTCAACACTAGAATTTAATTATTTGCGTATGCCTTTTTCAGTGCTTTGGGATGCAAAGAATGGAAATCCACATATATTTGCCTTGCAAATCACATTAGAAAATGGTTGAGTTTACCCAGCTGCTGAAAGTGCCATCTCCTGATATTTGATAATGTTCTTGAATCCTGCAGGGACTGGGACAATCAGGATTTGCTTTGGTTGTGAGATGCACCTCTGTAGTTTTTCAGCAGTGCTGTGGCACTGTGGCACATTGCCAAGGCACGGGCTTTGGGAGAGCCCGAAGCTCTGGGCTGGGAGCATGCTGCACTCTGAGCCTGTGCAGTGACATAAAGGAACCATAATCTCTTCCTCATAAAATATCAGTGTTTTTGCAGACATGCTCCCTTGCTGTGAGAGGCTCCTGTATCAAGGCTGTCAGATATTTTGTGTGATTGGATGGAATGGAATGTGCATCAGGCTGAAACAAAAAAGGAAGGATTGTACTCTGTCAAACTCTTTGCTGCATTGGATCTTCTTAACAAAGGGAGTTAAACTATCACCAGAAACCAATTTCCTTTCCAAACAGCCCCTAAATGTGGACCAAGCTTTGGCTTCTAAGTGCAGACTTCAGGCCTTTCTTCCTTTACCTTTTACCCCATCTTTATTGCAAATTTTTATTTAGAAGTTCTACATGTGACAGGTTTTCTCATGGATAAGTCTTTCATTTAAAAGTTGTTTTCAATGTCTTAAAAATTGAAATATAGCTCACCAGCTGAAACTTCTAATTTTTGCTGTATGGACAATGCTATGTTAGGAGCCACCCTCATAACTTGAGGTAGTGTGAAAACTGAAATATGTTACAGATCATGTCAGGGCTGTCAGATTTTGCTCAAACTGATATCATAACCATTGCACTAGAAAAAAATGCCATATAACCTGATTGCATAATAATCCTTTTTAAGAGGATTATACTAAAAGGGATTTAATAATATGCAGAATTGAAAACTGTGTGAAATAACCATAGTAAAAGTGCATGAAACTGTAGCATCACCCAAAATATCTCCATAAAGTCAAAGATAGGCTGAATATGCATGGAAACAGTTTCAAATGAACTTTGAAATTCTAAAGGTGTTCAAATTGTAAACTCAGTGAAACTGAGGGAAGAGGAGAGAGAAGCAAAGGCACAGATTTTACTCACCTGACAGGAACCAAAACAATGTTGTAAAGAGTATAACTTATTCTGAGGAAAAAAACAATTTGAAAATCTACTTGCAACCATGAATTGATTTAACTCCAAATTAAATTCCATAATATGAATGCAAAACAGAAAACTCAAACTGATTACTTTAAGATATTAGTGACTTCTTTTCTTCAGTTTCCCTTCTATATAAAATCTGTTGGCTTTCTAGTCCTTGTAAGGACGGAGATGTCATCTTTTTGGACATGTTTTTTCATTAAGGTATGTGGCATTTTTTTTGTTTTAATATACAAGCATGTTCGTCAAAAATATTTTTATTGTACAGAACACAGTATACTTTTCTTACAGATATTTCAATATCTGTCGTACTTAGTTTTGGATTTTCTATGAAATATAAGAGTGATTGTCAGTTCAAGAACCTGTCACTTCACCCTGCATATCCTACTACTCCTAAATTAAGATTTTATTACATATTATCAAGCTGGGAAATATAAACATGCTTTCATTTTCTTATGTATGCCATAACAGTGTGAAAATCTAAAATTTCACAAAGACAAATGTTAATTCAGAAGATCAAAACCACCACTGTCAAATACAGGATTTATGATGCCATTGATTAATGAAGTATACACTTCATATATATACACAAAAAGAATTAGGGAAAATAATTAAAAGGAAATCCCCTTTTCTCATACCATAAGTGGAAGGAAAAGGGAAGGGATTCAAAAGAAAAATATTGCATTTCATTAAGGATTTTAATTGCTACATTAAATTACTAAGGTAAGTACCTAATTAAAAATTCCTTTTAAACTTCATCTTCATACTATAAAAAGGCACGTAGAGTAATTATACAGACAGTTTTGATCCTGATATTTCTCTAGTGAGTATCATATGCTTAATCTGAATGCTAGTTAAGCATAAAATGTAATAATAACTAACAGATCCTTTAGGCATAAACCCTCAAATTTTTGTAAATCTGCATGTATTATTTATTGGATTCTCTTTCTCATTGACACTGATGCTGTGTTGATTATGATTGTCTTGATATTTTACAGACAATCCAGGACAATTTATAATCTTGAACAGAGTAAGTCTGATGGGTAAGAAGTTCTTCCATCCAAATGTAAACCAATGATTTTAAAGTCTTCATAAATCTTTCAAGAAGGCCAGGGTTTTTCAAGCCAAGTACCCATTCTGTGGCTGAATGGCCATGGACAGTATATGGACAAAGTAATTCATGTTAGAAGAGGCCACTGAATGCAGTCCCTGCCTGCTCAAAGTGGAGACAGGCAGTAGGTTGCTCAGGATGTTGTGGAGATGAGTTTTAATTCTCTCTGAGCATAGAAATGCTACAGTCTGTCCTTTTTTGTATACTGGTAGAGTACACATATTTATCTTCACATCTAGTTGAAATTTCCATCTTTCCGTCATGCATTTGTTGACTCTTACCCTACCCTGGTGCATGACAGAGGAGATCTGACTGTCTCCTCTGCAGCCTACCTTTTAGTAGCTACTGAGGTGTTTCCTTACCCTTCATTCATTAATGCTGAGTGAAATTGGTTTCTTCAACATGTGTCAAGTTTTCAAGTCACCTGGCCTTTACATGGATTTGTTTTAATATCTTATTGGTTTTTATATACTGAATCATCCAAAACTTGTTATCCATAAATAGCTACTAAGTACAGAGAGAGATAACATCTGAATTCCAACAGCAGTTTGAAAACATATTCTAACATGTCATAATAATTATTATGTCTTTATTTTAACTTGTAAATAAGCCATAGAGGATCCTTTTCTGTGTAATACATCATAGGTCCTACAGCACTGTCTGCTCATTGATGTCCTCAGACAAATGTGCCTGTCTTTGTGGAGTTAGGTCATAGATACTGCAAACAGATGGAGGAAGCGATTTCATAGCTCACAATGATCTCACTCCATATCTGTGCAATTGCATTGACACTGATGGATTTATGACAAAACCAATACTGTATGAATTGTCACAGTAGCTGAATAAAGTCCATCTTGACAAGAGTCTTTTCTCTAAAATGACTGATAGTGTCTCTGCAGAAAAATGGCACAGAAAAAAATCATGGTATTCTCACGTCAAAATTTCTTCCTAATACATGAAAAGTGAGAAGCATTGCAGTAGTTTTTTGCAAATCTATTGAAGCAATTCCTGTAAGATAAAAGGCTTCTTTACCATTAGACAGAATTGGAACACTATTGAAGATGTTTCAGTAGATTTGTCTAGCAATTTATTTTCATAATTCTTCAGCATGAAGTGCCTGTAAATCTAGAATGAAAACTTCTAGAAACATGAAACATAGCACTTTTCAATCTTTCTGGCTTTTTGGATTTTCTTTAAACTCAGGCTGGACAAGATAATTTTAACTAATGGTGCGGTTGTCTACCCTAACTTTCAACACATAAAAGTTTACTTACCCTAGAAACTGCCTCTGGAAGAAGGCGCCTATTTCATACTAAAATTGATATGTTAATGAATTGCCTTAATTCTGCTTTTCTCCAATGATTATACAAATATTCTAAGGTCACTAGGTTAGACTCACAAGTCCAAATTTCAGGTGTCTAAAATTTAGGAGGGTGAATATCAGCCTAAATGTCCTGAATTCCAGTATATACTACAGAGCACATGTTGCTTTTCACCAAAACATGCCTTTGAGACACCTGTCTTTTTAATGTAAAAAGTAATGCTTTTGAAATAGAGTTTTTTAAGACTACAGCTTTTGTAGGATGAACAGGTTATTTTATATTGATCTGTCACATACTCAAACTTCTGTCCAATAAATTTATCAGAGGATCTTCTAAATTTTAAAGAAGCATTAAAACACTAAGGCCACCTAGTTCTCTATATTAATAATACAATTATATTAAAACTTCCTTTCTCTTTCTACATTAGCTTATGATCATATATGCCTACAGACTACAAATCAGTGCCATTAAAACATGATTTTTTCATTTGCAATAATTTTTTACCATATGAATATGATACAGTGCTACTAACATGCAATGGAATATTGTGTTGATGATACCTTCCTCATTTTTAATGTCAGGATAAAATATTTTTAAATGGATCCTGATGAAAAGTATCCAGGCTGAGGAAATCTAAAGCTTATCAAAAACACTGTCTGCTCCCAGGAACTTGTGATGCCTAATGAGCCCCTGCTCTTTTTTTAATGATTGGCCTTGCAAACTTTTTTTCCTAAATAAGAACCCAAGTGCGATAATATATTTTCTTCTCTCACTTTCAAAGAAAGTTTCCAACCCAAAGTGTGGCCAGGACAGAACATTGTTATGATCAAAGGCCCTCTCTTGCAGCCCTACAAACAGTGTTCCAAAGTGAGACCCTTTGAGCTCTCCTGGAGCAGCAGCTGTGACCAGCAAAGCCCCTGTGAGTGGGGCCTCTCAGAGCCAGGGAACTCCCATGTTTGCTGTATTTGGAAGATCCCCCGACTCCTTGAGGCTCCACCCTTCACAAAGCCATCTGAAGTGGGTATTTCACTACTCTGAGGGGAATTTTTCACCTTGTACAGGCTCTTTGTGCCTGTGTGCATGCAAGTGTGCATATTCTGTATTAAGTGAAATGCTGCTCCTCTAGATTTTCTAATCACTTTAGATTTCTAAGTTAGGTCTGTAAGTAAGTTACTGTTGTGGTATACTAAATCCTCTGAATCCTTTGCTAAAACATTTACCTGAAGTTATAAGTTAAGTTAAATGCTGGTTAGTTTAAGGTGCTGTTAAGTGCTGTTGGACCTTGAGGCCATATTTCCTTTTATCCTTTTTTAGGCTATATTCCTTTTTATCCTCACCCTTTCTATTATTTTGTTTCCCTTCCCACCCCATTTCCTCCTCTCCAGGTTTTTTTGTGGTTTGGATTGGTTGACTCCGGACTTTTGTTTGCTTTTCCTCTGTGTGCTTTAACCATCTAGTAAGGAGCAGAGTGAAAATTGCCAACTAACTTAGTGATACTGCCACTTTTCTATTAAACTGTTTTTACCAATACTTTTGCACATGATTCTTTAAGCAATCTTAGACCACCCATTCCTGATGGTGTCATCTGCAGGAGTAAAATGAGACCACTGAAGCGAGTACTCAACATAGACAGGTGAAGCACCAATCTGATGATCAAATGTTTCTTTTGCATTGAGACCATTCCTAGTGAGGAAAATGCTTTAGCTATCCCTCAGTGCACCAGCTGTTGTACAGAATTCAATCAATTTATCTACGCTATGAAAAACATGTATGCATATTTTTTCCTGATAATTTTAAATTCTCCTTTTCTCATGATTTTTTACTAGCAATAAAAAAAAAAAAAAAGGAAACAAAGAAAACCAGTGGTAGAAGCAGTCAGCAAAGTACACTCCTGCAAAAATAAAGAATGTTTTATATTTGAAATCTCTCAGGAGAATCTCAGATTACTTGTGTAATCCTTGGTATTTTTTAAAGGTAAATGAGAAGGACCATTTGCAGTGAAGACAGATTTGCCAAGTTGCACTCCTGGACACTGCTGTATGACAATGGACACTGAAATGTGCAACAGGAATAAATAATTTTTGTGTTCAGAGGTACAGTAATTTCCATAATAAATACTTTTGATGCTATCTCGTGCTGGAATTTGGAGCTGCAAAGTTAGGTTGATAAGCATTGTATTGTGTTTATAGGTGTTTAAGTAAAGAACAATTGTGTTTATTGTGCTTAAGCACAGAAAGTCAAAGTGGATTTTCAGAAGACCATGCAGAAAGTCAAAAATCAGCCAGGAGCAGAGCCTTTCTTTTCTGGCACTCAGCTGCATGGTTTACAAAAGCTGAATTCTGAGGGGGAATCAGAGCCCAAAGATTTTCCAAACCCAGACTGGGTGTCTTGTTTTGAAAGCACATCCCTGAAGGGTGACAGCAGATTGTGAACATGTCGATGCAATCTCTTGCTTCTCAGGAATGAAAGGGCAAGCTATTTTTGGGGCTGAATGAGATTCAGGCTAGTAGAAACACCTGGGCTTGTCACTAGGGTTCCAAGGTGCACAAATGCTGCATCTGCAAGATTTGCTCTTCCTCATGTAACTTCCAGTTCAGAGCAGACCAGTCAGTGCCAGGAGTTTGTAATGGCATCTGCAAACCAAAGAAAAAAATCTACTGTCCATATCAAAGTTTTACTCTGGTTTTAGGCTGAGGAGCCTTGATTGCTGACCGTGAGAGCAATCAAGATTTCTTTCTATCAGATTTACTGCATAGCATATTTAATTACTTGATATCATTCTCTAATGCCAAAAATTCTAATTGCCCACAGAAGAAATTTATTGCAATTGGGAAAAGGAACTGATTATTCTTTGCAAAGCTTTGGATCTTCCTCATTATTTACTGAATCAGGAAAGTTTATTCTCACAGTAGGTCAAAGAAATACTGGTATATGGGTCTGCACTGCATATTTATGTGTATAGACATATTCATCCAGAATATCTTCATTTTGCTAATTGTAGCAATTTGAATAAGATTTTCAGAAATTTTTACTGTAACAATGAGATTTTATTTAGGCAAGAGTAGATCTATCTTGCAGTTTTGTTATTTTAAAAACTTTATCAGCTTCTAGCTGTACTACATTGGAAATCCAGAGCACACAGAATGCATGCAGAAGCAAGATTTTTCAGTTTTAAGGCTCATGTGTACATTGAGAAATCATCGCACTCCTACTAATAATGTGGTCTGTGACATTTAAATGATTTGTGGCCTGTAATCAAGATTCTTACAAATATTATAGTGGGTTCTAAAAGTAATTATCATGGTGAACTCTATTCTATAAGTTAGCTAAAGTTTTACTTCCCTATTTTACTTCCATATTTTTAGTTGGAATCTTCAATATTGTGCATTCTCTCCTACAGTGAAAGATACTTCAGTTGTTTATTTTGAGCTGCTTTAGAAGTACTAATATTGAGAAACAATATAGAAAAAGATGCAAACCACAGTATCTTGAAACAACTCAGACTGCAGACAGACTTGTTCACATATTCATTACCTCAATCTTGTACATTTTTCTGTCAAACTTTCCAGTTTAACTTTGTTTCACCTGAGGATTATGTTAATGCATCGTTCATTTAGCTCATTTGTATTACCAGTTGTAATATATTTTTTCAGAATAAAAACAATGTTGAACATTTTGCCTCTACACAGTGGGTCAGTCAAGAAGGTGAATTAAAGTATTTCTTTCAGAAGTTGTGACCTCATAGCAAAAAATTCATGTTTCCATTAGTATCTCACAAAAGATAAAGCTGCTAAAAATTCCTATGCCATTCCTAAAGTAAAATCTTCTTTTTGCACACAATGAGCAGCAAATCAGCTATCCCAAAACCAGCTGTAAGGAGGCTGCTTCCATTTTTATACCACAAAACTGCATGAAATTTAAAGTAAATTAAGAAACAAAATGGCAAAATGTCCCTTTTCCTAATATGTTGCTACATGGTAGACTTTCAGAAATCTATTGTCATTGGCTCATTTCCTTTTCTTTTTCTTCAGTTTTGGTTTCAGTATCATTGTTCTGTGCCTACAGATACTCCCTATTTCCCACAAAATATGCAAACTGAGATGTGAAAAGGGAATGTAATGGGATTTAGTGAAAGGGATCTTGATACTGCCAAAGAGCCATGTATCTAAAAACATGGAGAAAAAGATTCTCTTAGGAAATCTCTGCTACTAACTTACAAGACAGAAAAATACCAAGGTGAATGTGTGTCTCTTCTCTGCATGCAAAAAAACCCAACAAAACCCAGGGCAAAGTACTTGAAACCTGAGAGAAAAAAAAATCTTCAAATCTCAAAGGAAGTTGTAAGAGAAGGCAGTATTTTGTTTGAACAGATTCAATATCCCCAGTTTTAAAACTGAGATTTGTCCCAAAAGTCAGATAGCCAATTATGAGTCTAGTTGTGGCTTTCTTACTCTTCATGCTTGAGAAAAGAAAATTTTATGTTTTATTGAATATTCTAAAGGCGTAGGATAAAGACCGCTATTGCAGAAGTGATCTGAATTTCTTTTAGATGTTTGAAAGGATTAGTAAAGCTGTTCTTTTTCTTTCCACGAGGATCTGTAACTCACTACTTACTCCAAATATGTATGATCAGTAAGAAAAAGCTTAAAATAAAATCAAACCTTGTACTGAAAAAACAGGGCTTTGCCCTTTCTGAAAAGGAAAACACTATTGAGCTTTGTACAACTTGATGGATAGATTAACTTCAAAGGGAAGATAACAATTACTGATAACAAACAGGAAGTAGCTGTATCTGTACATTGCTAAGATTTTAGTTGCGACTTAAGGTTTAAGTCCACCCAGATTTGTTGCAGCTGTCAAAGGAATAAATTCAATAACATGTTGTCAAATACAACTCTTTTAATGATAGCAGTGCAAGATATATAATTTATCTGCCATTGCTACTCCCTTTTCATGTAAGAACACATCAATATTTCATATCTTAGTTTCATTTCTTAAAAGAGTGATTTTGATCAATGTATTGAAATAGGATTTACTTGGGAGCGAAGGCACAGACATCTCCTCTTGGCTCGCTGGTGGTCTGCATGTAATCTATACATACCATCATAAAAATGCTTATGTTCTTTGCATAGTTCACAGTTTTCTAGGGGAGGAAAGATAGTTACAGCATTTTGAACAGAAGAATAGGCGAGTTCTCTGGAGGGATATTGTCCAATCTCAACCTTGAAAGAAAGAAGAGAGAAATATCACTCCCTCTCTGTCACTTTTGAGCTAAGGGAAGAAGCAGAGTTAAGAATAAAAATGTTGGGAAAAAGTGCCACCTGATTATCATTTCTCATTTGTTTAGATTTCCATATTCCTTTCAATTTGCTGGCTTTCAGTTCTTCTCTTAATGCTTGTTTTGTAATGCAGTGCTCTCATTTTCTATCTTTAGTTTCTCTGTCCTCCCATTTTCATGCACTCTTGAACACTGTACCTTTTTTACCTTCCTATTTTGTCATGTTTCATTTCCATACTTATTGCGTGGCCTGACAATTTCTCCTTAATTTCAGTTGTTCTCCATGATCAACACCAATCTACTGCCTTGAACTCTTTTTCTTACATTATTCCCAAGATTCAAAGTATTTTATGCTTCTGGAGCTCCACTAGTATAATTTCTGCACCAAGCCACCATATTCTCTCAGAGCTTCCTTTTCTGTTACCCCTTAAAATATATAGAAATGCTCCAAGCTCATCACAGAGAGGGTAGGCATTCACACAAGCATCTGTGATCTCAAGCCTGTAAATCTGGAAGCAGTTCTAAACCCATTTTTTACTGGGGATCAAGATGACTTTCGGCATTATGGGCTTCAAGCCGCTTTAAGGGTCACTCCTCTCTACTACAAATTATTTATTCGTTTATTTTAGTTGATACACCCACCAGTACAGATTGACAGACTAACATGAGGAAAAACAATGCCAAGAATAAAACTTCAGGTACATTATCTGCAGCAGACATCTAGATCACAGAAAAACAATAATAATGCCTGATGTGAAATTGGGCAAGTCATGGCATTGTCTACTGGTTCAGAGTAGAATATTTAGAATAGAATGCTCAGAGACAGAATTCATAGTTTCCTTTTCAGTGAGGAACACTGTGAAGCTGCAAGTGGGTTCTTAGTAGATAAGAGGCAAAGTCAAGACTAGGTTCTTAGTGAGCTCTGTTTGGATGGAAGTTTCCAAGTGTTTCAGCAGAAAAATATTTCAGGTGTGCTACTAGACATTAAGTTTGGAGATAGCAACAAATAACTCAAACTGGCCTAATAAAAGTCTTTGGTAATCTTCAGATGTGGCATTTGACCCTGGGCAGAGGGTAAGTATGAGTTCTATGTATCTCTAACACTCCTGTAAATCCTGTGGTGATTAATTGGGTCATCTGCTTTCTGTAGTGTTCTGAATTTTATTCACCCTGAATATTGTGAATTAAAGACACAAAGGACATCCTCACAACAAGGCCCCAAGCCCTCCATTTATTTCTTTTCAAAGACAGTCTGTATTATCATAGCACTGATGTTTGGCTGCCCCAGATAAGAGAGCTGTCTTTGAAGTGCTGCCTCAGCTGGGTTCAAAGGTAAAAATTCCATAAATGGGAGAGATTGCTTTGTATACTGAACAGAATTTGCATTTGATATTTTTGCTCTCTTTTCCTTTTGAATGTTTTATACTTAATACCAAAGCTGATGTAATGCCCCATTTCCACAGTGGTCTTCAAAGTCTCAAAGTACAGCATGTTGCCTTCAGTATTGATTTCAGCTCTGCATTCAACCTAAACTCACTGGGTGAAAAGGCAGCCTGGTGCAAAATATCATGACTCTTTGGAAAGTGAATATATGATTTTGAATTCTTCAATAACATCTCTTTGAAAGTAATAGCTACTCTAGGTCTCCTTTCCCTATTTACTCTTTTCTACAGTTACATGGGCAAAATATTTCAGGCTGTTAATTTTTCGCCACTGTTTTAATTAACTTTGAGTTCTCTAGCTACTGTTATCCAGGCCCTTCTTTACTGGCTATATTTGTTTTTACGGATGTGGGGTAAACTATATGTTACCTGTTTATATGGGCTGCAAGCCAGGCAGTGTGATATATAGCTTTTATTTCTATGACTACGAGACTGGGGTTCTAAACACAAAGTTAAACTTTTATGTTTCTGCTAAAATTATGAGAAGAGGTTTATTTAAAAATAAACTCAGCAATTTGAGATGAATGAGGAGATGATAAATAGAGGATGCTGAATGCTGACTTGCCCCTTGTCTCCCATCACCCCTTGGAATCTTAGCCAACTGGATCAGTATATTTGGCTTTCTTCTCCATGTGGTGAGATCACACAACAATGATTTTTCCTTCAAGTTCCTACACCAAAACCAGCATTTATTGACCACACAAATTACTATATTTGAGTCTCCTATCTACCTCTATTGTCAGAAATAGCCTTTAAAATTAATACAGAGTGGGACCAGGAGAGTTAAAGGAGCATCCATCAGGAACAAAGTCACTGCTGCACTCACTTAAGTGTGAGGGGCCTGGAACCTAGTCTTGACTTCCTTTGCCTCTTATACATTTAATGTTAAAGTGAACCTTGCAAACAAACAGGTACTCTATCTGCTTCTGCCTCCGTTTCAGCAAATAATGTGCTAGGTAAAACCCTAATCCACTTCTATATAGGTCTGTTTGTTTTGTAAAGAGGTCCTTATCTTGACCATCTGTATCCCCTCAGGTCAAGGAATCTTTCCCTGGATGAATATATTAATTAATGCCTATCCTGTTCTTCAAAGTGTGTAGGCTCCTCTACATTCTCCTGGTAGAAGAATGGGCATTTTATAGAGGAAGCAGCAATTGCTATCTTTTACAAAGACTCTGTGAATGCTCCCTGTGTGCCTCCTGAGATATGTGCTGGTACTGTTGGTATGGGGGATTATAAGGAAACATTTTCCTTCTCTTTGTCTGAACTCCAGCAGATTATGTACATGGGGCTCACTTGTCTGTTTGCACATGTTCCCTGTGTGCTTTGAAGTGTTAGTCCAGTGATAATAATGAAGGAAAACAGATATTGTGTTCCCGTTTCAGAATGGTGTGTTTTGTTAGCTGTTATGCAGAAGCACAGAGTACTTCTAAGCCAAAAGGAAATAAAAAGCAAGTTTTCACTTTTTCTTTCTCTTTTATTGACATGGTTTGTTTTCATATGGGTAGCATGGAATAGTATCACTGGGTGATAAAGGGGGTCTAAAAAATTAACAGTATTAAATATGTTAGATGCTCACAGAAATCCTCCAGATTTTGTTGTTGTTGCTGCTGTTGCTGCTACTGCTGTTGTTCTTTTATTATCTGTTACCTGGCACTTGTATCTGCAAGTTAGTGAGAAAGGTAGTTCATATGCAGACACCACCATTTGTAATGAATGTTTGTCCTAGATAAGAATGTATTATCCAGGTTAAATTACTTTTTTTCAGCTATGAAATAAAGTATAATTATGATATGAGTTCAATAAAAACTGATATGGCAAGACAACTTTCCATAAACACTTATTTTCAAGTTTTGCCTATCTGATTACTAAGAATGTGATCTGGTCTGGCAAGAGTTGAGAAGATTGCATGTGCCTCTCATAGTAATAAAGATAACAGACATGAGGTATCATTTCAGTTTATCTTCCTCCTTTTAATTAAAAACATCCTGCTATTAGAGATAAGTGGCATCTCATCAGAAGGAATTTATGGATAGAAAAATTGAGTCTGATCCCTGTAACCCTGAATCAGAAATTATAAAGGATTTACTGTAAAGTGTTATATATATGCATTGATAATGCTCTTAGATTTACTGCTTAAAATGCAGGCTTTATATCCTTTGAAGATACATCTTATTTTAAAAATAGCAAAATTAATAAAACCAAAAACATTTTCATATTTTCTATACCCTTATTTATTTATTTTCTAAAAGAAGGGGAAAGAAATTCACCTGCTTATCACAATGCTTGTTAGTTTTTTCATTTTATCAGGTTTGGATCATGTATACCATGTCATAGTGTGCTTGTGCAATTCTGTGAGAAAAGTGCTGCAAAAGGTATGTCTGAGCTGCCTTTATAACCCTGTGGTCTATTTCCAAAGACTTTTAGAGACTTGGAGCTCTTCACATATCAGTGTTCTTAGTAGAATAATTTAAGATGCCTGTCCAAGGTGTTGTCCCCATCCTTCTACCTCCAGAATATATCCTACGTATTCTAGAAGATATTCCAGATGCTTTATCTTGTCTGGTAAAGCAATTCTTCATGGGTGAATCCAAAGATCTATAGAAGTTCATCCATGGCTTATAGCTCGACATCGCTTGATGATTCCCATATACAAGGAATCTTTGAAAAATGGCTATATATCAGGTTCTCTGTGTCTTAGGCCACTGAATGTCCTTCTGCACACTGCTTACAGAGTAGCAACACTGGGCAGATATTCAGATATTTGTGAGCTTCCTCTAGCACAGTTTAGCATCTGCCAACAGAAGGGCCTAAGGGTGTGTCACTGACTGTAAAGGGGATGGTGTGTTAGATGCAGTATGGCCATGCTTATAAATTTATTTGATATCACCAAGATCAAAAATATTAGAAGATAACATTACCATGCTACGTGGGTCTATACTGCTCTGCTAAGCACTCCAGGATAGCTGTCTTTCCCTGGTGTGATAGGAAAAGGTGGGACACAGGTGGCCAGGTGCAGCAGTGATGGGAAAAAGGGTAAAGACACACCACTCTCTCTGCAAGAGATCTGCAACTTTCCTCCCTTGTACCAGGACACACTAGGTCCTGTACTCATGGTCATTGCTTTGCAGCTATCTAATTAAACAGTGGCCACAGCTGGACAGGGGAATCAGTGATGTGTGTGTTACAATGTCCTTCTGTAAGTACTCACAGAGGACACAGGCTCTGTACAGCCCTGAGGAAGAGAAGCAGAACTTCTCAGGTCAGACTGTGGAAAGTACCAATGTCAGGCAAGAAGTTTCTACAAGATGTGTGGAATGCTTGTATTTATGTGCATAAATAACAGTGTGAACATAAATAACAGTGTGAATGTGTTCAAATGCAACTACTTTAAAAATGCATTACGTAAAACATTGCTGTTGAGGTCAGGCATTAAAACTAAATACAAATTTGATCCTCCAGTGCCTGAATGGGTCATTTCTCTAATCTTCATGTGGGTAAGTATCAGAATTATTTCTAGATATTGAGCTAGAAAACAACACAGAAAAGGTCACAAGGAATTGTACATCACAGCTGTATCTAAGTAAGGAAAAAAAGCAGGGAGTTCTGACTTGAAGAAAAGTATGCCATAAATGCTAAGACAGTTTTGTTTTTTACTGCACAGCTAACATTGCCAGGAAAGCTCAGAAGCCAGCAGATTAGCCTGGCTTGACTAAACTACAGGAAAAGATTTTGCCCAGTGAATTTGCATACAGCATCAATCACTGCAAAATCTGTCTCAGTGTTTGCCTCTATGCTAGCAAATGAAATGTAGTCATGCCATGGGTCTGACACAGATGTGTAGTCATCCATACCATGGCCATGGTTCCTGGTATGTTGTTGATTTAGGTCAGATAGTGTACTGCCAGGTGAATCCCAGACTAATTTTCAGGATGACTAGGACCCATTCCTGATAGGAAATTTCTATTAACTACTCTACAAAGAAGGGATTTGGGGATTTTGTGTTAAATAACATTTTTCTACTGCAGCTCTGGACTACTTTTGTTTTAAAAGTAAGCAATTTGTCTGAGCAATTTTGCTCCCCACCAGGAGCTGGGAAAAAGGAGCTGGGAAAGAAAGAGGAAAGGGATTCCCCTGGTATCTAAAATGACAGCATGTCCAGAGGGAAATCCTCTAAGCTCTACCTTGGTTCTCTATAACAGTCCAAACTGAGCTTTCCCTATGCAAATGAAGGTTGTTCCACCTTTGAATGGTAAATAGCCTTCCTTGAGTCATGTGCATGACCCAGTGCTCTATAGGAAATGGCCAGCTGTGCCATCTGTTTGTAGCCAGGCATGACAAGTCTCAACCCAGGGCCAGGGACCCCTGTGAATCAGCTAACCTGACCCATCTCCCAGTCCTGAGTGATGAAAGAGTTCCTGTTCCCATTCCCAGTGTTTGCATTTGCCAAAGCTAGTCCAATGCTCCTGCAATGCTTCCTCTCCCCATCATACTCAGGAGGGCCCTGACAGGGAAGGTGTTTTTAGAAGTGCTCATCATGACAGCTACCAAATCGAGCACACAGCTGTGTAATGGCCTCCTTTACATTTCATGATATTGTGTATGTTGATCACAAATTGAAATTCATAAACAAAAATTTGGTGCATTCCAAATAATAGATGAACAGATACCTATCCCAGGATAAACATCTCAGGAGCAGCAGTATTGCAACACTGAGTGCAGCAGCAGTCCCACTCTTACCAGTCATGCTGTTACACACAAAATCTTGTTTATGGATTAAGAGGAAGCATAGCATATGTATATGCATTCACTGTCAACAATTTCTTAATCATACAACTAAAATCTTAAGAATTTAATCAATATTAGTCCATTTTATGTTATATAACATAAAGTTATAGAAAACTAAGTTGGACTGTTTCTATATGGAAAAGGTCTCAATAATGTGGGTGAAATTGTAATATACACACTCGTTAGCTTCCACCCCTTCTCCTGGTGGTATGTTCACCTGATTGCTGCTTTTCTGATCCTGAGACAGGTGGTTTCATTCTGGTGTGGTGGTGCTTTATGGTGAATTATCAGCATCTGAAGTCTTTTTCCAAATAAATATGATGTTCATATTGTTTGTTCCTTACTCCCATATCCATCTTACTTTTAAGTGCTTTCTAACACCATGTAGTTCTTCATTGGTCTGCAGCTATTACACCTTCATCCAAGCATATTTATATCATGCCTTTCATGTATGTGAAATACTATTCCTCTGTTTTCTTTGTTACTCTGTTCTTTAATTGATCATCAGGAAGTTGTTTGTAGCTGAGAGTTCTTTATTGTCAAGATCATCACATGCCTACTCTGTACTATGCTGTACCCAGTGCCTTCTGCTTTTCAAGGTCTCTGTTATCATCCTGGACTTGTATTTCTTTACATGATATAATTTTGTTAGAGTTACAAACTTATTATTCTCTACAGAGTAATTCTTTGTTACCACTAGCTGTATAAAACTGTGGTTGTGCTACACAAAGATAATGAGAAAAGCAAATTAGACACAGGCTACTGGTCAATTAGAGAAATTACTGTCACAGCTAAAACAAATAAACCAAATCTGCAGGCTGGCCATTAAAGTTCAGATTTAGCAGGCCTGACAAGCCTTTTTCCTGAAGACTTAAAAATTCATTACCAAGCTTATGATCTGTTACTGGTAATGATCAGTGGTAAAACCCCATGGCTATGATCTGTGCTTTCATTGTATGCAAGAGTGCTTGTAGCCTATATGTGAAAATACTCAAGATACACTAGTCATTTCTCTGATATATTTATTCTAATGCCTATATAGATCAGTAGAATTGGAAATACTGTCTGAAGCACAGTGTTGGCAACTAAAGCATGATGATCTGCAGGATGGGTAGAAGTAGATGCTGCCAGGTTGGTGAAAATGACACAAGGTATATCTCAGTATAATGTAACAACTATCTGTGGGCAGGAGAAAGACTAGAATTGGCATTTCTTCAAAGGTTAAAATGTTTCTCAGTATTTTCTGCAATATTTGCTGCTATTTTATGGTCAAATAAATACTGGGAAAATATACCCACATATTACTCTGTGGGTAAAAAAGGTCACCCTTGAAACTGGCAAAAAAGTCTTCACAGTGTTTTCTCTTTGGTTTCTGTTTATTCAACTCTTTATAGCTATGGTTATCAGCTGGAAGATAAATAAATATCTACCATGACTTCCAGGACTGCCTGAGAAACTGTATATGATACATGACACAGGTTTAGCAGCCAGTATTTCTCAACTTCTGAGTTTCTAAAAGGGAGGATATAGTAAAATTTTCTTGTAATGCAGTAGGAACATTGTTTAATGGGTAAGTCTGAGAGGGGGCTTCTAGATGCTTCTATCCTTCCTCACCTGGAGAATCTACAGAAGAGCAGGGCCCTTCCTATGTGCCTCAGACAGGAGGATAAGAAGAACTATTTCTATTTGCTTCGGATTTTTGCAAAATAAACAATTGGATCTGCCTGAGTCAGTCTTTTGGCTTTTGAAAAATTTGAATTCTGAATGGCAATCTGTCCATATCCTGTATGTAAAACAAAATCTCTCCACACAGGTGTTCTCACTCTCCGTGACTCTTCCACTGGTTGTAGTTCAGTACTGTAACAAGGACTAGAAGATTGATTGTGTTACCCAAATGAATTAAATTTAGCAGTCCTGATCCAAGAGTTTGTGAATCCCTCTGCATAGCTAATTCATTCATTCTGACAGAAAGGTCTAAAAAGCCTAAAGAGATTTCTGTCCTTTCTGCTTCATTTTCTGACCTGTGAAACAGCTACAATGAATGATTGACTACTCAGAAAGCAAGAACATCTTGGAGACTGAAGACCAAATAACACCTGGGACAAATGTCCGGAGTCTGATCTCATCTTTTTCGTTTGGGTATGCAGTCTGGTTACAAAATACAATGCAATTTGACTGTTCTGTTCAAGACACAATTGGGATTGGAATAACAAAGGTGTGGCAGAATAGGAATTACTTGCATTGTTTGAGTAATTTCTGCAGTGTTTTCCTAGGCTGTGCTTCACTTAGCAAAGTGCTTGGTTCAGTGTTTCTTGCACCATTTCTCCCACTTCATTCACATAGGAAAAGTAATTCATGTAAACACAGAAATGTGGCAACAGAACCACAGCAGCCTGCTTGCACCTCCAAAGCCAAAAGTCATCCAAAAAACTTTCTAAACTGTTGTGTGTTTCCTGGTTTGTTGTGGTTTTGTTTTAGTTTGAGGGGAAGAGGAGGGGTGAGGAAAGTGGAGTGGCTTTTTTTTTGTTTGTTTGTTTGTTTCTTTGTTTCTGTCTTTTTTTAAATCTGCAATTTACTGGCAGCAAAAATAGATACTTGAGAACAATTAGGTGGAAAATACAAAACGTATCTTTTAGATTATTTCATTGTTCTTCTTGTAAACATCCGGTGGGGTACCACATCCTGGAAAAGCCACTCAGTTTCACTACGTATGGAAATTAAGGCTTAGTTCCCGTGCACTGGCAGATCACAGTTGCATGCACATACAAGAAACACATCTTTCTCTCTAGTCAGATATGTAAATAATAAACACATCTAGAATTGGGAAATTAACTTTCTCATGTTATTAGCCATTAACCCTTACTTTTTTTGCAATAAAATGAGAAATTAAAATAATCAGTGAGCAGATTACCATCATTTGCATCCAGGTACACGTTCGAAAACTACTGTATTGAGTCTTGCTCCTCTGAATAATTTTCCTTTATAACATTTACTCAAAACCAGATTTAAGGAACATAAACCATTTATATTATATAGATTTGACCTCTCTTCTATTTGCTTCTTGACTTCTTAGAACATCTTTTTCTCCAATTCATCAGCAGAGCAGTAAACCTTCATTTAGAAAAATAGAGATTTTTAAGTCTCCTATTTCCTGCTTCTATGACAATCTGTATTCTAAACAGACTTGGATTAAGAAGTAATAACATGCTTTATGCCCACCATAGGAATTGGGCAATTTAGACTCTTTGAAAGAAATGCTCAGACCTAATACCATTAAGCCTTAATTCAAGTCCTCTGGATAATGAAGCAGTTTCCCTTTTTAGAGTCAAAAGAACCATGCCAGGACATGTGACGAGGGAAAGAAAGAGAAAGAAAGGAAGGTAAAAGGAGGGCTTTCTTTAATTTTATACTATGCATGTATCTATATCACTTGTATACACACATTTTTTATATATGCCCTGAAAGGATGCTCTTAGGAAAGTAAGGTCATTGTATCATGTAAATTTACAAACTAGCAGAAGCTGGACATTCATATGGAGACATACCTGCTCTCAGATGTCATCCTCATGTTTACAGACTGACTTAGACTTTGATCTTCCTCACTTTGGTCAGCTTGTATTGTGTCAGAGTAGTCACTCCTTTGTTTAAACATCTTTACAAACAGTGGTATGAAATCTAAAATGGGCACATATGCCTCAGACAAATATTTAGCATTATATTTATGTGTATTTGATTAACAGATGCAGAGGCTGGCGCTCAGCCTTTGGCCAATTTTTACCACGATCTTTTTCACACACCCTGAAATATACACCTTCAGTACTTTAACTAATATTATGGTTTGCACATCAGAATAATTTTTATTTCTTAGAGCCTTGAAATAGAATCTTGAAAATCCTTTCTCTATTTTCTTCAGAAGTTGTGCAAATTCATAGGTAATCTGCATTGATAGAATTAAAATAAAAAATCCCTAAAAGTCTGAGGAATTATCAGATTGTCTAAAACACCTCACTTAAGCCTTCAGCCTAGGAATAAACCTTGTTCTTTCTGTAAGACCTCTTCTTAAATAATTCCTGTGTAGCTAGAAATCTCCAAGCTCGTTTTTTAAAGCTATGACAACTAAGAAACACTTCATTTCATTTGTTTCTCCTTTACATACTTTCTACAATATCTTTGGACAACAACATCAGATGACATTTTAATTGTAATTTTCAGCTAAATTAAAACATTCTTTAAAAGGAAGTACATAGGGAATTTCATGCAAATAAGGATGACAGTTTCATGGCCCATGATCTGGGCTGCCTTAATAGACTGTGCTGATTGACAGGACAAACTCTGCATTTTTCATAAGCAGTATCTCCATTGTAATGAGTGTTACAGTCACTGGTACAGGTAAAAAACCAAAAACTGTAGATTGATGAAGAACAAAAATTATCACTTGGCTTCAGAATTTTCAGCATGCACAAGTCATTCACTGCATCACAGTTCAGGCTATGAATGCATCTTTTAAAGTTTCATAGCTTCAAAACCTCCATTTGGACAACTTTACAGGATTTGTTGATTCCTATAAAAAACTGTATTTTCAAATTTTGTCCTATAATCCAGCAGCCCTTGTCTCAATGCAGTTTTTCTTGATGGACTTGTCCACTGGTATCCACTTTTAACAGCTGTTCATAATTTCTTTATACTGTGTTATGAAAAAGAGATTTTAAAGCAGTTTTAGATTTCAAAGTTACAGTTACTTCAGCTGATAGTAAAACATCTGTGCCAGTTTAAGATCAATCAGTGACTCAGAAAAAGCACACTCTCTTTCCTTTTAATTTAATATTAGGACAAGCTGGAGATCTGGCATTGAAGTAACAGAAAGATTTACATAAACAATCACTATTCCAGTATACATTTCAGATATTTCAAAATGACCTAAAGTTTTATGTAGACTGTAAACAGAGCAAACATTTATTTAGAAACCAAGTGAGAGCTATCTCACAATGACAGTTTCATTTTGGTCCCAGGCTCCTTTAAAATGGTACACATAACAATAATAAGAAATAGAAGAGGATTGTAAGAACTTTAATGAAAGTCTTATCATTGAAAAGTCATTTTTGTATTTTAATTATTATTATTATACAAAAGTATAAGTACTTTGGTATTTGATAGAGAGGTGTGGCTCCAGGAGCTAGCACTGAGGTTTCTTCATAGGTAAAGCTACAGGCGGGGACATTGTAAAGGAGATTTTGAAACAGCATCACCCCACTCCTTTGAAAATACCTTTGAGATTATTTCAGTAGTGCCTTGCTGATGTTGCAACAAAGAAAATAGTTAGGTCAGAGACATTAGCATTCCTTTGGCTATGCTATTTCTGTTGCATGACTAGACAACTGAGCCCATTAAACTAATCCAGGTCGGTGTTTTCCCCAGTTTGGCAGATCATGTGAATCCTTACAGAGCCATAAACAATGTGCAATAGAACCAAGCTCCTTTTTTATTCCTCCTTTATTTTTTTTGAACAATAGCTTCGTTATCACCTAGAACTTAAAGTGTCAGTTCTGTAAAGTGGCTTAAACTTGCTCAACTTTGAGCAACTTTGTGATGCCACAGGGCTCAGCAGGAATTTTTTATATGCTTAAAGTGAGGCTGTAGGCCTTGCTAAATTGAAAGGTACCTGACATTTTTATGTGCTGAATTGAACCTTATTATGTGCTTGTTTCAGTCAAATTAACACCTGACCTCTAGCAGCAGGTCTGGAGAGCAGTGATGATGTAATCAAACTGCTTTTATTGTTATTTTGGAAAAGTCATCCCCAGTCTTTGACCTGTGTTAAAGACAGTGTTGGTGGAGGTATATGGCTGCTACTTACTTGGGACATTAATTTTGCACAGCTGTTGCTATACTTTAATTGGTTCAATGTAATATTATGGCCTGGTCCCTTTCTAGTCTTCCCTCACTTATAGTAACAGAACATTTTCACATAAGCTCCTGAAGTGTTTGTTATTGCTAGATCTGGCTGCATACTGGCAGACAGAGACAGTACTGTCAACTCATTCATGCATTAGACGGATGTTTTAATACTACTTCCCCTAATATTAATGTATTCACTTAATTCTGTAGATGTACTTTCTTGATTCTGTCTCATAATTGATCAAAAATGTGATTCTTGATTTTTCAGAGCTCCTTGAGAACTAACAGGATTATACTTTCAAATGTTCTCTTTTCAAGAGTGCTGTCTGATGTTTAGAGCAGAAGATAGGCAGTGAGTAATCTTAAATTTAAATCCAAACATTTATTTTTGAAATGTTGTATGACACAGTCTTTCTTTCCTTTGATTTAATTTCCCTTAGTACAGACTGTATGATAGCACTATATAAATATGTTTTGAATCATTATTGAATTATAAAAGGAATTGAATAGTCTGGGTGACCATGCTGTGAGAATGCTACCATTCATATTTATGAGATAATGCACTGTGTCAGAGCCCTGGCTCGTCTGAGGCCTACT
The DNA here is from genome assembly GCF_028769735.1 of Zonotrichia leucophrys gambelii. Classification (NCBI taxonomy): domain Eukaryota; kingdom Metazoa; phylum Chordata; class Aves; order Passeriformes; family Passerellidae; genus Zonotrichia; species Zonotrichia leucophrys. The sequence continues at coordinate 30,137,980 of NC_088200.1, read as the reverse complement.
GACCTGCTCTGACCACAATTAGAGAGAATGTGATGTGTTTCAGTAAACCTTCAATGCCATGGCAAGAAGGGGCTGTATAATTTTTCCTTTACTGTCACTTCACCAGCAGCTCTCCTGATACATCTGCCAACTTGCCTTGTCACTCTAGGAGGTGCTTGCTTCCACCCCATTCAATCTATCTGTGAATGAGTACAGCAATAGGTACCTGTTTTATGGGCACAACAACCTGTTTTCAGAAAACAGACCTTGGCCCAGACAATGCAAGTTTTGCCCAAGTGCTTTGAGGAATTGTCCCTATGTTATTTCCACCTTCTGTGTCTTCTCAGCTGCACTCACGCAGTACACTGACAGGAGAGACATCCTCCAGCAAAGAGCTCATCCCCCAACATGCTGCTGGTCCTGGCAGCTGGAAAATGACAAGACCTTAAGGCTGGAATATTTCGCTTATTAACCTCTTGCACTTTTTTCTAGGCTTCAGTTGTGATCTTGTTTAAGCAGCTGATGTCTTCTCAGCTGCTAAAGTCAGAGGTTACAATATTATTGTGTTAGAGGTGGGAATTGAAGTAATTTTCAGATGAGACAACATTAGTTTCTATTTCAGGCTTTTCTGGAGAAAGCAGCTGCCAGATTCAAGTCTGAGATGAAATAGACAAAAAGTCAAAGTGGGTAAATCACATCCTAGTAGAAGCTAAGAACTGAAATGTAGCATTTTTCTGTGTGCCTCTGAGGCAATAACCTTCTAGTGCATCATCCAGATGGCCTATAGTTTCTAAATCCGTTTTCAGGCATCAGTATCAAGAATCCCACTTGAGCTTGGTGCAAAAATAGCAAAAATTAAAAGTGGGAAGTGAACACTTCATTTACAAAGATTATCGACTTCAACTTTTGCTACAAATTAAAAACCTTATATGGCCTTCAAGAAAGTCTGACTGGATAACAAAACATTATGTAGAAAAAATTATATGCATTTCTTCTTCTCAGCTGCACTGTTCTAAAGCAACTTTTACTTCCTTGACTGACCATATGGCAGTGAGTGGATATTGCACTAAGTAGGCCATTACACTGGTCCACCATGGTAATTCCTGTGTTCCTATCACAGTTTAGTCTCAGATCTGTCATCAGTCTGGATGGGAATGCAAATCTTCAACAAATTATTTTCCTGTTCATAGAAGGGTTATTTCTTCCTTTATCTACCAACTTATGGTGCTGAATAATAGACAGAGGCCTCATATAAATGGTGCCAGAACCAGGATGTCGTGTAAATTTTTGTGCACTTGCAGCAGTGCAGTCTGAGCCATGTCTCTCAGTCATTCAGTGTCTTTGAGGTCTACCTGCAGAATACAACATTACGTAAGAGGGAACAAACAGGAGAAACAGAATCGTAGAAGAAATGTCTGCTGTATGTTTTTCCAATGTTGCAAGCCAGCAGTTATGCTGAATCTTAAACTTGGTCAACCCTTGTTTAGCAAGTATAAATAGCTGATACCTCCCAATGCTTAGAGGTCTCATGCATTCAGATTATTTAAAATCCAAGTTTCATATTTGCCTTATTCCCTTGGTAAACTCACTTTTGCCTAGTTGCAGTAGTCTGACAGTGACTACCCTTAATATTCTTGTAATCAGAAAGGCCTCTCTGGGCTCATTTTCTCTAAAGGAAGGGACAGGAAAGAAAAAAACATAATTAAAAATATAGCGAAATGCATCTCCAAAGAAGTATCATATGTGTTTAGTCTTAAATGAACCAGTTAAAAACTGGGGTATAATCCTTAGGCATGCCCTTGAAAATATTTCCTTATCTTCATTAAAATATGATAAAAATTTTGTCATCTATCACTATCTTGTCATAACCACTTACAATTTGTGTATCATTCAACAGGGTTGAAATATGGAAGTATGAATGTTTCAGGCCTAGAGGGACTGTACGACCTTTCACTTTCCAGAAAAGTTTTCAAGAAATTTCAAAGTTCTTCACAAGACCTTTCTCATTTTCTTTCATCCCCTTTTTCAAAGTTTCTTGTTTTCTTTGACAAATTCTTGTTAGAAATCCACATTAAAAAAAAGAAAAAAGGTTTTACTACTATAGATCATAAAGTACATTACGAAAAATATCTTATTTGACCCAAAAGAACTTGGTCCTCATAACTGTAATATTCAGAGACTTCTGTCCTCTCAGTGTTTCAGATACTTCATACATATATACTCTGTTCCTCTCTTTTACTCTATAGCTACTTTCTTTTACTCTATAGGTAGGCTGCAGGTGCTTTGGAGGAATGATTTTATTTCTGGAATTAGTTTTTACAGGACGTAGCACAGAGTGCTTTGAAGCTGGCTCTTGGGAGAATGATAACTTTTAAAATCATTATTTCTTTTAAAACCGCTAAATTTAAGATTTAGTCTCAGAATTATGTGCTCTAGAGAGGACTTATAGACTGTGTAAAATATTAATGCAAATGCTTGGGGAGTGGTTCTCACATGGACACTTGTACATGTGTCATGACATCACTGTCTAGCCATCCATGTGTGCATAATGATATCTGATCTGCACAGCTGGCTGGGAAGTCTGTTTTTGTGGATCTGAAATCCAAACTTTCAGTTTACACTCTTTATACTGTCAGGTTAATGTCTCTGTCCCAGTAAAAAAATTACCCTGCCCTGCATTCTTTTTTTTTATAGTAACTGCAAATTGATAATTAAGAAAGATAACCCACCCCCTGCGAGTGGGCTGATTGGGGTTTTTAATGTACTCTGTGAGAATAGAGGTGGTACTGTTATCAATCTTGTGCAGCAGAGAAAGGGACAGAGGGCCTCTGTATTTCCTGAATTTACTGTTATATGGCAATTGTTATCAGTCACTTATTTATAAATCAAGATATCATATACTTACTGGAGGGAATAACATAGAAATTTACCAGCCTGTACAAAAAGGAATATCAGATATCTTCCCTGTTGCTAAAACCCAGACTTTGAGGCACAACTGCTTTACTTTTGGGATACTAGATATTTCTTTGTGAAATTGCAAGTCTCACATGTGCTGCAATGCACATCCTTCCTGTGCACTTGCAGACAGTAACTTACCATCTTCGATCACAGAAATTAGCAGCTGCACAGCACAAAGCCCAGACACCAGCTTTCACACCTGAGCTCAGCTGGAGTTTGTCCAGTGGAGAGAGCTGTGCTGGAGCTGTCAGGGATGGTGGTGCAGGGCCTCCCAGCAGGGAGAGGCAAGAGCAGGGCTGACTATGCAGCTATGTCTATCCTGCTGCAGCTGGATCAATGCTCCAATGTATTTGCATCCTGGTGCAGCAGATAGGCCTCCTAAGAAGCAGAGAAAAAACTCCTAAGCATTAACTGCAACAGAAGGTCACTTTTTCTAGTGGTTGAACTACAACCCCCATTTGGTGAGCAATGTCATAGGAGCACAAGGACTTAATTCAGAATTTGGTTACAGTCGTTTGCTTTAGAGAGTTTTTATCAGTATACCTATCTCTTATCAACATACAATAATTTCTGTGGGGGGTAATTCATATTTATCTTCAGCAAATACCTGTGCTATGTAGGACACAGCTGCTGTACGTTTTACTAGAATCCTTCTTTGCTTTTGCTGAAAAATGCACAGATATATTGTAGAGTCCTGAAGCTGGCTGAGTAACCCAGTGACAGGGCTAACATAAAATAATAGGATATGAGGAGAGCCTTGTGAAGTGAGAAGCAGTAGGGCAGTACTAGGAATACACCTTCAACAGAAACAAACTAGAAAAGCTACACTGGAAGGATAAATTGTGACCTCTGACATATCAGAGCAAAAATCTGTTTAATGAAATTCATTGAACTTCAGCAATTCCATTCTTACTAGATTATTTTTATTTTTGTGCTGGTTGTCAGAGGAGCAATTATTACTACAGAGAAAACTGGTTTTATGCAAATCATCCTCTTTATCAGAGAATATCAGACTTATTTTCAAATTGAACAAAGTCTTCCAAATAATATCCCATGTCAAGATCATTATTCAGACATTGTACAAGGAAAGGGAAACTATGGTAATGGGTATTTTGCCTAAGGTAGCACACAATGCTTGTAGCAAGACAAAATTAGAAGTAATATTTTCTGACTTGTTAGCACAATTATTACTCTCACAAAATCAATTTACAGCAGCTAAATGTTGAACTCTGTGCTGTTAAATGTTCAGTCAGCATGCAGTCAGATTGGATGAGCTGTGAAAAATAGCAATGTTGTTTTAAACACAGACTATGAATCTTAACAATAGGTATTCAGATAAATATATAAACAGAAATATCTTTAACTATGCACTTTTATCAGATTATGTCCTTTTTCTGAAATGTTCAGTGACCATCAATTGTGCCTTATACTAGTTAGACCACAAGATAGTTATTGTGTATTCTCTAATTAGTAATCAAAAAAGGATGATTCACTTCCAACTATGAAAAAGTTAATGTATTAGAATTTTACAGACTACCTCTAATAATTAAAGACATAAATGTGTATGTTGCTATCGCAGCCATAAAATATGGACTTTCAAATAGATATAGAAAGTTTTATGCTTATTTAATTAAGAGGCAGGAAGAGCAACTGCAAAGCATTTAATGCTTGAAGAGTTTTTGCTTCAGAATGAAATAATAAGATAGAGGTTTTTCAAATATGGGCTTGATTTTAGTTAATTTGCTGTTAAATATATTGACTAAAGCAATTCAGAGGTTTAACTGCAAATACAGCATTGTGTGATTGGGGAAAGAAAACACTCAGGTGGAAATAAATTTCTTGAAGAATTCCTGGAAATAAAGTTATTTTTATGGAATATGGTCTTAGATGAACAGATACTGGACCTTGAGACTGTGGTGGGTTGATGCCTGGCTGCCAGACACACACACAGCTGCTCTCTTACACCTCCAAGAGAAAATGACAGGAGACATGGAAATGCTCATTGATCAAAGAAAAGACAGAGATATTGTATGCCAAGGTCCATCAAAGCCAAAGCAGACTTGATTTTGTGAAAATTAATTTAATTTTTTGTCAACTAATGTAGACTTGGATAGTGAGAAACAAAGACCAAATCAAATTCAAAGGCCAAATTTTTGTCTTTGAAGATGAGAGATCTGAACTGAAAAAAATATGTCCTTAAATTTCTTTCTGCATCTAATCATAGCTGACTTAAACAAAAGACACTCTGAGCAAGTGCCCTGGAAGATAAGACGCACTGATGGCCACTCTGTACAGGGTCCCAGTCAGGTTTTCTGGAAGGAAAAGCATTTACAAATTGCCTACTTTGGCCAAAGATTTTTATGATACAGAGTGATAGATCCTGTGGGTGTACTATTTATATATTATCTTAGTGGAGGATTCTCATCAGCAATATTTTGTCTTTCTGCAGTAACACAGAAGTCTCTTCTATTATTCTTAAAATTAAAAGACATATTTTTCTTCTTTACATGTTTTTGTGTCTGTGGTTTGGACAGTCTGCATCCTTTTTTCTACTAATATAATTGGAATATAAAGCAAACAGAAAGGCTGAGGCCCTGCTAAAAGCTTTATTTTTAAAGTAAATCATAGGACTTTAAAATTTTCATCTCCTATAAACCAACAAAGCAAATCATTATGTAAGAGTATATTTTGTGAAAAAAAAAATTATTTCAAAGGTGGATATAATTTGTTTGTATATAAGTACATATAAAGTTTTTTTTCACTTGCAGAAGGCAAAATCCAGAGGCTCAGTTTTGGATGCAGGCAGTGTAATAGACTGGATGGAACAGAAGGTACACTGGTGCTCTTTGTTAATACACTTGAACACAAACCTGCAGTGTTTAACTGTATGTGCATTCATTAATATAATCCAATAATGTCTTGAAATAAGCTGCAGACCACTTAATAGATGCACAAATAGAGCAGGAAATGAATTTTTGAAGTAGTTTATTGTTGATCTTAGCTTGGCAGATTAATATTATGCCAGTAATTACTTTTGTCTGCTACTAAAACCGTTTAATTTTTTATAACTTCAAGAAGACTTGTGCTAGAGCAATTAGCCTTAAAATGTGCAGCAGAATCAGGGTATTTTGTTATCATAAAATGAATGTGTATAAAAATATCTATTTATTTTGGTAAAACAGATGAAAACTGAACTGGATGACATTTAAAGGTCCCTCTAACTCAGACAATTATATGATTCTCTAACACATCCATCATAATGGAAATAATTCTGATCCAGATTGGTGGAATCCAAAACGTGATAGCCAGTCAGTCTTAAATTCATGATTACAAACTTAGAAAAAACCAATTTTCCCTAAACTTTAACGAGAGAAGGAGTATTATGAAACATAATGTGTTCTTAAGTTCCCTGTATGTAACGGGAGCCAATTAAAGATAGTAGGACTTTATATTAAAAAAGCAGACAGAAGACTTTGCTAACTGCAGAAGTTTCAATAGTCCACAGATAAATTAAGCCGTAATTAATTACTGCTATATTTTAAAGTATCTAGTTATTTAATAGAGTTTAAATTTTTTAGTGAACAGTCGGAATAGGTTTTTTACAAAAAAAAATTAATCAAGCCACATGAAAAGTTGAAATATAAATTTCTTCAGCAATATTTCATTAAGAAAATTCCAGAAGTTCTTTTCAAACCACATCCACTAAATAAACATCAGCTGTTTGTAACTCACTGGATTCAGGAGGAACTTATGATTACCAGGAATGAAAACTTGTTTCTTGCTCTTCAGTTGTTACATTCTTCACCTTGCAAAAACAAGGATGTGACATGTAAAGTTTAAAAAAACAAAAAGGCATTAAAAAGGGACAATTTTCTGTTTTCCTCAGGCTGTTCAGATACTATGAAAAACATGAATTTCCAGGATAACAGCCAAACGTTTCCCAGTTCCCCTTAGGTAAGACAAAGTTTAACAATAGTTTGGTTGTACAATTAATGAAGCACAACTCCGAGAGGACAGATTGTTTACCATCAGATGCTATGCTGAGTCAGAATAGCCTCCTGGCAGACAAGAAAACAGCATTAGCTGGTCTGGCTGAGTGCAAGCGCAGATGCTCAGGCTGCTGGGAGGTTGCTGCCGTGGTGCTGACAGGTCTGCCACCGTGCAGGGGTGCAGCAGCTTCACACAGCACCTCTGGGCCCAGAGGCTTTTATGCAGCCTTTTAAGGTCCTCAGAGGATTTCATGGAGCCTTTTATGGGGCAAGGCTCACTGAAAAGGGCTCCTGCTGCTCCTGCTGCTGCTCTCAGCCCTGGACAGAAGACAGAGAAAGGAGCCCAGAGGATGTAGGACCAGAGACTGGAGCCCAGAGCTGCCCCTACTGTGAGGTGTCCTACTCACAGGTTTTCCCTCTGGTGCCAATCCATTTTACTGGCTATGCATGTATTTGTGTGTGGAACACCAACCCAAGAAAATACTGGTGGGAAACTCTCCTTGGTCAAGAGAATGACGTGTGATGCAGAGTGAAAAAATTAGCAAAGATCAGCAGCCACAGCATGATCTTTTATGAATCCTCTCTTGTCCATGCCTTTATCAAATAATAACTAGCAAGTTCACCATTGCTGCATAGCAGTGAGACAGATTCAGGTACAAGGGGTTATTCTTTAGAGTAAACTATTCTTTCTAAACATTCTTTCCAGGTAATTTTTCTAGTTGTTTCCAAATATTCTTTCTTCACTGCTCCCTTAGTCTAGACTCCTTATATGGTGACTTTTTTTTCTCACTTCAAGTAGAAAATTGTTCCACATCTCAATTTTTCTGAGAAATTGACTGGTTTTTTGGGTTTTTTTAAGTTTAGCATGGAGACATCCTTTATTTTTCCTTGAAGCTGAAATTCTCTGCCTCACCAAGTGTGACCACTGGATTTTTTTTTCTATTCTCGCTTTGTATAATTAATCTACCAAGTGTAAATTTTCTTTCATATGTATCAAAAAGCATTGTAAATATTGACAGCACAAAATTTCTTTTCAAAAAACACTTCATGCTGCATATGCAGAATTTTTTTAGCTTTTGATGGTCTATACAGCAATCTTTTCAGTGTGTAGCGTATTCAGATGCCTTTACAGACCTCAGCATGCTACTGCCTAAAGAATTCATCCCCTGCTGGAGGATAATTTGAGCTAGACGCTTTCCATTTATTTTTTGTGCATAGTTTTCTTGGATGTATCTGACCTTGATGCATTGCTAACGCCCTGAGATTCTGAGATTCATGCAGCAGCTTCATTTAATGAGGCAAACTCCTTCATTAAATCAATCCTCATGCATTTGCAGCTCAAGTCATAGACAGGAGACGTTTAAATTTAACTGCTTATCCCAAAGTAGACTGGTTACACATATAAGGATCTCTGCTCTCCAACTGCAACATTTTCCCTTTGTTTCACATTCATTGCAGTGTGAAGAGCAGCTCCTTAAGGGAAGGCCAGGGGCCGGCTTTCACCTCTTTATCTCCCTGGGATGGAGAAACCATGTGTAAGTACAGATGGCCCAGATGATATTGATGAGAATTTCATATCCCACTTTGCAACTTTTCTGCTTTTAGTTCCACGGATTTACAGTGTTTTATATGGAATTGTAGCCCCATGGATGCCTAGGCCTCGAAGTGCATCTCTTTCATGGTACGAATACCTCAGACCTTGGGCCAGCTTCGAAACTAAGTGGGGGAAAAAGTGACACAAAACTCAAGCTCTTGGAGGACAAGGTACACATTGGATCCGGGAGGTCTAAGTAGTTTTTGGACAAATGCAGTATCAAGAAAACTAGACCATACTGCAGAGAATGAAACAAGGGTGAAGTCAGGCAAAGAATTTCCATTTCTTTCCAGTTGCTGTATTTTTCTGCTGCATTAATTAATCTTCAGAAGACCATGAACTCCCTTAAAGTTAGAGCTCATCCAGTATAAGCCTAAGTATAGAACTGATTGCCAGCTACCAGTGACTACTTCTCCTGTAGCCAAGTATTTAATGGAAAACCTGAGAGAATCAGGACATAAGTCTTTAATTGCTACTGTTCTTCCAAAGGCTACTGAAAATTATTTGCATAGCTTCCTTACAGAACTTTTAAATATTTCACTTATCTTCTTCTAACTCCTTACTGTTCTTTTCACAAGCCTCATAGCGCCAGAAAAATATAAAGGAACTTATATCAGCTGCTGTAGCCTCCAGTAGTAGAAGGTTCAAGGGGCCTAAGGTATTTTCCAGCTGTAAACCTTCTTGTGCTGCCCCTGCAGACTCACCATGATGTCCATCTGAAAAATCACACAGTGCATGTGATAACTAGGAGTTTATCTCCCACATCCTCGAGCTGTTGATCTTTCCTCTTGATTTGGAATATGCTGCACTGCAACATCATTTAAAATTGCAGCATAACACTATCCTTACCTTGACAATCAATAACTGGTTCCCCACCCATTCCTGACTCAACTATTTTTTTACACATTTGGCTGATTATTTCTTTTTGCAGAATAATTCTGCAGAGAAAAGTGTAAACAGGAAAAAGTTTTAGTGCCAGATTGAAACAGCAAAGGGAATAATGTTTACTAAGAAAAGAGTAGTTTATATTCTCATAAGCCTACACCAATCAGAAAAAAGGCCATGAAAACAGATACTTATCAGTTTCCTCTGTCCCAATCATATCTACATGGAAGACATGGACTGTCACCTGGAGGAGGGAACATAAAAGACTTGGCTGATGACGTGGAGACATAAATGTAGATAATGGGAGAGATGCACTATAGCATCAGCTTCAGTCAAATTCTGAGTTAACTTATCTATGAAAGATATACTGGGGATAGTTGTGGTCACTAAGGCTGATAGGAAGCTATCTAAAGTCAGGATTTCTCACTTTAACTCAGCAACTGGAATGCTTTTTTAACATCAAGAAACTCAAATAAAGCTGAGGGGAAAATGCTATGTGATACATGCACAAGCATTGCATATAAAATTAAGTATAAATAGTAAGACACTTGTCTTAGTTCTCCAGGACCTGCCTCTTTCTTAACTATGTTTCTACTAGACAAATATCCTAATTTATATTATGCCTTTTGCAAATTTGTCATAGTATCACAATCATGATTCTGGCAGCATCCTGAATCCTGAGGTCCATGAGTTTCCAAGAAATCCATAGTCTGGTGTAGTGGTTTGCAATGAGAGGGCTGAGACAAATGCACCTCAATATTTCCACTTATAAGTCTGGAACAGTCCTCTGTGCAAACTCCATTCTTTTCCATGGAAGAGAGAATAACATTCATTGCCTTTAAATTGTTATGGCCCCACCACTGGCATGAGGCTTGCCAGCCCCAAAATAGTGGCCACACCCTCTTCACTTCTGCCAATAGTGAAATAACATCTTGGCCAGTTGTCCCACCCAGGTGTATTCATTTCAAGATGGTGGGGTAAATCTTCAAGTCATGTCATTAATATTTCACCAAAATATAATATTCACAAAATATTCAATATGTTATTTCATGTTTTTATTTTGCCTATTCCATCCATTACTGGAACAGTCTAGCTGAATTGCCGTTCACTGTGTTGTTCAGTACAGTGGATTTCAGGAAGTGCGTGCTAGCATATCTCACCTAAAAACTGGAAAGGGAGAGGCCTCTTCCATCCCCGTTCATTTGCTGAGACACTTTGCTACCCACTGGGCAACTGTTGTTTCCACATTTCCAGTCCCCAGTGCGCATTTTAAAGCCAAGCACTGGCAATGTGTCCTGGCAGGAGCTTATGCAGAGTCATGAAACACAAATTTTGCTTTCCAAAATAGTAACTTTTTGCCACATTCAGGGCAAAAATGTACATGAGCTGACCTATTTCCAAGAAATTTGTTTTTGAGGCAAGCACCCACAACTTTCTCCCCAAGGCTGGCAGAAGGAAAGCACGGTGGACAAGGGAGTTGTGGCATTCTAGAGGTCAGACTCCTGGCCAGACACAGTGTGACAGTGAAGAGCCAGAGTAACTGGGGGTGGTTACAGGCAGTATGCATTGGCAGAGCAGAGCAACAGACAATTCCCTAACAGCATCACCTCCAGGCAAAGCCTAAGACTAAAGAATGACATTACACATTTAAGAGAAGTGTCACACAGAGCTTTAACTTGGAGGCCAATCTTAACTCATTAACTCTGTAACAGAAGTTTTAGAAATTACATCCTGAATTCATCTCTGCAACTTTTGTGTACCTACACGAGGTCCTTGATGCAATCCAATAGCTACATGGTTTAACCAGTCTTGGACTGAGAGTTCTGAGAGTGGAAATCCATGTGGAAAAAAAAGTTTAATCCCCAAGAAAAGCATCAGCACATATCTGCAATCTCTGTGCATCTCTCATGTAGTATAATATGATGAAGAAAGCCTGTGGAAAACTGTTTTTATTTCAGCCTTTTTTGACTATGGCTTCAGATATCAGACTTTGTCATATCTCCCAAGTTGAAAAATAAAATGTTCTTTACTCCATACACAATCATTTAATCTAGCCTTTAGCAGAGGATAAGCAGGAAGGGATACATTGGTATAGATTGGTTTTGTAAACTTGACATCTAACAGAAGACTGAGTGGAATTACAAGGCCGGTGATACATAATTGGCCTTGGTAGTTTTTGAATCAGTTGACTTGTGGGTAAGAATTCAGTTTATGTAAGACTCAGGGTGAACTAAACAAGTGATTAAAAAATAATGTCAGCACCAGCACCTTGCCCAGCTTTTTTTCTCAGGGTTTGTGCCTGATTTGTTCAGCATAAGGCTGTAGTGCTAGTCTCATTTTAAAATACATGAGAAACATCATCAGAGAAATATCAGCCTTCACTTTAAAAGATGCCATTTTGATCTCAAGGACGACCAAGTAGAGGAGATTTAAATTCAAAGAAACAGCGAGATGTTTTGCTTTGCTTAACTGACCTTTAGAGATTCTGACTGTGGAAAACATCCCTCCAGTTTGACTCATTTTTTTCCCCTCAGATGCACTCTTTTTGTCATTAAGTGCTGTTACTAAAGCAGCTCTTGAGAAAGCATGCTGCTTTTCCCCTCAGTTATAGTGAGGAGCATAATTACAGGATAAGCTGTGATGAATTTATGCCAAGATGTTCAGCTCAAGTCACATGCCAGAGAACAAATTAATTGAAATGAAAAGCTAAAAAAGCAAAACCTTCACCTGTAGTGCATTCCTGAACTATGCATTTGTATTGGGGTTTTTTCTCTGTACAGAAAATCTTTCATTTTCCCAAATACACAGCTGTTTCTTCCTCTAGGCTTGCAGTCTGTTGAAAATAATGGTACTGTTAATCTCTCTTGCTATGAAGATTTTATGAAGGAAGCATGTGGTTAATGTAATCAGATTTGTTGTTCAAAATGCTGGGGTTTTTTTACTGTTATGGTAAAAATTTCCTCATTCTTATCCTTTCAAATTTGTCACTCAAGTAGGGTTTATTAACAAAATATTTGTTGAAAATATAAGGCGTGTAATTTCTAAATCTGAAATGGAAGAAAGTTATCAGAAGAGGTCCAGCTTCAAATTTTGAAAAATTTAATTTTCATTGGAAAAAGCTTTTGTGTTTCTTTCTCTTTATTAAAATTTAAAAATGAAAGGCTTCAAGCCAATTGGGCTGAGGAAAATATAAGTGTAACTCTGTCTGGACAACTCCTTCATTTGAGTTGAGTGTTGGTCATACATTTGACCTTTAAAACCTCATACAGAGTCTTCCTTGTGTTCACAAATGTTGGATTATATTTTCAGTAGAGAACAAAAGCAAAGGGCTACATCCTGCCTTGTTGGGGTTTTATGATCTTGGCTTCATCTTTCCAGAAGTTGTGCCCACTTCCCTTGAGATGATTTACGTCCACTGTACTCACTCAGCTGCTCAGCTGGTATGCTTGAGCTGTGGATAGTTAAACAGTGAAGTGACAAAGTGTGGTGAGGGCTGTGCATGGGAAAATACAATGGCACAGGGCCCATGAATTTGTATTGTTGCCATGCATTAGATTCAGTGCTCAAAACTCTAGTGCCTTAATACTTTCAGGTTACCATGCCCCCAAACCTGGACCAAGCAAAGCTTTAGGGATCTATGAGAGGATATAGGAAGAGTAAATTCTTTTCATTCAAAATTTCCATTCTGAAGCCTGTTCTCTAATTACAACTCTCTGGAGGCACATAAACTTTGTAATGGGGCTGTAACCTTTAAAGCTCTTCCTTTTCAGCATGTATGGAAGCATCATGTCCTGGTTCTATTCAGCAGCTCTCTTTCTCTCAGCTCCTGTGTTTAGTCATTTCTCTACTACCTCTGCCTGTGGTAGCAAAATATCCCTGGTCAAGATGGACTGATTTCCTTAATACCAAGGACAAATAAATAGTCAATAGATCTTCAATTATTGATTTTGTCCAGAATGTAAACAGTCCATATTTCCATTTCCACTCCTGATGGAAAACACCAGCTCATGATTTATTCATAGCACTTTTAACATTAGTGGACTCCTAAATTTTTTCAGTTAATCTCCCAATCACATGACTTTTCTGAGAGGGGATGGTATGGTGGTTTTCCAGTAAAGATTATTATTGTTGCGTGAGCATTTCTGTTACATCTCTTGCTTCCTTAATAAACAGATGAAGAACAGCAAGGGAAAACAGTCACACAAAAGGGAGAACATGGTTCTAACTACAGTTTTCTAAGCTTCTTCCAACATATCATGCTTTGTGTAAATCCTCCTTCCAAGATCCTCCCAATCCTCCTTCCAAGTTCTTTCAATTACCACAATTCTCTAATTTAATTTGATGTGTCTATTGTAATTTATTGCGTTCACTCTCTTTCATATTCATAATAGAAACCTGGTTTCAATAGTCACATAAGATAATCTGACTCCATTTATAAAATATTTTGAAACTGTTGACAAATAAGTTTCAGACTAACCATTTTCTTAAATGGAGGTATCTGTCTGTAAGGTGGAGAGATATAATCAAAATTGGAGGGTGGCGAGGGAATGGAGAGGAAATAAACCTATATCTAATATTATCCAAAACATCAGGAGTTTTTAAAGATTTGGGGTTTTTTGCTGCCTGGTATATGCTTGTTGTTTAGTTAATCAAGTGAAAGTATTTTCTTTTGACATATTTTATTTTCAATTTTATGAGGTAGATATAAGAGGTGCAATTAGCTTCCTAAAAAGGAATAATGAAGAAATTATGAAAAAAATAAATAGTATGTTGAAAAAATTAAAACAATTCCTATGCAGAAGGCAAGCAGTTCAGCTATTTAACTCATTTTTTTCAGAGGATGCATCTAAACCATGCTTCTTGTTCTAAAGTAAATTAATCTGAAAGTTGCTTCGCTAAATTCTATCCAAAGTCTCCTGAAACGGAAAGGAAAGCTCTCACTTGAGTAACACAGAATTGTTATCAGGTCTAGGTGTTAGTGGGACTTTTCTCAGCATTAAAAAAATATTGCATCATTTGGTATGAGTGGTAAACTCTACTTCAAAGAAACCAAGTCTATATTAACTGCTGGTAGGTTGGAGGTCAAGCTTGGGTTATGGCAGCAGAGCAGCAGGAGCAGTGCTTCTCCCAGCCAGTTCTGTTAGATACTTAATGTCTCTGAACATTTCCTCTCACAAATCTATTGTAAGCAGTTTCTCATAATGATGGAAAAGCAAAATAAAAGCATGTTCTGTAATATTCCTACAAAATCTGAGAGGGCTGAAAGGTTCTACTGTCACCTCCTCTGTGCCTACCGACCTAAACACCTCATTAGCAGGTGACATAAAATAGCAAATTATTGAAGAATCACAAGTTACAGCATTTTAAAATGCTGCCAGAGTAAAATTAATAAAATGGAAAGACTCAAATGAGTAGTTTAAATCTTCTCATTTTAACACGCACTTCTTTATTTTATATAGTTGTGATGAACTTTAGTAGTACAGTGAAAATTTGTAATCCTTTATATTATAAAGAACCCAAACTACAACCTTCAACCGTCTGCTGTACAGAAAGAACTACAGAACAAACTGATGAAGTTTCAGATAACTCCAGACTGAGCACAGAGAGCTGTATACTTACATGACTGAAGAAAAGTGACCTGGTACAGCAGAGAAAAGAAAGGACTAACTAAAAAATATTATGATCCTGTCCTCTTCTTCCTCATAGAAATCCTATGACTACATGTGCAGGAGAAAGTTTGACTAAAAGAGGATTCTAATACAAATTAACCAGATATTTCTGACAGGGACAACATGTTGTATACTCCCTTTTTGTCTATTGACATGTTTCAATATCAATAATGTTATGCTTGGTAAGAAATAGAAGTTTCATCATACTGTGAGTTTATTTGTGAAACAGGGACCAATTTTCAAACCTGAACACACCTAAAAACATCTTTATCCCCAGAGGGAGAGACAGGCTGTCTGGGAAAACATGATCCCTCGTGCCAGGTCAGGGCCCTCACATCATCTCTGGCCTTCTGAATTTTTTCCTGCTTTTCTCTAAAAAAATATTTTCCTTTTTTAATGCCATGCCTAAGCAGAAAACAGAAAATATTATTTGTAGGTTTTGATATTGATAAGAATGTACAATTTTTCTATTCCACCAAAAATGTTTTCTTAAATTGAATTTCTTTAAATAGAAAAAGAAATAGACACAAAAATCACTATCTATCAAGTCCTCAGAGCTCTAATATTTACTTTTGTGGTTCTTTACTCTCAGCCTTACAAAGAGAAAAACATCTTGACTAAAGCAGGGTCAAGCTTAGTGACCTTGTTAAAGATTAATTAGTTCACAGACGGGTGTAAAGAGAAATTGCTGCCACATGCAAGCTGTTTAATAATCATCTTAATAAAACCAACATTTCCAGATTATCAAAGCAAAAGCAAAGAGGTGCTTTGACCATTGTGTGTTACAATTGCTTGTATATGGAAGATATTTGTCAGTCAGGACATTCTAAATCTTGCTGAAACAGTCATAAAAAATTAAAGGGCAAAAAGTCAAGTTGGACAAACTTGACATTTAAATACAAGGAAAATTCTTGAGAGGTCTTTGAGGAGCAATTAGACATGAGGAACAGTTTATAGAGAGAGATAATGAACTCACTGTAAGCTGAAGTCTTTAAAACAGAGATGTCAAATGTGAGCTCTGAAAAATGTACTTAAATATAGGTGTACTTCTGCTTCTGGAAGATATTATCTGTCTCTGTATCACTTGAATGGGAGCTCAGAGGCAAGAAAGCAGATGGGTAAGAGCTAATTCATGATGTTTTCTTTTGACCACAGGGCCTGCAAGACCTTGAATAGCCCAGGTGGCCTGTCTGGACTTTGGGGAACAGAATTGTCTACCTGGCCTTCAGTGTCCTCAGGGCACTTGGAGCAGAACAATAACACAATGTCTGTGATCCAGTCCAAACACCAACCCTGTCCTCATTCTTAAGTCCATGCTCCTTTCTCATTGTCTCACCATTCCCTTAAATTTTGTTTTCTTTGCTGCAAAACAACCCACTTTCAATAGAACAAAACTGAGCCAAAAACAGAGTGAGGAAAAAAAGTTTCATTTCAGCTCCACTTAATTATGTCTGGTGAAACTGTTTATTTCTGAGGCCAAACTAATGCCATATAATTCCAAATTCTGCAAGGTACTGACTGGTCTGATTTAACACACCTAGTATTTCATATCTGTGTATTTTAGCCAATGTCAGTGAGATTATTTGTTAATTATTGATTTATTATTGCAAGCAGTATGCAGCACAGTGAAGTAAGAAAACCTTTAAGTGTAATTGAATTTTTTACTGTGGTCTAGAGCTCCTTAACCTGCTTGTCAAATCTCTTTTCTTCAAAACCTCAAGTAATGTTCATGGAATAAATAATTGAGAATTCACAATAAATTAGCCCTTCACTCACTAGAGGCTGAGAACAGCTTTTAAAACAGAAAATATATTTTCTTAGGAAATTTGTCTTGGTCAAACTTTGAAAATAACAAGGCCTTTGTATAAAGGGGAATATACAACATTACCAGGACCACTGGGTTTATTCAGACACTTGTTTTCCAATTAAGTAATTCATTTTACCAGACTATTGCTAGAACTACTGGTTCTCTTTTCTGAAGAGTCTGAGAAGCATGTCACACATCTCAACACCAGTTATGTTTCCTTTTGTAGTGCTCTTAACTGAAATAAAGGGTTTCTTCAGCAATGTTTGTATTGGAATGAGGATATATCTTGCCAACAGGATGGTTTGAAAGCACAATCCATTATATGCTGGTCCGGAAACTAAATATTAGTACTCCTTGAATTTGTTGTCACCTGACATAAACATAATTTTTGGCCTTGAATTGATCTGTTAGACTCACAATTAATTTTTTAGATAACATTATTTTGCTTATTTTGTGGCAAGGCTAACAGCTAAGTTTGTTTAATGCTAAATGATGGCAATACCATCGCTTGCATACTAAATATATAAACATTCACTGAATTATTTCCCAGCACGTTTTTCATTACTACAAAATGCATTTATTTGATTGGAGCCAGTATAAATTCCCAAATGATGTAATATATTTCTTCTAAAAACTCTGAAATACAGCACCAGATACTGTATCCCATACCTTTTATTTTCTAACCATAACAAAAATGCTTGTATTTCTCAAAGTGTGTGGGGAATTATGTCTCTCTTCTCTATTTCATTTTTTTTTTTTTTTTTGTGAGGGTGGATGTGTGAACTCTCTCAACAGGGTTTATAAAAGTTGCAGTAAGTAATTGGATGCTATTTTTCAATAATTTATGCCAAATCTTCCACCTCTGTACTATATCAAGGCTGGATGGATCAAGGAGGAAGTATGTAAAGACTGCTTCAGAATATATTTCCTGTCATGAAATGCAGATCACTCTTTGTAGCTTCTCTGCTGAAAAACCCCTGTAGTCCCAACAGAACCATGTTTGTTAGAAAAAAAGAAGAAAAACTTCTGAATCAGTCATGATCCTTTTTCTACCACTCTAACAGCAAATGTTACAACTCTGGCTCCAGCTCTTACTTATTCTGCAGTGTCAAGGGTTAACATTCTTTTATTAGCTAATATCTATATTTTAATTACTTATAAATTTGGGGTTGCATGCTGCAATCCAGTCCTCTGTCTTGGAGGTGCTAAATCATGAATTTTCATAACGAGACCAGTCAGTCACTATTTTTCAGAGCGAACAGGCTCATAGAAAAACAGGCGGCAAAATTAATCCCCTGCTTTATCTTTGTACTTAGGACCAGTTCCTTGGAATTAGATGGCACTTGCCTTTTCAGCAGCTGACACTCCCTTGTTAGGACACCCATGCCTTCCTTTCCATCTCACACCATCCCAGGCAGAAGAGGGGAGAGCTGGTGGTTATACACAGCGCAGGGCACTGCCTCTTCTGCAGGCAAGCCCATGCTGTAAGATGGATCAGGTGATGGACTGTAAACTGTTGTTCTAAAAGTTTTGCTTGTGACTGTAAGCAAGATCCTCCTGGAGCAGGAGCCACAGGGGCTGTGATACCAAATAGTACAAAGTAGTGGCTCTTTTGACCTCACTTTTATACCTCCAATGCTGCTTTATCCTGCGTGGCTGATGCAGCCTGCTGATGCATTTTTAAGAGAGCAATGAGAAGTCACGTTTTGCACATACCACTATTTCTTCAGTGGTTCCAGCCTGTGTTCTGAAAATTTCACAGCTGCTTCCAGTACGGGCCTGTCTGACACCAGCTACTCCTAAGAAAACTCCTTTCTTTTTTCACAGGTTCAGTGCAAAAGGCAAGTGTCAATACTACAAGTTTTCCAATTTTTCTGCCAGGACAGCTCCATCGTGCTTCTATCCAGTATGCAGGGTCATCCTGAGCCACTGTCTCACAGAGGGACAAAGAGGAAGAAAATATGTAATTGGAGCTTCTGGTAGTAAGATATTTATTGCAAGAACCTGTGGAGGGCCTGGAAAATTAATACAAATCTCTGAAATAATCAAACAATCATCATCTCATATTCTGGGAGTTCCTGGCAAAGTAACTCCAAAACTAGGCATAGAAAAAGTTGTAAGTCTGGCTTATGCTTACCCCAGAGATATGTCCAAGAGAAGGGACAGAGACTGAAATCATCTCCTCCCATGCAGTAGTGCCTAGCATGTGAATTTATTAAATTAGAATAAAGCCTTCTTTTTTTCTTAAAAGAAAAAAAAAATCTGTGTTAGAAATACATGTTTATGTGTGTATCTGCTTGTGATACTACTGACACACCACAAGAAGCCAGGAAAATGCAACACACAGGTTTCCACTACCCTACAAAATATCTTGCCTTGCGGCTTCTCACAGGTTTAAGGACTGAGGAGAACTATTCTCAAAATTAATAGTTATTTGTAATATGACATGCCTCATGCCTCAGTGTCGCAATATGTAATAGGGTGGTGATGATTCCAAGCACTCCAGTAAAAGCACATATATAAACTGAAATAACAGCTTGTGTGCTTACACTCAAGATTGTTTTCTTCATTTGTGCTACTTTTGTGTTTTGTTATAAATATCCCTTAGTATAGTCCTGTACCTTCCTGACCTTTTCTAAATGGCCTCTTGAGAAGGCACCTTTCTTACCAAAGCACTGGCTATTTACAACACATCTGCAGGGCATGGAGTCCTGGATGATGAAGTAAATTAGCCCAAATGGTGTCATGGTTTTCATCCTAGGCAGAAATCTGCACCCAGTACACCAATCTGTGGTGTATAGATTTATCTGAGCTTTAAAAACTTTAACTGAATATTTGCATCATTGTCATGGTGAAATAGCTGCCTTTTCCAGGCATCTGGCATGTCAACAAGATAACCCAAGGAAGGACATTGTTGAAAGTATCTGGAGGTCCACAGCTTTGAAGAGATATTGGTAGAATCAGAAACAGTAGTTTGGAGGATCCACCTCCTTCTCTGTCTCCACCCTCTTGGGCTGTTTCCCAGGAGAGCTGCTCAGGAGAAAAGAGGAATGTCTATTTGGTAACAAGACAAAATTACCCTCTGTTTACAGAAAACAGGCTGGCTACTATAAGCAGACTGAACCAGGAAAAAATCTGCTCAAAACACTTGGTACAGCATTCAGCTTAGTAACGATTCAGGCGTCCAGGGCAGACACAAGGATCAGACAATAAAACAACATTAGCTAAAAAACATGTTTGCTAAGGTCATGGCTGGAAGAATATAACATTTTTTCATACATCTCAGGAAAGCATAGAATTATAATATGCTCTCTGTAGAACACTCACTTTTTTACATTCAAATGAATCTGTGACCATGAATAATTATGAATTATAGTCAGTTAATGCTGATTCTGTGCTCTCCAGAGGCTTTTTCTTTTCCTTCCATGTGGGGTTGCCCTAGAAATTGGATGAAAGAAAAGATGTAGGCAGGAACAAAAGACTTCAGCCAGCTGCCAGATTCGTTCAGAACAGTACAATGAGTGTGGTCCTAGAAAGGAAGAAATTGCCACTGCTCAGCTGGAGTCAGTTCTTTCATTCATTGTCAGAACAAGGCTTTCTAACAGAGTTTCTACACCCAGAGCAACTTTAAAAATACAAGAAAGTCTGTATTCAACCCCACCACAGTCCGTCTAGCTAAGTACTCTGTGGATAGTAAATACTTTGGAAAGGCTATAGGAAAGGGGCCAGAAGCCACTGATGCTTCCCAACATTTTTCTGTCAAATGCCAACCTTTTGCACCATTAGGAGAGCAGCTTTGTACGGGGCTGGTGAGCAAGCTTAAGTGAGAGTGTTGTGTCCATTATGCTTAACTGCATGCATGCAAGCATGCCCTGAGGTATAATTTTGGCTGAGGTTAACTCCATCTCTGTGACAGTGCACAAGAACTGTGCAAAGGAACTGTATTGTGCCAAGGACTGTTCCCATTGGCAATACAAAAGGCTAGCATCAGGTCTTACTCCATTATTCTGCAGCTTTCTCCTATCTTTAGTCCAGCATACACAGCTACCCTCATACTGGACTGCAGGGAATGCATTAAACCCCTCATTTTCATGCAGTAAAATCATCCTTAGAAGGATTGCAACTGTACTTGCTCACTGTTTATTTACAGCCACTGTCCAATACCAAACTTATTAAAATATTTTGGAACTACAGAAAATACTTAAGAAATCTGGGTCCAAGTACTGTACAGCTTGGGCCTAGTTCCCTGCAGCTGATTGACCTCAATACTCTGGCCCCCTGCTAAAAAAACAGTACTCTTTTTTTTTTTTTTTTTTTAGCAGAATGGGAATATATTTTCATTTTAAAGTTCTCAGTATTAAATGTTAAGTGATTTTGTCCACTCAGTTTTTAAATCCATCTAAGCTTTCCCCATCTGTGACCACACTGAAGTAGGGACTTCAGAATTTTGTCTGTAGAGAACCACTTCACCTTCCTTTGTTCAATATGTGCACTTTTGGGTTCTGTGTCTGTTCAGGCGCCTTTTGCAATCCCAGAAAGAAAATGTTAAAAAAAATTCCATAGTGACAGGACACCTCCAGTGACTTCTTTACTAGGAAGAATGATAGGGAAGACTGGAGAACCCAGAACATCCATTTGCAGATCTCTCTGGTCTCTGATAGTCTGCTGCCTCTTGAACCCTCACACACTCACAAGGCAGAGGGTTTCACTGGTCAAGATCCTGGGGCAATGAGCAGTTCTGTCATGGTGACACTGTTAAGGAATTGTTTACAGACCATTGATAAAGGCTTTGTAAGTTGACTTCTGGGAGTTATGGAGCTATTGAGTATTCACTATTCAGGGAATCATCATTTGGTTTTGTCTAAAAAGGCATTGTGTAAATAAGCCCAATCTTTGGAAGCGTATACAATTAAATATACAAGTATTCTATCACCTATACATATATATATGCACACATATGTGTATATATACACACAAAAGCTTATGCTTTTGCTGAGAAAACTGAAGGCTTATTCATCAGAGAATGGAGAAACTTTTTTTGCTGTGAGGGTGAGAAAGCATGGAAACAGGTTGCCCAGAGGTGTTGTGGAATCTCAGTCCTTGGATATATTTGAAATCTGTTTCCACATGGTACTGAGAAACATGTTCTAGGTGACCCTGCTTGAGCAGGTGTACTGGGAAAGACCATCCGAAAAGATCCATCATTCTGTGATTCTGTTAAAATGCTAAAGAAACTTCCATGAAATTGGGAAAAAAAAGAAAATATGAATAATTTTAAACCCAAATGACTTACTGAATCCCTCAGATTTGGGAGAAAACAAGTGTTCATTAAAATGAATGAACACTTTTGTCTCTTAAAAGGGTCTGGGTAAGTCTCAGTGAAGGGAAGATGATTGAGTGGTGGTGAAGTGGTTTAGGCAGTGAAATAATCTGCCAAACTTAAAGTGAAACTTCAGCCCAGCCCTATTGGTTGTGGTTGCAGAGACCACAATGCAAAGTAACAGCTGGTTCTGCTACACCAGACATTAGAAGGGCTTGCTGGAGGGCTGTCACTGCTATGAAATAGTCTCATTCATTCAAGAGCAAGGCTGACAAGAAAGATCATATGTGCCAAAAAAATACAAAGCAAACAAGCAAACAAAACCTCCAATCAAACTCAAAAACCCAAAAAAAAAGTTAAGAAATTTGATGTTTCAGTCTACTCTCCCCTCCAAAACCAGATTAAATTGCTTGTTTTCAGTGTAATGCATGCTGTATGGCAACTCTCTCTTCACATAATGAAGGATGCAATTTAGAGTTTTGTTCATGCCAACCACTATGCCTCCTCAGGTTTTACATTCGGAGATAAAGTTGTAACTGAACATAACCCTCAAGTTTTCCTGTACATGATAACCTGTACATAATGCACACACATTACTCCAGAATGCACATCCTGCATCCTGGGGTGTTACTTCTATTAATGTCTGTGACACTCCAGTCAGAATCTTGTTTGGAGGTTTGCCTTCTTAATTCTTACAAACTCTCAATTTGCAGATACATAAAAATATTATGAGATTAATGAAACCAGAACTATGATGCCCTGGGTATAATTTGTAATTAATTTTGATAGCCTAAATAAACTAGTATAAATATGGTTGCTATAGCAAACTAAATTAATGTCAAACAGTTGGATGTGTTAGTTGGCATGCAGTGTGAGTAGAGGTTTCTATTGCTATAGAAACATAACTGTCATTTTACACTGATAGCACAGGCTTGAGTTATGGGTGGATTGGGGTTTTCCCCCCCTCCTTTCTAGCATCTAGCATTCATTTAATTACATTTAATAAATGTAATAAAATCTCAATCTCAGGGAGTTGAAGAATTTCTTACCACATTTTGTACTTATATTCCTGCACTGTTGGATACTCCACACATTCTCTCCATGTTCTCTGTGTTTTGAAATTTGAAGACATATTTGACCTCTATGTTAATTCACTGAGTAAGACAGACACACAAAAATGCTCAATGAGCTATATTAGAAGAATGTGTTGTAGCTGTGTTTTCAGGACACTTGTCATGATAACAGTTTTCACATCCAGTCTGTCCCAGTCTTCCCCTCATCAGAGTGGAGTAAATCCATGATTTGGCTTAACCACTTCCAGTTTCATTTGGCTTGTCTGCCTCCCCTGGAAATCATTCATGGCATTGTTTCACAAGATCATATATTTCATATGTGTTTCAGATGCAGGATTTATCTCCTTCTTTGTTCTCCCTGTCTAGTTTCAGCCTGTTTCATATGTGTTTCAGATCCAGGATTTATCACCTTCTCTGTGCTCCCTGTCTAGTTTCAATTTCTTCCTATCTTTTATTTCCCTCTCTTACAGCTTCATGACAACTGGCACTCACCCTTCCCTGTGCAGCCTGCATCGTTCTCCCACACCTGCCTCTTGTATTTTCGTCCTCTGAGTCTGGGGCTTTGCATCTCCTTCTCATTACCTGCACAAAACAAAGGTCAGAGAAAACTCCAGCAACACATTTTCCCTGTTTCTGATCTGGTTCCTGCATCAGTAGTGTCTACCAATCATGGTATCCTGCAGTTACAGTCCTGGGGATTGTCTCAGATATTTCTGAATGAGCTATACACAGGTATAGTGTCTAGGGTACTTTTGCCACAACACAAGGCACATTCTTATTATAAATGAAACAGATTGTCAGATTTTAAATAGAAGTCATTAGATG
Source organism: Zonotrichia leucophrys gambelii (assembly GCF_028769735.1). Classification (NCBI taxonomy): domain Eukaryota; kingdom Metazoa; phylum Chordata; class Aves; order Passeriformes; family Passerellidae; genus Zonotrichia; species Zonotrichia leucophrys. The sequence continues at coordinate 30,113,881 of NC_088200.1, read as the reverse complement.
TTTCCAAAACATTCAGAATTTTCTGACATGGGGAAGACTGTCTTTTCTCTGTATTTTTTCTCAGAGATTGAACATTTTTGGGTGTGTTTCTCAAGCTTTGGACTGATTCAGATCTTTAACATTGAAAGTTTCAGATCAGATGAACCAAATTTAATAAAACTACAACTTTTAAAACAAAACATTCTGTTTAGGTAATTCTAAACACTGCTGAAACACCAGCTACAGATCAAACTTATAAAAATCGAAAGGTCTTGTTTGGAAGAAGTTAGCAGTTTAATGCATTGTGCAGCCCTAATATCTGTCCTTAAGGTTTAGTCTCTGATGATGGTTATGTAGGGATAAGCTGTAGCAACATGAATCACATTCCAGTGCTGCTCCTACATCTTTTTCATGGACTAGGATTACAAAAGACCAATGCACTGTAAACCCACTTCTGCTTGTAGTTTCTTGGGCACAGCTGTCAGCAGGCTGACCGCAGTGTATTTCCATTAGTGGCTGCCTGCTTGCCTGAATTCTTGCCTAATAATACTGTGTTAATAATAGTGGCATCAATGTCTTTTATTCAGCGCAACATTTTATTTAATATAGAAATATGTATTTTTCAAAGGCATAAAGGGAGAATTTTCCTGTCAGTGGAGTCATGGGTCTCACGCAGCATAATTTCTATCATCAGTGAATTTCTTTGTTGTTTTGGTTTGGGGTTTTTTTCCTATCTCAAAGCATTTTGGTATGTGAACTCTTAGTAAAAACAGAACTGTTAGATGAAGGGCAGATCAGAAAGCCAAAGAGGACAAATTCAATCCTAGGTGCTCAAAACAGAAATAATCTCTATAAATCCAGTTTACACTTTGGTGCATTTCAGAAAGAAGTAGATTTCCTTCTAGAATTGAAATTTTATTCTGAGAATTTTAAATAGTGAAGAAACACATGATTCTGATTGCTTGCTTTTTGCTTTGGAAATTTCAAATATTAATGAGAAAAAACATTATCTTCTTTGGATTGTTTGCAACAGTGGTGCCATCTTTATCTTCGTATTGCTAATTGTAATTTTACCTTTGTATTGGTAATTGTATATTGCAAAGAGATCTTCAGTAGCTCAGTTAACATCATCATAGATTAGCATTACAGCCATAAAGATTTCTCAACCAATTTCTATTTGCAGAATGCAAAAAGTACAATTCTATTCACAATGGATGTGTGAAAGATAGCAGAAGAGCTAAATTAGTTAAAGGAATGACACAAAAACCTAAACCAAAATCGTTCATTTAATAAACTTTTCCCCATTTTTCCAATGAAATCAAGGCACAGCCATGAGCTTATTAAAAGAAATGTCTTCTAATTTAAGGGGTTGTGTTATTCACATAGGTTTTTAAAAGTATTTTAACATCTTCCAGTATTAATTCTACATGTATATAGTCCCCCCTCTACTATTAACTCTGCTTGCAAACTATCTTACCCCATTGCTTACTTATATTTCCCTAGCAGGACAGTAGGCATTAATAAAACACCAAAGGCAGTATTTCAAACGTAGTAAAATCTTACAGCTTCTCCAAGCAAATAATTCACTTTGAAGCTATATGAAAACTGGCACACTTCCAGTGAGAAGAACACGTTTTCTGTGTTTTGCATTGAGGCATTATTCGCAAGCAGATTCAGTGCTTTAATCACCCTATTCTTCAAACTCTTCCATATGAACAATGCCCACATCAGAGAGATCACTCCACAGACAATTTCTCCAGAAATCCTGCTTAGTTAAACCTTTCTCATTACCTTTTTTCCCAAATTACTTGTTTCCACTATCAGGATGCTATTGACTCCATTAGTCAGAATGGCAAGTCTAATCATGGAACCCTTTCAATCAATGAAATTATTATTTTCAAAAAACTAAATTCAAAAGAAAAATGCCCTTTGGATTGCTTAATTTAATCCATACTCTTTCACAGAGTGAGTGGGATGAATGTGAAAGGGGAGGAAGAGAAACCTCACCAAAAATACTTCTGCCAAAGGAGAAGCTGTAAGGTGGAATCACAGCCACAGTGAGACTCTGCCAGTCTCCAGGGGATGCTCCTCTTCTGTGTCCATCCTGTACATTGCAGTTCCATGTAGATATGCCCAAGGTGGCTCCACATAAAATTCTCAGCAGGATAAATTTTTTCTTCTACTTCAGGTAGACTACTATGGCCTTTCCACCGAGTTCAGCTGGAACCTGCTGACATAACTGTAATCTGTGCACTGGAGCACTAAGTGGCAACCTGTAGTCCAGATAAAGTGCAATCATGACATGATTATGTCATTGTATGTAATGCTTGCAGTTGATCTAGGGTGCAAAAAAATTCTGAGAGTGAAATTCTAAGTGATGTCACCATCACAGTTTTCTTTATCATCTGAGTGGATATAGTTTTATCCTTTGCATCTACTAATCACATGTTCTGTTACTATTATTTGTATTATATAATTTTTAATGTATCAAGTTTCCAAGGGAAATGACCTGTCAGCCCTGTACAAATAGATACAATACAAACACTTTCAATTACAATACAAACACTTTCAGTGTACATAACACATCCTCACAAACACTTTTTACTTGAGTAGTTCTTTTGAAAGCAGCATTAATCATTCTAAGAATGCCTCACCTCTTTTTCCTGGTGTCAAATTCAAAGCTGAAAATCATTGTATCAGAGAAACGCAATACTGTTTTCATTCAGCTGATAATAAATATTGCTGAAACATTCGTCTGGGTCACTCAGCACTTCAATCCTTCAAAGACTGTTTTATGTATGTTCATATGTGATCCAGTGGAAAACAGTGCCTAATGACCGTTTAGAAACCTTCAGAGTAGATTCATTAATAACATTCAATTTAGAATACTCCAACAAGATAAAAGTAGGTGAAATGAAAAGCATAATAAATCCATTGTAAGTTTAAAAATTGATTTGAGAGCAGTTCAGGATACTGAGTTAGAAAACAAGGTTTTATTACAGAATGATACTTAAATGATACTGTAGATTAAAGTTCCAACATCAGAGACTTACCTGGTATGGAAAAGCTTGACAGGTGATTTTGGTGATATCCACCAGCTGGCTGCTTCTCTGTACAGCAGAGAGGCTGAGGTGCAATTACAACTTTATTATAAATTGAGATTGTAACAATTTAAGCAAGTGGGAAGTTTCCTGGTCATTTAATGAGACCAGGTCTGCATTCTACACGGCTGCTTTCACCTAAGATCAAAACTATCATGCATGAAATGCACTTCAAAGAATTTCTAATCCTATGACACTGATGTGACACTGAGAAATCTTCCTCAAAAAGAATATATCAATACAGTTGCACCTAAGGAGCTCCCTGCAAGCAATTGGGTGGCACAAGGCAAATGAAAATCTAAAGCACTCTTTCACTGCCAGGAGTTACTGAGTAGTTCAATGCTCTATTCAAATACTTTTTAAATGACATGTTTTAAAAATTCAAGTTCCTAGTGTTGTTGGACTAAGCATTTTCATGAACAGGTTATGAAATTGGCTTTTTAGGTCAACTTCAAAATTATTTAGTCAATGTTCATTACATAACCACCAAAAATATATTGTTTCCCAGATGAGCACTACATCTAAAAATCTAGTAACAAACTTGCCTGATTTATATTCCCAGACTGTCAGGTAGAAATATCAGGGTTAGCTATGAGAAATCGCAGAGGCAGATTCACAAGGCTACTGCAAATCACTATACTAGAAAACTTAGCCCAGCTAGTAAACTGCAGTGAAATATATTCTACATAGAATAACCCAAGGCTGGGCTGGTGTCCCAAAAGGATGAGCAAAATGCAAGTTTAGAGACAGAGTGCTTATGCAGTAAGCCATCATTCTAGAGTCATTGTACAGAAGAATACAGACATGCCTGGTGTGACTCTAAACAGGGGCTGTTAATTACTTTATTCACTTACTAATATTATAATGGTGAAAGCACGCTTTTCAAATGCAAGAAGCAACTGCAGTGTTTTTTCATCTCTACTGTACTTTGTGTATATTTTTCCTCAGGCTGTAAGTTTTTCAGGCCAAGAACTCTTTTTCTGTAAGGGAAAATAGACTGATAGCTACCAAAAATCAAGTTATGAAAAATAACAATGTTCAACTCTTCAGGAAAGGTTATTTTCATGCTGTTTTCTACCAATTCTGGCTTCTGTTACATATAGCTGGATGATAACTGCTGATTGTAGAGAAAAATAGATGCTATTCTCAGGCATTTATTGTCACAAAAACCTTCTTTTTCACTGTGCACAAAAGTGGATCTAAGCTGCTATAGGAAAATGTGTCATGCTATTTTCACCTCTTCATAAATGTAAAGGCATTCCAAAGTTTGAAAGTTTCGTGCTCGTTCAGGCAGTAAGTTCAGTCTGTTCAGGCTGCGGCTACCAGTTGTTTTTTGACCTTCCTCAGGATTCTACAAAAGTAATTTTTGATGGTTACTTTACTTGCTGTAGCCATCACTGTGTGGTCAGATGCCTTTCAGTTCTGGAGATATGCTGGATCCACTAAAACAATTCCTTACTCTGGTGATTGTTGCTTGGGATAGTACTGAAGCAACAGAGAAGTACTGAGGTCTCAGCAATCATCACACAAAGAGTGCCTCATGATAAAAATAAACACCTTGCTCCCCTTGCCCAACAGGAAGCAGAATTACACACTTCATTTGGCAAATGCTGCTTTAAAAAATCAGATCAAGAACAGTGTACTTGGAGGGGGCATCTGGGTGGGACTCAGTGCAGCCCACTGATCAGCAGAAAGTTACTTTCACAGTCAACTTGGGTTGTCCAGAGTCTTAGCCTGCAAATCTGTAAGGATGCAGATCCACAAAATCTCTGGACATATAGTTCCATTCTCATTGTGAAAAATTCATTTTGCTTTATTTTGCTTTGTAGCATCTTGAAGAAAAGTGGGAAATTCCTCTGTTGAGTGAGAGCGGTATTATATCATGTAATGAATTGGCAGCAACAGGATCAAACACATCTTAAGGCATTCCCAGAGATACCACTGCTGCCAGAGAAAGACCTCTTCTCTTTCATTCTGCATTTGCAGGGCATGGGAAAAAGAGGCAGTAGAGAGGTGAGACCATCCATGAGACTTTGGTGAGGTACTAATACACAGTGTAGTGTAGTAGATTTCTAAGACAGGAAAATTAGACCAAAAGTCATCCTTAAGACATTTATAAAAAGCATTTACCCATGTTCACTTCTGCACTGAGTCCAGAGCAGTAGCCAGATGAAGGCCTTAAAAGTATATGTTTACTCCATCAGCTGAAGTTTCTATGGTTGAGGCCATGCAATGTCTACACACACACAGAATCTCTTAATGTACTGGCAAATATTTAGGCCTCTGGTCCCCTGACTGGCAAACAGAGGTGAGACTTTTGGCAGAAAAAGAATAGACTGTATTACCAAGGGAACACAAGCTACACTTTCCTTTGATTTCAGTGCAGTTCTTCATTGGGAATGTGACAGTGAGTAATGGCTTTGCAACTCGTCTTTGATGTTGGATCAAACTGCAATACATAAACTGTTCTAGAAAAGCACAAAGTCGAGGTGCTGACATTAGTTGATTTTCAGTTATAAAGTAAATATTCCCCTAAGGGAATCTTAGAACAGGAAATGAAGGGAGCCTTTCATCCCTGTGATTGTATATCATCCCAAAAGCCTGTGCTCAGTGCTGCCCAGAAGCCAAAAGAAAAGTCAAGTGAATCAAATTTGCTGTACACCCAAAATTGTGCATCTTTTTGAAGGTTTGTTTCTGAAGTGCAATCAAGTTTCTACACATAAGGTAAAAGCGGTTTACAGGATTAAGACTCCACAAAATCTCACTGTCTGAAAGCCCTCAAAATTGATGACATGCATGAAGCTACAGGTTTGGTGTTCACAAAGTCAGGGAAAGTCCCTCCAGCACCCTTAATTTGAAGTTATGCTATGATGTTTTTTACAAATATTCAGCTTAACCCAGACGATTCCAAAGTTCCAAACTCCCATTGCTGAAATCCCTGTATTTTCCAATTGTTATGTTGTGCTTGCATATGATGATGTAAAAGGATCACTACTGAGGCTGGACATTTTTGGAGAACACTGAAGTTTCACAGCAATTCCAAAATAGGTAGACGTGCTCAGTGTCACTTTTCAGCTTGGTGGTCAGTTTCATTTGTAAGAGAAAAGCTGTTATTCTTCCAAAAAATAAATGTCTTCTGTGCTCCTGTATGTCTCAATTTACCACATCCTGGGTGGAGCAGCTTAAAAGTAATAGAAGAAATATTTGTGGGTTTAGTATAAGGAGACAAATTAGCAGAAGAATGAATGAATGAATGTACCAAGTACACCTCTACAGGGCTAAAAGTAACAGGAAAATTGCAGTGGGCTACAAGCAATACAAGGAATGGCCTAAATAGCGTAAGAATTTTACCCACCGATAATTGATAGGAGTATTCTTCTTCCTTGAATTTCTACATTCATCTGTTCTCACTTACTATGTTATCAGAGAGCTGCTACTTCTTTTTGTTTTACAGTTTCTGTCAAATATATATTTAGGGCTTGGGGTTTAAACAAAACATAATTCAGAGACTCAGTTTGTATGAACCTTTATTTTGAAAACTGGTAAAATACTTTAGTGCAAATTTTTCATTTATTTGATTTAATATCAAAGTTATTCAGTAATTTACCACACTTTCTGAGTTATAATTTATAGGAAAGTAGTGTGGCATGGCTGCAGTGAGAGAGAAGTTATCTTTCATTATGATCTCTTCTTCTTCTGTGATTTTTTATGTGAGGAAAACTCCTGATTTTATTCAGATTCATCTATTTTTCTTTGATTTATGCTTGGGGAAAAAACCTTAAACTGGAGGATTAAGGTCTTGTTTTGCATTGGTTTGGGTTGGATTTTGTCTTGTTTTAAACAAAAATTATATTGAAAACTTTTTCAGGTGCTCAGTGCATATTTCTGACTGTATTTTTCAGAAAGGTGTGTTTTCATTTTGATAGATAAATCAATGCTGATGTACTTTGGAAGTCCAGTGTTATTGTGTAAATGTATTCATTTTTTTTAGTTTATTGTGTTATAGCAGGCCATATGAAATTACTTCCTTTTTGACATTTTATACTTCTGTAGGGTCTGATATCACTATGCAGGGCTAAATGACCATTTAACTATTATTAAATCTCTCCTTTCTCAAATCAGTTTTCTGTGACTCTCATTTATGATGTAATAAGCTTGTGTTTTGGGTTTTTAACTCAGGAAGAGATTCTTGCTAAAATATTACTAAAATATTTTAGTGTTAATTTTATTAGACCTTTTGTTCCACTTTTCAAAGTGTTGGGTATTTTTGTTTGGTAGTTTCAGTTTGGTTTGTTTGGTTTAGTTTTTCTCCTTCTTTTCAAAATATTGGGTTTCATTTATTAGTTATGTATCTTTTCAGCACAGGCGGCAACTGGCTGAAATTTCCCTCTCTAAGTGAAAAAGGGAAATAATCTATTTTATGCTAATGACATATATTTAACTATGTTTTGTCATTTTGTTTTCTAGGCTGTTTTCTTTATTTCTGTGTCAACAAAGTCTTAAGAGTGCTGAAATTTGCAACAAGTAGGTTGTCTGTTCCTTCCTTCTGTCTGATAGGAGGAAGAAATCTAAATTCACAAACTTCCTAATTACAATCTTTGTAGTGTTTTACTATATCACTACGGTTTTGTAATGGCTCTTTTCCGAGAAAATTATTACATTCAAGAAATGACATGGTTGTGAGAAGTGAGGATTTTAGGGAACACCAAGGCAGCTGCCTTCGTGAGAAGTGTTGGACGAGGAATTGTTGGATAAGGAATTCAGGTGAAGAAAGATCTAAAAGGATATCATTCAGCCATTTGGTTTTGAGCCTGTAATTCAGAGATGTAGCTGGAGCAGGAGAGGGTCTGATGCTGCAGAATCAGTAAGGGGTCTGCACGAGCAGAGCTCCCTTCAGCAAGACATATGCCATGCACCTGAAGGCCAAACCAGTAGTTGCCTGCTAAGACAGTGAGGAGCTCTCCTTGCCTGTGTATCCTACACACATACCCATGCCTATGCACCCTGTGTAGATACCTGAGCCCAAAAAGAAAAAAAAATGAGCCATGGTGACCATATTTTTCACATTTTATTTGCATACGTTCAGAGCAGTTTCAGTAAAATCCTTTGTGATGCCAGATTCCCAATTACATGTGCTAAAAAATGTGGCAGGTACTTGACAGTGAGTTATTAGCTTTTCAAGTGTTTGTAAAATGGAAGGTCTTGACAAAATCTAGATGTGACCTAGGCCTTCAGTATGTATCTTTTCTTTGTTCAGATTTTTTCCATGTATTTTATAGAACATTGTCAGAACTACTGTCATTTGCGATTGCACAAAAAAGTACACCAATGTCCTAGTTCTATTATTTATTCTTCAAGATCTGCTTAATCTTAATGAGCATAGTACTAATAACTCTTATGAAATTGTCTTCAATGGGAAAGTTGTGCACATGCAAAAGTGACGGCAGAATTCAAGTCTAAGATAATAAATAATCTGTTAATAAAATGACTTTAACTCATTGCAGTTAGGCCTTGACTGCTGACTAAACTTCTAAGCATGATCACAATAAAAGAGAAATTATCAGACCTCTTTTCATGCCCTCCAATTTCTCTCACTCACCTGAAATGGTAGCTATTCTTGTACTTAGAAAGCAGAATCACCTTCTTCATTTCTGCTGAACTGATAGTAGAAGAAACAGGTTGTGTCCTGTCAGACCTAAGTTCTATGAACAAAGTATTACTTTTGGTCCTAGTTATTGCTAGTTATTTAAAAAACAACCTCAAAACACACAAGCCAAAAATTAAACAAAAAAGCCCTAAATAAACCCACAAGCAAACCAAAACTCCCCCAAACAAATAACAGAAAAGGCCAAGCCCAACAACAAACCAAAAACCAACCAGAAAAACAAGCAAAACATTCTCAGAGTGGAGAAGTTGCCACTTCTCTAGCAGATTAATGCAAATGCTGGAACTTTGTGACATTTCACAGCACCTTCATAGCAGCATGATTTAGCAGACTGTGTTATCTGTTGTTCTGGTTTAGGGAATTGCCCTAGGATATCTGTATATCTGGTATTCTTGTTTCTCCATTTTTGTCTCTCTCATTTCAGTGGCTTTCCCTCCTCTAGCAGCTAGGCTTATAAACTTTTAAAAGTTGTATTGGGTGTAAATGCCCCTTGTCTAACCTTCTTCTGGCCATAGGTATTTCTCTTCAGTCAAGCAATTTCATCTTCATGGAACATATCAAAAGAATCTGTACATCACAGTACTTGCTAGATCCCTTTTGTTTTGGAATTGATTAATTCATAGAAATGTTTCAATTTCACAGAGTACTGTTTAATATTATTGTAAAATAATATTGTAAAATAGCTTGTAGAAAATATCAACTCCCTTTACAACTCTACTCCTATATTTTTTTAACTTTGTAAACCTATATTTCTCTGTTATCCTTTCTGCTCATGAAGGACTAGCTCTTAAATATGATTGCTTCTTGTCTTCTTATCATCATGAAAGGCTATGACAAGATTATTTCATATTATATGACATTTTAAGGAAGATCACCTGACCCAAAATTTATTTGCTTAGAGATAATGAACTCTAAGCTAACAAGAGCAAATCATCTTAACTGTGTTAGTTTGATTTCCTACACTACGAGACTGATTTTGCCAGCCTTTGTAAGAAGCATCAAGTTTTGGCAACAAATAGGTCTGAGAGATGCACAGATTCACAGGTTTGGTCCACAATTTGGGAAGATGACAGTGTTAACCTCCCACAGTCAATGAAAGAAAAAGTAAAAAATAATACCCTTTACGAATTAACTAGCTTGTGAGTTTTATTGTGTTACGAGTCTTCTGCTTTAATTGAAGTAGAACTTAGTGAAGAAGATTGAAGGTTAAAAGGTAAGCTGCAGTGCACTCAGAATCTACCTTCCAAATGGCATTCAGCAATGATCATCAAGTTAAAATTTGGCTTTTCCCTGTTTTGAGGGATTTTTGTGACAAATGTTGAAATTCAAACACGGTATCTCCATGTTAATGTGTCTACTGTTTGGCAAACACAGACGCCTCATTCTTCTACCTTGTCTTTCCTTGAGATCACTGTCAGGATTGTGGGAGACTGTCAGGCTGAGCGAGGAGGGAAACCAGGACAATAAGCCAGACCACAGGGCTGCTGTTCTACCCTCCTGCTCTTTGCCTACCCTGCATCCTTCTGACATGCAGTCTGTGGTTAAAGCCACAGAAGGTTTGGCCTTGGCTGATAAGTAATCCAACCAGACATAGATATTAGTAGAAAAGGTGGTAGAACCCAATTCTCTTTCAGTATTCTTTTTTCAGTTATGGAACAAAAAAATTTAAATCCTTTAAATACATATTTACAGAGGGAATTACTTCAAAATACTTTACCCTAGCTAGCACATGTAAAGTATACAATCTGTTTCTCCTTCCCTTCTTTTTGAAGATGCCTAGGGGACCCATGATTTCTTAAAGCTTCCTGTGAAAACATTTGTAACTGATATGCCTCTCCAAAATAAATTTCACGCTAGGGAAGCTCTTTGGTTATATGTTTAGTAGAAAATGTTCTGACTGCTAGCTCCAGTTGTTAGTTCTCTGCAACAGAACACTAATGCTTTTCCTACACTAGAAGAATGATAAAATCTTTGGCATTTGAGTACTGCCTTTGTTCTGAAAACTAATGTTTACATGAGGTAATCACAACAGGTATCTTTAAAATTAATCTGTATTGCAGACCTTGGCAGTGTAACTTTACTTGCAATGAAGAACTGGGTAAATAACCTTTTCCCAGCTCCACCTGATTTCACCATCTCTTGTAATTTTTCCAGATTTTTCTCCCAGAAATTTTCTGTTGAAACCTGCCACACAGAGCTGAGAAAGATGAATAAGCAGACAATGTCAAACCTTTTTAAGTAGTACTTGAATCCCTGAGTTAGAAGAATTTTTACAGCCAGTGATCTTTTTATAGTTCAGTAATCGGTAATATTATGCAATTAAGTTATGTAAGCATGTAATTTCCTTTATTCTCTTAGTTGTTTCAGAGGGCTTTTTTTCCATTTTCCTTATTTCCTCAGAATTGGATCCATAAATTAAGAAGATTAGTAAACAGTCTAATTTAATTAAAGAAGTTTAGTAAACAGGAGTTTCTGTATTTATCAGAGAATGCTTAAAATAACCTAGTAACAATGATGTGAGAATAATTCAAATAAACAAGTAATAATGATAGCCATAAACAGAAAAATAAGTCCTCTCATAAATAATTATAAGGGAAGAAATGTACTCTAAAGGCTACTGATGGCCCTGGAATAGATGAAATAAAAATAAGAATTTTTTTTTTCACTTAAGGGAATCTTCCGTTAATTTTTGCAGTTTTTACCATCTTGAGTGCACTGTTGCTCATAACATGGATAATGCAAGCAATGGCCCTGGATCAGTTGAATTCATCAAGTTTTGTCTCATCCTAGTAATCAGAATTCACTTGGAGAAATGTATTTAATTAAACATGTGAATGGCATGATAATATGTAGTGGGAAGGGAGCCATGACAACAGTAAAAACAGCACTTACTGCCAGGTTGTAATCAATACAGATATTCTACCTGGGCTGGGTGGTGAGCAGGTCATCAAAACTGCAGTTAGATCACAGAGGCAGGCTCTTCTGTTGCTAGGAGTTTGGTAAACCTATTTTGCACTATCTTTATTTTCAGGGTTACTGTCTTGGACAAGAATTTCCTGTTGCTTCCAGGGAATGTTTGGACTGATGGACTGATGGAATGTTAAGGACTGATGGACTGATAGCTAGCTAGTAGCTCAACCTGGCTCTCTTTCTTTACTCAGCCAGGTTTCCCACTCATTTCGGTTTCAAATCTACATGTACTAGGAAGGGGCTACTCTGTGTAACATTCTTATCACTACTACTACTACTACTACTACTACTATTATTATTATTATTATTATTATTATTATTATTATTATTATTATTATTATTATTATTATTACTACTACTACTGCTACTACTACTATTAAAAATTAGCATTGGCTAATACTGACATTTTGCAAGAACATGTGCTTTTCCATGTTTTATCATATATTTTCTTCCCAGTTCCATCCTACAACTCCTTGGTTTTGTCACCTTGAGTAAGCACTATGTCTAGTGCCTGACTCTCATAAGACTATCAGCACAAGACAAAACCTTTAGAGAAGTACTTCTTTGCTTAGAGGGTGCTCCAAGACTTTAAAAAAGGCAATTATTCAGAGGTGAAACATCCCCCAAATCTTTTATGTGACCTATTTTGTCTGAGTTTCTTCTACTTGAGTCTATCACATGCAAATTCCTGTCTGGAGTCAGCTTGTAAATAGCTTAAAGACAGGCAGTAGAGCTGTTATATATTGTTGATCTTTCTTTTTTCCTTTCTGTTTTTTTTTTTTTTTTTTGTGTGTGTGTGTTTTGCAGAGATTTCTGGCATTTGTGAGAGGATAGCAAATGCTGTGAATGGTATTCTGTTTGTGGTGGGAAGTCTTTATCAAGTAGGAAGACTTGATATCATTTCCTAGCTATGGTCAAAATTTTATTCCAATCTTTTCAGGATTGTTTTGCTCACACTCAGATCCTCTCAAAACAAGCCCTGAAGGCACTGGTCTCCATGGATCAGGGACATTTTCCAGGCACTCTCAGTTCTGTTTTGGTTCAAATTCCAAACAGGTCTAATCTGACCAGTGTGTCTATTTTCAGTGCATAAAAAAGGAGTTCTTCTTGTAGTCAGTGGAGAGAAATGGGTGCCAGAGAAGGTCAGTTTAAAATACCTAAATCCAAAGGCTAAAACTAGACTGTAGAAATATTTCAGTAAGTATTCTTTACCTAATTTTTTGAGTAATCTAGATGATCAGAGGTGTTTGGAAAATGCTTCATATTAAAAGCAGTATTTTCCAGTAAAATAACATTTTCAGTGGTTTTAGATATCAAGGCATACCTTACATTTCTTACAGAAGTCCAGTAATTATTGTGGAAACTTAGGTCACGAGTGGGAGATTTGGTGTAAATTATGGATGTCAAACCTATTTTTTTATGCGAAAAACAAAGGCAAAGTTGACTGTGTATGAGTTAAAGGGTCAGGGGGGGATCACCCTGTGCCCAAGCTGAGCCTTCCTCATTCCACTATGAAATTAGTTGTGCCTTGATGAAGTCAGAAGCTGCTAAAGGGCCTTTGAGCCCCAAACTGCACTGGGGAGTCCAGTTTGCTGAAAATTTAGGTGATTTGAAGAGAACACCAACAATTTTAAAATTCTCTGGAAAACTTTGTGGGTGTACTTAACATCATAGGAGAGGTGGATGAAGTTTCTTGTTGATGTAGCCCTGTGTCTGGAGTAAGAGCCAGAGACATGCACAACGTCTTGCTTCCCTTGATAATCAGTGTGATTCTGGAGAGCAGAAAATACATTTTCTGGGAAATTTGGCCAGTAAGCAATGGAAAGTACAGTGGAAATTGATTTATCATTAAAGAATTAGATTTTTGAGCACAGAATCACTTACTTAAAAAAAAACCCAAACTTTTCCTTGTTTTCTTTCTAAACAGAACTCTGAGCCTTTCAATTGATTCTCCTTCACAGCAATGTAGTTGCATGTTGTGTGACTATGGAAGAACATAAAAGACAAAAGTAAAATGAAACAAACAGGAGAAAAACAGCTGTGCAGGATAGAAGGGAGTTGAAGTCTAGCTCACATTTTTGAGGTATCCCGAATGATAAAGATAATTATTTGAATCTTTTCACTCTTTGGTCAGCAAAAATTGGCTTAGAAAATAGTATGGAAGGACTTATTCCTAGATGCATTCCTATTTCAAGGTAAGTAGATTAAACATCACTGATAACATCTTTCCAATAAGCTAACAATAAAGAAACCACTACAAAAGGAATCAAGGGCTATTGACTATGTTAAGGAAACCACACAGACTTTATGTGCTCTTCCAGGAGAGTCTATTTGCTTAGACACAAATCCTCACAGTTTGCATTCATGACAAACATACCTCATGGACAGTGGGGAGATAAAATCTGTTTTAGATAGCAGAAGTTAACACAAAGGCATTAACATGATTGTTAAATTATATAACATGATTGTTAAATTATATTTAAGCCATGAATTCTATATAGCTTAAGTCATAAATTAACCCACATAGCCCTCAGATCACATTATATATGTAAGGAAAACAAGAAAAACTGTGCAAAACAAAACTTCCAATGCAGATTGAATTACACTGGCTGGGCTTTGTGAAAGTCAGCTTCTAATGCCAAACCTCTTTTTACTGGGGTAGCTACCATTAAAAAAAACATAGCTTTCTCCCATTCCTTTCCTAAAGCCAGTCCAAATTGCTTTTGCATCAGTTGTATGTTTGTGGCATTTTTCATAAAATTAATAAAAAATCAATTCATATGATTTATAAGAGTAGACATTATTAGAATTCTCAATTTCTCACTAACTTGCCGTATTACACGGCCCAACAGTTATATTTTCTATTAATTTCTACTTTAATCTAAAACTGTTTTTCTTAAGACTGAATATATGTCTTAAAATTCTTTGAAACCCCTCTCAAGTTTCTTCAGAGACTAATGCTTACTTTCACATGTGACTCTGATTTTATCTTGCACTTAAACAACCTCCACTTTACTCAGGTCAGGAATGGATGGGTAATCAAGATAACACAAAAAGCTATCTGCGACAACATTTCTCAAAGAAGTGAGAGCAATAGCTGTACTTTTGAACTGACACAAAATTTCAAAGGAATAGTTCCAAAATATTTTGCCCACCTGTATTATTCACAAAGAGCATCACATAAGTGTGCATCACATAAGTATTCCGCAGGCTCTTTAGGGTTTAAAAATTTTCTTGTTCATTGATGACACATGAACATGGCAATTTGAACCCTTTGATCCTGTCTACATTAAACACATGTAAATCTTAGGGTGTTTGTAGATACAGCAGAGAATCACATTGTTCCTGTTAAAGATACTGGGAGCTGAAAGCATTTAGCTTCTCACATGCCATGTCCAATGCTGTCCCACACCAAATCAAAACCTCATGCACTTTGAAAAAATTGTTAATTAATAAATGCTAGGAAACTGACATAAAGATTAATCTTTACTTCAGAGCTCCAATGGTGAATTTTTAAAATCCCCTGAAATGTCATTTTGGATCAGTGCTTCTCAAAAATTATACCTTGTTTTGTCTAGCAGCCTTTACTAGAACACATTAGACTGATAGCCAGCCTTGGACAGAAAAAATGGACCTGGAGATGACACTGGAACATAATTTATCAATTTTCCTTCTATTTTCTTCTTTCGTTTCTTTGTGCTAACACTTTGTGCTAACAGAAATTAGACTATCTAACTATATTCTCTCATCTCATCTTCTGGTTCTGACACGAAAAAGTAGAGTTTAGAAAAATGGGAGTTAATAATTCCATTAAAATGCTGTTTCAGAACTGTTTCAGAACGCCTACAAGGTACTATTTTGTTTAACCATAGACTACGGTTTTATATTGATTTTTTTTGCCTCCATCAATTCAGATGACTCTAAGACCTCTCTAAATATCTCTAAGATGTTTATTCATCTACTGGGTTTCAGTGAATACAGACAAGCAATGGAAGCAGAAAAGGTATTGCTTGATATTAGTTTTTTATGTATTTCTTTAACTTTATCTTAATGAGTGGGCAGAGTATTGCCCCCAAAGGAGAATCATTATGATAATCTCAGAGACAGCTGGATACTGCACTGAGATTCAGATCCTGTTATGAGTAATCTTCACTTAAATGAGTGCATTTGTAGGTACATTACAAACAATTTATCATCTCAGAAATCAATGAGGGAAACTACAAAAGAAGATAAAGCAATTTTTCCTTGCCCACTCCCATAATATATTTTTGCCGAAATAACACAAATAAAATTGTCAATTAAGGACAGCAGGAACTTGTGAAAGGCTTAAACATTTTTTGAAACTGAATTGGATTTCATTCAATGAAACTGGATTGAAGAGGTTAGTAATTGGCTTTTTTTCAGATGTAAGGAGGGAAAAAAAGTGTTTTTTTCAAAATTATTAAAGGCTGTTTTCTTTCCTAGAACTCTCCCTGGAACAACAAGAAGTCACTTAAGGTGATGGCTCATTTTATTCTGATCTCTTTGCAGTTGCATGAGATTGGTAACATGAGGATCCCTGCTGCTTCATTCCTTCATTCCCAAAATCTCAGAGGAAGGACCTATACCCTTCTGATTTAACTGATTCAACTTTCCTGGAGGTGTCTGGAAGGATTAGAGGGGGTTAAGAAAGAAAATGGGATTATGGTTTAGTGGCTGGACATATGGACTGCTGGAGACTGCTCTAATGCAGCTGTGTGAGAGCTCCCTGTCAGCCTGCTGCACTGTACCTCCTGGTCATCCAGCTGGGCCAGCATGCTGCTGTCTGCCAGATGGGGCTCAGAGTGCATCATTGCATTCAAACATGTCTCTGAGAGATTAAATATCTTGTTTAAAATATTCCTTAAATTTCTACACACATGTCCTCTTTTTTGGTTGTTTTGATTATTCAAAATTCTTCTAACCATTTTGTTGGCTGGATTGATAACTCTGATTTCACAGTACAGGTGCTGAAAAGGTACTGCATTTCCTTCAGTGTAATGAAGACATTGGAGAGAATACTAACCTTATGATAAACTTCATTTCATAAATTCAATATTTAATAGAGGTACTGGATCCAGCTGGTTGTCTGAGCCAATTCATGTAAACAATGTTTGAATCAAATGCAATCAGAACACACTGACAGTATTCAGAAAAGTCAAGTGAGGGTTTATAGGATCAAACCCCTAGGCTGTAATACAATTTTATAACCGGCTTTTTATGAGCCTTAGGTGTGAATGCGTGGTTATCAGCTTCAGACTTGCAGCTCACCTTTCTATGTGCCCTTAATAAGTACTTTGAAACACTCCAGCACAAAAGGAGAAAAGTTTTTCTTGACTTGTGGATAGCACAGGGTTAGAAACCACCTTTACCTAAAACTGTGGAAAGCATTGCTTGCAATTATGGCTCACATGAGACTGGAATGGAGCTGTTGTGTACAGTGAACAGGTTATGCAAGAGCACCCCCTGGATAAAGCAAAAAGTGAAATCATTTCCTCCTCGTCACTTGTAGAGATTATTTTGGCAAATTCATCGTATGACTTTGAATTGGCTCGTTTCACAGAATTGTTTTGTTTTTCCTGAGAGCCAAGTCTCAGAGTGTGTACGTGTGTTGAGGGGCAGGCGGGAAAAGAGGAAAGGTGCTTTGCTGTTCATGCTCACTGCACACAGAAACATGATAGCTATTGTGCAGAGTTCAACAGAAAATAGTCTGGGTGTGGTGCTATACACAGAGAACAAAGAGGATAAACCTACCCCCACGTGGGGAATTTTCCCAGCCTTCTTTTCTCAAATATTGATGGCTTTGAAGGCTTCTAGCTACTGTAATTGGCAACATCCACAATTGTATGTTAAATACAGACAGGGAATAATCATCGTTTCCTTGTTTGCATGCACCATAGCCCAGTTTTGACCCACACCAGCTCGATCCTCACAGACACCAGACAGAGTTCAAGGGTTAGCAAGGACCACAGATGGCTCCCACTGAGTTACAGGGACACAGCTGCTCTTTTAAGGAAAGGAAATTTAATTATCAAAAGCTGAGCCATACTACTTACTCTCAGAACGGAGAAAGTAATTTTAGTTAATTATCAGCATTTTACAGAAGAAAGTAGCATAGCCCATTGGTAAAGTACTAACATATCAGCTGAGAGATTTGAGTTCATAATTCTGCTGTGCAAAGAACTGCTAAGTTCTCAAAGGTGTTTATGATTAATCACTTCCTACAAAATTAAGGTATTTAGTTATATTTTCATACCTCTATATATCCATCCATGGAAAGCAAAGTGGGGACAATAGTGATTTCATATGCCGATGAGCATAAACATTAGATAGTGAAATGCTCCAGAATCCTGTGGTCATGGAGACCATAATACTTCAAAAGGCTGAAGTAGTGTGCAGTGAGAAGACTGTTCTTTCACCTTGTTTCCCATCTCCTCATGTCCTAATCTGATTCTCTGCCTATTCCTCTGAGAGTTCATTAAACACAGACTTCTGAGGATGCAGAACTGGCATGCAATGCAGCATGAAATACATAGAACACTAATCTTGCTTAAATACATATCTTGTCAGATATTCAAAAGTTTTATTGATTGCATTGACTGAAATATCAGAGAGAGCTGTGTGAGAAGTACAGTTTTAGAGGAGAAAAGAAGAAAATTACTGTGCATGTTTTTAACATTTTCAGTTATAACATGCCTTAATTTAAATAAGAAAGTGAGGACTTTCTTCCCTGGCATGTGTATTAAACTCTGGAAAGTAAACAGCTTAAACTAAGCTCATCTGGATTACTTACAAAGTTGCTTCAGCATCTTTATGTATCTCTGTCTTAGGCAGCTCAGCATTACATAGACTGACCAACACTTCACTGTAGTCCACATAATTGGTTTGTTTGCTTGCTTTTTTTGTTTGTTTGTTTCATCAATTGATACATATAAATAAAGAAAAATGTATCAGTAACCTTCTTCAACATGCTTAACTTGCAACTGTGAAGTATAACCTTAGAAATAGTTTCTTATTTCTTACCAAAAAGAAAGAATATGTTCTTATTTTTCTTTGGATAAACAGACCTGCTGGTTCACAAGTCAAAGTAAACCAGTTTAATCACAGTAATGCTAGGAGAAATTTCTGTAAATTTAGATCTCCACTGCTGCTGGTGTATGGGGACATGTCACAGTAACATGAATTTTCTCAAGGACATTCACATTGCCTGTCATGTTTGCTCTCACAAAATTCTGAAGAGGTATCATACTATTTCAGAATAACTCAGAAATGTCTATGCTTGTCTTTGGCTTGACTATCACAGTACATGTACTTATTACATTCTGTTAAAACTTCCTCATACAAAAATAATTCACAACTGAAATGACTGTTGCTGGTCAAGGTTTCCTCATCCTGAATGCATGCTTAGTCTCTCCACTCCACATTCATAAATAGTTTGAGAGACTTCAAGCATCTGAGGTCATTGTGCTTCACACAATTGTTCTTTGTTGCACTCTGTGAAGGAGATTACATGAGGGTAAGCTGGAATTCCTGGATACCATATTTCTCACTATTGAAGGCTATCTCCTTGAATAAAAAAAGCAATGAGGCTATCTGAAGTGACCTTGGCAATTGTTCATGTAATTTATGACATTGTACAACTAGACGTGAGTTCAAATCAAGCATAGGCATCACTTTCTAGTCTGATAATGTCTCTGAACTGAGAAAAAATTTCTAGATGAAGAATACATTTTCTGAAATGCAGCTCTATGCATCAAACAATTTATATGATTAGTATTTTCCTGCTATTTAACCCTGTCTGCTATAGCACTGCATTATTATCAATTGCTGAGCTGTTAATCCCTGTGAACACATTAAAATTAAACATATGTAATGGAAGAATGTTGCTGCACGGTAAGAATAATTCTTAGTAAGTAAAGACAAAAAGTAAGTGAAAAAAATCTGATTATTGCTAAGTGAATATTACTGATGCAGCTACTTGCTGATACATAATGGATAAAGTATTTAACAACATATTATAATAATAACAGCAATAGTCAATAATAATGAATAACAAAAATAACAATAATAATAATCATTAACTTCTTAAATTTATTTTCATGCTTTTCAGGATGATAAAAAGAAGACATAAAATGGGGTGCAAGGAAAGACCTCTGTCTCCCTCTTTTAAAAACCTTTTGATGGCATTCCTTAGTGAGAGAAGTAGGAGATCTTCAAGCTTCCAGGCTGTTAGATTTTGGAAAAGGTGGTGGACAGTGGAGGGCAACTGTAATAGCAGAGGAGAGAGTAAACTGTCACAGACACTCTACTTCATCCTGCACTTCAAAGAATTCTGTGGGAATAAATATCTGTTGTGGCTGCTACTGGAAGATTTTCCAGTGATTTTAAATGTCTTTTCTTTATTGAGCATCCAAAACTCTAAAGACTCAAAGCCAGAGCACAACATACTTCTGTGTGCAGAGCAGCCTGAGATTTGGACCTAAGCTAGTTTTAAATATGATCTTACTCTTTATTTTTCATTATAGTGAAGAGTGTGTATTTGAGACCAAAATATATGAATGTGGACCAACAAATGCATAAAAGATGCAATTCTTCCTTACGAAATGTAATTTTGTTAAGGAATTGAGCGGCTTCGTAGTGCCATGGTATCTTAGGTCTGGCAGGCACCACTTAGCCATTCTCAGCAGACAGGTCCAAAAGGTCCCACTCAGGCCCAAAACAATAAATCTTCACTGAGTGTGGAAGCTTGCATTACAGTTTGCATTCCCTTGTTTATGTTTGTACCCACAAGATGTGAGAGGGTCCATCATGAAACTTGGGTTCCAGCACTTAGTTTTCTAGTGACAATGGATGATAGTTTGGATGGAGCCTCAAGAGAATTCTGCATTTCTATCCACAATTATAAAAAACAAACGAGAAAGAAAATTTGGCAATAGGCTGTTTATGTATGTGTGGGGTGTATTTGTCCAGAGCTGAAATTTTTAATAAAGACTTTTTTCAAATATATTTACAGGGAATTGGCCATAATATATCCATAAAGGGTACAGGATTTTTTTCCTATTACTTATATCCTTGTGTTGGAAATATTCATTATTTTAAATATGCATTATAGGTTTTCTTTCTTCTTATAGGTACCTTTTCTATGACACAACATAGGATGCAAGCTGTTCTAAGAAACAGGAGGCACTTTCTTCCGGCCCTCATCCCATCAAGTTCATGGCTATGGAGTCAGAAAAGTCCTGTAACTTGTTACCTCATACCTTTTCTATGACACTAAATTACAACTGAGAAATATTTTTTTTCAGCAGCTTTCAAATAAAAAATCAGAGGCCTATTTTTTTAATTTTAATTTAAAATTAGAAAATGTTTTATTTGTATTTTGAAGCTATTATTTTGCTTTTATAACATAAAATGTAAAATTTCTAAAAAGGTGAATTTGTCAAAATGCATTATTTAAACTGAATAGAAACAGTCATGTTTCTATATTTATTTAGGCAGCTCAGGGTGAGGGTCAAACATTGGGAACTTTTGTAAAATATAACTCTTTAGCTAGAGAATTTGTCACGAGCACTGTGTTTCACAGGTGCTTGAAATTTTTCTAATTTCAGCAGCAGTTAAGAGGAAAGAGAGGTACAACTATCTCCTTTTTAAATGAAGATGGATTTCTTTATGGTCAGCAATGTATAAAAAAGATTACGTGGGTTTGCTGTGTTTCATGAGATTGCAGCGAGCTGTAGTGCTTCAGTGAAGCATCTGCAGAGACCATGAGTCACGCAGCTGCTGGGTTAATGAGATCTCCAGCGGATGCATGGCCTGCAGTCCAGCATCCACAGGAAGTGAAATGAGACCTGAATGCATTGTAATTTACTGTATTTTCATCTCCTTCTGTGCTTTAAACAAAATATTTCCATAGTCACTATAATTTTGCATCCTTCTAAACCAAACAAAAGGCAGAAGGAAGCAGCACCTCAAATCATCCTCTGTGAACATAAGCACCATCAGCATATATGTGAAAGTGCACAAAATGCAAAGCCCAAAAAAAGCCTCAAGCCTTAAGCTTGAAGAGCTTTCCATAACCAGTGTAAACACAAACGTCTAAAATACAATAAAATATTCACTGGAGTCGGCAGCATGAACAGGGATTTGGTACAAATTACCTGCAAACTGATCGAGGGCTAGGTATCAACTGCTGGTGATGCTTGTAAATCCAGATTCCAGTTTGCAAGCTAAAGAGGTACTTACAGAGTTCAGAAAGGTCATGGATTTCAGTCTATTTTGATATTCACTCATAACCAATGTACCTCCCTGTTGTTTTTGGATTTCTGCCCAAGGAAGTGAGGGAGGAGTTTAACATGGCCAGAAATCTCTAAAGCCTTCCCATCTACTAAGAAGCTCTATTGTGTAAGACCTTCATTTTAGCTAAGAATTTCTATTGTCAAACATTTTTCTAGGTTTCCCAGTTTTCAACAACTATTCTCTTTTCCCTCTCCTTTGAAGAAAGATAACATCCTGTCCAACCTCAAGTAGGGAACCCCCCTCCATGTGTGCGTGCATTTGAGCATGAATGCAGTCCTATTCTCAAACTTTGGCAAATACTGATGTGGACTTTTAAGCAACTGTAATTGAGTATGAATTGAACTCTTTGACTCAGGTGTTAGTATTACCCAGGAATTTATCATGCACCCTTTTAGTAGAGGAGAAAACAGAGTAAAACACAGCACACCCTCAATAGAAAAAGGATAGAAGTAAGTGAAGTTCTATGTACATGTAAAAATCGTAGCTGCAATTACAGAACACCAGTTTTTCTGTTGAAGTAGGCTCAAGAATTAAGAGGAAAGAAGTCCTTACAATAATAAATCTACTTTCTTTCCAAATGAGACACTGACTTCCTCTGTTTCTTTCTCTGTTGTTGGTTTTTTTCTGATTTTTCTTCCCTCCTGTCATAGGTAATGCATCTTCTGAGGAAAATACTAAAAGCTAGTCTTGCCACAAAATCAGGGTTTTGATGTTAGATATCTTTCTGATATTTTATCAGATGTCATTGTTTTAAATGTCCAGAGGCTGGAGGAATTCTGACAGTGTTTTGATTGTCCTAAATTTAATGAAAGTCTGTTGGGGATTTCATGGTAGAGGTTTCAAAACTATTCTGTTGCCATCAAGTTTTACAGCCCTCTGCTGCATGGATGTAGTAGTAGTGGTGATTAGAAAAGCCATATAAGTTCATCTAGAATATTTCTGAGTAATTAGGAATCATGTAGAATTTTAACCCTACTTTCTGAGCACTCCTATGGCAATTAGAACTTACCTCCTCTTAGTTTCTCAATAACAATCACATTATCATAAATTGTTAATCAAAGGAGCAAGATGTAATTCACCATTACATCTACATGCCAGTCAGAGAAATTTTGAAAAGGAAGGCTCAGATTTAACCTATATAATATGAGCTACCTAGCAGAAATATATGACTTATGATTTTCTCAGTCCTATCCTATTTACAGGCAGTAAAAGATGGGTTCCATGCCCAGCAAGGCTTTTGGTTAGATAGAATATTTAGACTGGATGGGTCTCAGCCAATGTCCTTTTTCCTTGAAGATTAAAGTTCTACCATGTGATGAAGTGAAATTGACTTTATGATGTTATTTCCACCATGTCAGAATAAATTACAACAGTCTTCACATGTCTGCAGTGTAGGCAGTCTGAATATACATGGAAGTAGTGTGCAGAAGAGGATGTGACATCCCTGAGGAGATTAGCTGGCTTTCTCCAGCAGTAGTGAGGCTTATGTCTCTCTGTATCATGTAAGGCAGCTCTCCCCAGGTAATAGTGCTTATCAGTCGCATATATCATCCTATCATGGTCTCAGGACTGGGAATTTTTTGTTGGTGTTTAATGTGCATCAGGGAATTTAATTAGATGCGAGAATACTTGACTATCTGGATTATTAACTTGAGGAACTCGAGGGAGACACATTAAAAAATCAGACGTATAAAAAAGCACAATGCACAAGTTATGAAATGTAATTCAGTATAATTAGCAGTTTATGTCAGAAAATAAAAAAAGCTTTTCCTGACAGACCTGTTCAGCTCTTTAACCTCACAACAAATAAAATAATGCATAGTTTTTCCTTCCTAATATTACTTTGAGACTAGAAGAAGGCAAATTAAGTACAAAAAATATATCATTGCAGCCACACACAATTTACAAACCTTTCAACCAATGAAACATGCATTTAGACATTGCAAAAAATATTTTATTCTCTTTAATTTGTTGTGGATAGCAGCTCCTAGTGATCAACAGCCACTGAACCCCCAAACTGAAGGAGCAAAGCAAGACAAAATACAGCCATGAAAACTGAGATAGTAAAACAAAGGTGAAGTTTGTAAAAACTCTGGAGAATAGGTTCAGGATTTCAATGTGGTATTGAAAAAAATGGAAAGTCATTCCTAAATCTTACAGTATGGAATTTTCCAAGACAATAACAAAATACCATCAACAGAAAGAAGTAGCCAAAAATTACTGCAAAAGATAAAGACTTGGGTAGTCAGAGATGCCACACAAAAGAATCTGAAAATGCAGTGATCACAAACTTTGGATAAGTGAATTTCATGCTACAGGTAAGGGTACTCGAAAGGCTTGAATTTAGTCTAGGGTGCACACAAGCCAAGAGAGGCAACTATTCCAGTGCTGATGGAGTCTTTGCTTCAGGGGAGATTTCTGTGAGCAGTCCAGATTTCAAATGTACAAACTACCTTAGAGGAAAACACAAATGCAACAGTATCGATGTAATCTCACTCTTCCTTACCTGTACTGGTGAGTGGGAGAAAGTCTGTGCCTGCCTCAGAACACTTCTGACCCCAAATTAAAAAATTTACTGTGAGTCAAATTCTGCTTTTCTGACATACTCATATGAACTTTTAAAGTGATTGGGGTTTTTTATTTTTTTTTTTTTACTTTTGGGTCAGAAGACAACCAGAGGAAAGTATATCTGTCTATAATGTGCATATGCAACAAAAGGTAGAAATAAATGAAATGAAATAGGAAATAGGAAATAGGAAATATGAAATAGGAAATATGACAAGCCATAGATGGATCACTGCACAGGTTGCATAAGGTTGAACAGGCAATGGCAAGACCTAGCAGACCGAGGTAAACAACCTGCCAGTAAACAGAGAGTAAGGCTGGTGAAAATCACTAGGAAAGGAGAGAAGAATACTAAGGAAAAGAGAGTGGTAGAGAACACGGGTGCTTTTAAGTCTTTAGTCATGGCTGTCTTACTTGTCACTAAGAGCAGCAAGCAGTGAGGTGTAACAAATCAACCGCACCGCCACTACCTCTGCTGGAGAGGGAAAGGATGAAAAAATGCCAGCCTCTTCCAGATGAAACTATATATGTTTCTGTATACATGATGAATATTCCCAAAGGAGAGTTTGACTAGGATGCAGGCTGAATATATTCCCCTTGCAAACTCTCAGCTTTTTTAAATACCTCTTTAGTTACCAGCATACTCTCTTTGTGTCATATCCCACTTCATTTTCAACAGCAGAAGCTCTCATAACCGCCTTCATTTAGCACTCATTTAGGAATACTAGGAATACCTCTGAGGGAGAACCTTGTTTTTCTTATTTAACTTTTCCCTCTCTGCACTTGTGGGCAGTCCAGGACAGCCCATTAATACTATATTTGGGTCACACACACGTGTCCTGGGCTCTCCCCTGCTGCTAGCTGCTTAATGTTAATGATTGCAGGATGAGCGACTCCAGAGACTGTCAGAGTTAAGCAGATAGAAAGTAAATTAATCTGACAGGTGACAGGCTGTCCTTCCTGTAGTTTGCCAGCTCAGGCAGAGGGAGAACTGCCAGTTCCAGCTGAAGGGAGTGTGTGGCTGGGGTGATGGAGGGGGGACTCAGCTGTCCCTGATCTCATTCCCAGCAGCGCATCTGGGTGATTTCAGTGGAGGATACCTGCAAGTCAGAAGCCTGGTCCTCCCCTTAAAGTGTAATAGAATGGCTGAAACCAAGATGGCTGGATGAGGGTTTTGTTACTTACTGCACTGGGTTTTTTTCCCTTTCTGCCTTTTCTCAGCAATTATACTGTGTGTTCTATTGTTCTTTGGGGGAGGTGGATCGTGTTCATGCTATTTTGGGGGTTTTGTAAGCAAAAAAAAATCTTTGTTTCCATCTTTTTGGGGGGGGGAATGCTGCAATTAATGCTGTATTGCTTCTTACAAATTACTTCATGATCCATAGTACTCTATGTGCTACATAATACTCTAATCTTGCATGTGGGTTTGATTTTGGGGTTTTTTTACATGGAAGGCTGATATTCAAGGAAGCACAGAAAAAAAATTTACAGCAGAAGCCTCTTTTTACAAACAGAGGGGTAAAGACAGTGGTGCAAACTGCAGGCTCTAGCTAGATTCTTTTATGTTTTGCTGAAGAATAAGGAAACAAATTAGGGTTTTTACAGGAGCACTTTATGAATAAAACCTGCTCAAAGCCAAGTACCTTAATATGGAATCTGTTGTAATGTTTGAGTTTTCAAGATGTCAGTTTCCTGCATCATTGTAACTGGTATCAAACAAGCTAATTGTAATTGCAGCTCTGCCCCCAATGGGAAGGCTTTTACACTGTAAGAGTTAGCCTTACAACAGAGGCATTGACTGTAATTGTATTCTTTGTGTGACAGCTGGCATGACAATTTAAACTAGAGAGAACGCTTGACAGAATGGCTTCAGGAAAAGACACTTTTTATTGAAGGTAAAATATATTAAGGAGACCTACTTAGGTTAGGTTAGGTTAGGTTAGGTTAGGTTAGGTTAGGTTAGGTTAGGTTAGGTTAGGTTAGGTAGGAGGTTTCAGACCTCTTTTTCTTCAACAAGGCAGTCTTTATCCTCTGAAATCACAATCAGTCTTGAACTTGAACTTTCCTTGCTGTGCCAGATCAAGCAATCTGCTCTGCACCCCACTGCCCTCACCCCAAACAAATGCCATAACATCTCCAGACTCTTTGTGTGGGTTCAGCTGTTATATGGTTCTGACATAGGTTCTCTCGGTTAGAGATCCTGGTGGCCCTTTTCTCCTTTGTTTCACTACTTGGTTTCAGTGAAAAATGCCACCTTTCCCACTGAATCTTTTCTCTCACACTTGTACTGGAAAATTGATCAAAATCTGTACATTTCCATTTTCACATAACTGAAGGGGACTGCAGCTCTTTTACAGCGGAGAAAAAAAGCACATGGGAAGTGAGACTGTGCTCCCCATCTGACTTTGTTTCACGGTGTCCCGGTGTTGGCTGGGACAGAGTTAATTTTCTTCCTATTAGCTGTGCTTCAGATTTAGGATAAGAATAATGTTGGTAATGCACTGATCTTTTCATTGTTGATGAGAAGCACTTACCCTAAGTCAAGGACTTCTCTGACATGATGCTCTGTCAGAGAGCAGCCCAGAGGGTAAAAAATGGGGCACAGAGATGGGATGGGACACGGGCAGGACAGCTAACCCCAACAGGACAAAGGCATATTCCATACCACATGATGTCACATTCAATGTATTAACTAGGAGGAAAACTTACCAGAAGAGCGGCTGCTCAGGAAATGGTGGGTACCCGGCAGTTGGAGGTGAGCAATTGTTTTCATCTCCATTCATTGCAATTTATTTTTATTATTACTTTTATTATTGTTGTTATTATTATTAAGTTATTTTTCAGTTTTTTAACTCTTCTTATCTCAATCCACAAGTTTTCTTTCACCCTTTCAATTCTGTCCCCCAGCCCAACAAAGGGGAAGGGAGCTGCTGTGTGGGACTGAAGATCTGGGGTTAAACCATGACACATGCAAAGTCAGCAAGCTACACCCCTCTAAATTCAATGCTAGGGCCAGGAAAAGCAGTCACTTTTATCCTGTATTTTTTACTATGCAAAACCAGAAGACTTCAATGATGAGAAATTGAAGTTGAAAACTCTTAGAAGTACTAAAAAAAAAAAAAAAAAAAAAAAAAAAAAAAAGGGAAGAAAAAGGAACTGACTGTGATAAATACCAGGTACCCATCAAGCTGCTCCATCACTCCTTCTCCTCAACTGGATGGGAGAAAAAAACTAAAGTCATGTAGTTCCCGCCAGGATCCTGCTCCAGCACAGGCTTTCCAGAGGGTCACAGCCTCCTTCAGGCATCCACCTGCCCTGGTGTGGGGTTCTCCATGGCAGGTAGGTGGGTTTGTGCTCCACCACGGACATTTATGGGCTCAGGAGCACAGCTGTCTCACCATGGTCTTCTCCATAGCCTGCAGGGGGGCCTAGGTCTCAAGTAGGGAGCACCTCCTGTCCATCCTCCTTCATTGGCTTTGATTTCTGCATAGATATTTCTTTCACTCTTTTCTCACAGCTGTGGTTGTACAACAGGTTTTTTGCTCCTTTAAAATACTCTGCCCCAGAGGTGTCACCACCAGGGCTGATGGTCTTGGCTTACTGAATTATTTTGCTTAAAAGTAATTTTGACCTGGGACTCTTCTGAAATATGAATTGTGGCACAACAAAATAAATACGTGTGATGTGAGCTGGTTCAGTATATTTCTTTGGATGCTGCCAATTTTGTCTCTGCGTGGAGACAAGGTCAATAGTGCTAAACCACAGATTTGATGCAAGAGTTTTGATGTTACTGTTTTGTAGTAATAATTTAAAGTCAATCAGAAAAAGAAAAGCTGGATTCCATTCACACTTGCTGAATGTGTGAAACTGAAAATGTCAGCAGAGATGGTGTTTCTCTGGATTCTGCAGGAATCCTTTGTGGGTTTCTGCGGTGTCATCTATCCCTGAGCCCATCAAGGAGGTTATATGGGATCTGCAGTGCCAGGAAGCAATGGATCTGGAGCATTCCCAGTCAATTACTGACCCTGCAGTCAGCAATTTCAGCACTTACATTTGCAGGTCTGTTGAATAGATCTGCTGAAGCTCCTGGATGAGAACCACTGGAATTTCAACACGCCAGGCAGAGAATCAGACAGTTTTGTGTTCTACCAGTGGGCTGGCTGCCTGGCAAGGTTTCTGAGGAATTTGGGCTGCCATGCGCATCTGGTGAGTCTGGGCTGTTCAGTATTTGCACAGCACACTGGCTTTGTTAATGCTCTGGAACAGGAGTACCAGTCTAAGGTTTGACCTTAAAAAAGAGTGAAGGGGAAATAAGCAATTTTCAGTGAAGCTGGTTTCAAAACCATCTTCTAAAGTATCCATGCAAAGGAATTTACTTGCCCAGACTAGTTCTTACAGCTGTTCACCACAATATTTCCAGGTGCAGAGAGGCTCACACTTCAGCCTCTTGCTGACATAAATTACTTACTGTTCCAAGAAATGGCTCATATGTATGAAGAGGAACTGGCAGACATAAATCCAGTGTGACTTAGAACATGACTTTCTGTGTATGAGCAGATAAACTTAGCCACTAGGTAAAGGGAGAAAGTAGTTAATGATTTTCCGTAAAATATATTATCAACTTTTAATTAAGGGTTAGTGATACTTTATCACTTAATTTAGAAACTTTGGAACACTGTTATAAATGGGATGAAAAACTCAACCCTTAGAAGTCAGGGAGCCGATTAGAAAATTTATCTTTTAGCCATCTTACCCTTTGGTTGTTAAACCAAACACTTGCAGCTATGCATACTAACAGCAGGAGGATTTCCCATCTGTGGCGTAGCTGCTTCTGTCAGCTTGTTTCAACGCAAAAAGGTGCTGCTGGTTCACAGTGAATTTGTTCAGGGAGGTTCTTCCTGGCACACCAACTGCTGAGCACTGATGTCCTGCCAAGGGAACAGAAAACATTGCCTCCTCACTCTGCAATAAACTTGCTAGGCTTGTGCACCTGTAGAGGAAGGGAAGAGGGGAAGTAGGGGAAAGCCTACAATCAATCATTTGCTACCAAACTCATTTTGCTATAAGGTAAAAGAAGTTGTGGGTTTTTCTAGATTTTTGATAAATGAAAAAGACTTCCTCCCACTTAAATTCAGTTAATTAATCCTCTTTGTTGGCTCTACTTAGGTTTGTTTAATCCTATAATACTATTTTTAAACAGAACAATTTGAATGGTCTGTGTCTGCTTTTCAGTTTGGAATCATGAACTAGAACTTGTAACAAGTAATGAAATTTGGTGGTATTTTTTTTTCTCAGAAGTGATTTTTAGTAATTTAAATCCTTGCTTAAATACTTAAGTATATTTATTAAGATACATAAGATTTCATTTCTAGATAAAAATATTACACATCAAGAAATTGCAGTCTTGAGCCCTTAGTTCTTTCAAATGTCCATCCCAAAGTCTAAATGAGCAATATTCTCCTTATATATTTTTGAATACAGGTTTAGAACTTCAGTTAGGTCTACCAGTGATGCCAGTGCTTTCACTCCTGCTACCTTCTTAAGACTGTCTTGTCCAACAGCAGCTGTTCCATGAGAAATGAAGGAGAAAGTACTAAGACTGGGCTTTGGAGGTACATGTTCTGCAGGGAGAGAGAAGGTCTCAACACAGTTATCAAAACTGTACTGTGACTATGTTTATTTGAAAATAAGAAAATTTTCTGAAGGGAACATATAGTTTTGGGTATTTTGTGCAGTGACATGTTGGTGCTTTGTGCTCAGCTCCTTCAGTCTCTATCCATAACTGACTGTGATATTTTCTTGCAAGTGGTGAGGGTTTGATAATACTGAAGAAATGAGACTTGTTGCAGTAATAATATGAGACAGAACTAGCTGGAAATTCTTGCTTATGTAGTGGTATTAATAGCATGGTGATCTGGCTATGGAATTTGGAGGAGGTGGGAAATTGGAAATATTTGGTGAAATTTTTTAAGTCATTGCAATGCTTCCAAGTTCAATTTGATCCTCTGCTGGAGGGAGTTCAAACCCACATCCCTCCTGCTGCTCTTGGTATCAGGGCAAGGGCTGCTCCACACGTTCTTGTAGCTTGTTCAGTAAGCAGTGATAAAATGCCTAAATCATTCTTACAAGGACTCTCTACTCTGGTGAAGTGTGATCATTACCTGGCTATTGAACCAAGCTGACCCTTGTTTTCTCTTTTTTGTCAAATGAAACTTGAATTCTTTTGCTGTGCAGCAGAAAAGCTTAAACAGGCTGAAGCAGAATGACTTTCAAAGCACAACAGCCAGTAATAATGAGGAGAATGGACCTCACTCAGCGTTTTGAGGGCATGGAGGAAGGTTCTGGACTGAAGGTTCATTGCCTGGCAGAGGTACTTACTGCCTTACAGACTCCCAGGTGTGAGGTTCTTTTTTCAGATTTTCCTGCTGGCTAACCCTAGCAATGAAAACTTTTCATAAGGGCTCTGTCATCTTCTATTCAAGCAGCATGACACAACTTGCAGACTTTCAAGACTGACCCAAAGTATTTAATACAACATGCTAGACCATAACCTCTCCTTTCCTACCCCCTCCAGCCCCAAAATCAAAAGCCTCCCTGCACTAAGAATAAAACTTTTCACCAAATGCTGCTGAAGATTTCATAAGTACATTTTTTTGTTTGTTTATAAAAATGGTGCAGCCTCAAGGTACTTTGAATTTTAAAGCAGGGTAAATGTTCGAAAAATTCTCACTGAATTTAGGAGTTCTGCATTGATAGGTTTAGTTTGAAAACCCTGAGGGTTGCATTTGCTTGGTCTGATATATTCTGACAAATATGACTAAACCTTATTCTTGCAATTTTTTTTTTGTTTTCTTCGGGTGATTCATAGCTTAGAGTCTATTGTTAACATTGGAAACATGCCATTTTCATTGCTGAACATATTGCAGAAATCTAAAAACATTTCTGAAATATCTAGATGACAAAATTATTAAAAGCTCTTGATGATATGCAGTGCATATGTAGCTTATGAGTGGGAGAATCCATTGCATGCTAACCATTACTCAGAACTCATCCTTTAGAAACCCATTTGCTTACTGAGAAAAAGCTTTTGTGTGTGTGTTTTTTTTTTTTTTTTGATATTTGAAATTAGCAAGGTAAGTGTCTTTCTTCACGTGGGAAACAGATGTGTGCTGAAAAAGGCAGTTCTCTTAATAAGCAAAGGATGTCAATAAGGCATTGTTGTTATAGTAAGTGTACATGATGCTCAGAAATGCCTATTGTCCCAAGACAGTAGAATATTTCCCCCTCTGGATTTCTCTGTCTGCCCCAGATTTAGTTCTTCCCCTGATAACTGAGGTCAGTCAAGTTTCCCAGAGAGTACCCATGATGAAGGAATATCTGCTTCCTCCCTTTGCTTTTTAATCCTCTATAGACTGTAAGGGGACTCCACTTTGTATAGCAAAATAGTACCAATCCCTGCTTCTCCTCCTTCTCTGTGACTAAATCCTCCTACCAACATATTTCCATCCAAATACTCTTAAATGTTAACTTGCACCAATCAGATGTTTGTTCTCCCACACAGGAGTGCATGACTAACTATTGTATTAGTCTGATTTCAAGGGTTTTGTACTCCAGACACTGACTGTAGTATCTGAGTGCCTTCTACATCTTTCTGAGTTAAGAAATTAAAGTCACTCTGTATTTCATTGTTTAAAGACAGTAGAATTGTAAGGGAATGATAATTTCATTATGATGTTGGCAAGGTTAGAAGTAAAAATAAGCATTGGCCTAGCAGTGGCTGAAATGCTTGAGGGCCTCTTATGGATTCCATAAAGATTTTCCATGCTTCTGCTTTATATTCTGGTTAAAAATTACTCGTCTTGAAAGTTAGGATCAGAGTGTCTGAGCAGAAGTGTGGTATGTGTTCAGCAGCCTCAGGATGGATGAGAGGCGCAGCAGTGCTGTGTGTGCAGCTCCCACACCTTTGGGTGCTGGCTCTTTCTGTGGCTGAGAATGGTCCTTTGGCTCCACTGTAACCAGGGTGTGCAATGACCCTGAGACCAGCCCAGGTGGGGAGAGCTTGGGGCTGATAAGGCTGAGCCCATGGGTTTGGTCCTGGTGTGGACTATTCACTTAAGAGCTGGACTGCACTTGATCCTCGTGGGGCCCATCCAAATTGAAATATTCTGTGATTTCTGTAATTGCAGCCATCTATACACGGTCTTGGTGTGTGAAGTCTAGAGAAGTCCCAGTAATGTTAAATCCTGTCTGAGAACCTGGCGCATATTTGATTGATCAAACCCACATTTGTTTATTTTATCATTTGCTTGGTTAGGCAAATCAAAGCTATTGTGGTTATAAGAAAGAATTTCTTGATGTCTTGTAAAAGACCTCAATTTCCCTGTCTTGATTTAGCCTTTCATATATAGTTACTAAGGGTCTGACTATTTTCTCAAAAGTACCCTGGGATATGATGTCATTGTTCGTTACTGAGGAAAGGCTCATGAGAAAAGATGGGTCTTGCATTATGCTCTAAAAATAGTAAAGGTCACTCCCGTCAACAAAAGATAAGATTTTTCAAGTTAAGGAAAACCCCATGTAATCTCACACAGACAGAGCACACAAAACCAAGGCAAAGTGCAGGAAATACAGCGACAAAGTCCAATTGTGGGAAAAGACATTCAGAGTACTTAACAGCATGTTAATGAGAATATCTTTTCCATAAAACATTTTGTAAAGTTTTCTGATAGAAACTATACAATAATGCTGTAAAACTCTCAGCTCTGGGAAAGGTTGAATTCAACTAGAGCCAAAGAAGGACTTTTTTGAAAGTAAGGTCAGAGTAGCATTTCAAAGTATTCCAAACAAATTTATTGGAGTTCCTTCTCTCCTATGAAGAGAATGTATGTGTGTTTCAGTTTCATTTCCAAGGAAACAAAACATCTGTCAAGTTTTTCTATCAACAATTTCCCAGAATGAAGTAGTATACAAAATTCATGTGATTAGGAAAAAAAAATTAAATATCCTTATTCTGATACCAAAGGACTCCTTGAACAGCTCTTCCATTTCTGGGGCAGTATAAATAAATTAATTTTAGATGCAGCAAGAGAGAGACATCAGGTATGTAAAAAAAAAAAACATCAAAGGTGGAACAATCATAATTTTAATTTTGTTAAGCCCATTGAATTTGGGCTTAACAAACTCAGGAGGATGCAGTTGAACTACCCTTCATAGCAAGACACATGGAGACAAGTAAGGACAAGACCATGCTCACTGAAACAGTGCACTAGCCTGGCACAGAGGAAGGAGAGGTGTCTGCAGCACTCTTTGTGTGCAGGGCTCTGTGTGTGGAGAGCAGGGGCAGAGGGAATGAAGAGGGGAGAACACAATGGGAACTTGTGAAACTGTCATCAGAACCCAAACCTCTGTAGACCACAATTTAGCAAAGGTGGGATTCTGCACAGAAGCAGAGCTCAGTAACAAGGCCTTAAAAGTAGCTCACATGCCAGAACTAACACGGGCCCATGTTAGTACCTGAAGATCTGAAGAGTCTGGATATTTGGAGGGATGGGAGGAAGGGAAATTTGTCTGCTTATGTTAGTGCAGTGAACCATGTGCTACATGGCTTATGCAAAAACTCCTTTTCTTGGCTTGTTTGACCTTCACAGTGTGCAAACTTATTTTGAGTACAATAAGCCTCTGATAAATATTTATTGGTATTACATATCAGGTTCACCAATTGTAGGGGATAAAAAAGAAATTGTTCTATGCGTGTGTTAGTGTCTTTTAAAGTAAAAAGCATGGTGAAAGCAAAACAAAAGCAAGATCCCCATAATTTTAGTATTTTGTATGACTGGGAAATCAGTAGAAGCAGAGAACATTTTTCTGAATTTGGAAAAGAGACTGAAATTTTTAATAGAATTATCTGGGTATAAAATTGATGGTAATTTCCAATTCTAGCTCTTCTCCAATGATACTTGAAGATATTGAATGCTGCTACTGATTTCTGTGGATACTCCTCTTCTAGAATTCACAGGATATTTCAGTAAGAAGAAGATTAAATATTTTTTTTCCTTCTAGAAAACTGGACATAAATTTTGACATCACCTAGGTATTATGGAAAATTTATCAGCAAATACTAATTTTTTTTTTTCAGTATTCCAGGCCATTCCCAAATTTTCTGGCTATGTTTCCACTGCTGTAATATTCTAAAGTTCATGTATATGTACGTATCCTAATACATTGTCCCTCTAATGTCCCAAACTCCAGATGAGTTTGCCCATGAAGGTTTTGCCTTGACTTAAAAAAGTCAGAAAGGAAACCATTAGCAAAGCAGTTGAAGACAATGAATCCTGGATTTTTATTTCTTGTGAGCATAAGGCATGCAGTATTACTAGTTTCTAAGAATTCTAAAGGCAAGCAGGAGTTTGGTGGTTCTAGAGAAATTTGCCAAAATAAGTATCTCTATGTTTTTTCTGTTAGTGCATCTGCCAGAGAGAACATCCAAGAAGATTCATAATTTGACCTACTGATGATAGCAATTAGGGATGCTAACTGTTAAAAATGCATAAAAATATGGAAATTTCTGACACTCACCAGGATAGGAGCAAGATGTCCTAAATATTATTTATGAACTGATGTATTTTCATTTATTTTTGCTGAAATGAGAAATATTGATGCTTCTGAACTTTCCACCTCTCCCTGTTTACTGCAAAAGCAGCTAAGGCATAGACAGCTGAGCAGAAATGATTGAAACCAACATCATCTGAGTAATAGAAACACAGGCTTTTGTTCTGTGCTCTGCTTGGCTGTCATAAACCCTGTGTGGCATGTTGTAATTTGCTCAGATGCTGAGGATTTTTGGCTAGGAGTTATATTATTAATTTCTACATGGGGGAAAATATATGCTTGAAATGTCTGAAAATTAATTTCTTCTGCTTCTCATTGAGGGAAAACAACAACAACAACAAAACTGGGAGTAGAAGCATAATGATAGATTGAGATAAAATTTAAACCAGATACATTTGTTGTACTACCTGGGAAAATAGAATATTTTAAAAAATAATTTGCAAAATATAATTTGAAAACAGAACAGGCTTTCATTAAAAATACTGCTTTCCTCTTACTTTCTTATTCCTTTTGATTTTAGTATCTCTTTACAAGCTAAATGTACTATGCTGTTTTATAAGTTGATAGGAACTATTAACAAAAATAAAGAAAAGTGGTGAAGTTACTGAAACATGTATGGGATCTTTTAATGATGGCAGTGCTCTAGACTAACTGCCATAATTTTAAGCAGGTATGTCAATGATTACTTTAAAAAATTAGTGAGTTAATGCACATCTATATGGGTTTTTTAAAAAGACTAGCAGCTGAAAAGTGAAATAACTTTCCTGGGATTTTAAACAAGCTAAAACATAAGGGGAAGTTCAAGAATATCTTTTCATGGGTCACAGGAAGTTTATCTATAAATAGAGAATGCATTTGTTCCATAGCTAGCAGACTGCAGAAAAGAAAACAACTCTTGGTGCAGAACTGCTGTAGAGAAAAGGCAGAGTGAACTGCACTGGTGCAAGTTGTACATCTACACCAAATTGCTGTTCCTAGGGCTGGAAAAGTCAAATTAGAAAAGACATTACCTCTCAAGATTTTTCTCTACTTAAAATTTTACAAATAAAATCTCAATTCTGAAAGCAGCCTGAAAAAATTAGTTAAAAGTCTGAAGTTTCAGTAAGTTGCTTGGAAGAAATACCAAGATCCTGTATGAACAAAATATCTTCACACTTACTTTCAAGGTAATGAAAGTGGCAGTTCAACCCAGATGCTAAAATTCTTATTATAGCTGCATTCTATGTAAGAAAATAATTAGAAGACAAATAGGTCATCTATTGAATATCAAAAAGAAATAATAAATAAGTACCATAACAAAAATGGGATGTTTTTGTGTTATTTGTGAGCATAATTCATTTAAGTAATGAAATTGTAGCTACAGAAATTCAAAATCCGTGGACTATCACTTTCTGGTAACTAAACTTAATTTTGTGTATGGAAACTTTCCTATTAATCTGCTGGGGTTTTTTGTCAATTACTGTACAGCTTTTATACAGAACAAAGGGTTGCTGCTAAAGATAAATGTATTAACATAATGGCTGTTGCACCAGTTGTTTATGATTCTTCCAGTCAAGCTACTTAGGACATTGCAGAGGCAGAATACGCACATGATAATTTGCTTCCTTTAATGGGGTGTTAACATGTTGACTCTACCTTTTGCAAATGACTCAATTTGTCAAACACTGCTTTGGGCTAAAAAAAATAAATAAATCTGTCCATGCACATTCACATTTCTCAAGCTGGTTCCACAGAGGAATTCATAAACTTTCCATGTCTGTAACCCCTTAGTCTTGATGAGACTTGCCAAGCAGGTGCCCACCATCCTACTCCCAGAATGCCACACCGGGATCCCTCCAGAACTGTGTAAAGGGATGTGATTGCTGTTGTGCTGGGCTGTCTGGCACCCAGAGAGTGTACTGTGCAAGAGTGTAGTTTTGACTGTTTTTCTGTTTTTCATGGAATTTTCCATACCTAAGTTAGCTTGAAATCATCACTTCCAAATTTTTTTTGTTGTTTAAACAGCATCACTTAACACATGCAATTAGGTCTCTCACCTTACCTTGAGTGACCTTTGGGAGGAAGAATTTGCTTCAGAAAGACACGCCCCATTTTAGATTAATCTGAGAATAAAAATATCTTCCAGGCTCCCCTGTAGCCTGTGAGTAAAGAACTTAATAACTTGCAATGCCCTTACTGGCACTGCTACATTCATGGGCAGCTCAAGAAAATGTTTTTCTTGCATGGCAAGTTATTGCAAATAGCAATCACATGTTGTAGGTGCTTTCTAATTAGTGGTGACTGGCAAACATAACACTTTGGCCTTGATTTCAGTTCATTCTATCATTTTTCTTCACACATGGAAAGTTGTATCTCAAATCTTAGCTCTTAATAAAATCTGTGGAGGGAAGATTGGAGCTTAAGCTGGGAATACAAATTTTTTTCTCTGCCCAGCTGAGAGCTCTGCTCTCCAAAAGGTGCATCTGGGATGATCAGTCAGAAATCTATCTGCAGAAATATACCCCCAGAACCCACTGGGGATCTGGTGGTCACCAAATTATTTATCATAACTGTTCAGAACCCCTAGCTGGGAAGTGAGCAAGATGCAGAAAAGCCTGGGAGCTGGTAGCATGCAGCTGCATCATGATTGCATGCATCCCTGGTAGTTTGTTTGTCCAGGTGTAAACTGCCTTAGTGTGTTAAGTGGCCTCTCAGCACACTTCAAATTAATAGTATTTACAGCATCCTGTCTTGTCACAAAATCACAATTTTGGCTTAAAGCAATAATATACAGATTTATCCTAGGAGTCCTACCTTCTTTGCAAAATAAATAATTACATG
Source organism: Zonotrichia leucophrys gambelii (assembly GCF_028769735.1). Lineage (NCBI taxonomy): Eukaryota > Metazoa > Chordata > Aves > Passeriformes > Passerellidae > Zonotrichia > Zonotrichia leucophrys. Next base: position 30,075,859 of record NC_088200.1, on the reverse strand, counting down.
AATTGTACCAAAGTTTCAACTGCTTCAAGGCTTTTGTTACCTTGTTATATCTTATTGTCTTGATTTCTGTCTTGGCTGAAGTGATTAAAATCTTACTCTGTCCCTAAGACAGGTAAGAATAAGTCAATTGAGGCAACATACAATTCCTGCCTGACAGACGCATTAGGTGTCATTAGAATATATTTCAGTCCAAATCATGCAAAAAATTTCTCTGTTGGATGGGCAGAAATGTGTTCAGCTGCATGTCTAAAGGCAAATAGGGAAATAAGGCATGTCTCCAGATAGCTGATATTGTCCAGATTTTATGTGAAGAAAAAGTGAAATACATAGTAGTGCTATTTTGTATTAGTAGTCCTCTCTTTGTTGTTCCATGATTATTTGCAGCTTTTTTGTTTGGAAGTGTTTCATCACATGAGATAGGTTCTCAATCTGTCTGGCATGTGCATCATGAATCTTGGGCAGCAGTGCTTAAATTGTTCTTTTTACATTTCATCCTTCTTGGAGGAAGTACTACCTTTCCCTCCCAGGACCAGAGACTATCTTGTTTAGTTCCAGCCTTTTGTATCAAAATATGTGTTATATCATCTATCTTTATCCTAGATTAGCAACTTATTTAATTATTGTGTATAAAACCTGCAGACAGGAGGTGATTAATGCTTGTCTCATTAACTTATACTAGATGCATAAATATTATACTAGAAAACCAACTTTTAATTCTGATCTCTCTAGAAAATTTAAAGACAATCCTGGTTACATTTCAGCTATAAGTTATTGAGCAAATCATATCTACACTGAAACCAACTCAATTGCTTAGATTGCTTGTAGCTTGCATAAACTGAACAGTGTGCCAGATAGAGCAACATTTTATGAATGTACTAAGTGTTATGTAAATAGATCAGAGTCAAATGGGTAAATGGGGGGGGGGGGTCATCTTTTAATGACAGATCAGTAGATTCCTAAGTGCTTTTCTTGATATGAAATACAATTTTGCTGAGAGCTTTGTTGTCCTGGCAGTGTCCAATGAACAGTGCTCATAATATTGTTATTTCTGACGCCCTCCAACAGTTCTTTTTGTGCATTTGCTACCTATATTTCTCAATGCTACGTGCAGCCTCAAGTTTATTTTTTCCCCCAAATTCCTATTTCTTAGTGCTTAATGAATGCCTCACAAAGTTTCTCAAAATAGAGTTAGTTAAGTGTTAGGAAATGTAACCCATCCCAGCACCTGAATGACTCCCAGGTTAGGTATTTGCAATCTCCCTTACCCATTTTCACCTTGAAGCTGTTAAGGTACTGATCAAAGGTTTTGTTCAAGTTCTCCGAACTCTTCATAAGAGGCCCATAACTTGCCTTATTTTATTAAATCTTTTAAGCAGCATATTAGATGTTCTTAAAGAGTGAGTGAAATGTCCAAATACCTGGAACCTAAAATTTAAATTTACAGTCTAGCCTCTCTCCTTAGAGTTGAGTTTATCTACATTTACTTCTCTTTTTCAGTGTCACTTGATGTTTTGGCAGAATTGAACATCATTTAATAGAAAGCATTCAACATGTAATATTGGAGCTACCTATAGGCCTGACAGAGGTGAGGGCTCCTTGGGGACAGACTGGCTAGCCTCTGTGTGGTGCTAATAAAGCTGTGCAATCTGCATGTCTAAATTAGCTGTGCAGACTTAGACTCTCCTTGGGACGTACTCAGTGAACCCTTATGTCTCAGACAAGCAGTGTTTGATCAGATCTCTGCTGTTGGGAGCCCCCATCCATGGGCTGATGGAGGATATCATTTGGCTGACCCTGTTCTGCTTAGTTTAATTGTTCAGAGAAACCTCATTTTAAACACTGAGGCCCAACACCTCTGGGGTTATGCAAACCTGATCCGGGAATGTGTGCCAGCTGCTACAAAGAAAGCTTTAATTTACCACTTATTTTCATGAGCTTTTTGCTCCCTGTCTACAGATGCACAGATGCACAGATTCCTTGAAGACAGAGTTTTCTGGGTAGATTAGATCCCATGTGATGTGCTAGACTTCTTTACCTCTTTGATCTGCTCTGGTGCAACACAAGAGTAACTAGCCATGGCTAATCATGGCAGACAGACTAATCAGGAAGCCTGGAAATGAAAATCAGAACTCAATGCATTTTTATTCAGTGACTTAACACTGAATGAATAACTGAAGTGTTTTGATAGGAAAAGTTTTCAAACTTTCATTTTCTTCATTTTCTTTTCCTAGTGGTTACTGCAAGAAGCACTGTGTACTGCGGTTACTTTCATCACCAAGGAAAGGAGACTGTGTCATATCAGCAGTTCCTTGCTTATTTTGTTCTGTTGGATTTCTTTCATCATCTTTTGGAAGAATTTCCAGCTCAGTGTGTCTCTGAGTACATATTTCTTCCCAGCTTTTTAATTTATGCCTCTCCTAATGAAGTTCTTGGGAGTCTTCAGCTGCATGTGACAAGAGTTTCCTGAATGCTAACCTGGGGCTGTGTCCTTTTGTGGATCATGGTAATTGTGAGATGACTTACAAGAATGTTAAGTAGCTGCATTTTGCTTTAGGAAGCATACCAGACTGTCATTTCCAATCTGTGAAGAAACATAGGTATGTTACCATTCATCTGTGCTTTATTTCAGTACTTCCTACAGAGAGGAATTAATCTGGGTTCTTTACCTAGTGAGACTACCGCTCCTCTATGGTAACAAATGGAGCAACAACATTTCTGACACTTCCCTGATTTTAAAAGAAAATGTATGGCCACAAAACCTGCATATTGAGAGAGGTCGGGATTCTGGCAGCAATATCCAGCCTCATACTTTAATACTCTTTCCAAAGATGAGTTTGTGGCAGTAGATCTGATCTTATGTTATTATGTTCACTATACAAGATGAGGGATGAAGAGGGAAAAATCAGTATAGTCTTTACACTACAAATGCAAAATCTTCCATACCAAACTGCTTATCCAAGCAAATATTTCTAAGCACTTTTGTCTACTGCTGTGGTATTAAACTGCATATGACTCACAATCTAGCTCTTCTAAATCACTCTTTCAAATTCTGAATGCAACTAAAAAATCTGTAAAACATAAGTAATTGTATTAGCTCCTTAAATATACTGGGGGAAAATGTATCTTTTCCATTCAATGCTTACTTGAAAAAGTCATAAAAGCACATGAAAGATACACTGTCAACAGTATAAAGGAGAGTTCTCCCCTCTTGAGGCCAATTGAAATGTAAAGAAAATCCAATAATTACTCCTGAGACAATAAAAAGAAATAGGCCCACTAGCCTTGATTGCTCAAGGAACTTCAGAAGACAGAAATAGCAGGAGTTATGGTACATGCCTTTCCACAAAATGCCCAAAATTCCTGCAAAAAACTCTGTGATGTATAAACGGATAGAAAACATGGTCAAGATGCATTGCCACTCCGGGCCCCGTGAAGGTCTGCTAGTTCAGTAATGAGTCCAGATCTTCACCAATCTCAGACTATCCTGATTTTTAAATCATATCTTACAAGCTGTCTTGAGATGTCATGACACTGCTTTACAGGCTCATGATCCTCTGAGTCTCTGCTGTAATTTAACTGATCAGGTCAGCAGGGCAGCACTGAGGCAAGCCATGTTTTGGCCACCAGATTCTTCAAGTGTAGATCACACTGCAGTATCTTTTCCAAGGAAAGATGTATCAGCTGTTTGAATCCATGCAGTTGTCTCCTTTTAAATCAAGACCAAGTTGAATTCATATAGATGAAATATCTGTACATATTTATAATATATTACCCAGTTTCAATCCCAACACCCAAACAGATGGTTTTGATAAAGAGGCTCTATCCCCATGTGCAGAAAACAGGGAAGTGTAATAATCACAGCATCACAAAACAGGTGAGATCAGATCCAACTCTTGTGTAGTCCCACCCCACTGCTCACAGCAGGACCACATTGCTCAGGACCACTTCCAGTCAGCTTTGGAGCATCTCCAAGAAAGAAGATTAAAGACTCACGGGACATTGTTCCAATGTTTGGCCACATCTCCTTTAGTCTACGTGCATATTTATGTATTTTACTTCATGCCCAATGCCTCCTGTCCTGTTCCCACTTTCCTGAGAACAGCTTCCTTTCCCTTTCAGTCTGTCTCTCCCATCCTACTAGGACTCTGTATACACTGATAAGGTATCCTGAGCCTTCTCTTCTGCAGGCTAGGCAGTGCCAAATCTCTCTGTCCCAGTATGGCAGATGCTCCAAGCTTCAAGCTCTGAATCTCTTCCCTGGCCCTCGACTGCACTCACCTCAGCTGACCCATGTGTCTCTTGTATTGTATTCCAGGTGTGCCTTGACAATGCTGACTAGAGGGAAAGGACCAATCCCTCAATTAGCAACCTTCCTAAAGCAACCCGTGGGGCTGTTGGCTATATTTGCCCAAAGGGCTCATGTTCACCCCCAGATGTACCAAGACCAGCAAGTCCTTCTCTGAAGAGCTGATTTTTAGCTTGCTGACATCAAGTGACTAAATCAAAGCAGAGATGGTTCTGCCCAGGTTTATAACACATATAATCCTCCACAAAATTGATCATTGCTGCAAATTCTGAAATGAATGTGTATAAACAATAAAAAACTGCTATTTAGCTAACTGTAAACTGAAGTGTTTATGCTCAGTATTACAATTTGAGGTTTAACAACTGCCAAAATAACCATTTCCAGGCATATAGGTATGCACAATGGTTTTAACTACTAGGGTATTGGGATTCAGAATAATGTAAATTGTTGAATATGTTTTTATGTTTTTCCACAAGCACTGCAATTTATCTTATGAGTTTAACTACAGCTATGCCAAAACATATTTTCAGTGGAATTTTGCTTTATTCTCTTAATATCAAAAGATAAGTATGCCCTACATGTCTATTGGTGACGAATTTCCAGATTGATTTCTACTGAGCCACCATCTAGGCACTTCATATAAAAATAAGGACAGCAAATGTGGGGAAAAATATATTCAAGACATATCAACATTATGTGTTATGCTATTTAAAGCAAATTTAAAAAGTGGAAACGAAAAGCCATTCACAGCCACCCTACATACACTTAAAGACAGGATAGAAAGAATACCAAAATTCATTTAATTTTTGAAAAAAAAAACCAAAAACACATGAATCTACTCCTTTGGTGAGGTAGGGCAGAGAGAGGAGGTATTCCACTTATCATCCCCTCAAGAGACGGCACCAGCAACCAGGTGCAGACTCTGGCCCCCAACACAAGTGAGCCTCAGCATATACTCATGCTGCTGAGGAAAGTTTCAGGTGTCAAGAAACTTCCACCTACTTCTTGTATTCAGTTGTCTTGGTATCTTTCAAACAGGAATAGAAAGGGCAAACCCACATGATTTATGTAGGGAACATAGGCAGAAGGATAAGGGTTGAACTGCACCCTCCTAAGCTGGGTAGCTTGAGCTCGTGGTGCAATCTGTTCTGTGAACATCCTTTCTCATGTTATTTCTGGCTGTTTCTGCAGTGCGTCATCAGATGCTATTCATACTATGAGGCATAATGATTGCATTGCTCTTTAATTCCCCTCAATCTTGCCGTGACTGTTGATTAAACAGTATGTGGGCTATGATTAACTTCAATGCTGCTGCAAAAGTGACTCCTACCTGCTCAGGAGGATCACCAGAGCAGACAATGCTTTGGTTTTTTTCTCTTGAGCCATGCTATCAGTTCTAGGACCACTAATGTAATATTCATTACAATAGTCAACCCCTGAACCACTGAAAATATAGAATTTGTCTTCTCTTTGGTCAGAATAATGAAAAATGAAAGTATTTTAGACTTTACCTCAAATTTTAAAATAATTTATTCTTTATAACTGTTGCTGTTACAGTGATACTTGTGTCCTCCTTCCAGCATTTCCCCATTCTTCTCCTTTCTCCACAGAGAGGTACCAGACAGATACGGCTCAACAAGTTCTGTTGTGACTTTCTGGCTTCCAATAGCTCCAGCCTGTGAATATGCTTGGTATCTATTGGAAGTTTACCTTATTCTGGCTGCTTTTCTCCTAGTGTCTATCTCATGCTTGGTATCTCGTTCTCATGATATCGGTAGGATATCTGTTGAAAATTCTTTCAATAAGACTTTTATAAAGTCTCACCAAAATTTAGGTTTTGTTAAAATTGAGTGGCCTGTTCAATGGATAAGAAAGTGATTGGGCAGTCATATCCAGAGGGCAGCCGGGGGCAGCTCAGTGTTTTGACAGACATTGACAACGAGTGATATCTCCCAGGGGTCCATGTTGGAACCAGTGTCACTCAGTGTTGCCAGCAGTGGCACTGACAAGGAGATGAAGGGCACCCTCAGCAATGACAATGACACTGGGCTGAGTGGCGCTGTTGACACTCCTAAAAAGACAGGATGCTCTCCAGAGGGACCTGGACCAGCTCAAGAAGTGGGCCCATGAGGCCTCATGAGGTTTAACAAGACCAAGAGCAAGGTGGTGAAGGCAAAGCAAAATATTATCAATACAGCCTGGGTAATGAAGGGGTAGGGAACAGCCAAGAAGAACCTGGGGGATCTGGTGGGTAAAAATCTCAATATGACCCAGCCATGGAACTCCCAGCCCAGAGAGCCACACGTGTCCTGGGCTGCATCCAGAGCAGGGTGGGCAGCAGGGCAGGGAGGGGATTCTGCCCCTCTGCTCTGCTGAGATCCCACCTGCAGGGCTGCATCAGCTCTGGGGGCACAGCACAGGAAGGTGAGGGACCTGCTGGAATGAATCCGGAAGAAGGCAATCATGAAGATGATTATCTCCTATGATGACAGACTGAGAGAGTTAGGATTTCTCAATCTGGAGAACATTAGTCTTCAGAGACATTTTAAGGAAGCCTTCCAATACTTAAAGGGAGCCTACAAGAAGGTTGCAGAGGGACATTTTTTCTAGCAATAGGAAAAGGCAAAATCTCTTTAAAATGAAGGAAAGCCATTTAAATTTAAATTTAGATTAGACATTAGGAAGAAATTCTTTACTGTGAGGTTGCTGAGGCACTGCAACAGATTCCCCAGAGAAACTGTAGTGTCCCGCCCCTGAAAGTGTTCAAGGCCAGCTTGGATGGGGCTTTTAGCAACCTGGTCTAGTGGAAAGTGCCCTGATCCCCTGCATCAACCACCAACAAAACAGGACAACAACATAAGAGAAACCAGTGGCTGGAAGTGAACCCACATAAACTGAAGACAGACACATTTTTAAACATTAAATTCATGTTTTAAACAGTGAGAATGTTTAATCATTGGAGCAAAATTTCAAGTGAAGTGATAAATGCTTCATTTTGTGTTATCTTCAAACACAGGCTGCTTTTCTGGCACATATTTTAACATGTACAAGCTACACGCCAGAGAAGGGCAAGTTATCCTTTGCTCTGAGCAGGGATAAGGGAGAGAAATTTAATATTGGTGATATAGGGAGATGCTATGGGAAAATTATACTCATTCTTCTTTAATCCCATCTGTGGATTAATACAAGTGTGATTGCATGCAGAAAAATGAACACAAAATGTCTGACTTGGTAATTTTTATTAGTATAATTTGAGGGTACATATTCTGAATATCTATATTCTTTCATTGCTTTACTGGGATCATGAAGTCATTTTACGGTAATACCCATCCCTTCACACATCCCTACCTCCTTAGACCAAATGGAAGAACTTCAGAATAAAGCACATGTCTTCAAGAGATCACTGAGAATTTCTGTATCTTTTTTAAAAAAATCATCCCACTCCTGAAAATTCATTAGTGATTGTTTATTTAGTATAATGGCTCAGCTCTTTTCTCATTACTGAAAAGTTCCTTCCAAAGTAACAATAGTTTTTCACTCTGGGCAGTGTGGGGTAGCTCATGTTTCCGTTATGTTTGATGTGCCAGTTTTTGCACATAACAGAAACATGAGCTACTCCACATGTGCCACCATATAAGAATCAGCACAGTGATGATTATTGGTAACTTTCACTAGTAAAATGCAATCGTAATTCTAATTATTGTCTGTAGCATTTCCCATACTAAAATCCTAAATTTTCTAGACAGAATAGTAACAGTTCATAAAGAATTCTTTAAGGATCTACTTTCCATTAACAGCCAATCTTGCTATTTTCTCACTTTTCTTATCTCCGTTTAAGTTGGAACAAAACAAGACCCAAGAAACATAAATTTAAATTTTTAGGACAGGAGCTTGTTTTCTAAAAAAATAACTAAACATAATTTTAAAAGATGCACACTGAGACCAACTAAAATCACCGTTGTTGTTGCATTGTAACACTAATGAAATCAGAAAGTAAAGTTCTGAAAAACCTAAAGCTTCATGAGAAATTGACTTTTCAAAGTGGTTTTATGAAGAAATTAACCAGGTTTGCATTGTTCTCTTATGGCAATTTTGCTAAAAATCAACTAGTTTCCTTCAGCTAAAATTACTTCTGTTCTGACAAAAGAGGAAAAAAATCTATAAAGTAGATTTTAAGCCAGGGCAATTGTATTTAATTGTTTTGAAGTCAATAGATTTATTCAATTTCTATTAGTTAAGGATGAAGTGAAATACTACTAAAAGATGCCTACCTTACCTCTTTTAAGCTACTGGAGCTGCTCAGAAAACATTATATTCTATTACTTTTCAGGACTGTATTGCTGTGTTTTCCTCATTAGGATGTTCTAATAATATCTATATATATGGTGGTGTTGGCAGTGTGTCCAGCATCCAAGTGTGCTGCCTGCTTTTGATTATTTCTAACATTCACTCTTTGCTATCCCTCTTTTTAGCCTTTCAAGGAGATGTTTGAACAGAAAAAAATACTAGTTATCTTCAAAAACTCTCTGTAAGAAATGAAAGCAGTCCTTAATCTTGGTAGCAGAGGGAATCTACAGAGGAGGTATAGTATTTCTCTGAAATCCTGAACTATGTTTTATTTCATGGTGTGCGTACGTAGTGGTTACAATATGAGGGCTGAGCATTCTATGGCATCTCATGATTTAATATTTTCTTAACTTTCCCTTCTGTTTTTTAATGTGTTTCTGTGTAATTCATGAAGTTCCCATTTCCAAAGATTTTCATCTCCTAGATGAAAATTAGGCATTAGCCATTCAGCAGCAGCAGCTTGGAGAGCCACCAGGAGAATAACATTTCATCAGGAATTGATCTAGACTCCCCACTGATGGGTGCTAATAGCAGGGAGTAGTTGAGTTGGAGGGATTCATTCTCCATGTGCTCTGGTTATAAAAATGTGCAGTGATTTCTTGGATAAAGTCTCATCAAATAGGTGTCAGTTTCCAATGCAGACAAAAGTGGAAGAAGCAAAAAAAAAAAGTAGCTTGGGAATTTCCCTACGATGAGTTTAGCTCAATTTCTTAGTGATGAGCTCTTTCACCACACGTCAAATCCTGTGTTCATTTTTGGGCCCCTCACTGCAGGAAAGGCCCTGAGGGGCTGGAGAGAGTCCAGAGAAGGGCAATGGAGCTGGGGCAGGGTCTGGGGCACAAGTGCTGTGAGGGACAGCTGAGGGAGCTGGGGCTGTTTGTCCTGGAGAAAAGGAGGCTCAGGGGGACCTTATCACTCTACAGTTGCCTGAAAGGAGGCTGTGGCCAGGTGGGAGTTGGCCTCTTCTCCCAGGTAACAACTGAAAGAAAAAAGGCAATTGCCTTAAGATGCAAAAGGGAAGGTTTAAATTAGATATCAGGAAAAAGTTTTCTCCACAGAAAGTTTTGTAAGGCATTAGGAAAGACTTCCCAAGGAAGAGGTGGAGTCATCATCCCTGAAAGCATTCCTAGCCCATGCAGATATGGTACTTGAGGGCATGATGTAATGGTGGACATGATGGTGGTGGTGCTATGTTGACAGTTGGATTTGATGACTTCAGTGGTCTTCACCAACCTTTATGATTCCATGATTCTTCTACTTATGAAGCAGGCCACAGCTTCACCATCTCAGGAGACCAGATCATGACACCCTTTTCTCATGGCACGAGCAGATAAAAGAGATAGATAACAAAAGCCTGCTTTGACAGGGATGACAAATCTCAGCCTGCCAGTTATCCCAGTCAGTAGGTATTGTCTATGTGTGACGTACACAGCATGCAAGGGTTCTCATAAATAAATAAGACATTCATGTACCAATCCCACTCGTCCATGTGTTGACTTGTAATCATACATCTTCTGTAATCAACCTGCATAAAAAATTAAACTCACTGCTTCTTTGCTTCTTCTGCAAAGAACACTTTAAATATATGAAAGAAGAAAAGCACGGAAGTTGACACATGCTCTTCAGACCAAATTTGGTAGTAAGCTAAATTCAAAACACATCTTTATACCTTGGTGCTTTAGAAGAGTATCAATATAACTGTAGACTTAGGGCACAATAAATACTTGTGACTATCATGATATACATTTGTTTGAGGAAGCTTTTCCCTATACTTCTACTGATGCAGTGTGAGCTGTCAGCCTCCCCACCTGCCAAATGAATGCTACAGGATGTCACATGCAGAGTGTCTGTTTCCTGCCAGGCAGTGCCCTGTGACCCCTGGCAGCAGGAGCCTCTTTCCCTTCAGCCTTGCCACGTTGCTTTGCATCCTCTCCGGGTGAGAGTTGAGAGTTTTGCTCCCTTGGAAGGTCTTGGCCTGAAGCCCCAGGTGGGAAGGATGTGATGTGCAGCATCTTTGTCAGAGATAAAATGCAATTAGCCTGGAGGATGTGTGAGTAAAGGAAGCTTACAGGAAAGTAGAATCACATGACTCCCATGAAGCGTTTAAAAGCACTTGTCTCAAAAATAGGATAGAGTGAGTTCGAATGCAGGAAAGCTGGAATTCTTGAGCATAGCCTTTCTGTGAAACCCAGGTCTTGTAACCTATCAAAATGTATCTTTAGCCTCTCTGAATTCTCAGATAGGGTGGTTATGATGTCTTTTCTGTCTTTTCAAGTGAAGTCACAGCAACTGCAGATCTAAACTGCACTAATTTTGAAGATGTAAAAAAAAAATTATGTTTATAATAATACACCTTTATATAGTGTACCATGTCTGTATAAAATTTTCAGTAAGAGTAAAGGAAGGTTTCAATCTGTCTGCAATTTTTATTTGATTTTGGTATCAGTGATTTTCAGTATCACATCTGGATTTTTCATTTTCAAATACAGTATATTTTTTTAACTGATTTAATGAAGCCAAATTCCTCTTACTTATATGGTCCTTCCATAACTGAAGAATATATTGATTTTCTATGTTGAAAAAATTTCATTAGAAAAGTTTTGTCTTACCAGATTTCCGTGTCTTTGGTGGATTTATGTATTTGGTTCAAGCGATTTTATGACTGAAACTGAGAGTCTAGGTAGACAAGAAACAGTATGTTTGAATAAAACCATAATAAAAAATCAGGCAAGGAAATTAATTGAATAAATTCAAAATTATTTGCAGCAGAGCGACTTTCCCAGAAGGTTAGCTTAGAAAATTAGTTTCACAAAGGTTATTTTTAGCAATTTTGAAATTTCATTTGGAACAGCCAGCTTAGATGTAACGTTAAAATTGAAAGTAATGATCACAGCTTTGTAAACAGGAAAAGTCTGGTGTAGTATCACGTTATAACATTATTTGGATTAATTATGCCACAAATAGAACAGAATTTTGGCCATACAAATTGATAGCAATTAAAGATATAAAAGCATTTTCAAAACGTGTTATTTTTATCCACTAATATTTATTTTTGTTTACATCAGTGAGAATCATTTTATTTCTGCTGTCCCTTTTCTTTGTTGTGACATTAAAGAGTAATTAAGTTGATAAAAATACCTCGCAGCAATGGGTTCAATTGACATCTCAGGGATTTTCTCATACCACAATTCAGATAGCTATATGCCACATTTCCGTGAGCAGAGGAGAGAAATGAAATTTCTGCAGGATTATTTGCAAGGCCGCAGTAGACCAGAGCTGTTCCCTGTGGACCTCTGCGTGCTCCGGCTAGGATTAGGGCCAGGCTGGAGAGGAGCCGTCCTCCCTTCAGGAAGCCGAGGTGAGCAGGCACTGACCGCCGTGCACTCTCTCCCTCTCGGCAGATCAAGAGCCATCCTGGTTTTCTCCCAGCTTCCTCACCAGGATGTAACGATGCATCCAAGCCATGAGCCATTTCCTTTGATTGCACCTCCTCTGCTAGTGGTTAGCTAGATAAGGGATGTTACATAGCTTCACAATCTCTTTGATGGACACAATTTATCAAAGGCACATCCTACCCTTCCTTGTGCAAGTAGGACTACGTGGGACTGTGTACGTGCTCGCCGTCAGGGGACACCCAGTTGCCCAGGCAGCTCTGCTTCTGCCCGAGAAAGGCCTGGTGTTGGTACAGCACTGGCACAGCTCCCACACTTGGCACCAGCAGGAACCCACTGTGATTTTTTTTGGAATTACATGCTACTTGATCCCTTAGAATTTTGTCACATGTCACCTAGATAGGTTAGGCATGTGCTCGCTTATTTTCAGCAGTTTATAAAATCATCTTCATTAGTGATCATAAACGTTCATTTAAAAAATGGCACCGAAGTTAAAGGAAGATAGCAAATAAGCACAGATGCCTAACTGTATGATAATGTAAACAGAAGATAATTTGTCCACAAAATTTACAATTTAAAAGCCCTGGCTCCCAAATTTATTTTTGCAGCCTGCTTCTGTTCCCATTGATAGTATAGGGATTACACCCCTGTTCAAGTCATGCAACAGGGAGGCACGATATCCATCTGAGAAATGTATGAGACAGCATCTAGACCCAGGCAAGGGAGGAGATGCTGAGAAAATGCTGGTTAGCTGAAGAGGCAGTCTTCAGGTCATCAGAATATTTTTGAGATCCTAACTGCATATTTTGGCAAAGGAGTATTTAAGGAGGAAGCATCAAACAAATGTTGTTATTTTGTGTGCATTGTTTTGTGGCTTCTTTTTTCAACGAGATTATTTTGGTGTATCAGGGACAGTATTAAAAACAAGGAAATTCTGACTGAAAAATGAGAAAGCTGGGAGTGGTTGGTGCCACAGGTGCACTGGAAGTAGAAGGAAATGAGAAGAGGAAATCTCATCTCAAGATTCACCTTTAAAAAAAAAATAAATCTTTTAGAGTAAAGTGACAAAATTCTCATCTTCACATCTCTCTTCCTCTTCATATGGGAGGGAACTGATGTTTCATAAAGGCGGCCAGTACTGTGTGCAGATGGGGATCAATGAAATCAAGAGAGAAATCAGCCTTTCTACTGTGCCCAAATGATACAGAGAAGAAGGGAAAAGGGGGAGAAACTGAGGAGCAAACAAGAATTATTAGTTAAGCAACTAAGTTAATTATTTATAATCCTGGGAAGAGTAAAAGGAAGTACTCAACAACCAAACTAAATCAAATAGCTATATTCCATTTAAATATTCTGGCCAGTCTGCCCTTGTTATGGAGCAAGAGAAAGAAGTAGGAGCTGTCAAGGTTTTGCCAGTACCACCTAGGAAACTAAAACCACCAAACTCTGTATGTACTGCTGTTGAAGAACACCATAAACTTACTTTTCATTTAACCATTAACTATATGCTGGATGTATCAAGCAAATAACAGCATTAAAGCAGAGTATAAAAATTAGTGTTTTCCAGCACTTAAAAAACTGTTAATGATAAACATTTAATACACAAATAAAAGTAGGCAAGATGTCAGCCATCACTTGATAAAACTTTTTTTTGATATTTTAAGAAAAAAGTTGCTTCCATATATGATGCAAATTGTATTCTATGAATAAGAAAGATATCTGGTTTTTTCCTAAATTAAATGCAAACTTCATCAAATAGTAAGATACACAGTGTTTACTGGCATATCACAAGACTTCTATCATATACTAGATATATATTACTAGACAATCATATACTATCATATACTCATCTTTATTACTAAGTAGATGTATTATTGAATTTCAAGATTCTCAATACTCAGAAAACTAGTTTCTGGTATTTTGTGCTCAAATTTTGCTCCTTTTTTTTCTTTTTCCTGGGGAGGCATGTTTTGTTTCTGAAGTTGACAGTATTCACAGAAAGAGTACATTGTGGCAATATTAAAATGGAACAGGTCACAGTTAGATGACAATTATTTTGGATTGAATGACAGCTTAGCTTACTTTGTTTCATTTGTCTGAATTTTTCTCTGTACCTGAAAATTCTCCAAATATTGCTATAAAAGTCCTAATGGTAAAATTTATTTAAGATCTGGCACACAATTTAGATATGCAAGGAAGCGCACATAAGTTACAGCTGAGATTTGTTTCCTCTTTCTTTTCAAATAGAAGATGCTCAGAAGGGGTTTCATTTGATGTGGTAAAAACAGCAAATTTCTAAAAATTTGTGTCCTAACCCCATGAAGCCCTGGACATATACTTAACGTTAAGTTCTGGGATCACATTAGAGCCATTGGGACCATTGAATTCGCAAATATAAGTCTGCTCAAGTGACCTGACGGATTAGAGTCAATATTTTCTGCAGAGAAGTCACAGGTGCTCGTCCCTGGAAGTGCTCAAGGCCAGGCTGGATGAGGCTTTGAGCAACCTGGTTAGGTGGAAGGTGTCCCTCCCATGGCAGGGGATTTGGAACTACAGGATCCGTAAGATTTATTCCAATCTAAATCATTCTATGATTCTACGATCCTATGGTTTTCTGCATCTTACACAATGGTGATCCTTAGATCAGGATTTAAAAGTAAATTCTAATAAAACATATAAAAATTTCCACCCTAATGCAACTACACCTTTCACAAAATTTAATTTTGCTTTTCACTACCACGGATTAAAAAAGGTAGATATTAAACATTTTTAACTGCATATGACTGCACAAAATCCTGAAGAATTGCTATCTTAAAACATAAGGAATACACACACCAGCTCCAGAAATCCCACACTGTCCAATCCCAGCCTTCAGGAAGCTTCAAAGATATGTGCTCTGTAAGTGCAGCAGGTTTTGGCACTGCATTAATCATGCAGAAAGAGTGCTTTGAATTGTTTTGTAGACTTCAAGGTGCTAAGCTAGGGCTCTTTAAGGATATGGCGGAACTGAAACTGAGGTATACGAGACTCCCTTTCAGTCCCCATTTTGTAGGGACGGAAATTGTCCCCATTTCTGTGTGTACTCTGAGAAGATATCCTGTGGGCTGGATAGAGATGAATACTAATCAGATGTAATGATTAGGGTGGCAAATATCCAATTATGTTATCCTCCACTGAAAATTTTGAGCAGGCTGATGCTGAACTGCCATGAACTCAAGATTGCTGTGATTGTTACTTAGTACGTGCATTTCCTCATATTCCAGTTTGTTACGGTAACAATGGAAAGAGCCATGAGGAGATACTTCCTGTGCCCTAAATTTAACTTCCATATGTTTCCTTTTTTTCTGTATTTCAAGATCCCTCTTTTTTTTGCTTATATTATTCCTGAAGTAAAGTTTGATTTTATACACTGTTCACAATATCCAAATTTCAAAGAAACACAGTATGACTTTTTCTGCCAATTCCAAACCTGATTCTTTTTTTGAGTAAAGTGCTGAATGAATTTCAGCTTAAATAGAATTTTCCTTCAGTCCCAGGACCATTATTACATGTATTTTGGTGACGTCAACTCATCTTCCTGTGTCTTCTTTTCTATAAAGATCCAGATAATGTGGGTATCTTCTCTGGTTATGCAAGGATAAGAAAAATATTGAGAATACTAAAGGCTTTGGACATTATCCATTCTGTGTTGGATGGAGGTTTATCATAAATAACAGATAAAGGTTTTTCAATCAGGAGGTGATTGAGCACTGTATCAGGCTCCCCAGGGAAGTGACCATGGTACCAAGCCTGACAGAGTTCAAGAAGAATTTGGACAATGCTCTGAGGTACATGGTGAGATTCTTGAGGTGTCCTGCACAAGGGCAGGACATCTGCACCAGGACAGCTTGAGGTGTTGGACTCAATGATCCTTATGGGTTTCTTCCAACTCAGTTTATTCTAAGATTCTAAGACTAATCCTCAGTGTATCTTGGCAAAGTAGTGCTGTTTTCACTGACAAAGCAATTGGATGGTGCTTGCACAATAAATATTGACTTACTTGTTCATGAGGTTTGATTGATGTCCAGGAGTCTGAAAGGTACTAACACACCACTATTAGTAGTCTGTTGTGATAAATCAAGTGTCAGTCTGCATGAGCTGCTGTTTAACATCCCACCTGACTGAATTCTTAGGCATATAAAGATGTTCCACTCCAAGTAGTTTGAAGGGCAATAAACTTGTTTAGGGGTGAAAGGCTCGTGTTCACATCCCTGTGGCACGTCTGTTCATCTGTTGGCTAGTCCGCAGTGAGCCCCTGTTAGATCCTCCTCGGACACAAACTCATGCACACGAACATCCATCCCAGCAGAATGTTCAACCTCCACCAGGCTAACCCAAAGCTATCATCTTTCTTGACAAATAATGTTTGCATATTTCCACCTAACATAACAGTTCCAGAGAAGACCCATAAAAGAACTTGGTGATCTCTGTAGGAAATGTTTGAATCTTTCATGTGTTACATGGATGTACTAATCTGTGGGCTGTTGATTATTTGCAGAGGGAGTTTCTTTCCATTTTCCAATTAGGAAAAAGAGTAAAAAACCTTGGGTAAAAAACCCCAACATTAAAAACCTGGATATGGCTCTTTTTTTGTTGTTTTTTTTGCAGTCTCTATCTACTTCCCTGTAAAGCAGTAGGGTACGCCATGATCACAGCATTCAGGGCCACAGAACACATCTCCAATTCCAGCTGGAAAACACAGGCCAATGGACAAATATTTTTAATATTCATTGAAATCTTCCTGTGAGCTGACTAATTTTATGTGTTCAGTAAGATTTTCTGGAAAGTTCAAGGAAGAAATTCCAGGCATCACAAGGGAAACTAATGGCAAATATAGGGGTAAAATTACCTCAGATCCCACGCCAGGTTTGAAGTTCAGTCTCTGGCTTATTTCCCCTTGGCAGCAATACAGATGCATTCTGGCAATGTAAATTTTAGCTGTTCTGTGCAGGCAGGGAACTTATAGGCAACAAATAGCTCAGCACAAGTACCTGACAGGAATTCAAAACTGGCTGTTTTGATTTGCAACAACCTTTTGACTGTGCTCATCTTGTCTTGAACCTTCACTAGCACTGGTGAGTTTTTTTCCCCACCTGAAAACAAATAAACCTAGAAAATACTCTTTACAGCCTCCTCAGTTCTCCACTACAGCTGACAACCATGACTTGTGCAGTTCTCCTGAATTGTGGCTCAGGGTGCGTGTAAAGACAAGGAAAGTGTGTGTGCAGTGGATGTTTAGCTCAAAACTTGTATAACTGTTCTACAGTGTCACAAATACCACCTGCTTTCTCCCTTGGGATCAAGACCAGATGGACAGTGGCTTCTACTGAGCAGAGTTAATCCTTTATGTAGCTAATCAACTCTTGAACTTTTTCTGCCTGAGAAAAAAACATTAGAGAGAAGGAAATGCCTGGTTAGGCCTCATTAAACAGTTGCTGCCAGGCACTGTAAGATCATGGATAATGAGGACCTTACTTTTCAAGGAGTTGAGTGTTTAATTCTTTCTGCATTTCTGGTCCAAGGATTGGTGCAAATATCATCCATCTGGAGTTTTTATAATGGCTGCAAAGAAAGTGTGCATCTGATTTTATCTTCAGACTGGTTTATGACCCTTTTCCAACCCATACTCTTGTCAATAGAATCCTCTTTCTTGGTTGTTTTTTGTTCAAACTGCTGGGTTGGGCTTTTTCTTTCTAGCATATAGCTCACATTGACATGAAAAAAAATCTGAAAACTGCTACAATACACTTATTTTGCTTACCCAAGGTTGAATTTATCTCTTTAAGTATTATTTTTGAGGTCTAGCTACCGGTTCTTCCTTCTGAATCAATTGAAAGATAGAGATTTCCTCTCTGTTTTTTGTCTCCTTTATCTAGCAAGACTTTTCAGTCCTTCAAAAATAGTGTGTCTCTGCTCTCTACTCATTGAATAAAAAAGAGCTACAAAAAAGTGCTGAGATATACATTCAAGGAAAAGGTTTAATAAATCTTTCTAAAGTGAATGGAAGAACGTATTGATATGAACTCTTCAAAATCTATATTTGCCATCAGAAGAATGAACTCTTCAGGAAGAAAACACTTGTTGGCACCTAGTGGTGGTAGACACATTAAGGTTTAATGCCTATTCTAAAATGTGGGCTATCAATAAATAAAATAACATCTGTCAATCTACCATCCTTAAAATTAGGACTGGATACCTTTCCAAATGTTATGGCTGACAAAGAGTTTAGTTGAAGAAGGAACCAGAAGTGCTTTCTCTACATGATCAATTACCTTGGATTTCTTAATGTTGACACGTGATCTTGAAAATAAGCACCTTCTCTTGAGAAATCCAGATGCTTGATTGTTTGACAGGCAGATGGGAAGAATTTGATGGGAAAATGTCTAGAAGGAATAATTCATCAGGAAAGACTGAAGTACTAAATAACAGTTAAAAGGGAAGAGGATGAGCCCTTTTTCTACTTGAAGAAAAATCTGTGAGCAGGAAGCTACTGCAATAGGTACAGACATAAATAAAAATGAAAGAGCCTCTTAGTCACCATGTCCATTTCCTTATTTTAATAAACTGAGATCAGTAGCTTAAAAGGTTTTGGAAGGATCATGCTGAAGATCAGAGAAACAGTGCTTGTACCAAATGCTAGCATGTGTCTCTGTGGATATAGCACATCTATTTCTGTTAGGTTCTGTTGCTCCATATTTTGGACATATTCCCATTTAAGACCACAGCTAAATACACTGCACTGAAGCAATCCACAGTAATGTTAATTATAGACTCCAGTACTGCAATGTTTATTTCTAAAAGCAACAAAGATGTCAGCATGATCATTTTATATTTCAGTTGCAAGTCTAATCAGAATTAGTCTGTTTTCTTTCAAATTCTGTCTGTTTTCCTCCCTCTTCTCCTCCCTAGCCACAGAGATTCACTTCTAATCATCATGCAACAGAAAGAAAAATGCAGAATTTCCTTCAAGAGAGCTTCTGTTTTGATGATGTGTCTCTGTTTTACTAAAATGCAGTGCACTCAGGATCCAGCACTAATAGGTGGTCACAATTAGCAAGAGCTAAATTCACCCACAGAACATTTCAAGATTATACAATCCCAATAGTCTTCTTGAAAAACTCTTGAAAATATTAACTTAGGAGTATCATAGGCATGCATAGTATATATTGGTTCAAGAAGAATGTAGCAAAAACTGGTTCTTCAAAGATTAATTTCAGGGCAAACAAGCTGGGAAATCAAAGTGAATGAGAGACAAAGACAGACAGAACTCATACAAATTTTAGAAAACTATTATGCAAATCTGGAAACATAGACTAAACCAAGAATGGGGCCAGTGTAGAGAAGGCAGAACCAGGCTCTGTTGAGTAGCATCCAGTGATGTGACAAGAGACAATGGGCATGAACTGAAGCACAGGATATTTCCTCTGAAATGTCCTGTGCTTCAGGAAACACTTTTCACTTTGAGATAGACCAAGAACTGGCACAAGTTTTCCAGGGAGGATGTGGAGTCTCTGTCCTTGGAGACATCCAAAAGGCATCTGAATATGGTCCTGGGCAATCTGCTCTAGGCAGTCTTCCTCAAGCAAGGGGCTGCACAAGGTGACCTCCAAAGGTCTCTTCCACCTTCTGCCTCTCTGTGATTCTGAGATGCTACAACAGGTTGAACAGCATGAAAGTAATGCAAGATTTCTCATGTTCAATTTTTAGCTTTTCTCCCAGGTTTGTGAGTAAAGTTTTTACTTAAAAGAGTTATTTAGTTTGGGGTAATTTTTATACTGTGTATTGGCATGAAGAACAGTGCTTAGCTGTCTGAATTTAACAGTAGTACCTTTAGTTTACAATACAGAATAGGCTATGTATTGTGGTAATGCTAATATTTGCTAGTTTGGTGTTTGTTTTGTTCCACTACAACATTGTAATTGTGTTCATTTATTCTGTTTGTCAACAACTTTTGTTTTAAATTCGTCCTATATACTCAGCTCTTCAAAGGTTATTTTGGGAAGGCGAACCATATTATTTTAAGTGTTGTACCTATTTATATGCAAAGACCTGAATTTTCAAAATCCCCTTTTATTCATTTTAGTCTAATTCTTTCTTCTCACATGTTTGGTTGTTTGAGTTTTTTTTCCCAAAAGCTCTCTGTTCAATATACAGAATATTAATGCAAATTACATTTTGTGTATAGGAGAAGGTTTTTTGGGCTTCAGCACTCCTGGAATGTCAGCAAGCAATTGGGCATACAGGCAACCTATTTTGCCATTAGAGAAATGATTTTTTCACATGTTGTCTCTTTCTTTCACTTTTTTACCCATTTTATTCGTGGAGATCTCTAGACTATCCATCTGCACATTTTCCTGCATTTATTCTTAAAATAAATAACTGGTTAATTTTCCTTGAGCAGTAAGAGAAGGAAACAAACACATGAAAAAAAATTCCATTTCTTCCTGATATCATCTGATATCATTTTCTAACCAGTCTTTCTTAGTGATTAAATGTGCTTTTTCTTAAAATTCTATGACTTTCCTCTCCCTTGAAAGTCTCTTTTCTCAGCTTCCCTGTGCTTTGAAGACCTTTTCTCTCCTCAATATATTTTTGTTTCCTCCTTATTGTAAGGATTTCTATAATATGAATCCCACTGAAAACTGATTTTCCAAAGGAAAAAAAGAATAAGAGTATTGGACTGCCTTTTTCTGTTACAATCTTTGGCCCTACTGCCCCTTGAGTTCACATGAGGACAGCACAAGAATCAAATGTTCCCCAGTTAGTGCACTGAAAATTTTGTGGAGCCATAGCCATGATAATGAAGATATTATGGTAATGTTTTTTGCTGAGTCTTTTATGTTTAGAGCAGTTATTACATTTTCTTTTCAGGGAAACATTTCAGCAAACTGAGTTTTGAAGCAAATGGTACCAAAGTTCATGTGTAAGATGGCAGCAGTTATTCACCCCCTAGCTTTTACAATTGTTCTTTTTCAGTTTCTTCAATTCAGGTTTTGCTACTGCTAAGACAGAATTTTTATTTTCTGAAAATATTCTATTTTCCACCTACAATGGCAGTCCTTCTAGTTCTTTTACTAAGTAGGAATTTAGACAGCTCAAATCCTATCATGAATTGATTAATCAGGTTTACAACCCAGACAGAAAAAATGTAGCCTTTATTTGATTTGTGTGTGGCTTAGTCTACAGTGTCTTCACTCGGTAATTTTTTATTTCCATCTCTATTGCTTGTGCTTCTGGCGTTTCTGCCCAGTCAAGAATTTATATCTGCATAGTTATGTTTTATCTGCCTTTTTAATTGCACTGTAGCTCAAGCAGAACTCCATACGTTTAGTTTCATTAGCAAGCATCACAAGCTACTACAAACAACTGTTATCTGTGATCCTGAGGCAAATTTTATTATAAAAGAATTCTGAAGCCCTTCAATCTCAGCTTTTCTAATTTGTCATACGTGATCCCTCTGTATCCTACAGATCACTTCAGCAATTTTTTACTAAAATAGCACTGCTGAATTTCTAAGATTTCAAATATAGACAAAAATCACAATCTTTTTTCTTAATTTAGAAAAAAAAGTATGTTAATCTCTCCATCTTTATTAAGTTTGCCCCTTTTTTGAGATTTCTGATTTATTTTAGGCAATGTGAGATTTTACATCTTGTTTCTTCTTTCACTTTTTGACAAATACCAAGATGTTTTTTCTTCTTAAACTAAGGAGTTCTGCAATATTCTGAATATCTCATGATATGGAATACCCTGAACATCATCAAATGCTCAAAACATATTGCTAATTAGAATTCTATATACTGGGAACAACAAGATTTTGTTTTGGGTTTTTTTGGTAGTTTGGGGTTTTGGTTGTTTTGTTTTGTTTTGTGATCTTTTTTCCACGAAGGAAGAAGGAGAAAGTACTCCATGACGCCTTGGTAGCTGAAGACACCTTCCTTTCAAGAAAAAGGCTGCAGAAAGAAAGCTGATTTGTGCTGAGTAAAACCAGCATTAAAAAAAGGCTGGTAGTGGTGTAACCCATGCTGCAACCCATGCCTTCCTCATGTATGACTTCTGCAATTTACTACATTTCAAAGTGTAAGTTCTGCACCCTTAATTATACCACCTGGCAACTGGGCCAGGATCAAATCTCCTTCCCCACTGTATCATTCCAAAAGGGTATACAAGTCCTGCAAAAGCTCTGTAAAAGAAAGTTTGCTCAGAAGTTTTTGGAGGGCCTCTTGGGCACAGATTTCTGAAAGTAAGGCAAAGCTCCTCCACGATGGGTGACATCCTGATAGCTGGAAGAGCTGGGGCAAGGAGATTGACCTTAGAATATTTCTGGTGCATTTTAGTTTTGTGCTTCTCTTTATGATTTGCAGAGCATTAAATTTCCTTTTTGGTCACAAATTTGTGGCTTTATTTTTTTTTATGTTTTTAGCACTTAAAGAACATCAGCCCTCAAAAAACACATTGCTGCCTGCACTGCAAGCTGCAGCTCCTAAGGAACAAGCAAGTAACCAGCAAACACGCCGTGGATCACATTGGCTAAAAATAGAAGTGAACCTGCCCAATATCATTAACAGTGGTACAAATGATATCTAAAATGGTCAGAAGGGAACCTCTCCATTATGTAATGGCTCAAAAAATATTTCCCAACAGTGTCATGTTTCTCTTTGCTTACATATTTTGCATACTTCCTTTATTAATTTAATTAAATGGATTTCTAGTAGTAGTGGACTAATTTCACAGACACACTATGAAGAGCTACTCAGAAATTTTTCACCTATATGTTTTTGCTGAAAGGTGTTATTTCACTTTTTTTTCTTTTCCTGACTCATATTGATTTATAAGGTTTTGATGGAATGTCTTCTGAAAATGGCTTTCTGGATGTTTCAGGAAAGGGAATATATTTTCAGATTTTAAAATGTATGAAAAAGGGTAATGTTTTCAGCAGTCTTTGATCTGCAGCATGAGTTTCAAGGACAGTCCTGGTTAAAGAACAGAAAAAGTATTGGTTTTACTTGGAAACTCTGCATGAAAGATTTCAAATGTACTGTTTTCTCTAACTACTAGAGCCACTATGAAAGCCTAATGTGATTGTAGAAAAGTGTATGCTTTCTGCTCTGAAAGGAGAATCAAGATTTTTTATATACCCTAAATTTGACTATAAGTTCTTCAAATCCTCTTGAGGTTATTGAAAATTGATGAGTAGAGGAACCAGTTTAATTTCTACCTTAATTTTTAAACATTTCTACCTTAATTTTTAAATAAAAATATTTAAAATTTAGATTAGATTAATAACAAATAAAATTTATTTCCTTGCACTGTTTCTCTTAATCCTGAACTTCAGGGGCTTCAATGACCTGTGAAAGATCAGCAATTAATCTGATCACATACACTAGTCAATCATTGCAGCAGATTTTTCCAAAACATGCTTTGTGATCAAGGAGTAATTATTTCCTCCAAAAAATCCTGGACAGGAAATCAGACCATTCAATGGAGTCTCTCAGCTATAAAATCTGTCCTATATTTTAAAGGAAACTCTAAACAGAGTGTTAAGACATATAAATAGGGCTTTACAGATTTCTTTCTGAACATAAGGCTTTGGAATGCTGTCAAACACTTGAAAATGCAGGAATAAATATACCCCTTCTTCATTATTTTTAGACGCTTCTCAGATTCTTAAGTAATAAAAAACACATGCCACAGTATGTGCTCAAACTGTGCCAAGTACTTTACCAAGCAATGGCAGAGCAAGTTCCTGCATAGTAGTTGGGCCAGTCATTTCAGATCATTTCAACATTAATTGACAGAATGTAGATTAACTAGAAAAAACTCTCAAACACATTATTAATTCCTTGAATCGCTGCAATGTGAGAAATTCTTCACATAACTTTCACACCCAGTCAGACTCTCTTTTTTTTTCTGTAAGAAAAGTTGCGATGCAATCAACAGTAGGTGCCTGATTCAAAATGCTTATGGATATTCACCCCAAATGAAATAATTCAGTAATATCTGCTTTCTATAAATGCACTACTGAGTTAGTTTACTAGCAGAAGAATTTGCAAAAGCTAGTGGTTTAAGGCAAGAGTTTGAGAGACTATTTTCAATGCAATATTGATTTTAGAATTACTTAGAATTGGGGTTTTAGCATGTATTCTCTTCTAATCTATTCAGTGAACAGAAAACATAGTTCTGATTTCCAAGAAAGGTTCAGGTTTTCAGAATTAATTACTTGTATGAAACTTGCTTATGAATTTTTACAAAAATTATTCAATAAAAATTTTTAAGTCTTGAAATAATTACAAAATTTTCTAAGCCAGTGTTCTCACATTCAGAGACTAGCAGCATGTGCTATCCTAAATTCCCAAAACGTTGTCATAAATTCCCAGATACTCTCTTCCGGTTATTGAATCAAGTTATATTTCATGGGATTAAAAGTAAAATCTATTTTATTAATTGCAGATCTACCTGTCTCTTGATCTGTTATTGAAAGAAGCAAGGGGCAGCTGCTTTTGTGTGGGAACAGAGGACATGGTCTGGAAAAACACACAGAAAGGGAACAAAAGAGAGGTTTATCATCTCCTCCACAGGACAGGAGTATAACAATACATTAATTCTGCTTTTTCACACTTTCTCCTCCTTTATTCAATATTTCCTCATGCCCTGAGAGGAGAGTGGGCTGTGGCACTGACACAGTCTGAGGATGTCTCTGTGTGTCAGAAAAGCCTTCCAAAAGCTGACCTGTCGCTCTGCAGAGTTTCTTATCCCCCATGGTGCCCACAAGTCAGGAGCATCTCTGATGCTGTTTCCATGCAGGGACAGGTAACATTTTAAAGATCTTTTATACTCTCAGAGTCATGGAAAGGCAGATAAATAGGTCAATCTTTAGTCCAGTCTCCTCTGCCTATCAAGTACACATGCAAATTTATTCAGTCACAGCTGAGTAAAGCTGAGAAGGGTACAGTAAAAATAGTACAGTAAAAATCAGATTCTATGTCCATAATTAATAAATTTATTTTTGGGCCAGTAGTGCACAGGGAAGGTGACGTACAATTTTGATTATTTATCAAAGGCAGATTTGTTGTTTGTCTTTGTCCCTGAATTGTCACAATATTGAGGGATGCTGTACAAACAAATTTTAAATGAGAAACTTAATTTTATAAAGGCTGAAAATTAATCTAGAAAGGCAGCTATTCTCCGCATCATAAAGGACAGGCTGATGGAAAATCATTAAGTCACCGTGGGATACTGAAAAGAGTAGTCACTGATGATTGAACTATGAAATAAAGAACACTATTGTATAGTTTTTACATAATTTATGTAGTTAAAATCACAAAATGTTGCTGATACTCCCAAACAAATCAAGCAAATTCTATTATTGTTAATCACTCAGTTCATTAATAAGCATATCATTTAAAACATAAGTTTTAACAGCCTTAATGAAAGGTTATGCTGTGTTTGAAGTTTCATTAAAATTTCCATGTTTTATTTTGCATAGGTGAAATTCTGGCTACCAATATTTACACTTCTAATTCAGATTTTTGGTTTGAACTCACCTTCATTTTTTGAGCACCTGTCAAAATGCTGGAGGCTGACTTCAAGCTATGTTATTTTTCTGTGTTTGCTTCCTTAAGAGAGTATTTCTTCTACTTGCCAAAATCACCTGCAGGCAATGGATGCTCTAGTGTCCCTTCTCTTTCTCCTTTGTTTGCTAGTCATTATACTTAGAGAATTTAGCTGCTTCAGCTCCCATTGCAACTTCATTTCTCCTCCTTGCCACGACAAGTAAAACTAAAATCTGATTTTACCTATTAAAAAAATTATAACTGCACACCTGCATTTTTTTTTCTTGCAATTTAAACCAGTCCATTAAATAAATTGGAAGGAAAAAAGTCTAGCATTTTTGAGATCTTACACCTCTTGTAAAATGTCTGAAGAATCATATCCTTTTGGTAGAAAATTGTCTTTTGCACAGAGAAGTGAGTGAAGAGAAAATGTCCAAGCATCAATCTTGAATTGTGTTTATCTGTATACTCTTCACTCTTTTTTTCTCTCACTTAATTTTCATTTTGATTACTCCAACTGTTTTGATTATGAGTAGTTGAGTTACACAGATCTGTGAAGTCAAAGAAGCTCCTCCAAATCCCTGGGGAAAATAAATGACCTAAGAGAGGAGTAGCAGGGAATTCATGTTATGGATTAGAAAAACCAAATCCTTTTATTCACTCATGGAAATTTACGGCCTGTAATTACATCCTGCTCCTACCTAGTTTCCCTTGCTCATTTATTTCTAGTCTGCTCAGAATCCGTTTCTAATGATGATTGGAGCTCTTTGCATGGTAACATATTAAGAGACAAACCAAAGAGATAATTCCTAGGTAAAACTGACCAAAATTGTAGTAGTTAATACAAAACCCCAGAAAAAGAATAAATTAAATCCCAGTAAAAGAAAGATCTATGACAGCCCAAAAAGTGTTTGTCTATTGTTTAACACAGAAGAAAAACACAATGGTGAGGGGTAGTCTGGGAAGAAACAGTGATAAGGAACTCAAAAAGAATAAATTGCAGAGCTAAAATTCTTTCATGATTTTTTTCTCCCTAGAAATCAAATGCTGTCTCTGAAGCCTCTTTTGACTTTTTGAGAGTCATTAAATGGAAGAGATTTATTCACTGTTGTCCATATGGTTGTAGGAATTAAAGTAAGCAAAAAGGTCAATAAATGAGATACTGTTCATGAATGATGTTAATTTAATTTTCAGTAAGAACTATAAGAAAGAGATACCAAAAGGATGAACTCTTGGAAATGTGATCCCTGTGGGAGCTAGTTAACCCTGGTGCTTTAGGGTGCTTTTGTTTAAGCTGTTATCTTACTTGTACATTGTCACACCCTGTGAATCCTCCATGCTACTCTTTTTTATCTTCTCCAGAAGATAAATTGGCAGAAGCTCGTACAGTTTCATTTCCGTCTAACATACTTCAGAGAAAAAGGCAACCTTACTTACAAGAAATACTTTGCTTTGTTCTGCTTCAGATAGAATTAGGTAAAATGAAGCAAGAAAGAAAATGCAACTAGGTTGAATTTATATCAGTCAGACAGAGTAGAGGTGAGCGCCCTACCAGTTGGATCAGTCATCTATCCTGCTACAGTCTACTGAGTTGATTCAATGATGATCAAATTCATTTTACTTCCAACAGAATACAGACGTCCAGGGAAAAAAAATTAAAATAAATTAAATAAAATCAAATAGAAATTCTGTTAACAAGGACAGAAAGTTAACCGATTATATTTATCCAGCTACTTTTGTGTCTGTTTTGAAATTCAGTTGAATACAGATAAGAGAAGTTGTTGAAACAGAGAGGTCCTACAGGCCAGAGTCCTGACTGTGGATATGTACATACACTGGGGCCTGCATTCAGGGTTTCTCAGACAGACACATTCCTGATCTACTGCACACACTTTCCAAATAGCAAGTACTGACTGAAATAGGAAAATAGCATTTTTAAATATTTTGTTGCTCAGATTGCCTGAGGAGAATATAGAGAGCAGGTAATCAAGGAGGAAAAAAACACACAGGACCAAAGATGTTGGAAGAATTGCAGTGATGAAGGGAAAATAAATCCAGAAGAATATGAAATATTTAAAATGGAAGAATCTCTTGTTTGTTTTTTTTTTTCTTTAGGAAGAGGCTGAATTTCATTGTCCTAGCTTAAAATATGTCATCCAAACTCTCACTAGACTTCTGCTCCCTTCCACTGAATAATTTTTGGTTTAAACATGCGCACACCAGATTCATATTCCATGGTCCACAACAGCCATTAGATTAAAATGCTTATAGGGCAAATTTATAGTGAATTATTAAAAAATATTTTCCTGGAAATGGAGAGAAGGTGGAGTACAGCAATAACTGATGGCAAGTTGCAAACTCTGAAGAGCTCTGTATTCCTTCCAGGAATGTTGCAGACCAGTTTAGTGTATTGCATGGTTTCAAGTTTTCAAGAGCCATGAAAGGATGAAGGAAAATAACATTAAAGTGAAACCGTCCTTGTTGACCTACTGTCCTTAAGTTGAAACTACTCCCCCTTGTTCAGTTTCAGAATGATCTTATAAAAAGTCCCTCTCCATCTTTCTTGTAGACTCCCTTCAGGTACTCAAAGGCCCCAATTAGCTCTCTCTGAAGACTTCTTTTTTCAGGCTGAACAACTCCAAATTTCTTAACCTTTCCTCACAGGGAAGGTGTTCCACCCCTCTAATAATTTTGGTGGCCTCCTCTGGACTTGCTCATGCAGTTCCACTTTGGTCTGGTGCTGTGCCCCCAGAGCTGATGCAGCCCTGCCGGTGGGGTCTCAGCAGAGCAGGGCAGAGGGGCAGAATCCCCTCCCTGCCCTGCTGCCCACAGGGCTCTGGATGCAGCCGAGGACACAGCTGGTTTTCTGGGCTGTGATTGCTCATGGCTTGGTCATGGTGGGTTTTTCATCCCCCAAAACTCCCAAGACCTTCCGGGCAGGGCCAATCTTGATCTGTTCATTCCCCAACCTGGATTGATATCAGGGATTGTCCTGACCCAGGTGCAGTGCTTCGTACTTGGTCTTGTAAAACCTCATCAAATTCCATGGGCCCACATCTCCAGCTTGTCCTGGTCCCTTTGGATGACATGCCAATGCTTCAAGTGTGTCAACAGCACCACCCATCTTGGGGGCCGTCTGCAAATCTGCTGAGGGTGCAGTTTATCCCTTTGTCTTATGTCACTGATGAAGATATTGAATAACTCTGGTCCCAGTACAGACCCCTGAGGGCACCACTTGCCACTCATGGCCATTGCGACTCTGAGTCCTTGACCACAACCCTCTGGATGAAAACATCCAACCAATTTCTCATCCATATAGCAGTTCACCCATCAAACCCCAATTTGGCAATTTAGAGAGTAGGATGTTGTGGAGGACAATATCAAAGGTTTTACAGAAGTCCAAGATATCCTCAGCCTTTCTCTTATCCACTGATGGTGTCACTCCCTTATAGAAAGCCACTGAGTTGGTCAGGCAAGACTTCCCTTGGTGAAGGTGTGCTGGCTGCCCCAAATCATCTCCCTGTCTTCCACATGCCTTAGCACAGTTTCTAGGAGGATTTGTTCCAAGGTCTTCCCAGGCACAGACATGGGGCTGACTGGTTGATTGTTCCTAGTTCTCCTTTCTACCCTTTTAAAAGATGGGCACAATATTTCCCCTTTTTTACTCTCCTTGGACCTCACAGGACTGACATGACCTTTCAAACATCATGAATGGAGAGTGGCTTGGCACCTACAGCTGCCATTTCCCTCCGGACTCTGGGATGCATCTCACCAGGTCTACTGACTTATGTACATTCAGGTTCCTCAGGTGGTCACCAATCTGATCTTTTCTTACAGTGGGAGGGACTTTGCTCCCCAAGTCCCCATCCGTCTGTCCATCCACTTGAGAAGTGTGGGAAGAGAGACTATCACTGAAGCATGAGGCAAAAATATTGTTGAGTACTCAGCTTTTTCCTCATCCTTGTTACCTGTTTTACAGCCTTTTTCAAGAGGGCCATTGCTCCTTCTTTGACCCTCCTTTTCTGATTAACTTACCCATAGAAACCCTTCTTGGTATTCCTTGTGTTCCTTGCCAAGTTCAGCTCCAGCTTTGCCTTGCTCTTTCGGACCCCATCCCTGCACAACTGTGCCTCATGTCTACACTTTTCCCAGGACATTTGTCCTAGCTTCAGTGCCTGAGCCTTTGCTTCTTTCCTTTCAGTTTCTCCAGCATGTCCCTACTCAGCTGTGCTGGTCTGTTTCCTTCCTTGCTCAATGTGTTCCTGGGGATTGTCAGCTCCTGCACTCCCTGGAAGATTTCCTCAAAGATTTGTCAGCTCTGTTCCACTCCCTTGTATCTGAGGGCAGCCTCCCAGAAGATCCCACTGATTATCTCTCTGTAAAGCTGGAAACCTGCTTTCCTAAGGTTCAGGGACCTAATTTGACACCTCAGCTGACCCATATCCCTCAGGACTGCAGACTCCACCAGTGCATGATCGCTGCAGTCCTGGCTGCTCCAATCTTGGTGTTCCCAGTTTGCTCACTGGCACTGGTGACCCTCAGGTCCAGCAATGCAACCCCTCCAGTAGAGCTGTCCATCACCTGGGTCAAGAAATTGTGCTCCACGCATTCCAGCATCCCCTGGATTGTCTGCAGCTCACAATGCTTCTTTTTCAGCAGATGTTGGGATAGTTGAAGTTCCCCAGCAGGACAAGGGCCTGTGAACAGGCTTCTCCTGTCACTGGAGCAGGAAGGTCTCATCCATAGGCTCCCCTTGGGCAGGCAGCCTATAGTGGATGCTGACCACAAGGTTTCCTTTTTTCCCTGGTCTCTGATTCTTAGCACAGGCTTTAAATCAGCTCAAGGCGTTTCTTCAGACACAATTTTCCACACTCAATCCCACTCTTGATGTGGAGGGCAGCACTTCTGCCTCTCCTTTGTCTCCTGTCCCTTCTGAGCAGCCTGTACTCACTGATAGTCACGGCATTCATACCACCAAGTTTCAGTCATGGCAAAAAGGTCACACTTTCTAGCAACATGATGTCTTCCAACTGATTGTTTGTTGGCCATGTGCATTGGTGTAGAGGCACCTCAGCTGGGCTGTCAATCATGTCACCTTCCTAGAAGAACACACCTTAATTCTTTGAAATAATTCTCTGGTGTTTCCCTGTAGGCACCTATTACCCCAGGAGTCCCCTGTCATGTCCATAAGATTGCAAGTGTGCTCCAGGGAGGCCAGCACAGGTCAGAGTAAGCAGGGCGTAGCTGAACCTTGCTGGGTGTCAGTTTCACTCTCAGCACTGGTATGCCACTCATAGGCTTATCTCTGCCAAGGCTGATGTTATCTCCTTCCCCTTCAAATCTAGTTTAAAGCCCTCTCAATCAACCCTGCAACTCACAGGCTAGAATCCTTTCCCCTCCTTTAGACAGGTGAACATCTCTCTCCAGTTTCCCTGGTGCTGTATGAGTCAACACATGATCAAAGAACCCAATATTCAACTGATGGCCAGTTCATTCAACCAGTCTTTAGGCCATGTGTTTATCAGATAGACTCTCCTATTACTTTTGGCATTCTTCCCTGATACCAAAGGAGTTAAGAAAACCACCTGTGCTCCTGTCCCTTCAACAATTGCTCCAGTGCTCTGAAGTCCTTTTTAGTTGTCCTAGATCTCCTCTCATCTAGTTTATCTCTGCTGACCTGGAGAACCAGCAGAGTGTAAAATTCAGAGGGCTGAATTAGTCCAAGTCTCCTGGTGACATTTCTTGCTTACTTCTACCTTAGTCAAATCATGTGATCATTCTTGGGCCATAATAACCAACTCCTCTTGTCAAGGGATAGGTGAAGATGCCACAGATTTAAATCCCAATATTAATTAATACTGGACTCTTCTTCAATATTCTAAGTAAGTGTTAAGCAGAAAATAGTCTCTATATATAGTTTGATCAGAAAATAAAAGCCATGATGGAGAAAAGTTTTTATTAAAGTTTAATTTTAATATGGCTCAATAAAATCATGTCTACCATTTTTCCAAAGGAAAAAAACAAATAGACAATTATTATAAATTGAATTATGTTATAATCATGAAATTTCAATCAATCTCCTCTCATTTACTTTCCAATCCTATCCCAGATGTTCCTCATAACCTTTTCAGGGTCTTAAGGATGAAATTCAACACTAAATCTTACCATTCACTCAGACTTCCTCCTCAATTGCTTCTCCCAATTTTTGTCTCTTTCCTTTTAGTTTCACCCTTCCAGATCCATGGTTTTTTTTGTTTATTTTTTTTCTCCCCAGCATTCCCTTTAAATCTCAGGGGCAGACTGTAAGCATTGCTGAGAGAAACATTCCCATTGTTTGAAATACTTAAAGGGACTGTTCATTAGTGGTAGCTGTTTTCACAATCTGGCCACTGTGGTTTATCTTGGTTTCTTTTATAAGAAAAACTACTGATTTTATCTCTACAGCCCACATCAGTCCTCAGCTTATTATTTCTCCAGAGAGGAGGAGGGCAAGAGAAAGACCCTGAGTGCTTCTTCCATTCCCTGTTAAATAAAACCTTTAGGCTTCTGACATAACAGTGGGATTCAGCTGATAAAATACAGTGGCTTACATCTGAAACTGAAATAGTTGTACTTTTTTGCCCAGTGTAAAAAAAAAAAAAAAAAAACAAAAACATTTTCAGGGCACAACTCATCCCATCAAAGTAAACTTCTGAAATGGATCAGATGAATCTCATCTTTAACATCAGCAGTTATCCAGAGGCTCTATTTTGATTGTGGCCTCATCATTAACATTTTTCCCAATGTTTCTTACTTTAAATGTTCTCATTAATAAGTAAAAAATCTCTGATATAGAGTAACTTACTAATTCTCATTAGTAAGTTACTCTGTATTAGAGAAAGTCTCCTTATTTCCAAAGTCTCCTCTGTAACAATCAGATTTTCACAGGGAATAACAATAGAAAGTAAAAGCTGCACATGCTGTGCGGGTATATAATCAGACCAATCTCATGTCCTCTTAAATGCTGAAGAGCAGAGTAGTAAAAAAAAGTGTACATGCCAATAATGGTAAGTTGCCTTTTGCACAAATCTACCAGCCTGGATCACAGAAAACTGCTATGATATAAAAAGAAAATAAGGGAATTGCATTTGATTGACCGGTATTCTTTTATTTGTCTTGACATCCTAAACTTTTACATAATGTCTCGAAAACTGAAACACTCCAGCTAAAATACAAATATTTCTGTTTGGAAAAATTCTTGGGTGCTTCATATGAGTAGTATTGCAAAAGCTTCATATGCCAACTCATACTCCATATCCTATGACAACTCACAATCTTTCCTGTGATTAACACTTAGAAATATGTAGAAATCTTTCAGCTTTGGAAGCTGAAGTCCCACTGGGGAATCCAGAGCCCATGAGAGAAGAAGGACATGATGTAACTGAACAGTAGCTCAGGTGAGTCACTACTGAAGCATATCCAGCTATATGATTTTGTTGTGGAGACATTCTCTTTTTTTCACTTAAAAGTAAATTGAAATTTCAAAGGAAAGACACTTCATTAAAAATTAGGCATGAAAACATGGAGCCTAGTTCTCCATTATAAACAATTCTGATTGACTGCTATAAATGCACCATAATTAATAATTTACCTACAAGATTATCTTCTGTTAACACTTTAGAAAAGCCTGACCATACATTGGAGAGTAAAGTTAAGCATTGAAATTTTATATGAAGTTGTCTTTAAATTAAGTTTTGTCATCATATATTTGCTACCTGTTTATCAGGAAGTTTTTACACTTTCTTTTCCTTTTTTACTTTGTTATTTTAGTGGATACTGATGTTGGAGGAGATGTCACAGGGTAGAAAATGTACTGGTATTACAAAAAGAACATTTAGTACAAGGAGTACATTAAACACAACTGACTTTTGATCCCCAGTCTGTCAACATAACATACCCTCACAGAACTTCCATTAAAGAGGTGGTATCACCACCAAAATATTAAAGCTCCCTATGTACTCAGTCCACAATTCAAATTGAAAACTATCCATAAACTGTCATGCATCAAGAAAAAGAGCAACTGAAAAATGTTATCCAAAGTTTGTTGCAACGATTTTTTACCAAGAGCACTTTATTTTATTGAAACACTTCTACACACAGGTTTTGCTGAGAAGCTGTAAGGACTGACTGGTAGTATTATCCAATGTTACTTGACCACAGTCCAGTATGTTCCCATTGATCTGCTTGTAAACGTCAATGACCGCCCTGTGGGGAACCAGAATAAAAACTCTCTGGACACAGTAGGAAGCCTTTCTCCTTTTCATAACATCAGAAGCACATCCATAATCAATGAATATTTAGAAATTACCAAAGAAAAAAATCTGATTATTTGGATGAAGTTCCAGTTTGTTGAAAGACACTATATCAGGCAAACAGTATCAACTATGCATCCTTCCTTTTCTCCCATGGGTAAGGCTGAACATGAAGCATATCTTCACAAAGATTTTTATGTTCCACAAAAAACATTTTCTGAAATGAAGAAACAACAGCAGGAAGTAAACATTATTGGGACTATTTTCAGAAATAAGACTTACAAGGAAAAGGTGAATGTCAACCAAGTCATTATGTATAACTAGAACAGAAATTATTATTCTGTTTTTTCACAGATGCCAGCTTCATCTTGTGCTGTGTTGTGAATCTTTTTAGTTCAACTGACTAATCAAAAGCCAGGTTAACAGCTGGCATAAGCAGTATTCCTATGAAAGAGATTGATGTGTTTCATAGTGCTTGATGTATCATGAATTGTCAGCAGCTCGGTGAGGACTCCTCACATGTAAAGGGTCAAAGGAGTTGTCTCTCCTGTGAGCTCAGCTTCAAAGTGCAAATCCATGTATAATTTTATATTCTTTCCAGTAGAGAGAGAGAGACATGAGGGGCTGAGAATGAATGTTTAACCTACATACAATCAAGGTACTCAAGGGAATTTTTTTGTATTTTCCTAATTAGGTCAGGATCCCATTAAGAATTACTTCTACATTCTCATTAATGTACATTAAAAGACTTTCGGCCTGCACTTTAGGTAAACAAACAGGCCGTCTATTTTGGAAAATCTAGTTTGGAGGGGAGATTAAATATTTTGCTTGTTTTGGATTCAGGAAGTATAAAGACTGGGGCTTTGCTGTACTGAAGACATGTGCTTCCATGGGATTCTCTGTCTCCAAAATAGGTTGTTGTCATAAACATTTCTGTATAAATAGATTTGCATCCTCTCATTGAATTACCTGGCTAACTATATTGGTTTAGGTTGTATTGTTTTGTCAGCAAATAAGCACTGAAATCCTGGGGACTACGCAGGTATTTTTTGTATTTGTTTAACTGCCTTAATCTAGGCATCAAACTTTGCCCTCCTGGAAGTTTAACATTGATGATAAATAGGGAGAAGAAAAGAAACAGAAGGCATATATCTAAATTAATGTTCAAAGACAGGAGAACAGAAGTAACTCAAAGTAATTCAAACCTGTACCAGTTAGCCTAGCAATAATTTATAGTCAGTCAGACCAACAATCTGCATTGCCCATTGCCTGCTATAATTTTTGATTTCTCTTATTGCCAAGATTTTCAAAGTATAAAGTCTTCACAAAGGATAGGAATAGGATAGCAAAGTCATTTCACACAGGTTAATAGAGCTGCTTAATACTATAGTTTGTATCCTTTTGCATCATTAAAAAACTGAGGATTGTATTTCCACAATTCACCCAAGAAAGTTGCTTTTATTCTCTCTCTGAGGGGAATTCACATTATGACACAGTCTGAAGTTGCATTCACCACTCTGCATTCACAGCACACTGTCATGCCAATCCTCCCCTCCAGCACTAAGAATAAAAATGATAATGCTTAGGAATTAATCACTCAAATTACTTACTCAGAAGAAGTACTGCCAACCAAAACCACCTCTCTTGCATCAGGTTTGCCTATGTTTTGAGTGACCTAACAGGGACTCTCACTTGAACTTGGGTCCAGTCAAGTCTGAAAGTCAAAGACAAATGACACTTTGTGCTTCAAAGGGAAATGGCTGCAGAGAGAAACCAAGACAAATACCCAGGGAGTATTACAATCTTTCGAGCAATCCCAATTCACTCTGAGAATATTTACTCTTCTTTTTTTTTCCTAATAAATATTCCTTCCCACGCTTGTCATTATGCCATAAAAGATCTCACAGTTCTTTTTTTTTAGAACATATGGTCCTTTTGCTACCTACTCTTTCTCTAGAACTCCATTTGGAAATGATGCATAAATACATCCTGTTTTTCTCAGCTAGAAGAGTCACCCGGCTCAATACTCTTCTTTATTAACACCTTTTTACTTGTTGTTGCAGTTGAATGCATGAGAGGAGATATAACATTTTAATTTCATATCAGCAAGTGAGAGGTTGGGTGTTTTTTTAATTTCCTCACCAAATGCCAAGATGTCATGATGCTGTTAAAATCAGCATGCTAAGATTTCAGCTCTAGATCTCATTAATCCATCTCAGTCCCACTTCTATTTAAATACTTCCTTAACATTTTAGAAACTAACACAATTACAATTTAAAATGAGACAAACAGGGAAAATCAAAGCTTTATTACCACAAAGTACAATAAATTCAAAGTGGTTTTAAAAAAATGCTGGAATCATAAATACAAAGAAAGGGAAGAGGAGTTTTTGCACCCTCAGGATTTGTATGTTTTAACTATTCCAGTTCCTGCTAACAACTGTGATAGGTAATGATTCACCTTATTTTTTTTAAAATAGCTTCCCTAATGATACGCAAATGAACAAGCTTCTGACAAAAGCATTCAATAAAATCATATTTAGGATCTGGCTTAAAATTGTGTCCATCAAAAAAACCAAGAATAGCTCAGCATTAAAAATATGTAACATTCAACAGAGCAAGCATTAGTACCTTCCCAAGGTAAGTGGTGATATTTTGTGTCACCACATCTCAAGTTCTGAATCTAACTGGTGGTTTGAACTCTATGATCAGTAAGAGCTCTTTTGTAAGTGTTGTCTTTGTTTAATCTTGGGGGTCAACTGGAGAACCCTGTTCCTGGTCAGCAGCTAAGATACATTAATTTCAGATTTATCTCTCAGCATTTTCACAAGACAGTGTTTTTTAAACTGCTGTTGCAAACACAAGACCTTCCACTGACTGGTCTATCAGACTCCATTATTGTAGTTCTGCTCTTGCAGCATGGGAATAATAGAGCACAAACCTTCTTTCCTCTCCACTCAAATTCACCAGAATGTGCTCACTTCAGAAAAGCATTTCAGCTTGCACTTATTAGGGCTTTCAAGAGCCATGCATTCCTCTGGAAATGTTTTGAGCAGGTCTCTCTTACAAAAAGTTGATCTTTTATTTTTAATTTACAGAAACTTTTTTAAATGTGTCATAACCACTCCGCTGTAAATTTAGACACAGAAAGACTTTTTATTTCTTTGTGCATTATCAGGCACATTGACATCTGCATTTAAATACAAAGGCTATTATGCATGATACTTCTTTATGCACATGTCCTTGTGTTACTGTGCAAAAACTACTTAACTGAACCCTCTGTAAAATAGTTAATCCTCTATGTGAGGTTTTTTCTTCTCAGAGCCAATGCAAATCTTATGGTCTGTGTCAGCGCCTGAGCCCTCACTGTCTTTTTCCAGAGTAAGACATCAGCCCAGACTTCACCACTATTTTAAGGAACTGATGGTTCAGAAGACTGCATATTTGGTAAGTAATTGACAGGAGGCACTAAGAGAGGCTCTTACCAGAGGATGGCATGTTTCTGAAACTGTAAAAGCCACAACTGCCCTGATAGGTGAACTATTCAGCAAGCTAGCAGATCATATGCTTTTTTTAGTTATTTAATATTTCTCTTACAGTTTCACATCCAGAGTTTCACATGTATTTTTCTGTTAGTATGTAGGATGAGTATTTTCAATAGTGAATCCTTCTGAAGAGAATACTGTCTGATTTATGTAACTGGGCCAACAGCTGAAATTACTAAATATTTGCTGACAACACTGTAGTCTTTGATGCATTAATGTGTCCTTGTCCTGTACTTGTGGTTTGTGTACATGTGTCTCTCAAGAGCCAGTCTAAACCTAAGGCTAGAAAACTGAGGGACAGACACCTTTTTCAAGTCTGAATAAATAACTGATGAATATCTAAAAGAAAACCAGTTGTACTTCACATTTATATGTATGAGCTCTACATTCTTAAAAATATCTCTGAATTCATGAAGTTTAAGAATCCTAAGAATTGCACCAAGGACATTATGACAAGTTATTTTCCAGAGCTGCTAACCATTATTTACAGTTTTAGTTGCAGCACTTAGTCAAAAAATAAAGGATTTCTTTTAAAATGTACTAGGAAAAATATACAATTTAAAATATAATATGACTCTGGCATCATTGACAAAATTTCATGCTGAAAACTGAATGGGCATCTAGCAACCTGTGCTAATGAGCTGGAGTTAATATTTTTCCACAGTATACTACATTAGCAGGGTGCTGAAGGGTCATGTAGAATTTACATGATCTGCATAAATTACGGAAAATTAATACACTTTTGGAAAAATACAAGCAATTTTATAAGTGATATTGAGGTTTTGGCATTTCTTTTCTACTTCTTCTGCTATTGTATTTTTGAAGAAAGAAGCAAGTGTAAATGATGTTTGCTAGATTCCTTCTTATAGTCTCACTGAAAGCCATTGTATTATACACAACTATAAACAAATAAAGATGACTTTTTACAATACTAATATAAAACAGACTGGAAACTGTTCCAGTGAGAGAGAAAAATGAGAGCTTGCTTCATGCAAATAATCTAGTTGAAGCAGTGACTGTAACAAATACAGATATAACAGTGTCACTGCAGGAAAGAGTAGAGGCAACACACTGCCTTATTTCTCCAGTGAGTTTGGCTAAATGTCATTAGCAGACAAACTCTTTTGTTCACACAGATTAATTACTCACAGGTTTCTTTTGTACTGTAGTACCTGAAGCTGAAGCTGGCAATGCCCATCTAGAAAACCAAATGTCTCCTCTCATTGCAAGTATGTATCAAAGAAAACATTGGTACTAATTTTTTTTTTTTTTTTGTTAAGTAACCACCATTCTTTTAGGTATTTTTAAGAAAAAGCAAATTAAATCTAAATGTTGTGTTTTCTGGTAATAGAAGTTGGGGAGGAGGTTAAAAACCTTGTCCCAAATTATCATCAAATTGTCCTTTTTTTCATGCATTACTGCTGCACACATAAACTGGCTGTGCAGACCCTGTCCTTGCACCAGAGAACACACAGTGTCCATACTCACCCACTTTCCAATCTTGGTCACATATCCTTGCTGTCTCTGCACTGCCTAGACCACTTCACAATCAAGACGTTCTCATTTGGTTTAAGTAGGAAAGTCTTCAGCAATTTCCCAAAAGACTCCAGTGTGATTCTCGGCTGAGATCCTGTCAGACCCATTACCTGCTCCTGCTCAGGAGGGTCTGTTGAACTGCTACATTACAAAAGCCTATGTTAAATTTAGGGTAGATCCTTGTCTCCAAAATAGTGAGTTAAAGTGACTGCTCACAAACTGTTCAACAGGGAACTTCTGATGTTAGGGTTCTTTCCCTGGCATATGCCACTGTTGCAGTTATCAGTGCAGATGTTCTGATCCCATATAGATACCACTTTTCTCGATAGGCTGTGACATCAGGTCTTGAAGTCTGACCATGAGAGAAGTGGGAGATGCTCACAAAGATGACAGCGGCCTTCTAATTTAGAACTGAGATCTGGTGTTTCTGAGAGAGAGTCACCCAAGGAAACAGAAGACTGCTCAAGATTCATACCGGGTAAAAAAAAGGAAAGGTCAATCAATGATGGAACCCAAATATGAGTTTTCTATGTGTGAACCAACAGACAGAAGTTTCAGTAATACCAACAAATTAGCTCTTTTCTATCCCAGTTTCTGGTCCTCAGTCTTTCACACCAGTGTGTTCTAGCGTGAATCCAAATCACACTGCTGGGAAGGGTTTCTTGAGAGAGGTGCTGTGCGTAAGTCAGGAGTCCCTTCCTGCACACCACTCCCAGCACTGTTCCGACATGTAATGAGCTACAGAGTCCAGTTTGGTGGGCTTGACACAGGTCTCATTACCTCAGGTACATGAATTGGAAATAAAGAACATCAAATAGTAACAATGATAGAAACTGAACCTCATGGTCAGACTCATAGCAGGCAGAAATTTATATGCAAAACTCTTGTCTGTGCATCAACATGCACAAGGGCAGGCTGACTCAGACCACTGCACACAATTTGGGACAATACTTGTCTTTGCTACATTGCAAACACCAAATGCCTTCTGGGAAGTGTTACTCTGAGCCACTCTACGCTGAGACAAGTTGTGGTGGACTAACCCAACACAAATCTCTTACACCCAGAGAGCAGAGACAGAACTCCTCCTGCCAGTTGTCTCCCTTCTATCTGCTACTAGCTGTCATTTTATCTGCTTACCTTTGACTGCTTTTGTGAACTTCTGAGTGTTTGCTGAAACACAAGAAAAATTTATTTTCTTGTTAAAAAGGCAAGCTAATTTTCCTTTCATTAGTACCTGGTATGGTCTCATAACTATCTGAATAGTCTGTAACTGATAAAACATTTGTCAGATGGAAGTTCATTCTCTTTCATTTAATCTTGTTTTCTTCTTTGGTGCATTTTATTTTTAAAGGTAAAAAAAAGTAATGATAAATGAAAACCCACCATTAATAAAGGCACAGATAGAGAACTATTTATTCTGTCACTATCCTTTTTTATGTGCTACAAAATTCTAGCAAAATAATCTCGTATTCCACTTTTTGTTGATGAATGAAAGGCCTAATTTGCAACAGCCCCCTACTTGCATTCCATTCCGAACCCCACTTTTATTTCCAAGAGCAAGATAAGCATAGTGACAAGTAAATTATACTGAATCAGAAGTAAATAGTTTTCATCCCACTCAGACGTGTGGAAGTGAAAATGTACTTTTAAGGTTTTCACTGAACAGCAGGAATATTTGTCGAGCTATTTTGAACTTCTGAATTGCTGCAATTATCTAAAATGGCACAGAAAAGTTCTGCTCCGGCTCCATAGGTTTAACAGGCTGCCGTGCTCATGGCCTGTAAATAAGCGTTTATTTAAACAGCCGTGCTGCAGCGCTCTCACCAGGGGCTGCCAGCAGCTATGCCTCGTGCAGGGCAAGAGAAAACACAGAGGACATTGAGCCCCAAGGAGCAAAGAGCTCACCACAAACACGAGGCTGGGAGCAACAAGCTCTGCCAAGAGCTGCCACACTGCTGTTAGGCAGAGGGCAGGTGTGCACCAGCATCCCCAAAGCAGCACAAGGGTGGGAACACTGCTCTGTGCTGGGCACGGACCAGACACTGAGAAAGGGATTGTCTCTCCACCCAGGCACGGCATCCTAGGCCAGTGACAGCACCAACACGCAGCATTTCTGCTGAAAGGTGAATTGTGCCTAAAGGCCACAGAAACAGTTCTGTTCTCAATGTTATTCAAAAGGATATTGTTCCCAAATTAGACTGATTTAACCCACCACCTCACCTCAGCACTCAAGCTCCAGAGCTGCTGGGAGGAACCAGAGAGCCTGGCGCTGCTGTCTGTAATTGAAGACCCTTAAATGTTTGGCTGTAAAATACTCAAAGGAATAGTTATTACATCAGCATAGTACAAAGCAGGTCTATCAATTGTGGTGGAATTTCTAAACTCATAAACAAGCTTTCTTAAAACAATGTATCCATATGAGCATCTTAAAATTTGGCTTTGCCCCACTAAAAACCCCCAAAAATGTGACAAAAGAGAAATTCTGCAAAACTTGGTTTTCAAAGTATAGGAACATCAACCATCTTTAATCCAATTATGTAATTTTTCATTCTTGATTTTCAGTTTACAGAACTGTTCAAGTTAATTCAACATCAATTGT
The DNA here is from genome assembly GCF_028769735.1 of Zonotrichia leucophrys gambelii. Classification (NCBI taxonomy): domain Eukaryota; kingdom Metazoa; phylum Chordata; class Aves; order Passeriformes; family Passerellidae; genus Zonotrichia; species Zonotrichia leucophrys. The sequence goes on along the minus strand of NC_088200.1, from coordinate 30,034,252 downwards.
TTGCAGCAGTAGCTCAAATTTTCCTCTAGTTTTCATCATTCACTATATAACTACACAGTTTAGACGGGTTTGTAATATGGAAGAGAGGAGGAGAGGTCATTGAACCATGTATGATGATAAAAAAACAACGCAAACAGTTTTCTAAAGTGGATAGCAGAAATTCCTTTTGTTCAAAAATTGAATTAGTTGCCTTGAATAGTATTTCCCTGGAGAAATCTTTAACTTTAAAAGAAAAGCATTTTGTCCTCTCTCAAATACTGCTAAAAATTTCTGCTCTGTTCTATTTTCAGCATGAGCTGTATCTGTTCATGCCCAGATGGAAAATGTCCTTGTGCCAGCACCCCACCCTGCGGTGACAATGGCATGGGGAGGAGCACGAGTGCCCAGCCAGACAGTTTCTGTAGTCTGGCAGGACTGGGGCTCTCCCATGCCAGCCTCAGATCATGGCAGCCCATCCAGCTCATCCCTGTCAAGCCCAGGGCGTCTGTCACTTGATCTTTAAGAGTAATACAAATATTCCTCTCAATCATCCTCTCACTGTAAAAAGCCAGTATCTTAGGATCCCACAAGTGCTTAATGGCTTTTAATTAATTTTCTCAGTCCTTTTGCAGGTTAGATTGTGGATATGAGTTGTTCAGATAGATTTCTTTCCAACAGATTACTTCACTGACTAAGAAAACCAGTAAACTAATATAGATTACATAACTGACACAAGAAACCAGCTAGACTCTTGATAACCAAGAATCTAATTCTCCTTGGCATGACAAGGCAACTGGCTTCCCACTAGGCATCATTTTAAATCTGGAGTACTATTTCTCAGTTGTGTGCTTGGGGGAACAGTTCCTGCTTCAGAATGAAGATGACAGAAGATGCTGTTATATTTCCTGAAGCAATAATTATTTTAGCACCAAGATCTGAGGTTTATTCTAGTTGTAATTTTGTAATAGTGAACGTAGTAACAGGACCCTTGAACTTTGAACACATCAGCAAATCATTTACAAATTACCTCTCAAAACGCACATTTAAGATGGGTGAAAGAAAATCATTCTTTTACCCTCTGAAACTTTCCATTTCTAGTGTGTCCCCTTCTCAGTTTTGATGCAACTGATGGCTTTCCAATTCTATTACACTGATGCAGACAAAAAGTGACAAAAACTCCTGACAGTGATCTTGCAAAGAACAGCATTAAATCTTCATGGAAATTTATGGTTCTCTGCTTCTTTTTCTGCAGCATTCACAGTTCATAGGAGTAATTGGGCACTGAAGCCCAAAGGAGTAGTCTACCTGGAAGACTCATTCTCTGTTTTGGGAGATGAATGGGTTTTTATCTTAAAACACCTTTAGACACAAGTGCTTTCTTTTTCTAGGAAAATCTGTGGCAAACAAAATGAAAAACCTGCTCACAGCTCAGAATTATTTTTTGCATTTCCAGACAAATTATATATTTAATAAAATGTTGCTGACTTTTTTTAAATATCAGATCTGCTAAAATTTTAGTGATAATCAACCCAAGCCATTCTATGATTCTAAGATAACAAAGGACAGAAAAAAAAATAACCAACTTCCTTGTCCTTGAGTCAATGGAAAAGCCAGAAATAGAACTGAGCAGGGCCCAGCCTACGAGTGGCATCTCAAATACCAGAATGAAAAACGGTTGGAATGACTGGCATCAAAAGCCAGCCCTCATGGGTAGTTCCCACACAATGGCATCCCCTGGCAAGCAGGAAATATCTCCATTATCTAAGATCCTGTTGCATGGCAACAGCTGGTGAGTGTTGACTTGTTAGCAGTACCCGCTGTACACCAGCGTGACATTGCCAACATAATAAATGTTCATTTGAGGCAGCAGAAGTCCAAAATTACTTTTAATCTACAAATCAGACTTAGATTTTGACAATTTAGCAAATAGATCTCAAAAAATAAGGAGCAAGGCTCAGCTATTAATCACAGAAATGTTTTAATCCATGAGAAAACATGCAATAAAAATGGAAAATGTTTTAGGAAGGATAAACTATGAGTTATTTTGTCTTTATCAAGATGCAGATTGTGAGTCATGCTATAAAGACATTTTTTGAGCCTGTATAAACAAGATTTTTTTTTTTTTTTAATGCTAAGATCTAGATTTTGATGTGAGGTAGCAACATCAGATTTAGGCACCCCAGGTGGTGCAGCAGAGGTCAATTACACATGCATCTATTTACTGTGTTTACAGCAGGAAATTTTGAGTTGACTCACAGTTCTAAAACTCTAAGTAGACGTGAGTGCATGAGCTGAAAACATGTTTCATGGTAAATTCTTGGATCACCTAAGTCCTTAATATCTTAGACAGGGGAAAATTTGTAAGATTCAAATGTCTGCTGTAAATGTGTTTGTCTTTCTGACCTGTACATACATGTATGCACTCTCAGAAATCTGAAAATCTTATTCAGTGACAGTGGTTCTGTAAAAACAGCAGTTCTGCCAATGTACTTCCTACCTGTATTCCATCTCTTTGCATTACAGAAACAAGAAATATATTCGCAAGAAAAGCTAAAATAATTTCAGAAGTGTGTACTATCATCCTCTGTTTCACACATTATACTACATGAATTAGAGATAATTGTATATGCAACTACTGACTGCAAAGTACTGACTTTTATTACTAAGGTAGAAAAGACATCCATTAGGAATTCAGATCCTTGATTTTCAGCACTAACAGAGGTAAAAAAATTCTTTCTACTCATAAGTTAGACCAACTTACTGTGAAATTAATGAAATAATCTGCAAAGCAGCCTTTCAGCTTCACATAGCATTATAAACCCGCATTTAAAAACATTTAGACTTCAAAGATCACACCTCATCTCTAAATAGGGGTTGGTATCCTGGTACCCAGATGAATTAAGGCATATTAAAATAAAAAGGTGTTTATAATTAAATTCAAAGATCCTCTTAGTGGTTCAGTATAGATGAATGGAAGCAAAAGGACAGAAAATGAGGGAGCTCATTTAAATGATATTCAAACCACCTCTTTGCCTCCTATGTGTTTCTGCAAGTTTCTGAGTGAGGGGAAGAACACAGCAGAACAGGAATTCCAGCTTTCTGTGTTGAGCTGTGTGTGATGTTTGGCTGAAGGACATCTACAGAGACTAGTCCTAAATCTGAGCAGAGGAGGCCTCTGTCTGGGATCTGGTTCACCAGAGCAGCTCCAGGCTTCACCATGGTCAGTCCTGCCATCAGATCAACCAAGGAGAGGTCCAGAAGCATTCCTGAGGGTGCTGACTGTTATTGCTGAATGTGTGCAGGCACCCTCAGCCCCTCACACCAAAACCAGAGGATGTGAGGGGCTGAGGACGCTTGCAGCCATCCCTGGGGAGGGGGCTCAAATTACCCCCACAGAGAGTACAAGCACACAGCCCCTTTGTCAGGATGCCATCTGGGCCTTGGCCTGGTAAAAGAGCTCAGATGGATGTATCTGCAGTTCACTTACCAAAACTGTTTAATGTGAGGCAAATTTTCTCATCTGAAAGGAGGAGACCTGAGACCCAAAGGGCTTAGACACCTGCAGGGATTTAAGAGATCTGCAAAACTAATGAATAGTCTAAATTAGGGCATTCCTCAGTGGGAATTGTTCTCTTTTGCCATAAAATATGTAAATATTAATTGGACTTGAGGTTTCAACTCTGTTTTTTAATTTTCTTTGTGAATCTCCTAGTCAATGGGCTCCACAATGCTTCCCTCTCCCCAATGAATCTTTAATTATTCTGCAGGAAATAGAAGAGCTTCATTATCTTTCTAATTCCTAATATTAAAATAAATTCATTAACAAGAAGAAATGGAGAGGTACTCATTATTCCTCAAAGGGAAAATGTGAAATGAGTGTAATATGAAACATATCAGATATTAAAAATGAGCATTTATACCAATTTTCAACTAAAAAGTGTCTATTGATTACATGAGAGTACATCGGTGTTCAGACTCTTAAGAATGAGACCAGAATTTGTACTTAAGGAGACAGTATGAGAATTTGGATTGAACTATGAGATCAAGTGAGAAGCTCTTGCCTTAGGCATGGTAGAAGTCTATCTCCACCAGAATTTTACTTCTTCAAGGGTTTTCTTTATTTCTCTGTCCTAAGTGACATGAATTGTCAGCACAAGAGAGGTTTAAGAGACCAAAACAAGGATAGTTTAAGTAATTAAATATCAAAATTCTATGAATGCAATAAGGCTACTGGTTACATCTTGAGGGAAAATCGACTGGTCTGGCAAAAACTTTGTCACTTTTTTCTGTCTTTGCCTCTCTCACTCTAAGCCACATTGCTACACACCCACCACTGCAAGCTCATGGATGATCAGTGAAAACTCCAAAATGAAACCTGTTCCCACAGATCCTGTTTGAAACTGGCTATTAAAAAATGTTACAATTTACTTTGTTTGTGTGTTCGAGCAGAAATCCACAGCAGGCAGTTTGTGACTATTACTCAGCTCACAGAGATAGGCATGTAAATTTATTTTACAAAGGAGTAACTCCTTTTCTCCATTTTTCAAATATTACAAAATATCACTACTATTCTCATTTTGCTAATATTCTCATTTTGCTAATATTTTCTTGTTGATGAAAAATTATCTAATTAATATAGATAATAAATAATTATAATGGTAATCAATTATGACTCTGCTTTGTATTGCACTTTTCACTTTAAACCTCCTTTGTATGCATATGTTCACACTAATGTCTTCCTCAAAATTTTGTGCAAGAATCCCATCAGCTAAAAAGCTTTGAGTCACCTGGGTCATGCTCCATGATTCTACAGATCTTAGCTCTCACAAGCCCAAATCTCAAATTACCTGGATCTGATTTGTCTTTTTAAGATCCCAGTCACTCTTCTTTCTCTGCCTGATCAGGCAATTATCATCAATGAGAATTCTTGAAAACAACACAGTTGAATGAAGTTGAAAAGAATAGCTCTGAAGAAAAGCAACACTACAAGAATATATGAACCTGATGATTCACCTAGGTCATATTATCTTTCAAATCCCCCACTTCTAAAAGCTTGTCAATACATCCTCTCTCTAGTAAAACTCAATGCAACCCAGTGTTATAAGCAAACATGAGAACCTGGGGAGGCTGACAGCCTGATTTTCTTGAAGTGTGAATTGGGAAATAGGTATATATGTTCACTGTTACAGCAGCTGCTATGTTTTCAACTTTGGGCTAATCCATTATATTTTTGTGTATGTTTATGTTCCATATAAAAACAAGATTCCACAGTCTTAACAAAGATCTGAATAATTGTGAGTTATTTTTATATTGCGAATGGAAGAACTCATCTGCTTTAAACTTCCCTGAATGTAGAATTTAGTATAGAATGTGCCATTTTTTCACAAAAGCAAAAAGAAACACTCAGTAACGATGTTTATGATCCATTGTACATCATAGAAAGACAGCAGGAAGACTGCTGTCACTGGAGCACCTGTTACACAGACTCATAAAAAGTTACTTAAAGTGAAGATCCACCACTGGCCCTCAAGATGATAGCTCTGAAACAATTATAACAAAATATAAATTCTACAAAAACTAAGGAAGAAAAATCAAATTATTTAATAAAAAAAGGAAAAACAGTCATGCAGATAGCTTCTGCAGACATAAGTTCAAGAGAGTGAGTAAAGATTGCTGAATGTACCAGGAAACACTGATAGATAAAACCACAAAAATATAAGATAATATGTCTTTGTGACCCAGAAAAGATCCAGTAAGAAATGTTTCAGACCCTGTTTCTCTTAACCCTTATCACTGCATCTGTCCAATACTGCAGGGACTGTTCTTGCCATCTACAACCTGCTCATTAGTGGATGGAAAGGATTGAGCCTAAAGCTAATAGACGCTTTCAAATAAGACACTTGAGAGCAGGAGTGTCAAGCACTCCTCCACCTAAGCATGGATGCAACACAAAATGCCTACGGTGATTAGGGAAGTCAAGACACATTTTTAAGGTCAGGCTGAGAAACATACTCCTAATGAATCTTGCTGAATTCATCAAGGGGGTCCACAGCAAACTATTGGTCTGAGTATGGCAAGCTCTTTCTGCACCAAAGTGCTGAAGGTAGAAATAAACATCTATTTAGAAAATTCCGTCTAAATAATCAGCCATATACTGTCAGCAAAGACCCAATATCGATTGTATTACATTGAGTACACTGAATGCACTCAAATTAGCTCAGTTTCTGCACTATTTATGCAATTGCATTCAGCAAGTTGAAATTGAGAGAACTTCAGAATTTCTTACTTTCCTAGATGGCTTTTTGAAAGTGCTCAATTGCTGGTGCACAGTAAAAATCACTCTGAGCACATATTGCAAGACAAAATCTAGGGAGTCTGCACAATGAAGCAGGAAGAAAACAGTATAAAATTACACTTTGATTAATATATACCAGATTATAAAAACTAATGGTATACACTGGTTTCCATTTTAGTTTTATATATAACCTTGTATTATGTTAAAAGCTGTAGCCCAAGAAACACATCCCCACGTGCAGACTCCTTGCTATAAGAACCACTGTGGGTCGTTCTTCAGACAGATTAATTTCTCTGAAACTGAAAGCTCCTTTTCTTCCTAAAATGTCCCATTGACTCTTCTGCCAAATCACATCTAATCTTCTGACAGACTGAGAGCTGGAGGAGAAATTGTGAGACATTTTCAGCACTTCCTCAGGCAGCAGCTCACTCTAGGTCCCTTCTTCCAGAGCACGGCTGCACAGCACCTCATCCCCAGACCTGGATGCTTCTGCATAAGCCAGACACTGCTGGGAAGCACCAAAATGGGTGAGGGTACTGGGTGCTCCTGCTACCCAGGATCTCCCACTGGCCCATCTGTTGGCACCATCCTTTTCTTCTGCCACCCAAGACCAGAAGGGAGAAAAGCCTCTTCAACAGCAGTGGTCAAATTTTGCTGTCCTCTCCTCTATGTGGCTGTTAAAAGAGATTCTTTTCACTGCAGCATTGCCAGCCATTTCATGTACTATTTCTCCTAAAATCCAGTACTTCAGTAGTCCTTCAAAGAAGCTTATGACATCTTAGATTTTCTTTAGGCTTCTTCCTTCTGCTGCCTGCTGCCTTTTGTTCTTATTCTATTTTCTGTCTTCATACCAGCTTAAATTCACTTTATGCTACCTCACGTCAACATATGATTAGGTATTTCTAATCTCCTTTGCGACTGTAGAGGAACATCTAAATATAGACTCACTGAAATCAGATTCTCAAGGATATTGTTGGTTAAATATTGTCCCAAGACTTTTTATATCCACTCATATAGCCACACTAACTGAAATCAATAGCATATGTCATATTTCTAGTACTGCACCAGAATTCTGAGTAGGAAAAAATACCTGTGGTCATTCATGATTTGATTAAATCAAGAGTCTAATTTTTTAATATAAATTTCCTTTATAACACCTCTATGAGCACTGGAAGGACAGGCATGTGTGGACCTCCATGTGGATTTGTATAAAACAGAGTCCGTCTGATGAGCAAGCATGGTGATTGCAGGGGTGGAGGAGACTGAGGGGAATAGTTCATCTCCATCTTTTCCCAATGACAAAATACTTCTCTGTGGCTTTCTGCCAGAGCAGTGTTTTCACATTCAATAAGAAATGCCAAGGGAGGAGGCTTTAAGAACTCTCCTAACGATGAAGAATGCCCATTCAGGCACTGGAGCAGAAAGCATGCTGAAAAAGGCTGATGTGACGTGATGAGGTCTATAAAACTTCTTTTGTACAAATATTTAAGTTGATGGGGAGAAAAGAAATAATTGGAGCAAAATAAAATCTGTGTGTATTCCTTTCCAAGATTCAGATTTCCCTTGCGGGAAAGGAAACTTGTCACTTGCTTCAAATATATTGCTATAAAACTAAGACCATTAATTTTTTTCTGAAAATGACAGGAAAATATACAGATTCTAATTTTTATTGTAAAGAATGCAACACTGTGGAAATGATATTCCACAGGTAGATAAAAATTTCCAAAAAACTTTGTTAGAGTAAAAACAAAGAAATATATGGAACTTTTTAAACGTTAAAATATTTCAACTCAGTTTCTTATGAGTGTCTTTTAGAGCTATACATGAATTAGCCGAACAACAGCCTTACAATTATCAAGAGCATGAAACATTCATCTGATGTCATCAGTAACTTCTACTTAGATTAAACATGCATTTCTTTCTCTCCTGTATCTCCTCTCAAGGCATACACTTTCCTGCCTTGCAGCTGTTCTATATTTATTTCATATTTTCCACATGGTCAGCTCCAGATTTCTATTAAAGTCACAGCACTGCACAGTGTTCAGGGTAAAATTGTAAATGCTTTTATCTCACAATTCTCTCTCTAAATATTTTGTCAAAATTACAGGACCTCCACTTTCCTTCTTTTCCATTTGCACTGAAAGTGAGAACAACCTGCACACACAGAAAGACATGGAACTGATGGGCTGCAAACAGCTCTCGAACTCCAAGGGCCCAGACAAATTATTTCACTCCCATATGCTACTGCCTGCAATGGCAGAGGTAGGAAAATTATCAGGAAGGAGAACACAACATGCAGGTCTCTGTCACTGGTGCTACCTTATAATTTCTCCTGTCCATCAAATTGTTTTAACTTCCAAACACCCTTTTACTGACCCAGATAGTTTTCATGTGCATGCTGATATTTGCTCCCACACCATTCTGAATTATAAAAGTGACCAAAACTCCCACTTATTGTTAGCACTTGGCAGCTCTGATCATGAGCATGTTAAGTTTTACGTTGTAGAGATTTGCAATTTTATAGCATTCTGTGCTGGATAAAAATCTTATGACAGCTGTAATGAACAGGAAATGCCAACACATAGAAAAGATTTTATGCTTGTAACAGAAATCATCAACCATCTACCATCTCAAGCTAGGAAGTAAAGAAAGCTATGTATAAATCAATACTTGATTCAGAACATCAAAATTTTATGCAGCACAATCTGTACAACTCATAAGGAGCAAAGTATGTCAGGCAACATCAGCAACAGGCAGTTCCAAGATCTGTAGCAAGCTGAGGCACCATATTATAAAATTTCTCCCAATTCACCATGAGCACTGGCAGGCAAACATCAAGGGAATTACCACAGGTATAATAAATGGGAACACATATAGATCAGTAATTTCCCTGCCCTCCATCAAATATCAGCTAGAGAGGTTTAGGGATTATATCCCTTTGTGAAAATCAGGTATGGTCAAGGTCATACCACTGCTGGGGCTATGAATGAATCTGCCTGGCTGGCTTTGCTTCAGAAGCAGCAGAAAGGGAGGACAGTCTCTAAATGACAAAATACAGATTTGAACTTCGGCGGCCAAATTATCAGGTGAGAATAAAATTCTGTCTTGTCCAGGCAGAGGAGTGTCTTATTCCAACAGGACCCTCTGGGGTGTTGCCCCACATCCATCAATCTGCCTTTGTGACTTTGATCACCCACAAAAACATTTTGGCAAGCTCTTCCAAGACGCCATCAAATACAGGTACACCATTGATATGTTTGGTATCCTAGGTGCTCTGAGAATAACAAAGCCTAAAATCCAGCTCTTACGTACAGCACAGCACAACAGCCAAATTACTAAACTAGGCAGTTTTTGTTTCATGCCTTCTCCATCATTACCTTGACAGCTGTTCTTTCAGGTTCAAAAATACATTAGAGACCAATGCTGAGCAATTTGGCAACAAAACTAGCAACTGACTTCTGTGAGTTCTGTGACTTCTCTTGTTTATATTCTGAGGCTCTCAAACAGTAGTCAGGCATCCCACCTGGCTCTGGAAGGTCATTGTTACAAAACTATTATTGGTCAGCCACACCTGCAGAAGGATGTGGTCTGTAGACTGTGCTGTTTTTCCAGCACAATTCTGTTGTGCACATGCCCATAATAACATATATACCCCATCTGAATACGCCAAAATTCTTTAATTTTCATTTTTCACATGTATTGCACAAGCAAAAGGATATTCCAGAGCCTCTGCGAATAAAGTTGCCAGGGTCATGCAGTCCTGAGCCACCCCTGTTTTCTGACTGTGGTGGATACACAGAGGTGAGCAGTGTGCTGGCACACCTGCAGCCTGCTCTTGGAGAAGGCAGCTCTGCTGTGCACGGTGGTCAGCAGGCTGGGAGCAGTGCCCAGTCCCAAAGCCAGCACTTACGCACACTCAAGGCAGCCATTTCATGAAGGCATGGGGGATGGAAAAGAGACACGTTCATGGCTGAACTCACAGGTTGCTCTTAGACTGGTAAGGGTTTTTTGTCTGAATTAATCTCTGGAGATTCATAAAACGCTGGAAATACCTAAGTGAATGAGCAAACTCCCACTCAACTCAATGAGTCTTGGATTTTAATTCTTAAGCATTAGTCAAAAAAATTTCTTGAGCCATAGATAGCTCAAGTGTCAGCCATGATGAAGGCAGAGAGATAATGCAAAATTGATCAGTATCTCGTAAGATTGCTTCAAGATTTCTAAAAGTGTTCTTTTGTGTTCCAAGGTAGATTTTTTATGAAAGAAAAGGATCTTTTTAAAAGAATGAAGAAAGAATCCTTTATGAAATAAAAGGGAAAAAAAACCCAAGAATCCTTGATTTTATAATGTACTTTGTTTTCTAAAATTCTTCTCACACCAAGTTCCTGCAGACAGTTTGCTACAAAAACAAGAAAAGATGCTCTTCACTCTAGAGAACAGCAAGGAGCTTCTCCCCAGGGAGTAATCTGTTACACTCTGAAAAACTCCAGATACACAGAGGTAGCACTGGAGTAAGACAAATGCACATAATCCATACCAGGTTATACTACTGATAAATTATCAGTAGTTACCACTCAGATACAAGCCTTAATTAGGACATAACTGGTAATGATATCACTGACCCTAGGTGTGCTGTTGTGCACAAAATGGTTACTTTCAGATGTGTCTTTTGGAAAAACTTCAGCAAATTTCCTCATGAGAAAAGAAAATTTCTTAATTGATCAAAATTTAGTATCTGACTTGTCAGAAAATCTTCAGGTGCTGACATAGGGGAAAATGCAGGAAAAAAACCCCATAATACTGAGTTCAGACTTAGAGCAGAAAAGTCACAATATTTTTGAGTATTTGTTTCACAGGAATATGAAAAATAACTCTATATTTCTGACTAGATCTAGACTAGTTCTTTTTACTTTATATAATTTAAAATGCTAAATAAATTAGTTACAAAGTAATATTCCTCATTTCATTCTATCTATTCATTTATTCTGATGAAAATAAATATTCAAATGAAGCAGTTAAGCAAAATATGTTTACTTTCTGATTTTCCACTTGTTCAATTGTCCAGAGTGACAATTTTGGGATATCTCTCAGCAGCAAATTAATAAATAGGAGGTATACTTCTTTCAGACATTCCTGCATATGAAAGTGTCATCTTTCAGTAATTGAACTTCTACAAAATTATTTCTCAGAGTTTTAGCCTGAAAGGAAAAACACCACAGTGCAGGAAAAAGCAATCAGAAACCACAGTATCAGAAACCAAATTTTGTCACAATGGTAGATTATGACAGAAAGTGCTTAAAAGCTGTCATTTCACAGCACATCAGAAATCTGCTGAAAATAGAGATGTACTTTATCTCTTGGAAAAGAAAAAACTACTTAGACATGACCACTTCAAGTTTTTTCTTGCTTGTGCTACTGAAACACTTAAAGGACTCAACACTTCCAGAACCATGTAATTTCTTCTGTAAATAGTACATTTCGCTTCTGGATAGAAACATACCCTTTTTGAATTCACATTTCAAAAAACTAGTTAAAATATAAAGTCAAACATATAGACAAGAATAAATCTGACAGGTTCAATCAGCAGCCACATCACTTTTTGATAGTAATACATGGCCACGCTATTATATAAACTTTATTTCTTCAAAGCTTAGAAAAAAGCCCATATTACTAAAACCTATCCTTTAAAAACATATTGAAAAATATAGAAAGATTATTGGAATGTAATAATTTTTAATAACATAGCCTTAAGCTGTGATAAAAGAACCCGTATTTCTTGTTCTGATCATTTGCATTTTCATTTAAAGTATTGTATTGCATTCCATTAACACCTGTGCAAGGAAGCGATCTAATTTTCATGTTAGAAAACATTAATTACTGAATAGAATTCATGGCTCAGTGTAGAAACTTTAGCATTGCAAAGAAATTTAGTTGTCATGTTTGCAACAAATGTAGCGTTTCTTAGAAGTGGAATATTGTGATAGTTTGGGGTAACCTAAGAACATGATTTTCAGAAAATATTTCTGTAGTTACATGGATTAGCATACCACGTGGCTTTAATGGGCCCTCAAGTTATAACATTACCGTTAATATGCAATGGCTGAAAAACAAAACTGAGTTTTGTAAGTAAATATAAAGTAAAGTAAATACAAAATTAAATATAAAAAGATATCTATAGGGAAAGAAAAAAGTTTAAGAACTTTCCATAGGCAGGGTTAGAAAGACCTGATTCTAAAAATTCAAGGCCATTGAAATCATCCCTTTCACAGAACAGAATATCAGCAGGCATTAAAAAGCAAACTAAAGAAAATGAGTGGGGTTTTTGACTCTTAATGTCGCTGAGCAGAAGAGAGGCAGGAATGCATAATTGCATTATAACAAAAATGTCTACCCCACATGAGGTCTTTGGAGAGGTCAAATCAATAATTTAACTGTTTCCTTGTCTGAAAAGACTGGGAAATTAGAGATGGTTAAACCACCTGCTAATAGTATAGAGTTAGAAAAGTAATTTTCACAGAAGTAGAATTAATCAGTGCCTAGAATGCATCTCATTCAGGTGACTGCTGAATTCATTTTCCCCAAGCTGGCCCTCCAGCACAGGCTTGCTCTTGCTGCTCATTGCCCACAGCCTTTAGGCACCAGCACGCAGCTGAACACCCGTGGGCTGGGTGGGGGGCTGCTCTCCTCACCTGGTTCAGAACTCATCTGAGATCACTAATGCTCAGCTTCGACTGGCAGCCAGGAGAAAGGAAGGTGCTTAGTAATGTCCTGCAATCTTCAGTTGTGTAGGGAATAATTTTAACCTTTACCCCTAATGCTGTGCTCATACTTGGTGCCAGACCAAGGACAATGCTAAGAGGGGGTGTTGTACCCAAAACTCTCCCAGAGCTCATAATTGCTGGTACATTCACTCAGGAGCTCCAGAAGCAGTCCAGGGCCCCCGCTGTGGTAAACACCAGACCCAAGGGAAAAATTTGAAAAGGACATTTGATGGCTGACAGTGCATAGCTGTCCAGTGACATCTCAGATGTTAAAATGACAGTGCTGCTGTGCCAGACGCCATGTGGACTAACAAAAACCACTCCACTGCACCAGGATTTACTTTACTTGCATGCCCATCAGGAGTGGGTCTGCCAGAATACATGGCCACATTTTGCAGGATTAGATCTCATACAGTACACCCTCTTCTAGCCCTTCTTACTGCTCCTTCAAACTTTACATATGCTTTTGAAATTACTTGGTTACCTAAGTGCATTCACCAGTTCTAAGAAAAACAATTTCCATTTTATGTGCAGCCTGCTGAAGCGATTTTTCCAGCTCAACCTCTTCCCAAGACAAAGGCCACCTCCCTGGCTGCCTGCCCACCTGCCTGGGTGGGTAGGGTTTCCCGCGCTGTTGTGTGAACTGGTGGCAGTGCTGGCACCCTGTGCAGCTTCTGGGCCAAGATGAATGGGGTTGATAGCCTACAGTAAACATCCCTTTTCCTATTATTATCACAGGCTGTATCACTGAGCACAAGCTCAGCTGCAGATTTCAAAATAACTTGAAGTAAATATTTTCTGTCACTTGTCTAAGCATGTAAGAGAGAAAAATTTCAAGCAATATGAAGTGTGCTGCTTAACCATGGCCAAAAGGCCATGATACTGGCACCTGCCTTATGCAATTGTACCACAGTAGTTAGGAAATTTCTGGGACTTCCACACAAAATAGCATAAAAGGAAGGAGAAGAAAGAACTTCAGGTGTGTGAGAGTCTCCTTTGCCTTCTTGTTAGTGGTGTTTGTTTCAGAAGAAATATATCTCAGCCAGGTCTGCACACATTATATTTATGCATATTTACTTCAGTAACTACTCAAAGTACTTACTAAAGCATTTTAGCAAGACCTAATACCTTCAAGGGCTCTTGTCAGCCATGCTCTTGGCATCACTCCTGTATCACTGTTAGTGAGGCTTTCTTTCTGAAATTTTCTTTCTTTCTACAGAACTTCTGCCATGATTCATGGGGTTAATATTCACCTCTCCCAAGGACTAATGCAGACTCTCAGAATAATTTGATCTGCAATTTAAAGTTTACACCAACTGTATGCCTTTGTTGTTTTTCTGCTGATGTCTGAGCCTCTCCCAAAGCCAGCACTCCTTCCCAAAGCAGAGGAATGTCGCACTCTTTGTAATCAACAGCCTCACAGAGGTGATAAAGTTCTCCTGGCACACAATGATTACCTCCAGCTCACACAAACATCAGTGCTAAGCAAACTGATGCCCTTTCTGTCACTTTCAGACACTCTTGAAAGACAATGTGAGCATCAGGGCATTTATATAGCACTCAAGGACTCAAGGAGAAGTGATAGGAGGGCAGTACTACACTATGCATCTAAGTTTTCAACATTGGAGGTACCTGCTTATTAATTAAAAGGCACAGACTTTCTGGATTCCCTATATTTAAACATCCTGCTAAACACAGCCTCAAGAAAAGTTTTAATTCCTGACAAGAGAAGACAAAATATCCTTGACAAGAAACCCACCAAATTATTTCCTCAGGCTACTATATGTCTTTTAAGCAAGACTTCTTTTGAAATCCAGTTTGAGAGCAACCAATGTTAACAAATTGTATGGAAACATGTATACTCATCCCTCAGAAAACATTGTGGAGATTGGGAGACCACCCTACTATAAAGCAAAACATGGCAAGAAATTTGGACTTCAACCAAAATAACCTGATTTCTCACATTTGCTATCACTCACCATCTAGATTATGGACACTTCTAAAAATAAATCATATAACATTCTAGGACTTTATGAAACAAGAAATGTATTTTACAGAGCTTTTACCAGTTGCTTTTTCACTTAGGTAAAAGCCTAGCACATCTGGCTAAAGGATGTCATCATCCTCCACATGTTTAAAATTGCTTGAAAGAGTGTTTCCTGAAAATCAGTGCTGTGCTTTCAAACATGTTGTCATAACTCTGTTTGTTGCTATAGGCAAAATTTTTTTTTCTCATTTACCTCTTTCTAAGAGTGATTATTATCTGATAAATTCACTAGCATATCAAGCAAATAATTATGGATTGATAAACCATGAAAGATTTTTAAAGAACATAGAGTATATAGACTATATAGACAGCTGCTTAATAGAAGGCAGTATTATGCGCTTATGAATTTAAAGAAGTCTCTGTTCCAACATCTCACTGAAATCATGCCTTTTCTGCACTGAAACACATATTTGACTGTCATCAGGGAGACAGTACCGGGAAGCACAGTTAAACAAATGACATGCATAAAATATAAATACAAACACTCCCTTCACCCTTATGATCTATTCCGCACAATGCAGGTAGTTAACACTGTACTACAGCAGTCAAATTATGCAAATAGAATTTTGAGGGTTTGTTTCCCAGAACAGTGCTGCATATTATTAGAAAAAGCTATATGAAACAGAAATCCATGTAAAATAGCCCAAATATTCATTTTGCAATAAGGTCTACCTGGAACAGAAGGAATATATATTGTCCAGAAACATAGAGAACAAAATCAATGAGTTTAGCTATAGTTTGCAGACTTAACTACATTTTAACCTCCTAGGAAAATAAATATATAATGGTTTCAAGCTAGCAGAAACCACAGTTGCGAGGATATGAGCTGAGACTCCAACTGCTGTAGAAGTGCAGCTTCAACAACTTTATAGGGTTATTTTAATATATTTTAGGTACTTTTGGCTTCCTAGCTACTTTCACTCCAGAAAATTAAGGATCGTAAAAGATAACTGCTGTTTTGTTTCATTATCACACACTTAAAGGTAGCGCTAGCACTGCTGAGAATGTCACAAAAGTAATTTCAATCACAGGAAGTGTTGGTGTTGATAATAGGGCGGATGAGATTCATGCCAAAATAAAGGCACAAAGCTATTCTAACTGTTCAAGTGTGTACCCAAGAAACTAAGAGCTTAAACTCAAGGGATAAATCACTTGCAAAAACCTGAACCAGAAATCTTACTGAGCCATAACAGCTCTTGCAGGTTTGGCTGGTTTAATTCATCAGAGGAAGCAGTGACTTTGGCCCTGAAGTCAAACAAGACCAGCAAAACAATCCAAGAAATCCAGGCTTCTCCTGCTCTGACCTCAGTGCTTGGAAGCCAGCCTCCCCCTGTTATTGCTGCGATTTTTATAAACTGGGAACCTTATTTCCAGATTCTTCAGTTTACAGGAATTGAACATGAACACTTAATCTCATCAGTGTAAAATGGCTGGATGTACACAGGCTGGGTTTTTTCAAAAGGAAGCTTTCTTTCAAGTTCTCCAAGAGCACATTATGAAAACGTAGATATACTTTAGGTTATATCTTTCTTGCCATCTCTGTGCAATTGCTTCAAGGCATAAAAATTCCTTCCTCTTCAGATTCTCACAACACACCTGCTTGGATAAACCTCAGTTTCTCTGAGAAAAAAAAAATGTTCACAGAAACATTTTTCCTTTGACCTGGGACTCCACCTTTTCCCTGAGGCCAACTGGCAAGGCCATGTCCTCCTCAGCTGTTCAAGCAACGCCCAGTAATCATAGCTACAAAACAACTGGTTATTTGGGCTGATGGAGGTCTCTAGTGGAAAATCAGCAGAAACACAAGTTCATCTCCAAAATTCAAGATAAGATCAGTTAACAGGAAAAAAGAAAAGGCACTTCCTCCTCACCCATGAGGGCAGACAGCAGAAACTTTTTGCTAAACAATTTGTCCTCAAACAAAAAAAAAGAAGTTCAGAATCATCTTCCCAGGCAGGGTGAAGCTTTGTGGACATCAGAGCAGAGGTGTGATTGGGAAGAAGAAACACCCATTGTTATCTTAATCTTGGCTGGAAGTGGCCAAAGAAATATTCCTTTGTAAAAAAGCCAAGAATTTCTGGATTTCTTCTAAATGCTGTAACTTGTTACTAGTAACTCTACACTGCCAACTTCAGCTGATAAAACATAAATTCCCTCATTGGAAAAGGCAATATTATATTTTTAAAAGGTGAATTACATTATGTTGATGAGAAATATTATGCAACTATATAAATTACCATGAGCTTGCTAGTAATTTTCTTAATAGTCAAATTGCTTAGAAGCAACATATATACATAAGCATAATCATGATTGACAAACTCACCAACAGAGTGTGGCTAAGCATAGCAGACCTGCTTGGGAATTGCTCTGTCAGCAGGTGCAGGTGGATGTTCTACCTTCAGGTCCAGGTAGACATCCCAGCAACACAGAAAGTTAGTCAGCTGCCACATGCTGAACAGGCCTCCAGGAGGAAAAGAAGCCCCACGCCACACATGTCTCTAGCCTTGACTTTCTCTTTTGGAAGTCATGTTTTTTATCAAAACTTTCTGCTTGATAAGAAAGAATTACACTGCAATTTACAACTATAAACCATACACCTTCACCTGGGAAATAACTGGTCACTAAAGATAATTCTACTAGCACAGCATACTTCACCACAACCTGGGCAGTTGTGCAATCAAATTGCACAAAGAGTGGTGTTCAGAGTATTCAGTAGGTCTAGGGAACTCTTCAACCAAAAACTGTAAAACCTACCACCCTAGGGAATGCACAGAAAAATGTGACACTTTCCACAGGGACCACAACATGTTCTATCTTCTATCAGATCCAGAATCACATTCCAAACATCTTGATACTGAAAATCAAATAACTTTTTAGTTAGCCAAATATTCACTCTGGGCCAGTATTACTGTTTTAGAAGAGTATTGTTGTTTTAGCACCAAAATCCACATTTATCTGTTTTATAATGAAAAAGAGTATACATGCACATGGTTACACAAATATAATGAAAGTGTTTCATTTAAAAAATGTTTCATTAAAATAGTCTGAGGAAGGTGAGAAATATTTCCCTGTTCCAGCTATAGTCAGTTACACACAGAAGACTTGAAGTTGGGAAGTTAGATACTTCTATGCTTGACTTCTTCATTCTCTAGTGCATAGTATGGTTCTTATGCAAGTCAAAGTAATCCAGTACTGGGCATTTCATTCATGCTATGTCACAGGAATTAGTGGCATTGTATGGACAATGATGGACAAGAGAGAGTTCATCACTCTGTTACAGCAAATTTTTCTTAAAGTGCTCTCCTTGTGCCAAGTTCCTTTCAGTCACATGAGCTTTTGCCAGTAACAGACATTGATTGTAGATGAAAGTATTTGTTTCCTTGCTCCCTGTGATCCCAGATTCCACAGGGGCATAAAATTATATAGATTATATACAATCAATCACAATGAACAATTTCTTTCCCTAAATATCTTCCAAGACTATATACTTTCCTCCTTGTTATTCAAACACAGAGCTAAAATATTTCTAATTGTATTATGTCATCTCTCAATCAGTAACTGGAACTTGAGAGTTGCATACTGTTGACACATGACCAATGGTCTCTTAAATCATGTTTTTAGGTTACATTTCCCAGTCTGAGAGGTAAGCAAAAAAATATACCAGGTAGGAGACGTGTCTATTTGTTTAATAAATATGGAAAGCAGAAGAATATAAAAAACTATTCGCCTCTCTATCCAGTCACCCCTGAAAAGCCCAGCTCTCTAGTTTCCCCCAGCCCTTCCCAGCTGGCTATCACCCTGAAATGTGCTCAGTGGGCAGTGCCTCCCATTGCCCCCATCACCTGCACCCCAGGGAGAAGGAGGCTCAGCTGCATCTGCCCTGGCAGGAACTGCCTGCAGCCAGTCATGAGTTGGACTTAGGCCCTCCGAGACTTGGAATTACTTTCTACTGCTTCAGAGAAGGCATATGCAATACATTTAGGGCTCCTCACATTCCTTGAAAATTAATGTGAAGGAGGTGTGAGCACAGTTCAGAAAAATGTATTATTATTATTCTGTCTAGACTTTGTAGCACTGCTTTTCCAATTTTCCCATTACTTTAAATAAAGGTCATTGTAAAATCATTTACTTTGTTTTAAAAAATAGCATCTTTAGCTACCTATGCATTTACAATAAAATTCACAAAATAATGTTTTACTCCAGAATTCCCTTCAGGACAGAAATTTGGTTTTAATTTCCTCTGGTCTTAAGGAACTTCAGCTGTATAGATGTTCTGAGGGCCTTCTATGCAGAGATGAAGTGTTACTTTATCTGTCCTCATATCACCCAACAGACTTGGTTCAAAACACGATGAAGTGTTACTGTACTAACAAAATCACTGCTTTGCAAAATGCAATACTTACAGCTATTACAAAAGCTGGTAAAATCTGGTTTGCACTGTTCTGTTGCGTTGCAAGTACAGATTAGTACAATGCCCCACTTTCAGTCTGATGATCTAAAACACCTCTTATTTAGCAACAGAAATCTGTCAATACCTTTCAAAACGGAAAATAAAATAGCTAAAGTATTATTTGCTATTTGCAAGTACCTGGAGTAAGAAGCAATTACTTTTCCAGATACTAAGGCGAACACAGTCAGGACTAACCTTTAGATATCCACCAAAAAAAAAAAAAAATTATTTATCATTGCATTTCTCAAAGGATTTTCTCCTAAATTGAAATAGCTAGTGACCACTTACAGAGCAGAAGAAACCATATCTTTGGTAATCTCTGGTTCTCAAAGATAAAATATGAGGAAACATGAAAATTCACTCTTCATCTAAGGTTTGAAAACTAGAAAACTGCTGAAATGTGATTGCCCCCAGTCACTGGACACTAGAAACAAGCCGTTGACCCTAACTCAACTACAGGCCCACACTGATTTTACTTTCTCGGTGTTGGAATTTTTGCAGGGAACTGGCTTATTAAAAAAAGCCAATTAAGAAGATTTTTTGGGCCATCACTCATGCTGCCAGAATCTGGTATACCAGTGAGGCACGACTGCCTCCTGAGGCCCACAACCACCCTGCCCAGTGTTCCTCCCTCCACTCTTCTGCTGGTTGAGGGGTTTGCACGTGGGTAGATGGGTCTGGCAGAAAAGCCTGCTGCTCCTAGTGTCCCATCCAGTTTTCCTGGACACCGTGGGAGGCTGCAGGTCACTGTGCTGTGTGGCAACATGGGGCAGAAGAGCAGCAGTGACCCTTCCATGGCCAGGACACCCATCTGTGGTCCCAGACTCTGTGTGCACACTGCCTCAGGTGTCTCACCACCTGCTGCTCAGATACTTTCAGTGCACAAAATCTACTTCACTTTGTTGTTAGGCAGATTTTGCCCTAGCTTCTAAATCCCTGACTCTGAAGACATAAGCACTGCTTTGCATACTTGTGGAGATGAAGGAAGGGTGGCAAGGAAATCTATCCTGTTGCAAGAGCTTCTCAGGAGCAATCAACCAGGCAGACCCAGGTGCATGGCAGTGTATCTTCAGAAGAGCTGAATATCTGCCCTAGACTGATTTTAGTTATGCTGATAAATATCAGGAGAAAATGTGGGTGCAGGAGTTAAGAAACAAAGGTATGTGTTTTGCAGCATATGTTGCAATTTTGAGCTTCATGCAGCAGGAAGAGGGTGAAATATCTGATAGTAGCAAATGCCCTGGGGACAAAGACACTATACATTAATATTATGGGAACTGTTCAAGACAGCTTTCAGTGTGTGCTAAAAACTGGCCAACTGGCATATTGTTTCCTTTCATTGATCTGACTTAATTAGGTGCTCTGCTGAAAAAATTAGTTAAACAGAATATGAAAAACAACTGTGGGACATGTATTGCAGTGCCAGAGGCTGGAAGGTAGTGAGCAAGAAAGGTGACAGGGACAAAGGGGTCAGCATGATGAGGGCCTGTCTGCTCCCAAGGGATGGTTTGCACAGCACGAACTGGTTTGTGCACTCTGCAGAGGAACCCAGCTCCAGGCCAAACTGGCTTGGGAAACAGGTCAGTGCATTTCCACTCAAGTCAGATGACTTTGGTTCCCGACAGCAGTGCCAGCACTTTGTGACCCCTGTCACTGAGGTTACTGTGGGACTGCACTTCGCAGCACCACAGCTCACAAACTCTGCATGCCTTCACTAATTGGGTCTCCAACGTCCATGCACTAACAGGTGATCGTACATATGCATGTCTGATTAAATAGTCCATAAGATCTTCAGATACTTGGGATTTGCTATGCCCCATGTCCTATGGAAATCATTATTATAAAAGACAATGTATTAAACTTCTTCTCCTGCCTTCTCACCCTTTTTCTGCTCTTTAAATTCTTACCTGGAGATAAATGCAAAAGGCTTCTTGGTTCTCTGTATGTTTTAATGAGTGAAGATTCACTTTATGCATAGTCAGGTTCTTTTGCCAGGTTCCCAGGGAGGCAAGCATGGTGGTGTCATCATCACTGTGAAACTGGAGGAGCAGATGTCAGGCAGAGCTTGTCAGGACATCTTCTGAGGTTTTACTGGGAAGCCTTCAGGGTGAAGAAAATTGGAAGTGACCTTTATACAGAATTACTACAAACACAAGTAGGCTTAGGTGGAGAAAAAAAAGTTCAGGGAAAGGTTTCTGTTAGGTTTTACTCATATTTCAAGCCAAGTAAAGCAACTTCATTTCCCTAAGAAAGCGCTGCCATATGGAGCAGGATGAAAATGTAATCTAGTCAGCAAGAATTATTGGATATTATAACAGAAAACATTAGTAGGAGTTTGCAATGCTATATAGGGTTTTGATTTGCTGCAAATATTACTGGTTCCTGTTATATTATACTGTAACAGATTAATAGCTTACTATAAGAAAATAAAGGAAGGGTGGACCTAAAGAGCAGGAAAGACTCAATGAGCACTAATGAGCTTCAGGACTGTATCATCAGGAAAGCTGTAGAAACTTCTTCCCTTAAACTTTTAAATAGTTTCTAGCAGTATCCCAGAGGAAATCTTCTTATCCATGCCTTGCAATGATTTAAAGAATGATTATTTTCCTGAGGAGAAAAATCCATGAGCATAAAAGAAAAGTTGTCTATGTTGCTAGTAAAAATTAGGCTTATATTTGAATTTCATTGACATTATTTGACCTTGTTCATTTCATGACTAGTGTGAAAAATAATGAAATGGTGTATAGACAATTTTAATATCACATTCCGTTTTTGCTTTCTCTCCCTTCTTTATATACAAGGAACAAATTAAAAGAAATAAAAGAAGTGCAATAAATTAAAATCTGAATCCTGAGTGTGGTGTTTTACTTATATTTTGAAAAGCAGTCTGTGGATCACCTTTTGATATTTTTTATATCACAGGTGATACAAAAAATATCAAAAAAACCCCAGTGAAACAGATGACATTCACTTGAGGTTTGCTCTGCCCTTTTCATAATAAGGTAAGTGCCACTGCAGAATTCCTTAGATTAATTACTTTCAAGGGAAAATGTGAGGCAGATCGGACAGCGCTGTGCAGAGCCAGTGCAAATCACAACACCTTGCCTACCAGGTTTTTTTGCAAGAGCACTGTTCTATATCTTTGCATAATTTTTCTGCGTGGCTGTTCTCGCCATCCAGCGCCTCTGCAGGAAAGGAACGCTGCCATCTGCTCAGCACAGCTGACTCTGGGACCCCTTGCATGTGTCCCACCCCCCAGTGCAGCCAAGGGCACTGCTCCTCTGCCTGCTCAAGCTGCCCGTCCTCCCAAATACGGATGCTGGTGGCAACCCATTTCAAGCTGCCCTCTGCCACCAGCATCCTTAGCTGGTTCTCCTTTTAAATGGCAGCGTAGGGCCAGGTCCTGCTGTGAGGGGGAAAGGGTAAGCTGTTTGTGGACCAGGGAGTGCATGCTCCCTCTGGACAGCAGCAAGGGCAGAGAAGCAGCAAAGCGATGCATTCCCTAGGGCCAAAAGAGAGGAGGCACAGGTACTGTTAGGGGAGGAGAATATTTCCCCTCACTATGCGCAGCACAGGACTGCTCACCACAAAGTTAGGGGGTGAACCTTGATTATGGCTAGTAAATTATTCCAGTGTCACTGGATTAAGTACAAAAGTTTAAAATTCATTATTTTGTGCAATTCCTTATGTATGCCATGTTGTGTCTGGGTTCCAAGAGCCACCTGATGACTCTTGTGCCTCAAGCTGCAATCCGATACCCATGTCTCCGATTTTTCAGGTTCAAGAAGACTTTTGCTTTACCAATCAGATTTTTTGACATAATCATGTTCCTGCACGGGATCCAGACCCAACAGCATGAAAAAACCAACTCACCTGCCAGCCTGAAGAAAACATCACACAGCAACTGGAGACAAACAAATCCCAACATGCAGACTTTAACAGGTGGCTGAATGGCATGTTCACAGTTAGTACATTTTTTATGCACTCTTCCGTCCTTCTCTTGGTAAACTTTTTAAATACAAGGATGTGTTTAATATCTGAATAATGAACCTCCCTGTTGGCAGTTGCAGTTGACCCATGTAGTTTTTCTGTCACATTTTGTCTGACTGTGGCACAAAGCAAGCTCTACAATGCTGCAAAAAAGGCAGCTAAGAGCTGAACAGGAAGTCTCAGTACCACCTAAACTAAAGTTCCACAGTACTGGAATGGGGAGTGGGTTAAATTTGATGAGAGAACACAGTAGTGACTGTTGTTTGTGTAATACTTACAATCATTCTATATTGATTCAATGGCCTTTTCTTCCTTTCCTTTCTACACTAGTTCATATAATAAAACTCCGTATGTGTTCAGTTAATGGTATTAATTTCCTTTCTGTTTAGATAAATAGGATCCTTTTGACCAGAATTAAGAGAACTATGTGTTTGGGGATGTGAATCCAAGCCTAGACACATTTAACCAAAAGCATTTAGTGACATTCTGTTCTCACATGCTACTGTGCCTCTGCGTGGTCATTTCCCTCCTTTCTTCTATTGATTTATATACCTAAAGTTCTAATCACAAAATAATGTTCAATAACCAATAAAATTATTATTTTTTAATGTGGAAAGTTTTAACAAAACCTTAAGCAGTTTGACTTATTAACAGTTCCTCAAGAGACGGGAGGTTTCTTTCTTAGCTCAAACATTGAAATAAAATCTCACATTTTCTTGAGTTTATAGTTTTTTAATATGGCAATTTCATCCAGACAAACTAAAATAAAATCCACTCAAAATTCTTTGTGCAACATTGCCAGGTCAATAAGGGCCCCAAAAATCCTATTGCCATAGGGAACACCCCAGAATCTCCTTTTTACCTTGCCTTATATTTGGACAGGATAAGTAAAATTGAGAAAATACTGGAAGTTACCTTCCAGGTATTTGGAAATGAAAGGTGATGCATCTGAGAACTTTCTTACAATTAAAGACAAACACCCACACAGTGGATTAAAGGCAGGTGAGATAGAGGTAGAATGATATCTGCAGCAGGTTTTGCTACGCTGTTCCCTAATGACAGGTTGAAAATGCAAAATACAGACAGGTGACTAATTCTAGAACCTAAGTGACAGAGAAGAGTTTTAGAAACGAGCAGACAAATGTGCTCTACACCAAAAAAATTGTCATGATATCACAGAGTAATCCATATCAAGGTTTATGTGAATAAATAAAGTACATGTCTGTATGGTATCTCTGCTATTCAGGCTTATGACAAAGGTCATGGAAGTTCTACCATGAAATAAATTGTTGCTCTATTGTATTGTGGTGCTATAGGAAGGAGATGGTGAGGGTTCAAGAAGATCAGTAACAAGATGATGTGAATGCAAGATTTCCCTTTTGTTCTCCTGCCTCCAAGGAGACCAAAATGGAGGGGGGCCTAAGAGAAGAGTGGTTCCCTTTACACCCAGCAAGGTGAAAGGCAGTTAAGTGGAAATGGAAGATCTAACTCTAACATGGAGTATATTTGCACATTTATATGCTTTTATTATTAGATTAAGGATGTATTTCTGATAAGGAAAAAAAAAAAGAAAAAAAAATCTTATTGCAACAAAAAATTTTCATATATACAGTCCAGCTTCTACCAAACCAGGAAGAAATATGTCACCTCTACCAATGCTGCTAAAAGTTGTCAACAGACCAAACTTGACTTTGTGTGCTCACTGTCAACAAGTGACAAATTTTCTTAGCTTATTCCTTTAAGTTCCTTCTAGGGATGTGCAAATACAGAAAAGTACCCCCACAGTTTTACCATTCTTGCAAGCATAACTGCTGGGGAAAAACATAAAGCCTTGGTATGATCTGAGTACTGGTCAGAGGCAACAGGCAGAAAACAAACCAGAGTTATCTCTGTTAAAATTACCTGTTTCGTTGTGTCTGTGGTGTACAGCCTCCATGCTGACTCATGCCATTACCTCATGGGAAACTCCTCTAAAAAGTGATGAGCAGTATTTCTGTGATGTAAATACATGGTGTCATTAGCTGCATTTGACTTTGTCACTGCTGTTGTTCTAATGAGCTAGCTAGAACTAAAATTTCTGAGTTATACTGAAATAGGCACCATTACAGAGAAAGTATCAAAGAAACTTTGGTGGGGAAAGAACAAAAAAACAACAGTGGCATTATTTTTATAATGTGTGATTATGAGGAAGAAGAGGAACTGGAAAATTATTTTACAATGTCTTTCTTTGGAACTCTTCTGTTGACATGCTGAGTGTTTATTTTCAGTATCTAAAAACTAGCATTTCTCAGGTTTCCATTATTTAAGGACAGCTAAACAAACTGTGTACAGAAATCCCTTGTGAACTTCCTGGGGTTAGCATTTTTCTTTGTTTGGCTTTCATCTAAGTTCCTTCTCTTTCTCTTTCCCCCACAGAGCAATCCTTTCTCTCTTGGAACAAACCTTGTGAGATCCTTCTAGCTTTACTTCCAGCACAGGTCAGCAGGAACCGCCTTTCCCCCACCACCAGTTATGATGAGCTTCATTTTTCAGCCTTCCCTGTGATACTGACACAGCCAGAGGAGACTCTGAGGCTGCAGCTTTGCAGCTCTGTGAACCCTGGGTTTCAGCACTCTCAGTTTCCCTTCCACAGAAGTATGCTACTTGCAGCATGAGATCAGTTAGCTGTTCATGACAGAGCATGTTACAGTAAACAGGCTCTGCTTTCATCATGCAGGCTTCCCAGCATTTTTTCAGCTGGGAAACAACTGTGAGAACAATGGAGGATACGCCGCTGACAATAGGTGCAATATCATTTACATTTCTGACAAGCTCTCAGCATTGCTTTATTTTAGCTGAGTTCCTGCCTCCATTATGTGACTGCAATGTGCCTGCTGAGAGATGAAATGCTGGCTCCTTGACAATAGCCAAAGAGGGATACACCCAGTATTGGTTGAACACAAGGTGACTTTCCCAGCTTATAGAGGCCTGGGAAAAGACATGAATAACGCTGGTGTAAACCACAATATCCAGAAGGCATTGAGCTTTTCCTCACACTTATGAAACACAAATAAATAATGGCCAGGTGGCTTCTGCTGGTGCACATAATTACATATAAGCTTTTAGACCAAGTCTTTGAATGTTGCTGGAGAGGCTTCCTCAGAATGCTTGGGACTTTTCTGTACAGGAGCAATCCCTTTGCACTTCTCAGGCAATGGTTTACAGAATGCTTTACTGCTGTCCAGATTTGTTTTCAAAACAAATTTGGGAAGTCATGCATTTGCAAGACAAAATGCTATATTTACTGTCTAGGAAGTTAGAAAAGCTGCAGAGAATATACAGAGCATGTGTGGTGCTGGGGAGTACTCTGTTGAAGGCCTGTTCACCAAACACTTCCGTCAGGACAATAGTATTGCTCATCTCTCCTTTCACAGTCCTACTATGCACACTCCTAACAAATTTCAATGGAGGATCATGAGTAACCAAGCACAGGAAAAACTCGAAGCAGATGTCACAACTCTAGTACCTCAGAACAACTTTTCTCTCACTTATCTTTGTGAATTTACATTGTCTTTTCAAGGTCTGCATGGCTACTTTTTAGGGTTGGATACTTATATTCCTTAGCATCTACATAAGAGCATATTACATTTTCAAACTCAGTTTACAGCACTTTAATGTTAAACTTTATTAAGTTTACAGCAGCCCATCCTCTCAAACTCAGATTGTGTGTCAAGACTGATGTCTCTGTATAGCAAACCCATGTTAGGACTAGTTATTGTATTGGGAATAAACCGTCTCTTGACCTGGGCTTATCTCTGAGCTCAAAAAAGGTCCTGCACCACTGCAGACAATCTGTAAACCATGCTCAAGCAGCTAAATTGCAGCTCGTGTCAGACTTGTCAGCCCTGCTTTCCAGTGTGTTGAATTATTAATTTTGAATTTTTTTCTTGAAAAGAGAATTGCGGAGTTTACCAAGCTGATATCTCAAAACCCTTCAAAACAGAAGAAATAAATTAACATTATGGTCTTCATGACAACAAATGCACCAAATACTTCAGGTGCTCTGAGAGCTCTTCCTAAGACTCGGGGAGATTGTCTACCACTCACTAAGAAAAAGTTGCAATAATACTGCTAACTCCAAAATAGAGACAAGATTTACAAGAAGGCAACAGCAGTTATTTTTTTGACGGATACTCTCTGCTGTCCAAAGTATAAAGCTATCTTTTTTTCCCTCTGTAGACCATGTCTACCTTTAAACAACACAGTGAGGCTTTTGTACCTCTTACTGCTTCCCCATCAGAATTTAGATCACTGTTGGATGCCTCTGCACTGACTCTGCCCCAAAGCCCACATCGCTTCCTAAAGCACTGTGGCAGCTTGGGCCAGAATGTGAGAACTGATGGCTCATAGTAAACTGCAAAAGGACACTGTGTTCAAAGATAGATTCAGGGATGTATTTCCTCTATGTAGTTCTGCCAAATGCAGTGCTCACCAGCAAAAAATCATGGAGTTCAGTGCAAATGGAGATTAAGAAGCAGCAGATGGAAGTCAGCAGTCCAGAATCCTCTCTGTAGATGAAAGACAGCCCTGCGTTTCTACAGCATTTTGGTGAGATAATTTTATGATCATGGAGAAGTGTAGAAATCTGGTCTAGACATTGTAGTCAAATGTTTAAAAAAAAAAAAAAACTGACAACACTGCTGCCTTGGAAGTCCTTCAAAATCACTCCTCTGTGAAAGATAAAGTGTAACATTAGATTTTGTTACAGGGATCTAAAGCATTTTTTGTTGCAAGTGTTTGAGAAATTTTCTACCTTCAAGATGGAGAGGCCAGCTAGGTCTGCCTGAACATTGTAGACTCCTTAAGGTTGGAAGAGACCTTTTAAAATCACCAAGGCCATCAATTAACATAGCACCCCCATACTAATCTTCATACCATGTCCCCAAGCGCCATGCCTATAAGCTTTCTGAACACCTCCAAGCATGGTAATTCCAGCACTTCATCAGGCAGTCTGTTCCAGTGCTTGACAACCCTTCCCATGAAGAAATCCTTCCTAATGTCCAATCTGAACCTCCCTTGGTACAACTTGAGGCCATTTCCTCTTATCCTGCTGGGAGAAGAAGCTGACCCCCACCTGGCCACAGCCTCCCTTCAGGCAGCTGTAGAGAGTGATAAGGTCCCCCCTGAGCCTTCTTTTCTCCAGGACAAACAGCCCCAGCTCCCTCAGCTGCTCCTCACAGCACTTGTGCCCCAGACCCTGCCCCAGCTCCATTGCCCTTCTCTGGACTCTCTCCAGCCCCTCAGGGCCTTTCCTGCAGTGAGGGCCCAGCCCTGGGCACAGCACTGGAGGTGCGGCCTCAGCAGGGCCCAGCACAGGGGGACAATCCCTGCCCTGCAGGTGATTAGATACCCAATGGAAAGAGAGGGGACACAGCAGTTCTCCCTCTGCAGACCCCATAGCAAAGGCTGGCTCGTGGAGAGTGAGCAAGATGCTGGTTCAGCCTCTTCAAAGTTGAGGACTGTGAAATGGATAGATTTGAGGAATTTGTTTTGCATGCCATCCTGAATTATGTTGCCCTTTTTATCTCCTTAATTTCATCCATTAAGACAACTAATTTGTTTGTGAGTGAGGAAAATTAGGCCACAAGGCAAAAAAAAAAAAGTTATAGTATTCTGAATTGTTCAACAATGGCCTAAAACAATGATTTATTACAAATCACTAAAAATTTTCATCCTTTGCTTGTGATTGTCTAAGATACATATGTAGCACGGGTGGAAGCACTTAGATCCAAAAGACAGATAGTTCCTTTTCTTTCAGTTTTACTCATGATTTTGAGAACTTTGTAAACCCTGAACAATACATTTGCAAATATGATTATTTTTTCACAACCTCACCATCTTATCCCAACTAAAAATGTTGTTAAAGGACAAAAAGTCCCTACTTCTCATATGAAGGAACTCAGTGCATTACCATATCTTCATGGTTTCTGCAACTTGGATGTTCACTAAAAGAGCAGTCTTTTAAAAGGTTTCAGGGGACCTACAAAAATTCCCCAAAACCTTCTAGAGTCGAATGCTGAATGGCTTTGCTCTGACCTAATGTTTTCTTTTCTTATCCACCTAGTATTGCCTAAGGAACAGAATTACAAAACACAGCATTAAGTTGCAGCCAATACTTAGCTTTAAAAGCAGTCCTGACACTACCACAATGTATGTGAGACATCTCCAGCCATCTGGTTTAGTTTCTGCTTCTTTCTCAGTGATGACTTTGCTTAGTCTCTTACTATCAGAGAAGAGGTGGAGCAAAGCCTCCAAGTGGAAATTTATTGCTCTGCCTCTAATTTAGGAGATCTGTTCAGATAAAAAGCTTGCTCTTCCAGAAAAGGTTTATTTAGTAAGTTTTTGACATGGCTCAAAGCAAGAAATGGCAATGTGTAGGAGACCACCAAGAAAAGGTTGATTCCAAATGTTTTTCTTATTGCTGCATAATTGCATGTTATTTCTGTCTCCAATAATAAAATTTGTTAATTGTACCTCTGAGTCACTGTGCTTTGCAACTCCTACATGTTAAAAATGTAATACTCTCATTTATAGTTATTTCTTTTTATGAACACCAGGAGTATTCTGCACAGAAGACCTTGCAGATTTTCAGGGGTTTTGCCTGCAAAGCCACATTCTTTTGATTACCTGCATTCTCCACACTTGGTATTGCTCATCACAGCAGGGCAGTTTATAGTTTCTGATTAGTAGAACTTGAGTCAGGAGAATTGCATTCTTAGAGTATGAAGATAAATTCTTTCATCATAGCAGAGAGAGGGATTCATCTGCACAAATGCCATTGATGTAATGCTGCTTTTTCATTAATAAGCAAATTAAAATCACAACCCACGTACATTCCAAGTGCTGGTAATCTGAACATGATAAACTCTGAAGAGAAGAATTCAGTGTGTGCTACAGTGAAAATATATGATGCAGAAAATCCTTGCTCTTGTCTGAAAATAATCATTTAAAATCTTGTTCATGGCATTTCTTGTTCTTTTACCTTCAATACAGGTGATATTGAGTAATTAGAAAAAATTGCTGAGCACAGAATTGCAATGAAGAATGGCGGGAAAAAAACAAAGCAAAGACTTTTTTGATCTCAGTGCAGCAAGCAGGAATAAATCAGTACACAATGTCTTCTGAGCAACAGAAGCTCGCAGTGCTAGAGAGAGAAGGTGCAAAGCTTACAGAGGCCCCAGGCAAAGAGTGAAGTCAAGCTCTTTGCACTTGCATGTTGTTGACTTGCAGTGAGGCCCACCAGCCTGGGGAGGCCCTTGCATTTCTCAGACTTACAATGGGTTTTCTCAGAGTAATTGGGCCTGGTGCAGGTGATGTTGGCTTGATCAGTGAAAGGGTAACAGCTCTTGAGAGAGAAGAGGAAGCACCACCAGCATGTCTGGAAAAGCTACAGAGGGCACATGATCCTGGAGGACTCAGAGGAGCTCAGCTCTGCAATCACCTCACTCTCTGGTGCTGTCAAAGGGCATCAGTGAAACCACAAAAGAAACTGCAGGCATGGGCATACAATACACAGGATGATGTGTATTTTGGAACAGGCTGACTGAGAGATGTGAAATCTTTGCTAGACATTTCTTTTGTCACTGATGCAAGTACTATCATCTACCTTGGTGAATATATTTTCATTTCTCAAAAGTCCCTGAGCACAACTACAGCCATAAACTCAGTCCTATTTGCTGTCCTACTGACATTTACAGCCCAAGTTTAGGGTGTTCTGCCTGCCCATCCATGGCGCTGGATGCACCATGAACTGTCTGAACACGTCAGACCTTTTAAGTACCTGTGTAGTCCATCCCTGCTGCTGCACTAGTTGCTCTGACAGACTAGAATTGGCAAAGCAGGGTTTATCACAGCAACTCTACCACAACCAAATCAGCTGGGAGAGAAGTAGATCATGAGAGATTAAATCCATGGGCAGATGGAACATATGACAAAGTAAACAAAGAAAATGTATGGTGAAGGAGGTAAAAAATGTCACAGAATAAATAAGAGCTCCACTGTAACAGCTCTGGGGAAATGAGTAGGTGAGAAACTTAGGAGGGATAAGGAAACAGCTAGAAGAATTAGTAGATATGCCTTGGAAGATGAAAAAATTTGACAGATCTTCTAAGAGAAGAGCCTGGGAAGGTAGTAATGCCAATTCTGTTGAGGAAGGATGAGAAACAGACAGGCCAAGATAAGCAGCAAGAAGATGAATACCAGGAATGACCAAAACACAATGCCAGGCTTGAGTAACAAGCCAAGTAAGCCAACAGAATTACCAAGAGCCTGAGAAAAAACCTTCAGGAGACAATTAACTTGAAAGTCATCTCATGAGAGCCAGAAGCAGTGGTCTGGAGATTAAGACATAAGATTCTTTCTTCAGGTCACACTAAAACTGAGGCATTTTCTGGTATTGAAGGTCTTTGCCTAGGTTTCTCATAGCAAACAGATGCCAATTTTATCTGGTTCTACAGTACATATGTTGCACATGCTAGAATTACAAACAGTAGTGGCTTTCTGTGTAGTCGGTGGAAACTGTTCAAATGTGATTAGAAGTATTATGGAATCATAGCCCTTACTCAACTCAATGCGGCCTCTAAAAGTTAAAAATAATACAAATTTTTATATAAGTAAATATAAGATACAAAGAACATCCTTGGAATTCATAATGACCTGGGGGTATGTGAGCTTCTCTTTGCGCTTTCTCACTCCTCCAGGGTTGCTGGTAGCAATCCTAGCATGAGTTTTCTATCAGGTGGTTTCTCTTCTCTTCTTTGGCATTGCATACTATAGCAAGGATCTAGAAAGAAGACAAAATGCCCACAAGTCTCTCCTGCGTAACTGTCCTTAGCTGCCACCCGGCACTTCTGGACCACAGTCAGAAAGACGTAAACATGGAAAGAGAGGGAATCTGAAAGGAGCAAATTCAGCTCTGCTCAAGCAGGTATGGACTAGATGGATATCTCCCTTTACCACAGGGTGTTCGTCTTGGGAATCACCTTCTCATCTCTCTCTGAAGGACTGTATTTTTCAGATTTCCTAGTAATTTTTAAATTTCCTAAGAATAAGTAATTCCCTAATCGACTCAGCAAAAGAAACTCCCAGGTCATCTTTTGGAATGGGAGCTGTCAGGGTGCCGTGTCATTCTGAAGGCAATTTAATGACATGAACCATTCCTTCTGACCAAGAAGGTGTACAAGTATGTACATGTGTAGCATTGCTCCTTTATACACATGGGGTGTAATTCTGTACAGCCTGTGAACCTTGCAAAGTTTTTTAGCCCAGTGCAAACTCTGAATGCCCCCACTTTAGAAGGAGAAACTCTCTTTATCCTACTAATGGTTAGAGTACACAGCAATCAGAAATCCAATGAAGTTTCCCCCTTAGTGAACCAAAGCACGGCTAATTCTGAACATGTTTGGTGCTTTACTTGGTCCCTGATGAGATAGAGCATCATTAGATGCTTTGATCTCAAGATGTCATCCTAGACAACACTGAGTGTGTGTGCAAGGAAGCACAAAGGAGGTTCCTTCATTAAGACATAGGCTATGAACAACAGGCTTTTCTAGGTTTGAGACTTTCCCAGGAGAAAGCTTGTACACTGCCTCTCCAAAGGTCACTGACTAAGCAAGTGATTTTCTGGCATGTCACTGGGACAGGGCATTACCATAGCTTTTGGTTTCATGACATCTAGCTCTATTAGGACTGGATTTACCAGGCAAATGAAAAAAAAATACTGGTTTATGTATTCCTACTCATAAAGCTATTGTATATTGTTTATGAAAGCTGCAATCCCTTCCCAGTTCCAAGACTTTCAGTGATTTCAAAGACAAACATTTAAAATGTACCAACAAAATCTTTATTATTGGCTTAATACCAGCACTTAAAATATCTGCCATGAAAGCAACACTTTCTTGTCCCTATGCTATGTGGGTTTAGATAGAGGAACATAAAAGTTTCACCACCTCTTCTCTGTTATTTGTCATGTTCTGTATTTTTCACTCACAGCAGTAAAATGAGGAACATTTAGTATGTAAATTAATGAAGTGGCAATGTGAGTAATTTTACACCCTTATATTTTGAACATATTAGTACAAACTGGATATTAGCATCAGCTGGTGAGTCAGCTCCTCTGAGCACAGGAAGAATCAAGAATATGTTCAATAAAAAAATTTCTGTCATTCCTATTAAAATGCAGATATTTGTTCAGATACCCTTATGATTAAATGGCACTAAGACTTCATTTGATAAAACATTATTCATACTGCTAGAATACTAGCAGAATAAGGTTTCTTTTGTTGTTTTTTTCACTGCAAGGGATGTATTTTAAAATCATTCACTTACTTAAGACACCGCTTCATCTGCCCCACCACAGTGGCTGTGACAGTAGTCAGCAGTCAGGGCTTGTGAACATTATAAATAGGGCAAGGAGCGTGTGACCTTTCTACTGATATATCTTCTCAGCTCCTCTTAGTTAGTGATTTAGAGACTTGTCAAACTGGAAGTTGTGCCAATGATGGACTGTGATCTGTGAAGCTGCCCAACTTCTTTTTTAATTCACTTATGCTTTTAACAAATCCATTACAATGGACACCTTAATTTGATTATATACTTTTTGGAGAGGTAGTTTCCATTTCATTTAGTTATAACTTTTTACCTGATCCTATTGATTTCTTGCATGGTGGGAAATGATGCTTTAATCATCTTCTCTGCGTCATTTCTACATTTTGACACTTCTACCAGATTCTCCACAGTTATGTGGGACCTGTTACTACCTGAGATTAAGTTCCTCACTTTATTTCTAGTCAGACAGAATCAATTCCATACATCTGTTCAACTTTGACAACATTCTAAATCTATCTTCCACTTTTATTGCTGCTTCTCTGACAAAGGGTGATCTGGTTTCCTTGTAATACTCAAGGCACTGATAATCCACGGCTTTCCAGTAGCACAGAGCAGCAGGTTTTTTGTTGGTTTTTTTTTAATTATTCTTTATTTATTTGTTAATATTTGAAGACACTCATCAGTTAAGTTACTGACAAAGCCTGGAATCCATCCCCTGCTTACTCTTCCCCCATATAACTAGAAGACAGCAACATTTTCTAACATTATTACTTGGGGGCTAACCTGCAGTGAAGCAATGCTTTCAAAAAACTCTTTCTACGGCACTACTTTACAGGCTGTTGCAAACTTCTAACAGTAGCTATCTTTTACCCATGTGCATTATTTCATACTTTCTAGCCTCACATTTAATTTGCCGTTTTATCATCTTGTTTTTCAATAGAAAAAAATATTTCTGAATCCCTATGCCATCACCTTATGACTGGTCTGTCCTAATAATGTGTAATCTGCAAACTTTCCCAACTCACATTATCCCTACACCAGATCATTTAACAGCAAGCTGGCCAGCTAGAGAAGGCAGAGGTGGACCTTCATTATTGGTAGAAATCTTTAAATGAAAGATGACTCTGTGTTGTCACTACTTGCTTCTTATGTCTTAATTGCTTTTCCACTCATAATCCCTCTTGTCCTTTGAGAACTTCGGTGCATGATTCATCCACAAAGACCTATGTCAAAGCCTTTTTTTCCATGTTCAGATTCATAATTTGCATCAATATATGGACAACATTTCAGCTCCATAATAGAGTTCTAGTAGGTTAGTGAGGCATTACCTGCAAAACCTTCCTGCTCCAAAAGGAAGTCAAATAGGAAATATTTGATTCCATTATTTTATGATGGATAATGTTCAGTTCTTCTATTTTGTTACAGGCATAAATATACAGGGTACAGGTGCCAGGTGTTTTGGTATATGCCTCTAAGGATATTTCTCTGCATATTTTTTTAAAGACTAGTATTGTGCTATCTTCTGTGCCTACCAAACTATGTTTAAGTGACATATTAAGAGTCCTTTTGATCACAGCAATTTTTTAATTTTGGTTTTGAGAATGTCTTTTAAAATATCCTTTTAAATATTTACTTCTAAATTAACAGTGAAAACTAGATTCTCTCTTTCTCTTGTGAGAGAAGCTTGGGCCAAACCCATTCTCCATGGCCAATACCAGCTGAAACAATTAATCTGGCTTTTCTGTAGTGACTCTCTTCCTCCTGAGTGCTCCTTTCAATCCTGGCTATCTACGGCTAAACAAACTGACTTTGTTCTCCCTCTAATAAAAAACAAAATTAGAAAACCATAATGCTGACCCATTTGAAATGGATTGTTTGTACTGCTTGAAGGTAACTCAGTAATTCTTCCATATCAATTTAAAAAAAAAGAAGTCACTATTTTCTGTGTTCCTGTTACCCTTCCATCGGTTGGTGGTTGTCTGCCACTCTTCCATATTAAGGTCACTGTTAAATGATGTTGTAAGGCACCTTAGCTGTTAAATGATGCTGTAAGGCAGATTCTAAACCCATGTGTTTTAGACAGTACTTACACAATGCATTTCCTGCAACTGGCTCTGTACCATTTTGTACCTTCAAAATGTGTTGTCTTGTTTTTTATATTCCTTACAGCAGGTTTGTAAAATGCTTATTCTATTTAGCATTTTTTGGTATTATGTATTGCTATTTGTCCTGAATTTCTAGAGAATTTCAGCAAACCTGTGGACAGGTGTAAATCTTTATGTTCTACATGTTTGCATTGTGGAGTGCAAGCTCTTTTTGCTGTGGCAAAAATCAGTATGTCTTAAAGGATGAGATAATCCTGTGTCAAGGCTAAGTAATTTGAACCAGTTATTTTAAGCATGTTAACCTAATCACACATCAAAGAAGTAATGATTAAATGTTATACAGTATTTCCTTCTCAAACAAATTATCACAAAATATCTCACAGAAGTATCACTGAGCTACAAGCAAAAATGCCCATAAGTAAGGCATCAAACTCTCATTATCACTGACTTTGCTATAAAAGTTTGTCATACAAAAATATGCAGATATTTTAAATGGAGATCAAATGATATTCAAATTCTAGTAACCCAAAGCAATCATCTTAATATTGCTAGGTTTATATATCTTCTCAAGATTAGAAAGGAAATTTTAATGTACTTTTCATCTTTTTTTTTTAAGTCTTTGCCAAATAATTTTCTTTCATCATTCATATACACTGCATCATCATTACAGTCAGGTTGTGCAAGAGTGTAGAGCTAATTTTCTTCTTCAAAAACTGTGGAGGAATCATACAATGCATAGCTACTGTTGTAATTTTTGTGCAACTCCGTGAAAAAAAATTCCTGACTTTCTGAGATTCGGTATACAGAATACTAAAATATGCACTTGGAAACACAGAAACAAATTGTAAAAATTGTACTGAAGAATATGGAGAAGGTAGCAAATGTGAATGGGCACTTGGTGCTATCAGGTGTGTGTGGTTGTGCTGGTAGTTGCTACCAGCAACAACTACCCAGCTGTTGGTAGTTAGCAGCTTGTTCTTTGCACAGCATGCCTGGCTCATCATTTAAAGCAATTGGTCTCAATCTAGTCAGGTCTTCTCTCAGGAGCTGATTAATGGACATCTTTCAGCTTCTTGGTGTCTTTATTTTCTTCACAATTTATATCTCCCCTGCCATTGCACAGACAGGCTAAACCTCAGCTGTGAGATGCTTAAGCTGAGATGCTTAAGCTAGAGTGTTTTCACAGACATGGATTTGGGGCCTGCCTGTGACTGTCACAATAATCCTTTAAAGACAGGCCATGTCACAGAGACAATATTTAAACAAGCTTGGCTCAGTGGTCACCATCACTACATGGAGTGGGTCTGCAGGTGGACAGCACTGCACACATTCTGCCACAAGTACACAGATGCTCCTTTAGGTGATGACCACAAAATACACTTGAGCCTCAGCTTAATACCCTTGATGTTTTTGATGCAAAGGCAAATTGAAGGCAGTCAGACATGCTTAACATGAAGTGCAGTCAGAAAGCAACAAAACTATGCAGAGGTAGACCTGCCTAGAAAGGCAGACAGTGTTATCTCTCCCTCCACATCCCTACCTCTATGAATGCTTTAGAAGTGCTTTTGACTAATCACTCCTTTCCAGGAAGGTGGTGTCAAAAAGTATTATCTGTTGGGTAGCTGTAAGTGATTCACACATAAATGAATGCAATATCAGATATGAGAAATGTGAGAGAGTTGCAGAGGGGGGTGGTTAATAAAACATGTAAACCTCTCACCTTCCATGTTCTCCCTCAAAGATAGTACCATCAGGAACTGGGACGTTCTCATTACTGAAATCAGAATAAAGCCTGTCAGGAGACTACATACTGTTATTCATGCTGAACAGGTTTACCCAGATCTATAAAGAGGGCTGCAGTCTGCACTTCTCAGTGCATACTTGGTGTAGAAGTCTCCTTACCTTTTGAACTTACAAAGTGACAGGCACAGCTTACCTAGAAAAAAAACATGCAGCATATCAATAAACTCAGTTCTTAATTAGCTCTCCTTCTGTCTCCACTTCTAGTACTGACAGATCTTGAATGGGCTTTTTGTTATGATATTGACTTTAGCCTTTTGAAATATTGCTGAGTGGTGACCCAGAGGGGTGGAGGTGGAATTAGACTCAGCAGTACTTATACCATCATCTGTTTGGTATGTTACTTCCTTTCACTCTGATGTTGGGAAGATCACACCCAGCCTTCACATTCCTCTTCAACAAGTTGTGTCAAGGAAAAGGGAGAAAGGAAGTTGCCCCACATACCACTGGATATCAGAAAGGAAGGTCTTAATGAGGATGTCAGGATGTAATTTCTACAGAAATCAGCCCTTCCTTTTGTCAGTCCCAGGTCCATCTGCTATAAACATTCCAACATCATCTTATGAAGTGAGAGCTCGAGACATAGTACTGTATTCTCTGGGGTTATTTAATGTTCTTGGATTATATATAAAAAGAATACTGAATTCCTAAACTCAACTGCAGTTATAAATCCCTAAAACTGAAATGAAATAGTGGAGTTTGTTTTGCCTGGAATATCAAAGACAGGTGAGGTGACTAAAACAGAAACCAAAAATATGTAAAGAATCTTCTGCACTGTCATACAACAGCAACACCCTAACTAGCTGAAATTAAGAACTCTGCTATATTCTTATTTGTAAATTTTTATTCATAAATATATGATATATATTAGAAATTTTTTATATGCACTTTTTCTATTTTTCAGCAATAGCCGTAACAGCAATAGTAAATAACCAGAAGACAGAATGCCTTGAAATGCACTATCATGGAAATATGTTTACAATGTTCCTGCTTAAGAAATGTAAAAATAATATTTGCTCATATTTTGTAGTGACTCATATGTATTTCTGTGACTCATTAAAAGCCTCTTAAAACCAACTCATTCACCTTAGAGAGGAATGTGCTGCAAATCCTTTGTAGCATGCCTATAAACTTTTGTTAGGGTATATTAATTCAACTTAAATAAAGCACTTATAGTATTTCAGTCATAAGGGGAAAAAATATGCTAAACCAGAATCACACATGGGTCTCAAAATACCTTCCTTTTTGGTTTGTTAATAGCTGGATTAAGAACCATGATACTTTATGGTCTGTTAGGGTCATTTTTGATACTGAAAAGTAAATTGTGTTAAGCAACAGTATGAGATTCAACAAGGCCAGGCACTGGGTCACAACAGCCCCAGGCAGTGCCACAGGCTGGGGCAGAGTGGCTGGAAAGGACCAGGGGGTGCTGGTGACAGCAGCTGGACATGAGCCAGGCTGTGCCCAGGGGGCCAAGAAGGCCAATGGCATCCTGGCCTGGATCAGCAATGCTGTGGCCAGCAGGGCCAGGGCAGGGACTGTCCCCCTGTGCTGGGCCCTGCTGAGGCCGCACCTCCAGTGCTGTGCCCAGGGCTGGGCCCTCACTGCAGGAAAGGCCCTGAGGGGCTGGAGAGAGTCCAGAGAAGGGCAATGGAGCTGGGGCAGGGTCTGGGGCACAAGTGCTGTGAGGAGCAGCTGAGGGAGATGGGGCTGTTTGTCCTGGAGAAAAGAAGGCTCAGGGGGGACCTTATCACTCTCTACAGCTGCCTGAAGGGAGGCTGTGGCCAGGTGGAGATTAGCTTCTTCTCCTGGGTAGCAAGCAACAGAACAAGCAAAAATGGCCTCAAGCTGCATCAAGCAAGGGAGGTTCAGATTGGACATTAGGAAGAAATCCTTCACAGAAAGGGTGATCAGATGTTAGAAAAGGTAGCCCAGAGAAGTGGTGGAGTCACCATCCCTGAAGGTGTTCAAGAAAAAACTCAACATGGCATTTTGGGCTGACAATCTGGTATTCAAAGGTTGAAGTTGATGATCTCAGTATTTTCCAGCATAAAGGATTCTCTCACTGGATACATAAGGTGCTTAAACTTTTATGCAATGTTTGAACATTTCCAGTAGAGTATGAGGTTGCCTTTTTTCATTGCATGATGTTCATGATACAAGAAGAAAATGAATTCCAACCTTGAGTGTTGGAATGAGTTCTATAGGTATACCCTATAGAACATCGCACAAAAGCTGTGCGATGATCAAATCAGAACATGCCCCTTTGCTTGCCTGCAGCCATTCTCTGTGACAGAGTCCAGTGACAGGACCATGCCCTTGAATTTGGAAATCTGATTACACACTAACAGGACGACAAAATGCCCCACCAAGAAAGTGCAAGTTCAGACACCACCACATCACAACCATTCCCGTAGAACTCATGAACATCCCCATGTTACGAATTTCAGAAACAAATTCATGGGAAAATGCATGTTTTAAAAAGAATTTAATCACTACAATATGTACCCATTATTCTCTGTCAGATCATCTTCTTTCAACCTGAAGATCATTTTATTTTCCCACACCTTTGCATTCAAGTGCAGGACAAACCATCAGGATGATTCTTGTTGATTTTGTTTTGATATGCTTCAATTCCCAGGATTGGGTACTTGTTGACCTAATGGCTTATATTGCCCTAATTAAAAAAAAAAAAAAAAAAAAAAAAGAAGCTTTAAAATTTGAGGTAAATACCACTATTCCCACATTAGAGCCAACTGACCCTCAGAATAGGTAGACTGGCCTTACTGCAAATCAGTACCAGGCATCATACAGTCAGTGAAATCTTGGCCTTATTTAAACAACTGCATTGGGTTTGCATGGCCAGTTTTTGGTAGTGGCAATGCTACAGGAGTTGATTCCATGAGAACCTATGAGAAACTTCCTCCATGTCAGACAGAGCCAATGCCAGCCAGCCCCAACATGGACCCACCACTGGCCAAGGCCGAGTCCATCAGATATGGTGGTGGCATCTCTGCATTAATGTATTGCAGAAGGAAAAGAGTCACCAGGTAGATGTAATTTCAGCCAGA
Source organism: Zonotrichia leucophrys gambelii (assembly GCF_028769735.1). NCBI lineage: Eukaryota > Metazoa > Chordata > Aves > Passeriformes > Passerellidae > Zonotrichia > Zonotrichia leucophrys. Next base: position 29,993,389 of record NC_088200.1, on the reverse strand, counting down.
GAAGAGCAGGCAAATAGAACTCTACAGACACCAAGGTCACTACAGAAAAAGAGGCAGGAGGTGTTCGCTTCAGGCACCAGAGCTGATGTTCCCCTGTAGCCTGTGGTGCAGACCATGGTGAGGCAGCTGTGCCCCTGCAATGCTCAGAGGTCCCTAGGGGTGCAAAGATCCACCTGCAGCACATGGAGGGGACCCACACTAGAGCAGGTGGATGCCCAAAAAAAGGCTGTGATCCCATGGGAAGCCCACGCTGGAACAAGGTCCTAGCAAGGACCTGTAGACTCTGGGAGTTCGTGGAGCAGGTTTCCAGGTAGGACTTAGACTTTATGGGGGACCCATGCTGGAGCAAGCTGTCCTTGATAGACTGCACCCCACAGTAAGGGACTCACACCAGAAAAGTTCATGGAGAATTGTCTCCTGTGGGAAGGACCCTATGCCTGAGTACTGAAAGGACTCCTCTCCCTAAGCAGCAGCATAAGCAATCTGGATGGAGGGGCGGAGGAAGGTGTTAAGATTTGTTTTACTTCTATTATACTGCACTGATTTTTATTTTGACTGTAATAAACTCAGTTATTCTCCCCAAGTCAAGTCTGTTTTGCCCATGATGGTCACTGAAGAGTGGTCTCTCTCTGTCCTTATCTCAGCTCATGAGGCTTCCATTACACTTTTTTCTGCCTCATCCATTTGTGGAGGAAGGTGAGAGAGCAGTTTTGGTGTGTACCTGGCATCCAGTCAGTGTCAACCCCCACAAACACAGAGTTATTGAATATAAGGCCAGTGTTCCATCCAGTTTCTTCAGTGGTTGGTAGAGAAGCTCATTCCCTCACCAAATCACAAAAAACAAGTTATTCTGCTTTTTTGATTATCTGTCTTTCCCTCCATGCTTTGAATCATACATGTAGTCATTATCATAAAGAGTTCTGATTTACTCATTATTTAAATTAGACCCTCCAAGATCAAAACTATTACAAATTTCCAGTGACACCTTTTTTCCTATGGAAATTTTCTCAACATTTCACCTTTTCTTCAAAAACAAGATGGAAGTAATGAGGGACAGAAAGGAAAACTGGCCACAGAAAGAAAATTCTGTTGCTGGCTCCCCCTGAAATATAACATTTATGCAAGGCAAATTTTAAACAAAAGTTGAGATGATAATAAAAAGGATAATAAGTTTTTGTGTTGAAAGGAAAACTGGCATACTACTTAGTCACTGCAAACATACAAGTATTATGGATAGTAATGCAGCTTGCTCTGTTGCCTACAAAACGTTTCTGACTACTAATAAGGTTTTTTTAATATTGGGATTACATGATCTAAAGAAAGACCTATGACAAATACATTCAGCACATAAATACATAATTTGATAACTCTGGATTTTGCTTATGCCTGGTAAATGTATGTACACTGGACTACAACCTTTCATGTAATATGAATAATCAAATTGTTCTCCAGGTTTTCAGTGTACAGAGTAGAGCTCATATTTACTAATGTTAGAAACTCAGGCTCCAAACCTTCAGATTGGACTTGTTAAAATTTGCTTATGGTCTCAAACAGTTTCTGAACTTAATATTTATCACAGAGGTTGTAGCTGAATATTTCCTTTCTTTATTATTGTATCTCTTATCTTTTTCACCTACCATACCAGGGAGATCATCTACTCCAAAGCATAGGATCTGTACCCAGGGCACATATAATCTACCAAATCTTTCCAACAAGGTGAGAACTGAACTTGATAATCCCCCAAGATTTAAGATCTTTCCTGTTTTATAGTCCACAACTCTCAATTCAAAACTGAAGCATTTAAACACCATAGTAACTGTTCTTTTTAGGAAGGAAAACAACAATATTTTCATTCCCACATGGCTTTCCTCTTTGCCAAATCCAAGAATGGCAATACAGCTTCCCTTATTCAGAAAATTTGTCTGAATTGTCCTTTCCAGCCATTCTAACAAGTTCACCACAAAGCTTCCCAGCTGTGAGAGTCTTCCACTACAACACCAAAAGTGGAAACAAACTACTTTTGCACCAATGAAAAGACTCATGCACTGATCTCAGAAATATACTGCTTCCACTTGGAGTAGAGCATCCCCAGCCTGTGTTCAAATATTGATGCCACTTAACACAACCCAGTTGACTAACATCCCTTATGTAACAGAGAACAGAAATACAACACAAAAAAGAATTCAAATCCTACTCAAATTGGTATCAAGTTCTGCCCTCTCCCAAGAGAGAGGTCTTTGCTAAATAGAAAAGTTGGTTTTTTACACTGAATTAGCAGAGTTGTTAAATCCCACACGCACACAAGGTTGCAGGATGCTTCAGTTTTACACACCCAAATCCCTAAGTACTGAGCCCAGAGTGTACCTACCCAAGCTTCATAAGTACTAAATCCACCCACACCATTTTCTCTCCTGGGATCTGTCCAGTTAGTAATTTCTTTGTCAAAACAGAACCTAAGTGGCACCTCTGCAGTCATGCAGAGCAGAGATACTGAACTCGCTCAACAGAGTAGCACCCCATTCAGGAAGCAGTGGCAGTAGCTGTTGACAAAAGCAGGGGATGTGAAGTGCTTCACTGGTAGTCATGAGGGCACAGACTCCAAGTGCAAATCTGAAATGGTCAATAGGATGAAAAAATGAACATAAACTGGCAATCCATCAAATATTTGTTGTAACATTCTCTGTAAATACTGGCAGGAGTCAGCTACAGCAGTACGTCAGGAGCCAGTATAGCTCCAGAAGTTCAGTGTTCTCTCCCTGCCCTTAGTCCCTTTCCTGCCAACATGCACACACTATACACCCATTCCCTGAGGGAAAGGGATCTCTCTGAAGCTTTCACTGGTATGAGTCACAGTGCTATCAATTTTTGCTTGAGAAAACTAGGTGGTACACTAAAGATCCAAGGTGCCAAAACCCTGCATACTGCACTAGAAGGATGAAGATTGTTGAGCTTCATCCTTCCAAATTCCAGCAAAGAGGACAGACTAAAATAGAGTGTGCAACAAGCAATTCTTCTTGGAAAGTCAGCTCATAAGTGATTCCAGCTGGTTTTCATTAGCATAACTCTCAAAGAGACACTACTCTGTGTCTCATCCCAAACCTTACCCTACAATGCAAGAGAACTGGGTTCAACATTGGAGCACAGTCTATAGAAAGGCCTATAGGTGATTGCATAGAAACTTGACTGACAGTAATGGTAGAAAATATTGTGAGGACTCATCTATGGACTAGCACTAAGGCACATCAGATAGCAAAGGATTGAGAAGTCCCTTTTCTCTTTAGTTAACTCCTGTGTGCTTTTCATGTCTTTATGTCTTAATAGGTCACCATTAAAAAACACAGGTCATAATTTGAAAATACTTCAAAACAAGAAGTTGAATAATGCCTGCAAAGTAATAAAGTATCAGTGGACAATGATATAAAGAAGAAATGTTCATCTTCAGCTATTACCGCCACTTAAAGCTAGTTCCATCTCTTTAAAAAAGTCAAAATGTAAAAAAATATAGAACCATATCTGCCTATCTGCTATCTATTCCTCACAGACCTTGTTTTCTCTACAGCTTGAGGACTCATGAAGCAATTAGGATATGGCAAAGGGATCTTCATACAAGCAGAGGGAAGACCCAGAAGAACCTAAACAAAGATTGAAAGAGCTTCAGTAATGCAGAATGTAATTTACTAGCATACATATCTCTTCCCAGAAGCACTTGACATGAATACCAAAAACTAACAGCAAAATCTGGCCTCTGGGAAGAGTAAGGACTTCACGTCTTGAGGACGTCTTAGGGAATGATCCTGTGGATAAGCCCAGTGCTTGGATTGTGCCTGTAAGCAGAAAGTCAGAGCCCTGTAGGGTTTCCAGCATGTTTTCTGTTATCAGGCTAACAAATAACCTTGCAGCTATTTCCCTAAGAAGAATACATGGCAGTTACACAGCCAGCTATGTTTTGAAGGAATTTGGATTTTGTGAGTTTTCTGTGCATTTTCCTATGAGAGGTCATGCAATGGCCAAAAACAAGTCCTTCTGTTTAAAAATGTAATGATTCCACATTAAAGACTTAATCAGATGTTTTTGGTCTTTCTGTGAGGGCCTTTTTTTTACTTTCAGTATCAGACACAACATAATAAGGTAAATCAGCTGCAGAGCTTTAAGCCCAAGAAACAGGATTACGTTTCGCTTTGCCTTTTTCTCATTAGGAGAAAAGAGATTTGGAATTAAGAAATCAGTCCTTACATAAAGCACTTACTGTGAAAGCATGGACCCAGATCTTATTGGTATGGTTCTTACAGTAGAAAGGTCTGTCTCTTCTGGGCTCATTCTCCCTACATGAAAGATGACAACATCTTACTGGACACTGTTAAATGTAAAATAAGTTGTGTTCAAGAGAAAGGATTGTTACTGTGGAAAAAATAATTTTATTTTGAATTATATCACACAGACCAGGCTCAAGGACCTCTTCAGATCTCTAGGGATATATTTTCAGGTGAAACTTTAGCTTGCTCCTTGCTTCAGAGAGGATCCTCTGTTAATCTACCACAGCTGGGTTTTCAGAGGATTTTGGCCATAAGATGTGTTCTGGGTGCACTGACTTCTGCACAGTGCAGATTACAGATATTCAGCTTCTCACAGAAGAAAAAAAAAGACAGAGCATTCTTGAGCCCTTTCTTTCAGGATGAAAAGGTCATGACTCTTCATTAGAGCTTTATTGCTCTTTTGCAATAACATCCTTGATCATTAGACAAAAAAAAAACAGTATAAAGATTTTACTGTAAAATACCAACACATATGTCACTCTGGAAAATAAAATAGAATTCAAGATTCTAAATATTATAGAGGGTAAGCATAGAGTGTCTTATATTCCATGTAAAATCTCTTCTCTAGAGATATTTTAATTAATTTATCTATTCATCTGCACTCAGGGAGGAGACCTTGTGAAGTTTTTGGCATAAACATTATCCTCTCTTTGGAGATGAGATGAGACTACACTATTTGTAAAACAATTTCAAAGGAAAAAAATCCTTCATAGAAGAAAAGCTGATTTATTGATAGGCTTAGGTAGTTTGTTACCAAAGCAGTGTTTGAGGTTTAAATATCACTTATAGCTCTAACTTCAAAAGAAATATTTACTGCATGAAAATACTCATTAATTTCCTCCCATCCCCACAGCATTTTCCTGAAACACCGAGAAATACTGTAACTTTTGCCAGACAGCAAAACACATACTAAACTGGAAATTCAAAACTACTGAACTGAAGGATTCTAAATGGGATTGAAAGGCTAAAACAGCACAAGAACAAATGAAGCTGACTTTCTCCAATGTTACCTCCATGGACAGGTTTTGTCAGGCCTCAGAAATCCACCATATGCCTACCTCTCTCGGGAGGACTCATTGAATTACTAAAGCAACAACTGCTTGCTGAGCAGTGCAGATCAGGGTTAATTTAGGCCATGCCTGGTCAGTACCATGCGCCACAAGTCTCTGCATTAAGTTACTCTCCACACTTCTCACACACAACAGCTACATCCAACTAGGTTACCTTTAGTGGAAACAGAATAATGAGCCAACCAGAAAAGAAAATTCATAAGCATTAACTAAGTCAATGGCAACAGTTTTGCAACTGATAGAGCAAATTGGCATAAAAATTATAAAAACAGACCAAGCCAGCTGATCAGCAATCAAATAAGTTTTGTAGAAAGCAAGGCAGGATTTTAATTTTCTGTCTCTTAAATTTTTCTTGGATAAGAAATTATGCTAAACATGAGTAAACAAGAGAACTTGAAAAAATTTCTAAGAGTCTTTGAGATCTCAGAACATGCCTACCTGCAAAGGTAACTGAAGATCACAAAATAAAAGACACCAATACAAGTAGGCTAACTCATAGTTCAAATAAATTTCACCTTTCAGGGTGACACACCTGCAAAACAAACACTACCACACACAAACGTAACTGAGAAAAATAAGATAAAGTATATAGGAAGTCTGTTGTACTTTATGACTTTTGTCTCTCACCTCCACTGCAGAAATGCTAATTCTTAAGAGGGGCCACAAGACTTTTGTTCCAGGATGGGCAGGTAGGTACCTGCAATGTTAATGCAGCTTAGTCAAAGCTGAGCAGCACAGTAAACATTGCTCCTTATCAATCCATGTACACATAGGTGATTGAAAAACACAGTATCAATCTTGTGAGGAGGGAGAGATAGAGATAGCCACACAAACAACACAAAGACCATGTTGGTAACAGGAACACTTGATTTTTAAATTTTCCTTCCTCTTGTTCCAGTAAACCTATATCAATGCAGACCCATATGAGGACCAAAACTAGGCCCTTCCAAGCTAGAATGGGGTTTCCTACTTGACTGACTTAAAGAAATATTGGACCTTAATTTTAACACTGGAATATATCTGTAGCACCTCTCTCTCCCCTTCCTTCCTCCATCACCCTCTCTGAATTTACACAGAACTGTAAATTTTCCATGGAAAACCAAGACCGCCAACACAGCCTTGATGTTGTAAGCTCTAACAACTTTGAAGCCATATGACTAGAAATTTTCTGGGAGAAAAAGACACAGCAATAGGGAAAAAAATGTAACCCACTGCTAGAGAGAATAAAGAATTTAAAATCATAATTTCATACTCTAAGTGTAGAAAACTAAATTCTGTTGTTCCTCCCCTTCCCACCCCACAAAAAAAAAAAAAAAAAAAAAAAAAAAAAAAAAAAAAAAGGTCCTGTCTCCTGTCTCATACTGTCTCATATTTACCTAGCCTCTGAACCCTGTTTTCTCACGACACACTTTCCCTCAGGTATGGTAACAGATGCAATTTTATTCCTTCTTTACATTAAGACTCCATTACACTTTCTTGCTAGGCCTGTCAGTGGCTATGCCTGCTGCCCCCTTGCACCCTAACTTCATTTCCATGAGAGAATCAGATAATGGCAATTGTTTTATTCCTGTGAAGATATAAGGGAGACAGTTTGATGCACACAAGACAAGAAGAATGCCTTCACTGTAAACATTATCAGGATGCGCATGCATGTGGATCAGGCAAGACAACGAAGTGGCTACCAGAGTCCACACAATTCAGCACAGATGCCTGCCTGTTCCAATAGCTGTCCTTGACTGAGGCAGCACTGACACAGAGCACAGAGCCTGGAAGAGGCAGCCAACAGGGCCTGTCAAGATTTGCCTTCCTCATGGGTGTTTATTGCTCATACCTCAAGTTCAACTTTATTTAGAAACCAAGTACAGTTTAAAAGTTTTGTTTTCAGTAATAAGCTTTAAAAAAGAGTAGCAGAAAGTAAGGGCTTTTAAAAGACACAGGAAGAATAGAAAAACCTTGAATGATCTGGTATTGAAGTTGATGACTTCCAAGAGCCTTAAGTCAATTTATTAATCTCATGTATATGACAGGAGATTGCCTTAAAATGCAACAAGTTTCAAAGCTCATCCTTAACAGGTTATGGTCTTGGGCTGGAGTTTGAATTCCTTGTGCAATAAGTTTTATGTTACCTGGGTGACTGCAATGGCTGCTCTGTCATGGGTCCTGTACTGGAAAGTGAGGGGTGGAAGTACAAATTCACAGGCATGTACTTGCTTGCCATATTCTAACATTTTTAGGCTTTTCTTAGCAACTTAAGCACTAAGAACCTCAGCCCACAGTTTTTTAAAATGCACTTATTTTTACAGCTTACATAAAATGTTATGATTCCACATTTAACTGTTGGGAGAAGGAAGACATTCTAGCTCAGATCTTTCAGTGAGGTCAGTTTCTTTGAGAGCCTCTGGCAACAATCACTGCCACTGAGAGTCTGGACTAGAGCTGAATGAAATCCAAGTAGCAAGACCAAGAAAAAATTTCTAGGGCTGGGGTTGTGTTGAGCAAAACTGACTGCTTTCACCTGGGACTCTGCAGAGTTCTTGTTGAAAACACTAATGTATTGTCAGGTCTTCAAACTCCAAGGAACATACACAGAGAAGACAGAAAATTTCAGGTTTAAGAGAAGCTATAAAGCAGACATCTCATCAGTGTCATATAAATTGATCTTTACAGTGGTAAAATCTGTTGGTGCTCTCCCCCATTAAAATAGTTTCATTTGCCATTATCTTTTTACAGTCTCTTCTGACTTAAAATAAGCAATGCTCCCTCTGGAGCCAGCAGAATCCCTATTACCATTGATACAAAGGATTTTAGCTCCCACATCTCTTTTGTTCACATGTCATCGTTTTCATAAGCAGACCCACAGCTAGCAGAGAAAAGACTTCAGGCAAGATAAGCACTGGTGGGCTATTTTCATGCCATTCCCATAAATATAGCTCTAGCAAGAGATTTGCCACATGACAGCTGTGCTGAAAGTGTAATTCCAAAACTGTGCCTTTGCGTTATCCCATAAACACGATTCTGGGGAGATTAGTTAAAAGGCATTTCATCATTCTGCCACCCACACCATGCAACTGCACAGGAGTTTCAGTTCAGATAAAGTACCCACATTTCATGGAAACAGCAGGGATAATTTCCATTAATTTAACAAAAAGGACTAGCTCATGGAGAAAGTAAGGAAACTGGCACTGGAACATACTGCAAACAATTAACACATTAAGCCCTTTGGCTCTATTTTCACTTGTTATTCTTAGCAACTGGTATTTCCAGGAGTGCTGATACATTTAGGATCATAGGAGGAGTGAACAGGTTTCTCTAGCGGGTAGAAACTGGAAGCAAATTATGCACATACTGAACAGGCCAGCTAGGAAACCTGCCTAGCTGAAAGTCATGCAATCTGTACCACTCTGTCTTCATTAAAATCTCTTCTGCAAAAATGCCTTTCTCAGTGATGTCCACCAATATTGTCACACACATAAGTCACAATGATGACGTCATCTTAGTAAATAATTGTAATCATTCCCTTAAGAAGAGAGCTGTGCCCTGAATTTTTCAGTGTATCATTTGTTTGATACTGTTTTCTTTAGCTGATAAAACGATATATTCTCTGTATTTAACATATGCCTCGGAACAGAAAAATGGTCTGAAGGATTTTGATTCTCCACTTCTATGCGTAAGTGAACTCATTTACAATTTGTTAAAATTATTTTTTTTTATATCTGAATATAATGTAAGTACAAGAGTTAAATGGCAGTAATTAAATACAATGATTTCTAAAAACCTGCTTAACTAAAACAATGTAAATATTTCCCAGTAGAAGAAAAAACATCTTGAAATGCCTCTTCAGTCAGGCTGTTGCACTTTCTTTACTGCTTTTAATGCTGAACTATAGTAAGTTCTATCAGCACATGATCTCTCAGCATGACAGATAGCTCAGAAGCTATCTCTTATGTGCTAGTCTTAAAAAGAGAGAAGCCAATACCTCTCTTTCATTGGATTTAACAATGCCTTAAGCATGCAGGCAGAGAACAAAGATAAGTGCATTAATATTGACAGAACTTCTTTTCCCCATTCTAGGACATGGTAATGTTTTACAGAAAAGGACATGTCCACCCTGCACCCCCATCCACAGGTATAAATATAAGTAAATTAAAACCTCCCAGAATTTAACCACAAAGATAATGAAGAGTTGTAAAAGTTACCTGTAAACAAGTAAATAAAAAAGCCAAGAGTCATCATGCTATATTGCAGTTCCTCCTGTTTGGCTGGCCAGTTGTGCATACATCAACTTCTAATGATATGCAGTCTAACCCAGCTGTAGAAAACAACAATTTTCATATGCAGGATGACTACAAAAACACTTTTAGGAGCAGCAGAAGTGTGTGTCTCCTCTATGCTACGTGAATTAATACACAGATCATAAGACATGTTTCTTTTGAAAACACCATATGCTTTCCCTGTCTGCATTTGAATTTCCAGATAGAGGGAAAGTTGCATTCATATGGCTTCTCTGCCTTGCTCAGGAAGTAGCTGGTATTAGGACCAGGTTGAATGCAGGTAAACTGCAGATGATTGCTCCGTTCAAGCCCAGAATTCACAGTCTTCATGTGAATTTATTTCTGAAGAAATAGTCTGTTCCAAAAGGTAACAAGTGATGTTTAAATAATACTTGTTACTACTGCACAGATGCTCTCAGCAGACCAGCAAAGATGCCAGTTTAGAGTCTTTGTGACTTAATTGTTCAATATAAACAAATTTATTTGAAATAGGCGCATCTAGCTTAAAACTGCTTGTGGAGATCTGCTGGAGAATATCAGAGAACAGCAGGGTGACCTGAAGAAAGCAATGAATGAAATTTTAGTGAATGCCAAATATTATATGTGGGTGGATACATACCCTTACATAGATATGCATAGTTATAAACTAGGCTAGCCGAGACCATGTAGGAAATCTGATACACAAAAAACATCAGAGCTCAATATTCATACCAATCCACCTCACTGTATATTTAGAGCTGAAAAAGCTACAGAGATGTCCAGGATTGTGATGGGTTTTAGAAGACGTTCTCTAAACAGAGGGATTAAATTAATTAATGTTTTTTTTCATTTCACCTTCCCAGTCTGTCATTTTGATTAAATCAAGTTAGTCTCAGGTTTCTTCGAGAGGACTACTTGGCAAGACTCAAGAAGAGAGAAAACGAAATCAAATACCACAAAAACAAAGAAATAATGAAACAAACAAACACAAAACATGAAGAGAATATAGTAGTAGACTACAAAATTATAAATGCTGCAAATAAAAGGTTTGTAGAGATGGATTCTTCGTGACTTCTCACAATACATAAATAAGGAGGTACCAAAAGAAATAGTCCAGTTTAAACAAAAGGAAATGCTTTTTCCACATAGCTTCTTAATTGGAGTGTGGAATTCATTACCACAGGAAGTTGTGGAGGCCACAGCATAAAAGGAATTGAAAAAAAAAAGGGGGAATTTGTGGAGGATAAACCCACTGGTGACTATTAGACACAATGGTCCGGATGCAAATTTTAGCACAGGAAATTCTTAAACCATCAGTTACTGGAGGTGAGGATAATCGCTTCCTACATCCCCTGTTTCTCATCCTTCTCTTTAAGCTCTTTTTGCAGGCCACTGCTGGCAATAGGACACTGGATTGGCTAGACCTTCAATTGATTAGTACAGAAGTTGTTATGGTCTTGAGTCAAATAGCATTTACCACAGTATCAGAAAACATGGTGTGTCACCACCACCAAGTAATGTATGAAATCAAATTCTGCAATTTGTATAGTTACCCAAAGCAAGAAATGCAATTTTCTGAGGATGGCATCAGAAAATTCATGGCAACTACAAATTATACGCTTGTGAGAGAGATGCTACATCAGGGAAGCCCTGAGTTTTGCATGACAGAAATCTCCTTTTACAGTGTGTAGCACCCAAATGGAGACCTATGTCTGGGTTGATCCTCAACAATTAGGAAACATACTTTCCTAAGCTTACCCAAAAATTCTCCAAGGAGGAGCACTGGGAGTGCTAAATAATAATCTCTAGTTTTAATTATATGAATCTGAACTATGTCTAGTCTTCATCAAATAATAAAAATACCATTCTACATACCAAAAACATTGCCAAGCAAATGTATCCAAGAAGTCAAACTGGGATAGGCACCAGCTAATGCTTTGTTGTCCTTGTGCTGCCACTAACAGCAAGAAAAGCTGAGCATTCTGCTGACATCTTAATCAAAAAGTTGACAGCAACATTTTTGCTACATGCTATCTTACCCTGCAAGAAGATGGGGTCTAAGTCCCTAAAATGGGGAAAGGGGGGTGACGGGGGGGTGTTCAAATTCATGACTGCAGCAAAAAAACAAGTCTTGAGACTTAGGAGGGCTAACCCCAGAAATGTAATGTTGCTCAACAAAAAAACCACAGACATTCCTGACTACTGTGAGCAATGGGACAGGCTGCAGTCTGATGAAACTTTGTAAAAGGCAAATTGTTTCTAGCAAGAGCTAGACTTCAAACAAAACAAAACTTCTAATTTTGTTCATAAATCCACTCATATAATTATTCAGGATGGGTCTAACAATCCAGGAAGCAGAATGTGTCTGGGGCAGTACAGGAACATGACATGCAGTGCTGCCTAGAGGGACAAAAAACAGCGCAGGACAGAAAATCCCAGGGAGTTCCACTGAGCACCTGTCTCCTAACAAGAAAAACTTTTGTGTTCATTGGATCTCAATAGCAGAGATCAATGGCTGCATGAGGTTGTTAGGAATACAAGACCTTGGAAACCTGGTGCAGTACTTGTCCACACCTCATTGGCTACATATTTCAGGGGTGTTAGCACCCAGCTACCATATATGTATGGGGAAAATTTCTTCATCAATCATTCTTACAGCTTCTCATGTGAAACAGCATAATAAACTACATCAGACTTCAACATTTTGCATTCAAAATCTTCATGCCGTTTTCTCATGATGATCCTACACACATCTAAATTTCCTATTTTAAAGGAACAATCCTCATTACTACTTTCATCTATAAAACTGTAATTTAAAATTCTTTTTTACGAAGAAGCCTGATAACATCTACTTGAGTATCATTTCCTTTAAACTAAAAATCTCGTGATTGTGTATTTGGTCACTACATTCATCTGCTATTAGAAGTGCACTTAAAAAAAAAAGCACACGCCTAAGTGATCAAAAGAAAGTTAATTGCTGAGACTGACGTACGATAAGAACTAACACAGTCAGCACTTTGAAAGCATGGCTCAGAAGAACCGGCACCAAAAGAGAGGCTTTCTGTAGTCCTCTGATATTTACATTAGAAGGCGTTTGTGCCAAGCCCAGCAAATTTTCTGACTGAAGGCAGCAAGTCTCGTGCAGAGGGTGAGGAAGGAGGGGCGGGCAAGGGGCTGCGGGCAGTGGGAGCTCTGGGGTGGGAGTTCCTCTTCCGCCAGCTCAAAGCGTAGGAGGAACAATGCTGAGAAAGGCAGGCGGCTACGCCCAGGTCAGCGGAGACGGACAGTCCCCCACCGGCGATAGCCCCCACCACGTCCTGGCTTTTCGGTAACACTTACACGTTCGCAGTTGTGAACTGTGGAGCTTTATTTCCTTGTCTGACTTGGTGGCTTCAAGGGGAAACACATTAGAAGATGAAATTTGCTTACAGCGATAAAGGGGACAGTTTTTATGCATTACTTGTAGGCAGTCCTTGGCTGACATCCACGTAACCCCGCCAGCTTTTCTTTCCCAAGGAGACCTGCAGTTATTGCAGCACGTTCCAGGTGCCTGAGCTAGGCATGTAGTGACCCCACAGCAAGCACTGGGGACCCCAGGTGCTACTAGGCCAAACACCCCTTTGTCACCACTCTCTTCTCACCCAGGGCAGAGCTCTCTGCCTCACTGCCCTCCTCCGGTTTCACACACAGGGAGCAAAACTGGGTTTATCAGCAGATTGCATTTCTTATAGGGCAGTGGAAGAAGCTGCTGTACCAATTTAATTAATCATACCTACCTCGGACAAATTTGTGATTTGGGGGATCCAAGCACTGCTCATGTGCAGAAACTGCACCACGCAGCAAGCAGGTGAGGCTGGGGAAACAGCAGTGTGGCACACCTGGCAGCATTTGCCATGGCACCCACAGCTCACAGCGACGGGCAGGTTTCCCTCAGAAGGCCAGCCCCACGCCCAGGCACCGCAGCTCCAGCCCTTCCTTCCCGCGGCAGCTCGCACTGAACCTCCATCCCCCAGCACTGGGCTTGCCCTCAGCCCGAGCCGTCAGCACGGCCCCTTGGGGGCCAGGAGTTCCCCGAGGCAGCCGCAGTCTCTCACGGACCCCCGTCCTCGCAGCCGAACTGGCGCAAAGCCCTGGCTTGGCCCGGCCGGGCTGTTCGGGCCCAGGCTGCGGTCGGGCGCAGCCCGCCCTCCCCGCGGCAAGAAAGGGCTGTTCGTGCCGAGGGATCGCGGCCTGTGGGAGCAGAAACGCGGCGGGCAGACAGCGTGGGCAGCAGCCGGGCGAGAAGCGCGGCCCGACGCACAGCTGCCTGCAGCGGGGCATGCGGTGATGCTCCCTCCCACAGCTGGGGAGAAGGCATGGATGCCTCTGGGAAACTGCGCCAGCCTCCTGCGGGGAGCAGCCAAGGAAGGGCTTGCGCTCTGTTAAGAGGGGAAGCGGCAAAGGCACAGGGCGTCTGACAGCACCACAGTCCACAGGCAGCTTCCTTGGACACCTTAACCAAGGCCCTACGTGCGCCTAACCTCTGTCGAAATTCGTGGAACAGCTCACTAATAAAGGAGGCAAAAACTGTGCTGATTCTCTTTCTCACACACACTCACACTGGCCAGCAACCTTTGTGCTTCTCTTCATAAATGAAACTGCATCCATCCTCACCCTGTATATTTATTTTTTCAGGAAAAAACCAAATAAATCAATAACAAAGGAATCCTGTATACATCATATGCTCACTTGTCACAGTTTTGCTCCCATTCTCCATACTGCCCCAAAGAGGCACAAAGCAAGTCATATCCATGTCTTAAAGAGTGGGTCTCTGATCTGCAGGCTTCTGCTTTGGAAGGGTCAACAGCTGCTGATGCAATTGCCAGTCTTGGGGTTCTTGCAGCTTATGTTTAAATTTTTCATTTTCTGTGAAAGGACTCAGCTTTTTCCCTGTTTTCATAGAAATATAACGGTATTCAGAAAACACAGCATCTTGTGTTATGGGCATAACCGCTACACAGAGAGGGAACAAAACAGGCACAAAGTAGCCCATAGTCAGACACAACAAACTGAGCCATACAATGTGGCATGGGTGACTGGTATGACAACCATAGTCAACATAAGCCTGAGCATAAGTTTAACCAAGTTCATTTCTCCTTATAGAAATCCCAAAAGTGCCTTGACAATACAGGACCCCCAAAACCCTGGCTATGCAGAAGAGAGGTCTGTGTGGATACATGAAGTATACACACAGTCCTTACACCTCGCTGAATGGCCCCTTTCTGTGTAACAGCTGCCCCACATGACACTGGTGGTGGGTGGGGAAGAGGGAAGGTTGATTAGGATTAGAGAAGGGTATTTGCATACACAGGCATCCATTCCACAAGCCCTCATCTTAGAGTGTCCTGGCTGAAACAGGAGCACCCAGCTACCAGTATGTATTGCATGTACAGCAACAAAAAAACTCTTAAATTCTGCTGTCCTTGTTGCATTGGAAAGTGCTTCTCCACCTGGTCAAAAATGCAGAGAGCTCTTTAACTCCTTCACAAGTACATCTCATGATGGACATATTTCAGTTAGAAAACTGCATTTTGTTTACAATTTTTGAGCACTGCTGGCTGTGCTAAGCTCAGGTGCCTGCCACATCAGCACCTGCCAGTGCTGCCTCCCATCAGCTCCATTGTGCAGGCAAACTCACACAATCACCTTCAGGCCTGCCTCTGGCATCCTGCCCCGTGCTTTACTGCTGACCCACCCAAGCCCACTCATCAGACAGTAGCTGGGCCACCCTTTTCGATGACCTTTGATTCAAATCTAGACCAGAGGAGAGGAATTGCAGAATATTTTTGCAAAAAAATATCTCATAATCAGGATGGAAAAAGCCAGTCTGACCAATTCTGCCCCAACACAACAGCAGCTAAAGTCAATGGGTTATTTCTAAGCATGCTGTTAAGCAAGTGTCACATGATGGTCTATCAGCTGTCTGGCTCGTACTGGGTAAAAGCTCTCTGTACACTGCCTTTGCTCATGCTGCTCATGAATGATCATCTTTACTTGCAACTTCATCTTGCAACTCTAAAACACTCCAAAATATATTTTTTTTTAGAAAATATAAATATAAGAACTATATCTATTCTATAATTTATACTATGATAATATATAATATTTTATATAAGATGATTCATGCTAATAATAGCTATTAAATAGAAATTAGAAAAATTAAAAATAGAAAATTAATTTCTCATTTAGTCAGACAGTAAATGTAATTCTTATCAAGCAATCAAGCACAAAGTAAAAACCATATAAGCTAATAAAATAGTCCATTAAGAAGATGTTAACAGAGGAAGACTCCACAAACTAAAAGAAACAATAATCCAATAGTGTATATCTGAAAAAAAACCTCCTATCTGTTACAAGTTTATGAATTCAGTGCTGTGTGAACAGGCTATTGCAAAGGGAAGCATTTTCCCTGTTTTCTCCAGATAGCTGTTTATTGCTTTTGGTGTTTTAGCCCAGCTCCCAGAGGCTTTTGGTTTTTTAGCCCAGTTCCCAGAGGGGAAGAAAAATGGAATTATTTCATCCACATAAGTGAAAACTTATAACTGTGAGTAAAACATATTCTGATGTCATGATGTGAAAATGAAAGTTTTAGTCACAGAAGGCAGTGAGGAGGAATTTTTTTTCGCAGACTGCCTGGTGCTTCTGGCTCAGTACCAAAAAATATACCACTCAGGTTCGGGTAGGTAACTTCACACTGATTATTTCCCTGGGGATCAGAAAAGAAGTTCCAGAATAAAATGGAAGAGATAGATAGATAGATAGATAGATAGATAGATAGATAGATAGATAGATAGATAGATAGATAGATCCCATCATCCCTATGCATAAGCTGAGAATTCTTTTCTACAGGCAAAGAGTAGACAGGGAGAGGGGAGAATAGCAAAAGCAAACTAGGGAAAAATAAAAAGGAAAGAGAAGCAGACCCAGACCATTACAATCTATTTACAACAATATGTGCAGTAACAGGTCTGGCTGAAACACGTGCAGGAAGGCCTGATAGAAAAAATCATATCATGCTCGGGGTTAGATGTCAAGTTTTCTTAGCCAGGGATTAAAAAATGTTTGTTTCCAAATACATTTATCCTGCACACTGTCAGGAAATAGTTTAATGAAAGCTGTTGTTCAGCCTTGTTTCTTTTGCCATGAAGTAAAGAAAACAGTACTGATACTGGAAACACTGTGAATAGCCACTGATTTCTGTGTTATCTGCTGGAACTTGTTCCTGGTGTTTACCCAGCTCTACCTGATTGACTGCAAGCTTGAGTAAGACCTAGCACTAAGAATAGCTCTAACTAGTAGCTCTAATACTCTAACTCACTGCTCAAACATTTCCCTCTGCAGGCAAACCAACACTGACCTGTTACAGTTGGTATGATTCTACTCCAAATTTGCATGAATGTCCTCAGTTTTTGAGATACTTACAATGTTTTTATTTGGATGCATGAGAAAGCAGAATTCATGCAATATCTGTGGAAATAGCACTATGAAAAATAGCTTTACCATAATTGTAAAACATGGAAAAACCCAGATGATCCTCTGCTTCACCAAAAGCTGGGAACGTGTATTTTGGCTAATAAGCCAATTTATATTATGTTGTATTGGCAGTGCAGTCTAGAGGTGGAAGACAGAAAGAGGAATGGAAATATATATATGGAGAAGACTGACACTGACCAACATACAATGCAAACTATTAAAAGAATGCCAAAACAACTGTGCCTTAAGGGAGAAAAGGGAATCAAAGCCAAAATGACTTTGTCTGCCCAGTGGAAGAAACTGAAGCAATCAGTGATTTTTTTTTGCTTGCAGAGGGCCTGTCACCTGCCTGTGAAAGCACAAAGAAAGCAGATTAACAGGCAGACAGTGTGGAGTGCTGACTGTGCCTGAAGCTTAAAAATATGTCAGTGAGATAAACGACAAGTTCATGTTTTGATAGCACAGCAGTGTTACCCTGAAGCTCCGGGCTGTCTGGCTGCACCAGCACAGCAAGGAGCAAGGGAGGTCTCCCCAGGGTTCCTTGTGCCCCGTGGACGGGAAGGTTTCGTTTGCTCACAGTTTCCTCTCACCACATTCCAAACAGACACATGGGATTTTCCCTGTGCACCGCCAAGAATCACACTACTGATTACAGGACTAAGGCGAGCCTAGGGCTGAGGCACTCCCCAGCTATCGCTCATGTGCCTCACAGATCAGAAACACAGACTCTAGCGCAGCCATGTGCTTGGCTGAACTGAAGCCTGAGCTGATGGCCCAAGAATGGTGGTACAAGAAATACTTCTTATAACCAAAGGCTCCAGATGTGGCTAGAAATGACCCAAAAAAGTTGGTGTAACAGAAGTACAAAGGATCCTTTTTGTCGTCATCTCCATGCTTTCTACCTCAAACACTCCTGAAAAATTTTCCCTTCTGGTTACCTGAAGAGGAATGTAATGTTTGTACTACAACTGGTGTTTTGTTAGGCAAGAAGTGACCCACAACATTCTATTATCGATACTGACATTTTTCCTGTTTCTGTTGTGGTCTTATTAAGCTTGCTTTATTTTTTTGTCAAAAACACCATTTCATATTTTGTCTTTCATTCTGCATTTTAACTTTACCAGCAGCAATCAACAGCAAGTATCAGTAATTCTGCATTTTCTTTTGGGGCCCCACCTTCCCTGGTTTTCTTTACATTGTACCCTGACAGTATTAATAATTTTATCCCTCAATTTATAAAACTGTGTACTACAAATACAAAAGTAGCCACCATGGAGAAAATGTTATTATGTCAAACCTTAACAGAAGCCTTTGAAAATTACAAATGAGTACTTAGCAATATCTTGCAGAAAAGCTATCAAAGTTTGATATAGCTTTTAATTTTGAACTCTGTTTTTTTTTTTATTTTCCCAAATAAGCTTTGTTTGCATTTTGAAGTATTCAGGTATTTTAAAAAGTAAAAATGTATAGAAGAACAAATGCCAAGATTAGCAATAGTAAAGTATACCTTGAAATTTTCAAGGCTTTTGACATGCAGGACTCTGACAAAAAACCTAAAAATGTTGACAGGCTGAGTGAACCCCAAGTGGCAACAAGTCAAGTGTGACATTTCTCAGAGGAGGCTCCTGAAATTGAGCACCCTCCCCAGTGACCTGGGCAGTGGGACACAGTGTCCCCTCAGCACGCCTGGGAGGATGGCAGTGGGCATAAGCAGTGCCTTACAGTGTGCAGCCTGGCTGGGCTGCAGTGGCAGACTGAGGGAAGGGGTGATCCTCCTGCTCAGTGCTCCTGAGGCTCCCACCAGAGTACTGCTCCTCCTGTAATCACACAGGCAATAATAGAGCTTATCAAAAGGTGAGCGATTTTGAAGAAGCAAAATACTGAGGGTTCAAGCTGAGTTGTCAAACCAAGCTCAAGAGTAAGTTTGGATGCTGACCAAGGTAAAAAATAAGTGACTGAAGAGTCAAATGAGGAAAATGAGGCTGGATTATTTTTTACAGTAACTCCCTTGCCTCTGTCTATTTTGCAGTTCTTCTGTGTGTAAATACCCTTGCAGTCACAAAAATGACATGGTAATGAGCTAGTGTTAGCCTCTTGATAACCTGAATGTCAGAGGTGAGAACACACCTTGGAAATATCAGGCAGAGGATACCAGCATTGTGGATGGAGAAGGAAATGCTGTCAGCAAAGCTTCATGTTTTGATCCACTGAGTGCACAAACAGCATAGGCTCCTGCTCTTATCTTGAGGAAGCTTTTTCTTCCTATATCTCTCGCTTGCTCAAGAGGTGAAAGTAAGCTGGTCTGCCTAAAAACAAGGAGAAAAGGAGCACAGTCCAAGTTTTCCAGTGGCAACAAACCCACTTCTCTCTGCAGTGCCCCCCTCACAGTTTGTTCCTCCAAAGGCCTTTCCTGAGGCTCAGGTGTCCTGCTCCTCCTGCACACCAGGCTAGTGCTCCTCCTGTGTTTTCACGTCAGCAGCAGACCCAGCTCACACACTCCTGTTGAGCTGCCCATCCTGCCCTTCACATGTATAGGCCACCTGACAGATCACGTGGGTGAAATTATAGGGGCTCTTCAAAACCTTGTCTGGAAATCCTAATTCCATCAATGCACTTGATGCATGCATTCATTTCTATTTAATTATACTTTGAACAAATAAGATCATGGGTATGTAATTCTAGTTTTATCAGACCATTACAGCTCTGAAAAAAGATCTTTCTCTATCATGGGTATAATTTCTTCTATAGAAGTACGCAGAATAATATCTCACAGTCTGTCTTGCACGTACACTGGTGTGCTGTTTTCTTTCAAAGACTTAAAAAAGCAGAATTACCTCATGCACAACAGGATAAGATTTTTCAGTTGAATAATCTTTTTTGCAAAAATGCAGATTTGTGTACAACTATGACTATTTGCAGACGGGGACATTATTATTTGATTAGCTTCAACCAAAAAAGCCTGAGGAGAGGGAAAATGCCAGGAAATGTTTTGATTTTTCATTTTAAAAATAACTTTGATTAGAAATGTTTCTGAATAGACTCTGAATTTTAAAAAAATGAACATAAAAACACACCTAGGGTAATAATATTATTTCCTTTTTTTCAGTTCAACAAAAGAATAAATGTTTAATTTTAATCACAGACAAGATTGAAAATGAGAGTTAATCCACAAACTGACTCCTAGAAAATCAGTTGCAAGGCAACACTAGAGGAATCTCCCACAGTTTCAAGAACTTATCAGCTGCTTGAGATTTAAGCCTGCTAATATATTGAACTGCAAACTCTTATAAGTCTACTACCAGCATTAAACAAAGCTCGAGACAGAGCTACACTTCTGGTTATCGGCAGTAATCTCCCAGTACAGCTACCAGTCAGCTTCCAGCTGGCAGCTGGCATCTTAAAAATAAAAGACAACAGCTTGAGATCTGTCCTTCTACAACAGGGTTGAAATTTAAATAGCAGCTCCCTTCACTGTTACTATTCTATTCTATTAGATTATTGCGAAAGTTTACTCAGGAAATTGATTTTTTTTTTCTCATGCAGACCAATTTGCAATGGAGAACATTTAAATTTGTAAAAGGAGGACATTTAAAGAATTAATTCTGAGTTATTTACTTGATCCTGAAATAATACGTACTCAGCTGTGGGGTTCTAGTTATCCCTTATTAGGAGCAATTATTTTAGTTAAAAATAATGGATAAAAAACTTGGAACTTCTGAGAGAACATTTTTTCCAATGGAAAACATCTATTTATGAATGTCCAAATGTTTTGAATAGGGATTGCAAAGAAAACTCAGGGAGTAGCTGCCAGCAAAATCACTGGACACCCCAGATACCTACCTGTGAGGCTGCTGAGAGACCTGCCCTCTGGGACTGACATATCTGCACTATAATCCCTCAATCTGGGAAACTGATTTTCCTAAGAAACAAGATCACACTTCGACAACTTTGCTTAATAGAGTGATTCTCAGGCCACAGCCTACTTGTGATCCAGTGAATCACTCTGACATTCTTCCGTGTGCCAAAAAGGTGGGTCTGGAGCTCGGCATGTACAACTCACCTCAACAGAACACAGCTTCAGCCAAAGCCACTTCAGAGAGCAGCTGCCAGGTTTATCCTCATAAGCTGCCTGCCTTTAGCACCTTAATTATCTTATCAGTTTCAGCATCCTATAGCTATCTAAAAGCACCTGTGGGAAAGAGACAGTCTTGGGAAAAAGGCATTATCCCTCCTTTCAGGTCTGACCTCAAAACTTTTTCCCAAGCCTCAACATTTGTTATGACACCAATTTCAAACCTTTGCAATAACCCACCGTGATAGAGGAGGTAGCATCCAGAGCTCACACCCTTCCCAGAGCCAGGAGGCTTGAAAGCCCTGGAAATCACCCCAGTTCTCCCCACCTCTGGTGGTTGCCAAAACAGCTCAGCTATCTGCATCAAATGGCTGGTGAAGGCTTTCAAAATTCCCTGGGCCAGCATGTGTTGCTATGAAAATGAAGGGGCCAGTTCTGCAGTGTGAGTGCAGGGTGTGAGCGCTGCCACCAAGGGACACCCTGGAGGTGGCACCATATGAGGCCATGACAGCATCCGTGCCTTCAGGTGAATACTGCACCTAAACCAGCCATAGCCATGGGGAACTGCAAGTAATTTCTGCATCCCTCCTTCAGGGCTTGCAGTCTCCCTGCCTGTTGTGTCACTGTTTTTCATGATTATGGGATGCCACCACACTCTGAGAAATGTCAGAAATAGAAAATGAAGTAGGCAGCCTCCAGCCTTACAAGAGAAAAAACAGACTTACTGAGCTCCTTTGGAAAGGTCACTCACAGAGAGCTGTGCTGTAGTCAATGAAAGCAAAACAGGACCAAGCAGCATACCTAGATTAAGGGCAGCCGCACACAAGAACTAGGGTGATATTTGTATGATTTAACATAGAGTTGATTCCATATTCATACGATATCATAGTGATGTCACTGTCTCACGTCACTACATAAAGTGCAAAAGTGTTTTTTCATAATATTTATGCTAATCATTTGACCTTTGAAAAATAAGTGTGTTTTGATTTTCCTACAAATACTCTGCAGCAAATACCACTTCTTGGAAAGCAAAGTAAGAATGGGTTACACGAAAGATACAGGCCAACATCATGCCTTCAGCCGCCCTACAAAGGCAAAGTAACCTGGGAAGCTCCAGCATTTCAGTAAGTGTAGAGCACAAAAGGAATTTTTATTCTTATATTTCTTCTGGTGGAGCACAACATAAATTCTAAGGATTAATAGATTATATAACCCAGGTTCTAGTCCTATTAATATTCCTGTTCATGTTTTGTTTTACATACAAAGTGCGAAGAAATAGTCTGTAAGATATGTTTCCATTGCCTGAGCAAAGAAAAACAAATCCTGCCACAATCATCCCCTCCAGGCTTGTGGCACTTGGGATGATAATGGCTTCTCAGAAGCCTTTTCTGCTGACCTTCAGAGTTCTAGAAAGAGTTTGAGAAAAAGTCCTTGGATCTCACTGTTCCTTGATCACAGACAGACTCAAGATTTATGCACCTCAGTCTCCAATTACTCTTTAAATGTCCCACAAAGTTCCAAAGAAAAATAAACTTCCCTTGAAAGTACCCATCAGACTCTCAGCTAAAAAAAAAAAAAATCCCTTCACTTTCTACACTTTCTCTAATATTTGTGAAAACTTATACTGACTCTTAGCCTTAAAGTGTCTTTCAGTGTTACACCACACATTTTTCTTTAGACTTTTAACCCCCTTATCCCCTGAAGGAATAAAATTTCCTTTTCAGATTTGTCTTTGCTTTGATAGATAGCATGCAAGCAAGTAGTTCATGATGACACACTTGCTATCTGATAAATTGATTTTTCATGAAGGATTTTTAACTGCTTAGAACTTTTTCCAGCAAAACCCACAGTAAACTGGTGGGAAATCTCATTCCTCATATGTGATGCCAACATTATGCAACTGTTAGGGAAGAAAGACATTGGTATTTTGCTTAATCTTAAGGACTCCTGGCAACTTTTGACTTTGAAGCATGACGAAAGGCTTGGTATAAACCCAGTGTAATTGATTTTTCACAGGGAATATAAGGGAGCATATGGTCTCCTGCCTGTAAAACCCTTTTTGCTATATACACATTATACACTATACATACTAAAGTGTAGTCTCTGGTGGAGGAACTACAATTGCTCCAACACTGCCCTATGCTCATTAGTCCAATGTTTATTCCCAAAATGTCAACAAAAAGGCAAATACTCTTCCCCTCCTGCTGACTGCAATTATGTCTTTACACAAAAGCAAAGGGGAATTTCAATTCAGTATTTTTAAGGGCCCTGTTATAAATAGATATAGCCAGCAAACTATTACTTTCTCTCCCTTCTTTGAAACATCTTTCTAGCAGTTTTTTCTGACAAGTTTGAAAAACCATGAATTTTAAGTATACCTGAGCGCTGTGTTCACAGCAGGTTCTGAGGAGTTATGCTGCCAGATGACATTATGAGAGAGAATCCTTTTTACCATATGCAAACTCAGAGCTTCAGCGAAAAGTGATTACTACTGGTAACCAAAATACCTCTTTTATTTGTTGCCTCTGTTTCCACTGCTCATTTCTAGGACTAACTGAATTTTAAGTCAGTGCCTCAATGCATGTGAAAGAAACAATCATAGAATATGTTGATATGTCGTAACTAAAATATCTTCATAGCCTGAAATTGTCCACATGTGGGGATAAACTGTTTCACTGGCAGCAGGAATACCATGGGAAAGAATATCTCTGTTTATCCAAAAATTTTAAACAAAATTTTAAATGTCCAAAAATTTTAAACACATAGCATGGGAAAGAATATTTTGTCCAAACTCTACCTTGGAGAGTATTTTCTGGTTTCATGTTAAGATCAAAACCAGTGGTTGCGAGAATCACAGCTCTCCAAGAGAATGGATATATCTGTTACAGTTGTCCAGTTCACAGACCTGGGTACAGTCAGCTCTCTGGAAAAAAAACATATCTCCCAAAAATGATGAAAAAAGTAGCCATTCTCCTTAAGACATTTGGTGAAGAAAATTTTCGTGCAATAAACTGGTGTAAATTGCCTTAGCATGGAAATGAAGGGTGGTAATTTGCACTATTTGGCAAGACAGGTCAAGAAGTGTGTTATCAGGTATCAGCTACAAAGACCTGGCCAGATCTGAGAGATGAGTACCCACATCATCATCTACCCTGAAGAAATGGAGCTAGGAATTCCTGGTTTCATGTTTTCAGTGTGAAAAGAAAATCAGGTGAGATAAGGTTTTAGAGGCTGTTTTTCAGAATTGAAAATTTTCTGTGGAATTGCCCTGGGATTTTTGTTTGGTTGGGGTTTGGGGGGGACTGACAGGGCATATCTGGAGAGAGGTTATTTCCAGAGAAATTTTTCCTGCTTTGCTAACAAATTTTATCCATGCAATGTTCAGTTTCACCACAGATATATCAACTTCAGAAAAGAATGTGTGGGTTTATCATATTGCTCAGCTATTTTACGACTTCCATTATTACAAAGAGAGCTTAGTTATAAAAATGCATGTGCAGACACAGCTTTATATTTTCAACAGAGCCCACATATAAAGGCAAAACTCAACCAAGAAGCACAAATATAAAACCAACCTGCATCATTTCAGATATTTCTCTGTTAAAGATCAGGTTCTATTTGCACCAGCATGAGTACAATGAAATTAGATGTCAAACAAGGAGATGCAGAACCAGAGCAAAAAAATCCTTATGCCTTACAGTAGATTATGTTTTTGTGTTTAAATACTGTACCCTTCTGGTAGGCAATACACAAACAGTCAATTTTACGTGGGAGTGGCTGCTATTATAAACTCTGATATATAGCAATCAGATACTAAGAGAGCAGCTCAGCTGACAAGCAGAACAGGTTTCAGTATGCTATTCCAGACCCTTCTACCACAAAATTAGCTGTCTGTGAAATGAGAGAAAAATACAAAGAAACCAAGTTTTATTAAGCAATGTTAACTGTCCACCTTGACATTAAGTGTGATCTCTGCATTCTCTTTAGGAACTTCTGCCAAAGGCCTGCAGATCTTACTGTCCTTCTGACTGCATGCAAGAACCCATTTGCTAAGGTATCTGCAGGCTAGAGCTTCAGATTTCACTCAAAAAGATATCGTTTAATGTGGGTGCCCATCCTTGCTGAATACAGGTCAATTAGAGCAACAGAGAAATGAGCAACACATCAGCTAGGCTATAATTGAGCAATCCCTGATTACAGAATACTTTGAAGATTTGGTAGAGATTATTTTGCCATTCAGTGTTGCTCAAAGCTCCCAGCCATTTGGACATAAAGCTATTGATCCATAGAATTGAAGTCAAGTTTCCCTGGACATTATGGCCCAGAACATGAGAAGTGATACAATCTGAGCAGTGCTCCTGGCTGCTGATTTCTCATCATGAAGATGGCTAAGAACCCACACTTGTGCTTGGGTTTGGATTGGGGATGTTTGCAACACAACAGGCCAGCTCTGCTCATGCTCCCAGCCTGAAAAGAGTAATGGAACCATGTTACCATCACACCATGCCCAAGGTAACACAAAGGAAGCTAACAAAGGTAACAAAGAAATCCTGTCGTTGTGCTTCATCTCTGTCAGCAGGTTTAATTGGCTTGGCCTCAAGGACCATACTGAAGAATCTGTGCTGGGTGCCTGTAGTAACCAGGAGACATTAGCACCCACCACTTCCCAAACTCCATTTCTGCTGGTCCTCACATGGCCTCACTTCACACCCACTCTGCAACTCCTGACCAGACAGGTAACACCAGTTTAGCATTCACCCCACAAGCCCTGTGGCCTTTTCACAATTCATTCCAACTCTCCTAGGCAGATTACCAAGCTACCTGGCAAAGCATCTGGGGAAGATAGTTCCTGGGATGATGTGGGCACGCTGCTGGTGACCTCCTTCCTCCCATGAGCTCTAAGGCATCTGATGACGTCTTTGCTTCCCACTCACTCTGGGGCCCATGACCTCTCTGTAGGCAGCTGGCACAATGGAGAGACGAACCGGGACATGTCACCGTGCAGAGCAACCTCTGAGGCATGGCAGCAACAAATGTGTGAGGAAGAAAATTTCTACTGGCAAAAGGCAAGTGGAAATTCCCCAAGGCATCTTTGCTTCATCTTTAACACAAGGCAGCAAGCAACAGGCTCAAGTGTTTTCTATCTCAGGATATGTTTTACTTGCCTTCATTGCCATTTAGTTAACAATATACCAAAGGTTAACTTTTTATATGGCTTGAAGGAATAGAAAATTCAGTTTGGTTCCTACATGAGCTTTATGTAGTCAAATATTTGTAGTATTTGAAAGAAAGTCAAGGCAGCACATATATTCAGAGCCCTCAAGGAGAAGCTAGAATGCAGTAGTACTATCCATGTTTTTCCTTCCAATTTCCAGATTTATAAAACAGAAGACTAATAAAATTACCCTCAGATACCTAGGATGCTTGTTTACAAAACAATAACCATAAAATTAAATTTAATTATCCTGTATTGAACTCAATAACATGCATCTGATTAAATCATAACTTTTCTAGCTGAAGCTTACCTCCTCTGAAAATTAACAGTGTTGTTTTAAAGGAATGAAACTGTCTCTTCTAGTCTTTATTTCCTCTATTGCCATTTGCTTTCCAAGAAAAAAACATGTAATGTACAGGCAAATAAAAATTACTTGAAAATATATATGAAATTTATATCAACTGCTACTCAGTCCTCTATTGCTAAATAGACTGACTTGGTTTAGGCTGGTCACTGACAGACTGTCCTTTTAGCCCTCCAACAGCTTTCATAGCCATTGTCATCACTGTCGTCAAATTTATTCTGCATTTTAGGCGCACTCTGGATGTGCATACTGTATTGGAGCATTGGCTCCCTTTCTCCCTTCCCTCCTTGTCTTTACTGCATTCCTGATGACAGCATCAGCCTCTCTTGCCCTAGAACTGTGGTCACAGGGCATGGAAAGGGACAGACTGGCCCCTACAACGTTTACAGATTTAACACTTTGGACTTCTTACTCAAGGTGCAGCCTTCATTGCCTGGTTTGCACTGGCCAAGTGTCTGCATTTAGGCCTGCTATGCTGAGACATCCTGACTCCTCCCTTCAGCTTTAATGTCCTCATCATTGATTAAAACCCTGCGAGACTTCACAAGATAAAATCGGTTATGATTTTATGTTGTGAAGTCTCGCAGGGTTTTATGATCAGCATGAGAATATATGCACCTGGATTATTGATGAAAACACAGGATAGCTGAAGGTTACACTATAATCTAGGACACGGAACATGCTAGAAATAATTGTGTTTGGTGAGGTTTCCCTTTTTGGGCCAACTTTTAATTCATGTAGTACTTGTTTTACTGTTACCATCCTGTGTTAGTTTTAAGTTAGAATATTATGCAGCACTAAAATTGTATTTGTATGCATTTTAAGGAAACATAGTCAAATTAAGTTTTCTTTCTACCATATAATGGAGAATAATTTCTTTCTTCCAAAATTATGCTTTAAAACCTCATTAAATACATTTCCTATCCTTTAATCTCTTAATCACTGAATCCCCATATTTCCTCTTTTCTTTCCTTGCAAGGGATGAAAAGACAATAATAATTAACACAAGACAAATATAATTTACTCAGGAAATTACACTTGTCTTTTTTAAACTTCAGTCCTCCCTCAGACTTCCAGTTTATACTTGCACAACTATTACTCAGACATTAATTACTTCTTCATAATTATAAGAAATATATAAGTCAAGCAAAGCCCAGCCAAGCCAATTTTTCTTGTCCCAATTTGTCCAGAACAGCCTATTAAAAAAAGAGAAATAAGGAAAAAGGAATAATTTTCTAACATACTTTCTTTAAGTATCCTCATGCCAATAAATTTTAAGGCAGTTTTCTACCCTCTTCATGACCGGAATACCTCATCCTGATTCTTTCCAAACAGAACAAAAACACCAAAACCACAAGACACAAGAGAAAAAGAAAAATTATGTATGGTAATATCTTCTTCACAGACTCTTCAGCACCTTGTAAATTGAGCAAACTAATAAAGGGGAAAAACCCCACTGTGACAACAAATTATGATTCTCTTTTAATTGAAACACAGACTCCACTGTGATTAATTGAGCTGTGAAAATGAAAAGTTAGTACAAACAAGTTCTCAAAAATTCAGCCTCAAGTTTGGATTTACCATATATAACCCTTTTATTACCCTCTCTTTGCATGTCCATGGTTCTCACAAGGAGATGTGCACCTACCTATTGGACCACAACTGCTTATGCAGTTGAAGGTAGCAGTATGAAAAATCATGATGCAAGTGCTGTGAAGACAACCCATTTTCTTCCTCACCTATAAACCCAAACTAGTGAGTTTGGTGGTAGTTGGTTCTTGAAACAGTCAACAAGTCCACTAGGAAAGATTTTCCTTCGTCATTCAAATGTACAAAAGCCAAAGAAACACAGAAAAAATCATGACTTGATATGATTTTGCAAACGTTTCATTCCTGAGCAAGCTTTTAGGTCCATCCAAGCAAGAAAGAATATAAGGACTATATTTAGTATAAATACTTGTGGAAATCAAGTTTTGATCTTAGCACATAGCTCTTTGGAAAAACATCTCTTCCACAGGTGATTAGGAGTATTTTCTTTACTATGGCTACAAAGTGAAAGCTGCTACAGAGTTGGGCTGTGATTAAGGCTTGCGGTTGGCATCAGCATTGTCCCAAGCCAAGTGATTTCAAGGGAAGAGAGGGTCTTTGAGAGTAATATTTATAGTCATTGTTCATGGTGTTACTAACCACAAAAGCAGGTAAAACTGTAAGAAAGTTTATGTCCAGGGGATCATGTTAAGCAAAGATTTTACTACAGTTACCCAACACATCACCTGCTACTAGAACAAAGCAAGTGTTACATTCAAAATTTTTTAAGTGTTGCATGGTAAAAACAGGAAAGAATTATAGAAGTGATCATTAATCCATATTGAGTTTTTACTGTGTGTATGGAGTAAGATTTACTAACTTTTAGGCCATAATTACTTGCACTATTTCTGAAAAATCTGCAATTAGTACCAGTGCTTTTCTGTGGGATGCAATTCATATTCCTAAAGCTATCTAGTGCAATGCACAACACCAGACAATTTTTTCGTTGATCCAATAAGTCAGATAAAGATCTGAACACACCTTCACAGATGCAATTACTTCATGAGACAAGAGAAAATTCTGTTTAAAACTCACTCTACCTGTACTATCTCAGGAGACAAAACTTCATACAGGCCACTCCTCTGCCAATCCCCAACAATTTTGTGTTTTTCAGTGCTCTGGTTCTCTGCACGGAAGGTGCATGCAGCCTCTGCAAGCTATCCTCAGCCATGCAAAGGCTGGCACTCCTCTGCAGTCCTTTCTTCATCCAGGAAACCCCAGTGTCAGATTAAGCCCTTTTCTGACCCAGAGATGGGGCAACTGAGAGGTGTTTTAAAAACTTTTACTCTATTTTCAGTCTCATGTGAAGGGTGAGACAATACAGATGTTATAATTCATGCTATTATTATCAGAAGCTAACTATTTCCTAATTACAATACATATAAATGTTCTTTGCCTATCAGTTTGTGCAACGCCATGCTGTAAATGCCTGAAAGTCAATCATCTAAAATTACCCCTTGTAGGTCCTACTACAATGCATCTTTCATCATTCTGTTTCTCTCAGTATCCAGTCTGATTTGCAAGGCTGTCCTCTGAAACTTGTTTCTAGTTCCATTTCTCTCTCAGCAATGTATGTCTTAGTCCATGGCATTTCTAAGTCAGTCATTTATACAAATCCATTTCTTACACCCCAGCAGCACAGGGGATGGCAGCCCATGGCATCCAGAGCACAGCCAGGACCTAAGGAACCTCCCTGACACAGCATCCTCACAGGAGGCCTTTCTCCCTGCTCATTACTTCCATATCAACAGCTCCTACTGCAGTCATAAGCATGGAAGCCCCATATTGGCATCTCTGGCCTCTATATAGACCATCACCTGTAATCACATCCCAAAAACCAAACCACAGCTGCATAGTGCAGGTTACTGAATTGGTGCAAACTCACTTTTGCTGATACAAACCTGCTCCAAAGCGTCTAGAAAGGTAACTTTTCCCCCCAAATACCTTGACAAGTCAGGCACAATCCCTATTCCCAGGGGAGCAAACAGGCAACAGCCTGTTAACCACTCTTGCTATGACAATGCTGTTGGTCTGTTTCAGACCTTCTACTGGGCACTCAGAAGCACACAGGTTAGTGCACACAAATATTGAACTCCTGGCATTCCCTAAACTGCTGTGAAACCATAGCCTTGTTCCTTACTGCAGATCCACAGCTTCTAGAACCAATGTCCCATCTGATTCGTCTCATTCCTCTCCTGATATTAACATTTCAATGAGAGTCAACAGAGCAAGAATTTTACCATTAATGTTAATCTTTGCACACCCTGTAGTCTAACAGCTATGTATAATGTCTATTCATCAGCATTTGATAATACAAAATAATAGAAATTTACTGTAGTTCTTCCAGTGGCTAGATTCATACTGCTTTTGTTTGACTGCAAAATTTGTGAATGGGAAAAAAAGGATAGGTGCTTTTAAAAAATTGTTTACAGATAACTGCTTTCTTTCTCCACCCTTTAATGGAAAAATGTAGGAAAATAAAAAGAAACCTTGCCCCACTCTTCTTTATGTAGAAAGGATCTATCAGGCTGTATCCCTGTATTTAATACTCATTTCACCTCTACTCCGTCACTAGCTCTCACTATCAATACACAGTTTCTCTTCCTTCTCTCTGCATTAGCCTCCAGATTAAATTACATGTTTTCCTTCTAATTTATTGGTCGTTTTTGTAAGCACAAAAGAAAAATAATTTAAAAGGCAATGAAGCCATTATCTGAATAAAAAGAAAATTCCAAGTTAAAATCCTTTTATACAAGGTATTTTTCTTCTGAATTTCTAGAGTCACAGAGTACTTTATCAAACAAAATAGAAAATAGCTTTTAAAAATTCTCACTCAAATAGGCTTATTCCTTCAACAACAAAGAAAAAATTCTCTTTGATCTCAGCCCAGTTTAAATAAACATGACTTTGGAGAAAAGTTTTTCTGAAGTAGAATTACCATAGGCAATCAACCATAAAAAACACTGTCTAGCTTATAGAAACTAAAAAAATATTTTTTCAACAACTTGTATTGACAAGGCTTAAATACTGAGAAAAAAAAGGTCGTTTTAGTAATCATAGTATCATAGAATGGCTTGAGTTTGAGGGAACCTTAAAGATCATCTAATCCCCAACCCCCTGCCACAGGCAAGGACACTTTTCACTAGACCACATTGCCCAAAGCCACACACAACCTGGCCTTGACACTTCAGGGATGAGGCATCAGCACCTTCTCTAGGCAACCTATTCCAGTGCCTTTCCACCCCCACAATATTTTCTTAATAACTAATCTAAATCTACCCTATTTCTGTTTAAAACCATTGTCCCATGTCCTATCACTATAGCCCTAATAAGGAGTCCCTCCCCATCTTTTCTGTAGTTGTTCTTTAGATATGGCCTCCCTGGGACCTTCTCTTCTCCAGACTGAACTACCCCATCTCTCTCAGCCTGTCCTTACAGGGGAGGTGGTTCAGCCCTGCAAGCACATTCATGACCTTCTCTGGGAGCTAAAACAGTCTGAATTATTGTTGCTTGCATCAGAGATGTCTGGAATGTCTCATGTCCAGTGAGCTTCCTACAGACATCCCAGCTGCCATGAGAACCACTGCTCTGCTCAGGCAGAGCTCGTGGTGGCCTCAACCAACTGCAGAGGTTTCAGAACCCTTATAATTAGGTACACTAGGTACACTTTCTCAGTAAACACCTGCACTGCTGTCCCTGACCACTGCTCTTCCAGCTGTGGTGGTATTGTGCTGATAATTTCAATTACAAGCTTCCCGTCTGTCACTTGTCCTCCTTTTCCCTACAAACTACCCACAAGAGATCTTGTTTGTTCAGGGAATCACAGTCAGAGAGAATAGCAGACAGTGCCTGGAGAATTAAGTCATCTGTGCTTCTATTTGAAGAAGAAAGAAATAGCGGGCATAATCAAGGAAGGAGACAAGATATAGTTGCTGGGATGGATGGAGCTTGTTTTCAAAATTTTTAAGGACTTGTTATTTTTAGAAGAATAAAGGAGAATTAGCCAAAAATCTGAAAGAAAGGCATTTTTTTAATATGTAAACAAAGCATATATGTATATATCCTGTTTTGTTCTTTAATGAGAGGGAAGTCATTTCATCATTGCCATGTACCAGGTATTCTTGGAATGAGCAGTGGAAAACAAGGAGAGGAGGTTGCTGCAAGCACCAGAAATTGCATGGATGTGAAGAGTCCTTATGAGGTAATGGCAGCCAATTCCTGCTGTTCTGCTTCTTACTATCTAAGTTAAAAATATTTTTTGATGAAAGGTCAGACACTTAAAGAAAAAAAAATTGATTTTCTATTTCAACAAACACATGCCTAACAAGGCTGCTAAATAAAAGGTTTCTTGAAGTGACAGGCAGCTGTTGATGTGTTTTTAAAGGAGTATATATTACTGCAGGAGAGATATTACAGCAGGAAAGTCACTTTAGAAGCTCCTAGAGTGAGGTACAAATGCAGAAATCGGAAGAGAACTTATCCCAGTGTCACCACAATTAAGAGTAAAAAAAAAAGTTGTGCAAATAATCATGAGAGCGTTTCTTTTAACATACGTTTTGATGAAATTTTCTGTCAGTCTGCATCTTTTAAACTTGAGGTACAATTTATGATTAGAGGACAAGAGCACATCTGTTCATGCCAAAAGATAAGGTAGTCTCAGCTGGAAGCTGAAGTCTATCACTCACAAACATTTGCCACATCTTCTAACTGAAGTTTATTCTGCCCTTGTGTGGAACAATAAACGAGGATGATAGAGCAGTGGGTTCCAATATCCACTTGCCAGATGAGAGAGCTCCAATAAGATTAATTAAAAAAAAAAGAAAGGGAGAGAGAGGAAGAGATAAATAAATGAAAGAAACTCCACTTTCTGTTAACAAATCACTTCTGTGAGTCAATGAGTATGTCCACTGACTTCAGTTTTTGATAGAAAAAGTTTTTCAGTTGATGTTGTGGCCAATAATGGAATACCATCTTGCTTTTCAAAAAGTCATACATTCAAGTCAGTTCCACTGCCTCCTTCTTCACTGATGAGTTCTTAAGTTGCCTGGGTAGCTATAACAGGATACATACAGAATAAGCAGAGCTGCAAAGTTTTCTGGAACTTTTCTTGTTTAGTTTTACTTTGTTTTTAATTTTCCTTCATTTCATTTCATATACAAAAACCATTTGGTTGAAAACTGCTATTTGGAGAGTATTTAATTAAAGTATTGCACTTAGAGGGGGAGCTGCGTATGCACACATGCAGTCCTTTTAGTCTATCAGGTCTCTGCCCCAAGCCATGCTCAGGCAGGAGGGGATGCCTTGCTGTAGGTACCCAGCACTGCAGAGCTCCCCACAAGGTTTCTTGGTGACACAACAGATCTGTCCTGGTAACAGATGTCCTCAGCTTGGCTTGTCAGAGGGGAAACAACCACTTTGAAACAGAGCATGACCTCGGTAGTCAAAGAAAAACACTTCTGCCAAAGCCTTTCCTCAAAATTTCCAAAACAAAACAAAATCTCTCAGAGGAGAAAAAAATAATTTTCTTGAAAACAAACATTTCCACTAAAAAAATGGAGGCATCAAGTGTAACTTTCAGCAATATAAATACTTCCTGTTTAAAGAAAAATAGGGTTTTGTTAAAAGATAATTCAAGTGATTTCTAATAAAAAATGTATATAAATTCAATATGTAGTAATCTAATCCTTGTGACTTGTTTCCACAAGCCTTGTTTCCTGTGAAGAGAGGAGGCCAGAGGTTTAGATTTCATTTAATTCATTTATTAAACCTAGGACCTACTTACACTCAGTTCGTCATTGTACAAGGTTAAGTTTAAATTGGCCTAGCTCAACTATATGTCATTTACTTCTGATATCCATAAGACATCCAGACGTTGCATTGGTCACCTCTTCCCTCCTCAGCATGGTGCTGGAGAAAAGCACTAAGTGACAATGAACTTCTTTCAAAGGGCAGAGCTGGTTTGGAACCAGTCTGTGTTTGTCAGCTGTGTGAGGTCCTAGCTCTTTATCCCTCATTGCCCTTTTGGGAGCACTGGCTGCAGTTGTGTCGAGCTGGACACTGGCCAGCTCAACAGCTGGGTATGAAGGGAGAGGTCAGAGGGGTGCATCCAGCCCTATGCTCTGCCTCCAGCAGCACGACAGGAGACACCAGTCACGCAAGCCTGCTGATGTCCTGGCTTCATTCTCCTGCACCTTCCTCCTGCACCCTCAGATGTTGTGTCAGGGTTGTTAGAGGATACATGCCTATTTTTATGTCCCTTAGGCCTTCAAGTTAACTGCTTCCAGGCCTATTAGCTATTAAATTGCCTAATGTATATTTGAATATGCTGATACCATCTGCTCCTACAGTCTCCTGCAAGATCAAATTCAGAAGTTCACTACTCACATAGTGGAGTGTTTTCTCTCAGGTTTAAACTGATCTCTGACCAACTTCAGTGACTGATCCAAGTTCCAGTACTCAAGAATTTAGTTGTGCCTGTCCACCTCCCTTCTGATTTTGAAGACTTCAGGCATAGCACTCTAGTTTCTTCTGCTCCAAAATGAAGAGTCTTTTTAATGTCCTGTATTTTAATATCTCCCTACAAGACACTGATCTTGATTGCTGCCTTCTTCTAGGTTCTTCTTGCAGTGTAGAGAATGGAATTGCACACATAACTTAAGCTGTGCACATGCCAAATAAGAGAGTGCCTTTTTTCTTTTCATCACCCCTCTAATGCTGACCAGCATTTTGTTGGGCTTGTTAGCATACTGCTGTTGTATACTGAAAGTTAATTGAAGAAATCCCTCAACAGTGACTCCAAGACCTCTTTCCAACTCCAGCATCATGTAGACATGGTTCAGATTGCATTTTCCTAGATTCATGACCTTATATTTATCTACTTTAGACTCATCTTCTAACTGTTTTGCTTGCTTACTCATTTTTGCAGTGTTCTTTTGGAGTCCCATTTCATCAGTCCCATCTCATCATTTGATTACTTCCTCCATGATGGAAATTCAATATTAAGCCCACTGAAGCTCTGTCTTTTGCTGGGCAGCTCTTCTAGAGGAAAGGGAGACTTTTCTTTTCAGAGAAAATAGCACATATTCACACTTATATGATTCACTATTCAGCACAATACTCTTCAATCATCAGGGTTTGTCCATGGAAAGTGCTCTGTTGAAAGTGTTACAATCATACACAGGGAATTGAATAGTACAGAAATAAAAGAACTGGAAGGGGAAGAGATACATTCAAAGTTTTTGTATAAGAATATACCAGCCACTAAGGAGCTGCGGATTATATTTTTTTCTGGTTTGGGTAAAGGCATTTGCTCAGTACCACTTCTTAATTTTGCATGAAGTCCTCTCAGAAAAGCATTTTATAACAGGATACATAAAGAAAACAAAACTTTGTGATTGCAAACAGAAAGTGCCTTTGGTCTCCACCACTTTTGAAAAGAATACTTCCTCAGCTATAATAAAAAGTGAATTTGAAGTATTATTATCCAATAATAAAATTAACAGTTGGATGGGTTTTTATTGGTCTTACTTCTATTTGTACCAAGATAATTTCCCCAGGACAAGCAGAAAATAGACTGAAGTCTTCCTGACACTAGATCTAGTTTTCAGCCTCACAACAGTGCTCTTCTCAGAAAGCTATTTACATTATGTTGAGGCCCACAGACTTCTTTATCCATTGTTAAGGACAATACAGCACATGCTTGTACATACTTGAGCATCTTGTCTAAAAAATCAGATTGTTTTGTTTCCACAGCCCACCAGAGAATTCAGAGAAGAGCTGCCAAGGTATGTATCTGCAGAAATAATTTCTATAATAGCATTTTCCCCTCATATACTCTTTCCCTCTCTTCCTTTTACATATTTCAGCTGTCATTGTACTGCTAACAATAAAAGTGGAATAGAGAATTTACAGAGGAGTTTGAGGTCGTTTTACTGTAATACTACTATTTTTCAAAGTATGCAGTAAACCAGGATATTTTTTCACAAGGTCTGGGATGGTCCAACTGGGATTTCAAACTTAGGTTTGACCAGGAAGTTTAAACAGGGACTGTATACTGTTAAATTTCCCAAACAGTTTGTATGTGAGCAACTCTGCATGGTGGATTTTCCAAGGACAAGCCATAGCACACAAGCTGGAGCAGTAGCAGCATGACCACAGCAGTTGTGTATCCTCTCCATGACAGTTTGTCAGTTCATAACTAAATCCTCATTATTAACTAATCTCCAAACACTTTCTGCCCTTGCTTGCACTGCCCTGGCACCTATCACTGTCTCCCAAACCAGAAGGGTTAAAGGAAATACCCTTTCCATCATAGGGATAGTTTTTAGCACTTGAGTCCTAGAAGAAGCAGAGGTTAATTCCCCAGCAGTGCCTGTGAAAATCACACCTGGTTATACCTGTATAGCATCCTCAACTGCTTCCCAGGGCACTCCTTCACATTTTGGCTGCCTTGGTTCCCTGCTAAAGCAAAAAGCTTAATTAAAAAATAAATAAATAAATAAAGGAAGGAAGAAAGTATTTGGGCTTCTGTAGGAAACACTTCTGCAAAAGGGGGCTACAGTGCAGGGAGTGTTGTGCTGCCTATTGTCCCAGTTTGAGCACCTTCAACCAACAACAGTACTTCTGAGCAGCAGAGTGAGGGAAGCACTGACTGCTGGACTGCTGACATTTGTTAGTGCATCCAGCAAACTGCACATCTGCAGTAAACAAAGTTCCTTCTCATGTTTGTAAACTCATAGCATGGAAAAGGTCAGCCAGGATTCAGCCTCCCTGTGCAGATCTGATCTACTGCTCAAAGCACTAATCAAGGGACCTGGTAGAAACAGTCAGAGCAATTTTCTAATTTCCTTGAGTCTCTGCCTGATATATGGGAGAGAGACAAACTAGTAACAAAGTACAAGGTCTAGGCATATGCTCTTGAACAGCAGAATTAATAGACAACATGATTAGTGGAGATTAGTAAATACAACGTGTCCCAAAAATAATCTCTCAAGGGCTCTACCAGCTAAAATTAAACTATTTAACAAGGATAGTTTGTCTACAGCAGCAGCGGCAGATTAAACTGCAGAGTTTGTTGCGAGCTTAAGGGCTCAACCACGCAACCTGTGTTTGCATTGAAATTTAATTCCCTTTTGACGTAGAAGGCTTGGACAAAGTCCTCTGTACCACGTAAACTCTGCGCAGGAAGCGGGCAAGTAATCAGCATGTTGCATAGCCAAGGAAATTCTGGCTGGCCTCACAGCTGGTGGCCATGCCTTGAGCAACCAGATTCAAGAGCTCTCCTAAGCAAAACAAAGACACAGAGGCACAGTCCTTGTCCCAGTGCCAGGGGAAACCATGCAACCTCCTGGCCTCATCAGCAAGATGGGGAAGGCTCTTTAAACAAAGACTTCCTTATGAATCGCTATTTTCTCCCATTTTCTCCTGTGTGAAGTCAAGTCTAAGTGCATAACATATAACCACATGTCATGCTACAGTCGTGCCATTCACAGTACGTCAGATTTTAGCCCTACACACAGATGGCTTAGATGCTCCAGGCAGTACACAGAAGGGTTCTGTGTGCATGTTGAGAGACTGATTCCAGCCTCTCTGTTGGCATATAAATATTAATTGCTTTGGAGATACTAAAACTAACTCTAATAAGGGCTCAGGGAGCTAACTGGTGCTTTATCCAGCCTAATTTTTAGTGACAAGCAGGACACTTGAGGCTCAGCGCACAAGTTAGTCTAAAATATGCCATAACAAGTCCAGTGTAAAGTTTCAAATAATCCATTGGAGAAGTAGTAGAGGAGGCATCCCATGCTACCATCAGCAACCCTGCCTGCCTCAGAACAAAATTTTTGCCCAGGAGGGAAGAGTGGCACCTACCTCCAAGGATGAAAGCCTTTCTAATCCCGTAGTCCATAACCAGATCTTGAGGCTGGTTATGGATATCTTTGCCTCTTTAATTCCACTGCTAAACCATTTGTTGTCTGGGCCCCTGGATTACCCAGCCCCATGTTGCAGGTTTTTATCCCATTGTTTCACCTAGAGCTACCTTGATGGGTCCCTCTGCCTCCAGCAGGCAGCATGGATGCACTTCCCCAAGGACTGGCTGGCTGCACACCTCACTGCCTTGACAGTATCAGACAGCCATGAGGTACTTAACCTCCTTATCCATCTTAGGCCCTCTTGATTTTTTTAAGTGTTTGATTTCATCTAGATAATAAATACTTCTTTTCTTACTGTTTGCAATAAATCCCATGCTACCAGCTGCTTGCACACCTCTGTGTGTCCAATTTCCAACTTTGCTCACACAATATTTTTCTAGTCCTCTAAATGCCCTCTGAGGCTTTACAAGAGAGGATTATTTGCCTGTTTTTAAGCAAGGAAAAATGATAGCAGAGAGCCAAGACCACAAAGCAACTCTGAAACAAACTAGGTCCAATGCTTGGGTCACCATATCAAGGAGGTTGCTGTTGACTTCACCCAAGTGGGGAAGAATGTCTGGTAATAACTTTCCATCCTCTCTGAACTGAATCTGCCTTCAGATCACTTTTTTTGTACCCATCGTACACATAAAGAATGACTGGGCAGCTCACAGAATTAATTCCCTGAGCCCAAGCACTCCTCTATGCAAAGAAGCTGATTTACCCCCGAAGTGAAAGTATTCAACGCAGTACCAGAGAGGAGAGGATCAACATGCCAGACTTACCATCAGCAAGAGAGGCAAGGGAAAAGAAACAGGCGTGAGCCCAGGCATCTATGCAAAATGGCTGGATTTTGTCTGGAAAAAAATTGTATTCATATATCATATTGCCATACCTACTGTGGAAGAAGTTACTTTGATGGAAGAAGTGACTTAAACAGGAAGATTTTAAACGCTAATATTTCCTGACAAGGTGCCAGTAATTACTGTATTCCAATAAAAGCTGTTATTTTTGAACCAGCG
Source organism: Zonotrichia leucophrys gambelii (assembly GCF_028769735.1). NCBI lineage: Eukaryota > Metazoa > Chordata > Aves > Passeriformes > Passerellidae > Zonotrichia > Zonotrichia leucophrys. The sequence continues at coordinate 29,954,076 of NC_088200.1, read as the reverse complement.
CCATGCAAGAGCCTTTCTTTGCATGTCTTCTGCAACTTCTGTCAGCTGTGAGGGGAAGCACATGGTGCCTCTGAGAAGGCTAGCTTGAGATGTGGCAATGTAAATGAAGCACAGAAAGGCAGGTGCCTGCAGGTTTCCCTTGAGAGGCAGCTCCGTTCTGCATCCTTTGTTCTGCTGCTAAAGGAGTGCCTGAGAAGGAAAGGGGGAGTCTTATAAACTTCTACCTGCTCTCTCCTCGCTTTTGCTTAGGCCTCCACAGATGTCACAAGTATCTTTTGAGCCCCAGGAAGACCAAAATTGCCATAAAACAAAGCCAAAAAATGGATGAATGCAAGAACAGCACATGTAAGCAGAATCTTGAAGAATTTTAACACCTAGCACTCAGGCTGCAAAAATGCTCCATTACTGAAGGCAGACATAGGTTCAACAAATATGGGTTTTTTACAAAGGAACAAATTAGATGACTGTGGGTTTCCAGAACATGGCAGGATTTGAACATTGTAAATGTAGGGGACAAGGTAGGTGGCTTTATGGCTTGTATTTTCCTTTCAGCTTCTAGGAGACACCCTCAAGTGAAAAACAGGTCAAAGTCAGTGAAGATTATCCACACAGAGACCTCCAGGAAAAAAAAATCAATGCTCATTCTGGAGTTCAGATTTTTCAGAGATTGAAACCCTTTTCTATGGAAACTTTTTGTGTTTGGGTATTACGACTTGCCAAAAGGGATAAACAACTACTTAGGTAGTTACAGTATTTTTAGACAAAATCAGCTGGATAGCACAAAATCCATGTGAAAACATTCAAAATAGGCCTGTAAAATATTCCCGAGAAAGAAATTGTTAGCTTTGTAATAAACATTTTCCTCTATTTCAATGAATACATTTTTCTAGTACAAACATCAAAATATTTAAATTTTTTTACAAATAAATGTTTTGTCCCAAACATTCTCAAAATATAAAGTAAAACATATTTCAAAAAGAATTTTAAGAATAGTCATAATACAAAAAAATTTCCATAGAGCCATTTCCATCAAGATGTTACAAAATTCAAGGAGCATCAGGAGAATTAATATAGAAAAGCCATATAGACATATAGTCATATAGAGACCCAAAAACTTTACAAAACGTGTTTCTTAAACTTACAGATGTCACACGACAGGTATGCATCCTAACTAGTGAAGTGTGTTCAAGTATTTCCATGCAGACCAACAAACGTGGATACGTGAAAATCCTTACATATGTTACAGGGGACTGCTCACACATATCACAGCTGTTTGATGGGTGTAAATTATATGTAGGAAGCTCAACCACAATCCAGCCTCTAAAGTATTCACAAATAGAACACAAAAGTATTTCACCTTTCCTTATACAAAGAAGCTATCAAATTTTTTTCTCAGTCCTAAAGCCATATTTATTGTGAAGCAAAAAAGCAACACCTAGTCCCAAGTTAGCACTTCAATGTCTACAACAGTTCCTGACAGCATTTGAGCATCCTGAAATGCTCCAGAAAATCAAAAGTATCTACCCAGTTTGGACGTCTTTAGAAATGTCATGTGTCTGCAGGGAAAAGTATTTTCTTCAACTTTGCAGTGGCTATAAGGTCTTTAAATACTAGAATTAATATTGTTCATTGGGTATTGGTTACATCCCCCCACTAACGTTTTATCAGCTGCTCTATAACTGAGCAAGGCATACCAGCAGGCAAGGCCACTGTGCTTTGTACAAAGGCAGCAAGGACATTCCTGTATAAAATTCAGCGTGTTTATGTGGCAGAAACAACTAATCCACACTCCTGGACTTGATTTGGCAGGCAGACTGTTGTTGCTGGAAAGACTAAAAAGGTGTTTTTAATGAATAACCAAGATAAACCAGCACTAAAAATACTATGACAGGGGTTTTTTTCATCTCTGCTACATGATTACATTACCCCAGTTCAAACTCTATGATCTGTTCAGCACAATGAACTAAACTTCTAAAGTCTGTCAGAACCTCCTTTTTTGAGGGAGCAGGAAAAATATTTGTCCTTTGAATATGCACACAGATTATGACATAGTCTACTGCTCCCACATACCTCTGGATATGGAATAAAACCCTCCTTTCTGTTGCTTTTCCTTGATTTCCTCTATATATTGTAGGCAAAGACAAGGAGGGGGAGGGGTAGGGGGAAGGGAAGATTACTTGAGACTACTTACCCCAAATGCTATGGCAGGACCTGTGCACAAAAATCATTACTCAAAAAATACAAACAAATCTGGAAAGCTCTGGATGCAGCCAAAATTTTGTTCCAGTTACATGCAAACATTTCTATAGTATTTCTCATGATCATTAACCTTTGCTTTTACTTCCAGAAAGGTGGTGTGTTTCGCAAGGAAATTATTGTGCGATTAATTATCAGTTACTAATCAAACTGTAAATGGGGACAGGAATCAGCAAACCTACCATGAGATATCAGTTAGACACGCCACAGTTTGCTAGCTTGTCTCGTAAGGAAATTAAAACGCTTTGTCTCTATCAGGATTTTATGGCAGGTTGGTAGTGTGATTCCATAGGTATAAGAGGACACAGGGAGGAAAACCTCTTTTTTTAATCTGCTGAAGATTAATATCTTTAAAAATACAACTAGACAGACTGGTATAAGATTATGAGAAATTTGATAAACAACATGGATCCACATCAAAAGCTTAATATTCCATTTGTTCAACATGTAAATCATGCTGTCTGGGGTAGAGAAAAAATGCTAAGTTCAAAGGAAAAATAAGAACTGAAAAAAGCAAGCCTGTTCAGAGTCATTAATTATGAATTCTCCTGAAGTCTAGTGAAGTGACCCAAGCAATGAACTGAGTGATTAAAATCATGCTTTTTTTTAACTAGAAGGGAAAGTATGAGTAAAATTTGCAGTTTCATCTGTTGAATCTGTTGTTTCACAAAAAAGGTTAAAACCTTGAATTTCTAACTTCGGCTGCAGGGCAGAACTCATTGCCACTGGGACAGAACTTGCCTGAGACCCTGGTGAGAATCTACGTGATGCAAAAGGCCTCCCCAACAAGGATGGATTTCAGCTGGAGCAGGAGATGAAAGGGCATCCACAAGCAGGTTATTGCTGTGACTTGCTTCCCACCCAGCTTCAAAGGGAAGGGCTGTGCTTTGGCGTAAGAAGGGGCTGCTCACAGGCTGCATGGGAGCAGCTGCTGCACTCTGGTACCTCCAGGAGCTTGGATCTAGGGTGTTGGAACAAGAAATCACATCCTCTGTCAGATGGTGGTGAACACCATGGGTTTCAGGACTCCTGTCCCTGCAGCAGGACCCAGCCAACAACTGGGTATTGCTCCAACACCCAGTCTACTGCTCAGCCACAAATACTCTTCCTGTACACTGCCTTTTACATCACACTTTCTTCCTTATATTTTTTATCATCTCCCTCTCTCATAGTCAATCTTCCTACATGAAAAAAACCAGTTTACTTCCTTTCTCTAGGCGTCTGTCCCACCTCTACTTTGGCTGAAATGGAGAGGTGGAGTTGTAGTGTGTGGAAAACAGCATTTGTGATGTTAGCATACCGACACCTAACTAAAAATTCACAATTTATTTCCTTGGCAGCAATGAACAGGCTTTGCAAACACTAAAAGGCCACACTGAAATGCTGAATGACAGGCATGGAAGACCAGCAAGGTCCAGGCTGGTGCAGCCTGCCCAGGGAATGGGCTTCCCTGCTGAAGGGAGGTCAAGTCTATTCCTGTGGGCTACAGACCCAGGGGAGCTTCTGGGACCAGTCCCAACTGGTGGCTTTGTGCTGCCTGTGCTGGCAATGCCATCAAAACTGCCTTCCCTTCTCTGCTTTTACTTCTGGTGCTGACACAAAGTGAGGGAGGGAAATATGTTTTTCCAGTAGCAGTTTTTCAACAGCTAGACATATTTATTTCATTTTAACGTGGACTAGTAATAAAGAGCACCTGTTTTTAACTATGGACTGAGACTGTGGTGGTGGAGAATTATTGAAAAGTTAGACTACTAACCAGCTGAGGTTAAATTAATTTTTATGGAATTCAAAACTGGAAGGCAAAGATACCTACTGCCACAGCTAGCTTATTCATGAGGTAATAGCATTGATGGTAATGGGAAAAGTATTTTTCCCATCCCCAAATTATTTCCTGAAAATCTTTAAGCAGTTGAAGGTAGAATAATATATAACTCTTTTGGGATTCAGTGGTTTTTTCCTACTCTCTTTTCCTTTTCTTTGCCTTCTTTTTTGTTTTCTTCATTATATAAAGCATCAGTTATCAAAATCCAGGTGTTTATCACCCCTATTGGAAAAATATTTTGTAAAGGAAACAAGCAATGCTGGATTCAAAGGTTATCATGCTGGCTCCCTGGTATTCTGCTTCTATGAAGACATACACACCTTAAGTCCACAGTGACAGCCACATGCTTTCAAGAGGACTGGGTAGGGAACTGTACACATTAAGATAACCACAAGAGAAGGTTCTTAGAAAATACTCATTGCCTCCAGAAGCTTTATATAATCACTGGCATAGAGGGAAAAAAACACTGACTTTGTGTAGAAAGTATTTCTGATAATTTGGGATTTACAGACATGTGGAGCCTACCAACATGTGCAGATTTTGTGCAGGGATTCAAACTTCATATTTACAAATATCAGGTAATTTTCACTGCCTCCTTGGGATGATGAGCATTATTACTCCCATCTCACAGATAGAGATCAGAGGATGTTAACTGATAACTGAGATCTTTCTGGTGCTTGGCCTAAATGGTGTGACAGACACTGTAGTGAATAAATGTTTTCAAATGTAAATGTGTTGCTGTGGAGGCAGTTATGACATGAAGCAGAGACCACAAGCAGTCTCAGATGGCAACTCTTTGTTATTGACTTTTATACACTTTCCAATTGTTTATGCTTCTTCTACCCTAACTATTGGCTACAATAAGTCAACATAACACTATTGGTGAAAAGTTACAGTGACTTCAACTAACTTTCTAAAAATACTTCGTCTAGATGCAAAGTTCTCTTCCTTTCTTCTCTTGGTCTCCTTGGTGACAGCCTTGGAGAGAGCTCCTTATAATCTTCGTCTTGCTTCTCAGCTTCTTCTTGCTCCTTTAGCTAACAGGCCTGCTGTTAGCCCCTTCCACATAAATGTCCTCAACAATTTTTTGTCACAGTCTTTACTGAAAACCTTTCTTCCCATACTTCTTGACTGGATGGATGGCAGAATGGGGACTGGGGGGGCAAAGTCCCTCCTGCTGTAAGGTCAGATTCATGACCACCTGAAGAACCTGAATGTAAGTCAATGGGACCTGGTGAGATGCATCCCAGCATCCTGAGGGAAAAGACACCTGTAGGTGCCAAGCCACTCTCTATGTTTGAAAGGTCATGGCAGTCCAGTGAGGTCCCAGGAGACTGGAAAAGGGAAAACATTGTGCCCATCTTTTAAAAGGGTTGAAAGGAGGACTCTAGGAACTACTGACCTGTCCGCCTCAGCTCAGAATATCAGATACTCCTAGAAACTGTGCTAAGGTACATGAAGAACAGGGAGGTGATTCAAGACACCAGCATATATTCATCATGGTCAAGCCCTGCCTGAAAAACCCAGTGGTCATTCTGTGGTAGACTGACTGCATCACTGCACAAGTGAAGAACTGTGGATGTCCTGGTCTTCTGTAAAGCCGCACAACGTCCTTCTGTCTCAACTGGGGAGAGATGGATTCAGAGGGTGAACTATTAGGTGGAAAAGAAAGTGGTTGTACAGTCCCATCCAGAGGCTTGTGGTCAAGGGCTCAGTGTCCTGATGGCCATGAGTGACAAGTGGTGCCCTCAGGGGTCTGTACTGGGACCAGAGTAATTTAATATCTTCATCAGTGACATAAGACAAAGGGATAAACTGCACCCTCAGCAGATTGGCAGATGACCCCCAACTGAGTAGTGCTGTTGACACACCTGAAGGATGGGAGGTCATCCAGAAGGACCTTCAGAAGTGGGCAGATGTGGAGCTCACAAGACCAAGTGCTGGTGCTGCACCAGAGCAGGACAACCCCAGATATCAGCACATGCTGGGGATGAATAGACCCAGAGCAGCCCTGGGGAGATAAAATTGGGGCTGCTGGTGGGTGAGAGGCTGGACCTGCCCCAGCCATGGGCACTCCCAGCCCAGATAGCCAAACGTGTCCTGGGCTGCATCCAGAGCCCCATGGGCAGCAGGGGAGGGAGGGGATTCTGCCCCTCTGCTCTGCTGACACCCCACCTGCAGGGCTACATCTCCTCTGGGGTCACAGCACAGGAAGGACATGGAGCAAGTCCAGAGGAAAGACACCGGGATGATCAGAGGGACAGAACACCACTGTATTGGAGGGAAAAGTTGGGATAATTCAGCCTGGAAAAGAGCAGCTTTTGTAGTGACTTAATTGTGGCCTTTCAGTACATGAAGTGAGTCTACAAGGAAGATGGAAAGGGACTTTTTACTTTTTTATGTAGTAATGAGAAAAGAGGGAATGGATTCAAACTAAAATAGGTTCAGATTAAGTATTAGGAGTAAGCTCTTTCTTGTCAGGATGGTATGGCACTGGAACAAGTTGCCCAGAGAAGCTGTGGATGCCCCATCTCAGGCAGTATCAAAGCCAGGCTGGATGGGCCTCTGGGCAACCTAGTCTAGTGGAAGATGTTTGTGCCCATGGCAACAGTGGGGGTGAGTCTAGATGATCTATAAGGTCCCTTCCAACACAAACCATATTCTGATTTTATGATTCTGTGATTCTGTATAATATTTTCACTCTCCTAAATATGAATCATGATCCATGGCAGCATAAAAAGAGCCAAATAGATAAGGACTCAAGCAAAGAAATGAAAGAAACTAATAAATGTGGTTGAATAAAGATAAATATAAACGAAAATGTAAGCTATTTGCATGGGTTTTGAATTGCATTTTTAGGATGCAGGCATTACAATTCACAGGTCAGATAAAAGATTATGAGTTTAAAATACATAGTCAAAAATTCAAAAGCTGTAGTTTTTTTCAACTGCTCTAATGCAGTCATGTTATACAGTGCAAAGGAACATGGCAGGTATATGTGATATTTACTTCACATGCAATTCCATTTCTCTCATAAATAGTTCTGGTTTAGGATTACCCCAGAGATTTCAGTCAAGGACCTCAGTTTTACGGCTCTTGAAAAATGAATTTTTATTACTTACTATGCATTTAAGTGAACATCTTCTTTAATGCCACATTTTTATAATTGCTACAGCCCTATTCCTCCCTGCAGCAGTTTTCCCAATTTCCAATTAAACCAGAAAATCTGGAAAACAAGAAAACCTGCAGAATTTGGCCCTCTGGGTGTTTCATCTCATCTGCATGATTTTCTGTTTGCCTTTTTATTTTCATATTTCTTTTGCCTTTCAACCTACATTTCTGGCTAAACACTTATCCTTTGAGGCCAGTGCACTGAAAGCCTCTGGATCAGGGACTTAGGGGATGCTGAGATGCTTGTTTCCCGCTGTCTCTAAACCCATATTAACTATACTCAGTGCTGTCCCTCATCTCTACTTTTAAGATTTTGGTATTTTTCCTCTAAACCTCTGACATCTGCACCTTAATTCTGGAGATTTCTCTACTTCCCAGGGAGAGCCAAAAGCAGATTCACGTCACTTCAGGTTGTTGCTTTTCACATGGATCAGCAGAAAAGGAGATACAAGGGCCATCCAGGAAATAATTTTCATCATATACAAAAGACTTTTTCTATTTTCATATTTTTCAAAGAATCTTCTGCTTTCTCTGCTAAAAGAAAGAGAAGGATGCAAACAGCTGCTCTTGCAAGCCAAAATGGAAGGAAAGCTGGAAGCCCAAAAATGCAAAATACAGAGCTTGTTGAAGCTCAGTGTCCTGGTTTAGGGCAAATTTGTGCAAAAACCTCCAAAAGGGGCCCCCCAGAAAGCCAACACACAAGGGCCCTCCCACCAACCAGTTTGGAAAAAATTTCCTCAGAGAGAAGTGGAAAAACCTGCTTATTTAACAGGCAAGGCACTCCCCAGCACACAAAATGAATACAGATGACAAAACTCATTCGCTGCTCTGAAGAGATGACAAATTCAGAAAGTCTCTCCTGTGGGTGGGTGCTCTCTTATCAATCCCTCTGGTGCTGGGAAAGATCACTGCCCAGAGTAGGCCCCAGGAGCTCTCGGTGCTCCCCGAGTCCCAGTCCAGAGCAGGTTTGAGCAGTTACAAGAAAAGGGAAAGAAAAACAGTCCAGCAGAAATCTTCTCTGCCTCAGCTAGCTCAACTAACTAAAAAGCAAAGAGGGCCCTATTCTGCTCCGTCCGTGCTCAGACAACACAGTCCCACGGCAGAATGTGGAGGAGTGCAGTCCCTAATAACAAACTCTGATGCTTCTTCTCCCCACCTTCGCTTTCAGAGCTAGTTTTGAAGGCACAGAATATAATATCCAGCATAAACAGAACACAAAACTGAGAATACAAGCATCATAATGTCACCATAGGACACCCAGATAGCAGCCTTCCTCCTTTAGGACTGGTGTCTCAGCTTTGCTCCAGAGCAGTCACAAAGTGTGGCCATCTAAATTTTGCCTTCCCTCCACATTTTCCTGGGTATGTTTATTGATAATCTAGTTGAGAAGATTGAGTCTGCTATTAGAAGTTCAGAAACAACGCCAGTTTGAGCAGGAGTGCTGATCTGCTGGAGGGCAGGAAAGCTCTGCAGAGGGATCTGGACAGGATGGATCATGGGATGATGCCAATGGTGTGAGGTTCAACAAGGCCAAGTGCCAGGTCCTGCCCAGGCAGCTCCACAGGCTGGGGCAGAGTGGCCGGAAAGGAGCTGGGGGTGCTGGTGACAGCAGCTGAACATGAGCCAGGCTGTGCCCAGGGGGCCAAGAAGGCCAATGGCATCCTGGCCTGGATCAGCAATGCTGTGGCCAGCAGGGCCAGGGCAGGGATTGTCCCTCTGTGCTGGGCCCTGCTGAGGCCGCACCTCCAGTGCTGTGCCCAGGGCTGGGCCCTCACTGCAGGAAAGGCCCTGAGGGGCTGGAGAGAGTCCAGACAAGGGCAATGGAGCTGGAGCAGGGTCTGGGGCACAAGTGCTGTGAGGAGCAGCTGAGGGAGCTGGGGGTGTTTGTCCTGGAAAAAAGAAGGCTCAGGGGGGACCTTATCACTCTCTACAGCTGCCTGAAGGGAGGCTGTGGCCAGATGAGGATTGGCTTCTTCTCCAAGGCAAGCAGTGACAGGACTAGAGGACATTGCCTCAATATGCACTAGAGGAGGCTTAGATTGGACATTATGAAGAAATCCTTCACAGAAAGGGTGATCTTCTATTGGAAAGGGTGCCCAGGGAAGTGGTAGTCACCATCTCTGAAGTGTTTAACCTGTTGGATTCAATGACCTCAGAGGTCTTCTCCAATCTAAATGATTCTGCAATTCTCTGTGATTCAGTGATCTTTCGAGTCTGTCTAAAGGGACTGCACAGAGGCACACAACACGGAAAGAGTCTCCCTGTTACCATTTTGGGAGAGATGAGGGTATCAAACTCATTCTTCACATTAAAAAGACATACCTGCTTTCAGTAAGTGCAGGCCAGTATGTTGCCACAATGTCTGCTCATTGCAATAGATGTCTAAAGGAAGCCAGTGCCAATTTCTAGAAAGACATTGGCACTAGTTGTAACAAAAAGAGCACATTAATACAGAGAAGTCCATTAGTAGAATGCTCGTTCCAAAGTTTTGTTCAAAGGAGGGTGTGTGTCTGTCTCTTCAGCATCCACACCTAGCAACAGGTTTCCTATTCATTTGCTGACTTTTCTCTCCCTATCCTTCTGCATCTTTTGTCTTGTCACTTTTCTCTACTCCACTTTCCCTAACTTTATTGAAAAGATGACTTTATTTTTTAAGTAGCAGCTGAAAACATTTTTCTCATACTGGATCCTTAGCAGTGCATCATGGTGATGAGAACTGCATGGGACATAGCACCAGACTTGAACCAGTCCTGCCTGTCCCCCAGACCCTGGAACTCAGAGGAGTCCAGTCCAACTTGTAGCTCTGGCCATGGTTCAGTCCTGTGTTTTTCCAATCACATCTTCCTGACCAGCACTGTCTACTCACACATCCTGCACGTCACACAATCTCCACACTTGCCCTTCACAATGTCACACGAAGATAAGACAGGAAATTTGCCCGTGTGCCCCTTGCACTTTTGTATCACAGACTGCACACCCTGTCTGCTTGCTCCCTGCATCTCAATTTTGTTACCTCTTCTACCTAAGCTTGGGCGTTTTTCATGTGACTATCTCCACTAAAAACAACTAACATTGCTTTGCAACAAAAATACCTCTTGGTCCTCCAGAATTTCATGCCATGAGGCAACAGAAGTTGCCTCATTCCTATCCTAAATTTCCACTCTCTCCATATACTTGCCTACCTTTTCTGTTGTTTGTATCATATCTCATAAATTGAAGCTGGAAGGTTGTAAGAACAGACTTCTGCCTAAGCTGCAGGCATTCCTAAGTTAATTTTACTTAGTACTAGAGAGGCACATGTTTTTTATTAGATTTTTTGAAGTTGTTTTAACTCTTAGAAAAATAACTCAATATTCATTAAAAAAACCCAGTAGCTTAAAATGATTACTACCATAGGAGCCAAAATACAGTATCAGCAAATATGACTGAAGTGCACAAGGTAATATGATTTATAAGCCTCTGTAATCAAAAAGATGGATCATTATTCTAGAAAAACTATTCAGCAAGTGTTTGTTTATCAGAGCTTTTGGAGGGCATACTAGTGAAACCCTACAAAACTAATATTTTTCATTTCCAATAAAACAATTACCCTTAAACATACACATTTTCAGCAGTGTCCATTGCTTCAAAGTAATTATATCCCAAATTACCTTTATACTCTACAATACTCTAAAATTATATACTATTATTCCCTGAATGTGCCTAGATCTTTCAAAACATGACTCAAATGGAAAGTCCTTCAGCTCCAAAAAATTAATCCCAATGTTACTGTTAAGCTGCATGAGAACAAGGCCTTTGCTGCAACAACAACTCATTTGGAATTTTGTGGGGTTTTGAGAAAAAATAGATGTTGAGGCTTGTAATCAAACTTCAATTTAGAAAACTACACTTGAGTAGGTAACTGCATACAGTGTCTGACAAGTTATGCTATACAGGAACATACACAGTTTTCACATGGAATCCTAAGAACTATCTAATTCTTAATCCCTATATTAAACCCATTTTTTTAAAAGCAATATTTATGGGTAACTTCTAGGAAACATAGCCTACAAATGCACTGAGCATAAATTTTGTACTCACACAGCTGAGGAGCCATCACAAAAGGGAAGCCGTTCTAGAACAATACCATGAATTTCAGACTTTCAAGGACAGTACTCAGAACTTTAATTCTATTGAAATAAAAACTCTGTTTTCTTATAGATAATTTTTCATATAATACTAATGTGAAAATAATACCATAAAAAATACAACAAATCTCGTCAACGGCCCTTGCTGAACATTTCCAATATTTAAAAAAAAATTAATACAGTTAGATTAGAGTTTTGGCTGAAAAAATGTATCAGACAAAGCTTTGGCACAAGAAAAGTCAACTCAGAAGCAATGTATTTTCAAACAAATTTGAAAAGGCAATATTATACATACATGGGTCATTTTTAGATTATGGAGATGTAAAAAAGCTGGTTTTTAACATCTGCTTTCAGTTCTCAAATGTAAATTCTTTGGGCTTCAATTGAAAGCAAAGGCAAGACATAAGACGTATATACAGACCAAGCTACTGGATTAAAAAATTTTGTTATCAGAAGAATCCGTAGACTGGAAGTTTCACAAAGATATCTCTTTTGTCTCCTCTGTTGAGTCTATGCAGCTCCTTAAGGGGAGAGCTGCACTTTGGCAAAAAACTCATTTGGTAATTTTCAGACAGGACACTGCAGACTTTAAAAGCTTAATTCCCCTCTCCCCACCCTACTCCCATGCCTCCTGCTTAGGAATCTGACACAAGGGCTAGGATGGATGTGACTAACTCCAAGGAAAGTGACCTCAGTTTTGCACTATTGCCCATGAGGCAGAGCTGCAGAGGTGCTGACACCACTGTGCTGTCATGCAAACCAACCTGCTCAGGGTTAAAAGCAAACCAAACTGCAATGCAAGAAGAAACATCTGCCACAGCCGCTGGGTGCTTTAATCCCACTGCTGAGACCCTGAGATGGACCAACATCACCTGAACAGGAAGAGGTCAGTAGCTGAAGGGCCAACGCCCAGGCATGATCCAGATCTCTGCAAAAGGTGCTGTGCTGCAGCCTAGCAGAGGTGAGCAGGAGTGCCTGATTTAATGATCCATTTGTTCATTCTAAAGAGAACAGGCAACAATTTTGCCATCTTTACAGAGTTCATCCTGTAACCCCCATGCTATACCCCATGAGTGATATCACATTGCTACTTTCAGCCCATTAGATGTAGTTAAATGGGAGACATCACAGGGTTCAAAAAGGAAAAACTGATAAATGAAAGATATTTCACTCATGCAACACTATTTCTGTACAGAAAGTATAGGAAACAATGATAAATTTCAGTGGCATTAAACATCAAACAACCAGCTGCTTATAGCTCCAACTTCCCTCGGCTGGTGATGAGCCTAAAAGCTTCCATCTTATTCCATTTTGTTTTCAGGGGCACCTTGCAATTACTTCCCTGGGTTATATTTCCTTTTTTTATAGGAGACTGGGCTATGTACCTGCTTATCTTTTTCTGCTTCATTTTGTATGGTCATGGATTTTCAAGAATCGTTGCTATGCAGAGAGAAATGTTTCTGGGACTGCCAGAGCCATTCTGGGAAACAGAACTCTGTCATTCTATCTGACCACATAACTACATTTCTGTGATGTTTCAACAGGCTGCTAGCAGTGCTTCTAAATAGTTTAAAAGCAAAATGGAATGGAAACATCTCAGAGAAAATGGCTGAGAGAAAAGGTCAGTAATTTCCTTCTTAGAAGTCTCTGCAAAGACTGAGATGTTGCATTATATATTGATGACTGTTTTCTTCTACAAATTCTCCCAGAATCCTAGAGGTAACTAACGCACCATGATATAACAGCTGATGCCACCATCCAATTCCATCTTTTATTAAGTCAGGCTCTTCAATTAGTGTAGCTTGAAGGTCTGTAGCATTTAAACAAGTCTTTTTTTTCTTTCCTTCATCTATATCACGTTCCCTTTTTGAAACAGTTACTTGACATTTTAGGAGAAAATCACCCCAGAAGATAGACAGCTCAGCAAGTGTATCTAGCTGTGAAAAGAGACCACCAGAATATCAACCCACACTGAGACATTTTGTAGGAACACTCATATAAGGATGATATAAGGATGAGCTCATCTAAGGATAAGCTTATAATTTGGTTTTGGTTTTGCTTTTCTTTCACCTTTTGAATCGCACAAATTCATGCAAATCAAGTTCCTTGTACTTTATTTAGTCCTTTATAGAAATAAATTTATGTTGTACATGTCAGGAAAAAAAAAATACCCTTTAGCTACTGTTATGTATTTGGTTATCACTGATGCGTTACAAGTTAATGGATTTAATGGGAATGGCAAATTATTCTTGAAATAGATATCAAAATTATCACCAGCCATAAAGTACTGCAGGAAAATGGGAAAATCCATGTCTCCAGTGCCAGAACATTAAGGGATTCTGAGGGAAAGTGGCAGTTCTCTGTCTATCCAAATCCCAGTACCATAGATGCTGGTCTCACTGAGACCAGAAGTAGTTCTAGGAGGTTTCTGTACAATTAACAATTTACATCCAAAAGCATTTTAGCAGATTAGTGGGAAGTCGTTAGCAAGGAATTCCAGTAATCTATGAAGAGATGGGGCACCTTCATATATTCTTCTTATAGTCATGGCACTGTCCAGACAAAAAAAAAGGCACAAAAAAAATGTTTTCTCTGCAATGCCTGAGTGTGAGAAAATGTGTCAAATGTTTCAGTGAGTCTGAAGAAACAGGAAGAACTGCCAGTAATGTTCTGCAACATTAATTTTCCATCTCCAGATCCTGAACTTTCTGGATATGTGTCAATACTTCCATCACACCAGATCTGACACATTAAGGGAAGAATTATTGAAGCTTCAGACTATGACCTGTAGGCAAAGCTAACACTAGGAAACAATCTCCAGGAAATATAAGCTTGCAACCATTCTCATGTTCAAAGGAGAACTTTAAAAAAGGGAGCCAGGAACTGGTTTTAAAGCTATTTTGTTCAGTTAATTTTTTCTTCAAGTCTCTTCTGAAGTAATCACCTGCTGATGCTGCCTTCCACTGGCATGCAGGTCTTTTGCAGTAGATTTCAAGTCGTAGCTGCAAAGGAGCAGTATCAGAACCAAGAGGAGTGTCTTCGCAAATTCGGTCCCTATGTAGGAGTAAGATCATTAACCACCAAGTAATGAGGAGCAACTATACACAGATTGATGTAAACAAGTGTATACTTGCTCGAGAAGCTGCCTAATATTGTCACAGTTAATGCAGTCAGGAAGATTTCTAGGAACAAAATGGGATTAGGCAAAGGTGTGACAAAGCCTAAGTACCAGGAAAGCTCCCAAACAAGCTACCCCCCAAGGTGCTATGAAGAGCAGCATACAGGATTGGAAGAGATGTTGAAAACTGGAAAGGTTAAAGATTGCAGCATAAATTGTGCAGAAAGAAGGCTGTTGTCTGAACTGTCTAAATGACAATGCTTTTGAAGAGAGACATCTCAGCAGGAACTGGGCTTTCCTACAAACTTGGTTCTAGTTGCAGGTTTGAGATTTGTGGCACAGAGCATCACTCTACAATACACCTGCAAAACCTGCCAAACCAGAGAGGCCAAAATAGACATAGCACTATGACACCCTGAAGGCAGAATATGGAGGGCCTCTGCTCCCCAACAACCCAACATGAGGCAACGGCCCCTCAGGTGTCCCTGCTCTCTGAACACTGCTGGCAAACACTGCTTCCTTTAGGTATTAGGGCTTTTACTCAGACATCTGTTTCAGAGACATTTGGGATTTGTCCAAGTCTTGCCATCTTTGCTGCTCCTTCAAGCACACACCAATCCATTGAAGAAAAATGCCTTAAAATCTGAAAGGTTTTTGTCATGGTACTTACTGTTTGAATGTTAATTTTATTCCTCTTCATAACCCCTACAAATTCTTTCTAATATTTCTTCTTGAACTTAGTTTCCTCTAACCCATCACTCTCTTTCCTTCAACTCTCAAAGTATTGCTCTTCAGAACCTTCTTATTGGGAATTTTTAAAAAATATCCCCTGAAATTTTCTAGTACAAAGCTCAGACTACAATAACAATCAGAAATTTGTTATACTGTGTATCTGAGAGCAAGTCCCCCTTCTCAACCCAGCTGCTGCTTTGCAGAATGACATTACTTAAACTTGAAAATAGTGGGAGCACAGCAAAGATTGCCAAACATGCTGAAAAATATTTTGAGATTTATCTGTGTAGACATGGTGGTATAAATATTGGCACCTGGTTGAGCAAACTGATAAAGTTGTATGGATAGTAATTCCTCTTCCCATTTCATTATCTCTGCCATCCAAAGCTGAGACACCCCTCTGAAAAGAACAAAACATTTTATCCTGGAGTACAAACCCAACACCTATCATCCATGAAAAATTCCAGGATTGTGGATAAGTATCAACCCTGTCAGGTCTTTACCCCTAACCCACCTCTGGCCCCAAAAAAACTCTTGCAGGCTATTTTCCTCCTTTTTATGAGGTAAATAAAACAGAGACTCAGGTGTACCACTCTAGAGACATAACAGGAGGACGAGATGAAAAATGCAAGGGACACCTGGCCCTACTTATGTAAAGTACCCAAAGACAAGGCTGCTTCCATAATCATTTCTCTGTTCTTTTTACCATGACACCATTAAAGTTCAGATGGAATAAGATGTGATGACATGTCAGAGGCGGGCTAGCAAGAGAGCAGACATTAAATAAGCTGCAATATTGCTAAAGCCACATTGGGACACACTGCTCAGCTCCCATCTTCAGACAGACACATCCACAAAAGGGAATATATGCAGCTGCAAGACACAGCAGTGGAAGTTTGGAAAGCCCTTGCTGGGGCCAATCAGCCCAGGGCAGGGACTCCCTGCCCACAGGCAGGAGCTGCATCAGACCTCTCCCGAGCTCTGCCCTAAAGATCTTGACAGCCACATTCAACTCTGACAGCACAGAGGCAGATTAATATTTTACCATCTCATGTGGAGACAAAATCTAGTCTGGCTTATAAATACATTATTGAAAAGACATGTTCTTTATGCTAGAAGAAAAAGAGCCAGTGTTTGCTGAATCAACTTGAAAGGCCTGTCCCAAAATGACCTGAGCTATGAGACCCAAAACATTGCTCCAGCTGCCTACTGGCACTGCAAACATGGTTGCTGGCATGGCTTCAAACCAGCCCAGAGACTCAGGAGAAAGTCCAGCATTTGTTGGACTCAATGATTCTAAGGGTCTTTTTTATGGTTCTATAAATGGTTCTGTATTTCTGTGATTTGGGAAGAGCATAGAGTGAGTTGCTTTCACCATTCCTACTCATTCATAGGAGGCAGGAACACTGCCATGTTTTGGCTTGTTTTATGTAGTGTGACCACCTCTACCATCCATTGAGAGCTAGCATAACTTAAAAAAGCAACTGTCAACAGAAGCAAACAAAACCAGACAGAGAAGAGACTGTAATGTAAGGGAAAAAACTCATCTCAAAAGTCTCAAATACCCTCAAAATAATAGTTAAATGTGTGATGGCTACTAACACCAGTAGCATAATATACAATCTTTTCTTAAAAGAATATGGAAGCAAGATCCACTAAGCAAAAGCAATGTTCCACTTTGGCAAATTCCTTTCTCTTAAAGAATGGATGGACAAGCTCTCTCACATAGCCTTTACCTAACAGTGTTCTCGCAGGTCTTACCAGCATATGGTGAGAAATGGCAGGGATATATGCAATGGGAGAAATTTGCAAACACAGTACAGACACAAGGCAGAGTACTATTTTAATTTGTAGTATTGCAGGACTTGCAACTGAAAACATGAAAGAAAAGTACAGCTCGCATGTTGGTAGCGCCCTTGAGGGAAACAGCAGAACAAATTACAAATACTGGTCAGCCAAGCTTATAGGTTCCCCAGAAACAGCAAATGGTGGTGCAACCAGGAAATGCCTGACCTAGCTGAACAGCCAGATATGGCTTTACTGTGTATCATAGACCGTGAAAAGTAAAATATACATAGTCATGGAATTATTCAAAATGGAAAATATCTTGTTATGTAATTTAGTCAAAGCAAAGACAATATTTGGCCTGGCAACACCAAAAGACCATATTCACTATGATAAATATTTGAGTGTCAGATCCAAAATAGCAGTTACATGTTATAAATTAATCATACCTACTAATATCACCAGAAAAGTGACAAGATCATATTTAGATGAGTTACCTACTTTGTGAATGAAGACTAGAAAATTACCTGTCTTGTGAAATCCAAGTTCTGTTTCTCCAAGTCAGTGTCCCCACCATCATTTCTACATCCATCACAGGCAGAATCACTGTTTGCATGAACAGGAGGAAGCTTCCCATTGAGACATCACATATCAGCTGAAGATCAAGGCATCTCTTTTCCAAAACTATCCTTGACTTCCACCTTGGTGCATTGGTGTCAGATGCTGCCCATACAAGAATGCAAGTAGCATTTGTACCTGGGTCCTGGTCTTCTGTAGAAATATATCAGAAGGAATAAACAAATGCAGAACACCTTTTTCTTCTATAATTTTGTATTCTATACTCCTTGCCATGAAATCTCCTTCAAAAAAGGATCTTTACCAGTTTATTTAGTCATTTGCAATCAAAGAATCTTATTTTCATGTTTATGAGAAATCATGAATAAGAAGCTTGAGAGTTATCCAATACAGACACCCTGTAAACTGGATTAATTTCTCAGTAACCTCATTTTGCTTTAATGTCGATATACTTGAGACTTGTATCATATTTGGCAAATTATGTTGCTTTTTAACAAAATTAATGATAAGTAACCACACCAAGAAAATCCATAACATAACTGTGACTGAAGTCTCTAAAAACCTTATCTCATAAAAGCATATTTTTAATAAATACATGTTTTCATAAGTCTTCATTAATCCTCACTGTTGACATTCCTAGAATAGAGGAGACCAATGAAAAAATAAAGCCTTACGAAGTACTTCTTTTTGGTTTGCATTAGCTGGGAAAGATGTTCCAGTGGGACAGAAGGCTAAATCATTATGAGAACTGAATCATTCAACTGATTTCAACTAGTACTGAAATTAACTTTGGCTGCATGGCACAATGTCCTTTGATGAACATTCAAACCAATGGAGAGTGGGATAACATTTAAGAAAAAAGCCCTTGCCAACAATATCAGTGGTCTCCAATGTCCCAGTCCACATAGATAAGATCAAAACAGCTATCAGTGTTCTCCAAAACAATCTACAAATAAAAACATATTAACTTTCCTTCAGCCTTTAATTCTCTTCATCTAGTCCAAATACTCATGACAGATCTAAGGGCAAGGAGCAATGAACACAGGTTTTATTTTGGTTTTTGTTTTGTTCTATTTTGTTTTGTTTTGTTTTGCCGTCCCATCCTGTAAGAGAAAGGAACTGGAACTGGGATCAGTTAATCTCGGGAGAATTCTGTCAAAAAACTGAGCCAACCACCACCCTTTCTATCTTTTCTATATAATTAGTATCATTTTCATTCAAAAATGTCTTAGCTGTAGTTGTATATTTCTCCAAATTGGATGTAGCTATCACTTAGAACATGGTAAAATAAACAGTAGCTGCTCTAGAGAAATTATCTTCTGAAAGGTACACAGGCTAATGTACATGTTCTTAGTTTAATGTACCTGCATGGAAAGCCAGAAGAGAAGGTTTACATGGGAATTTGGTAAAAATTTCTACAGAAGCACTGTATCTGAAGCAATACATACAAAGATGAAAAAAAAGCTGGTTAACTTAAACGGGGAACTTTTGGTGCAGGGAAAAATTGTTTGGCTTGAAATGGAGTCATTCCTGCTGTAAAGGAACAGCCTCAGGGAGATACCATGGGAACTAACAAGGAGAAGAGCTACTTTAAAGTGCAGTTAAGGTCCCAGGGAATGCATACATAGCCTTACCCAAGCATGAAGTTAAGTGCCTCTGTCTCTCCAAAATGAAGACAGGTATTGATGGGACAAGAGACCTCAGTGGAAATGGCACAGAAGTACCTATGGAGAGATCCATAGTTGCAGCTGCTGTTACTGCTGCAGCTGCTGTGATCAAAATAGGGAATGAGGAACAGATTTATGTACATTTCTGTTGCAGAAATCTTAACACACTCTTTTTGTTAACTTAAGCTCCAGAAATGTGCCTGCATGGTGATCTCAGTTCACCCGTAAATTGGAGGGGGGTGGAGGGTTATGAAAGCAATGTCCTACAGAGTTACATACTGGCAGCACTACAGTCCAGTGCAGACACTTGTCAAGCCAAGCCGTATTGGCACAGAGCAGCTGGAGCCACATCCATGCTGCCCAGGCTGGCTGGGCTCTGCTGGGAAGGTCTCACAATCCTCACAGGAAAGAATGGACAGCCCAGTGTGTGACATGAGACAGGGCCTCTTCTGCAAGCACAAAAATTCAGCCCAGGAGGAAATTACCTTTTTTTTTTTTTTTTTGAGGGGGGAGAGAGAGAGACTATTTAAAGAGAGTGTAGTTTCTAACTGGTGATAATAGCTCCCTGCTGATAAAAGCTATCTCTGGCATACTGAGCAGATGGCAAAAAGCAACAACAATCTGTTTCTCCTCATTTTATCCTTATGTGTCCACCATAGCTTAGAAAAGCTGGAGCTTCTTTTACAGGTGAAATTTAAATACATTTTTCTTCTTTGTCCTTTTCTTCCCCCTCCTCTTCCAAACACACTACACAATGAATTCCCTCCCTCTAGTTAACTATACATTATTTCCAACCACATAGAAATGAAATTACAAGCTGAAGAAAGAACACAAAAAAGAAGCCAAGCTTTCATAAAAGAAGGAAAAGGGCTGGGAGAGGAAATGGTATGTACATTGAGTGTGCCTGCTGTTTCTCAGCTGGGAAGTAGAGGAAGAACACAATGTACAATTTATTCCAGAAATTGAATTATCTGCCTTCTTCTCACACCACAGTTGTTCATAGACACAGCAGTGACTGCGGATACATTGTGTAAATACATTGTAATCCTCCTGCTCACTGAGATTTATTCACCCCAGATTGTTACAAGTCCAGTGCACGGTCAGCCATGCCAGAATCTATCTAGCAATGATTCCTGAACTACATCTGGTTTGTTTGCAACAAATCTCTCACATATGTGCAACATACCCTGTCAAGAAAATAAAATTAATTAAACTAATTAATTAATTAATTAACTAATTAATAATTAAAAGTGGAAACATCACCTTGTTTAGCTGTTGAAAAACACTGACATGAAGACAAAACTATGTAAAAGAGTCCTTGGACTTCCTTAAGGCTAGGAATTCCTTCAAACTAAAAAATCACAGAGAATAAAAAGCCAAGCCTGTACAGAAAAAAAAAATAGAAGTGATGTAAATAATGTGCTATTCATCCCTTTCTAGGGAATAGCCTCACTTCTGTCCGGTTTATCTCGGCTGTTTGAGGGGCTTGGAAAGGCCCACGGTGGCCTTGGGGCAGCCCGCGTATCGAAGGACGAGAAGAGGCTTCAGTTCTTCTTTCTGGTTTTATGTTTATTAATTGTTTATCTAAAAGATGTTCTTTCAGCCACCAGAGATCTGCTCAGCAGTCAGCCATGGGCACACTCTGTCTCTGCCCTCCCGGGCAGCTACGTATCTTTATACCCTTTATTACGTATACAATATTTATCATTTTTCCCCAATACCATCTATTGTTATAACTCGGTGTACTCTTAGTAATAACCAATCCAAAGGTGCCACCGTGGCCAAAGAAGATGGAGGAGAAGAGGAAGAAGAAGGGGGACAGGACACACCCCAATTCCTCCATCTTACTCCTCTAAACCCCCCTGTACATAAATCCTAAACCTTGTGTCTCACTCTCTAATTAACTAATCCCTTCACCATTCACCCTGTGAAGCCCTCATCCTTGTCGTCTCCTGTGTAGGGTTAAAGTCCAGCTACCAGACACTTCTGGCAACATTCCAAGACTCCCGAGACCCCTAAGCTGGTCTCGGAGGCTCAGCATCTCAGAACTGAGATCTTGAGATCCGACAACTTCTATCAGGAGAAAGAAGCCTATTCACTTACAGAAGCTCTGAATCATTTGCAGAGAGAAGGAGGGAGCTTTTCAGGCCTGCTTTCTAATACCTTAGAACTTCTACCTGTGGAAAAGGTACTGAAGAGTATTTCTAAATATTTCAAATATGTCATGAGAGTTATCTGAAAACAGTTATGTTTTCATGCAAGTCATTTTATAAATCAGTTGAGAGCACAGCCTCTCTTAAAGGCACAGCAAGTTTCTCATGTGCCACAGATTTTACCAGAGAAATAGCCTATATCCCAGGCTTTGCCAGTTAGTACTCTGGAAAATAGGAAAATATTAAGAAAGAGGAAAATTGTTTGAAAGCTGTTTTGTGTCTCAAAAAAATTATCTAGGTGCTTGCTCTCAGCAGAATTTGGGTTTGACAACCCAGTCATAAGGCAAGAGATTGACTTTGGAGTAGAGACAGGAAGAATGGGGCGAGAAGAAGGACATGGGAAAACTCTGGGGAGAAGGAGTCAGAAAGCCTTCATTGTCCCATTGGCAGAGCCATGTGTGCTCACCTGCCCTTCTCTCTGTCTTGCACAAATCAGGATGCATGGCAGTGGCTCAGTGATGCAGGCAGCACTGCTGCCTCTAACAGCCTGCTTCTCCTAGTCCTGGAGCCAGGTGCCATGTGGTTGGTTACACACAATATCCAGAGATAGGACT
This sequence comes from Zonotrichia leucophrys gambelii, assembly GCF_028769735.1. Lineage (NCBI taxonomy): Eukaryota > Metazoa > Chordata > Aves > Passeriformes > Passerellidae > Zonotrichia > Zonotrichia leucophrys. Next base: position 29,932,055 of record NC_088200.1, on the reverse strand, counting down.
AAAATCTGGGAAGAACTTCAACAGTGTAACTACATTTTTGCTACAGCCTTAGGTATGAAAAGCTTTTCTCACAGTGGAGTAATAGCAATACCCTAATTCCAAGCTGTAAAAGTGTTTCAGTGAACTGTAGCCTGCTGTTCAATACCGAGCTGCCAGTATTGCAGTGTAACTGTACCAGCTAATAATGACATGCAAAATGAAGCTCGTCTACTGAAATTTAGACACCTAAAGCACTACTCATGCTTGACCATTTTCAGTTGTTTTCTTCCACTGATGATAAACAGAGCTCAAATTGACCTGCTGAGGTGTGGAGACCTGTGCACGTGTCCAGATCACCAGACAAGTGTTGCCCAGTTGATGCTGATGCTGCAGCAGTCAATATAAACATAATTTGCCTGATCTGATGTTATGTGCTAAACAATCCTTATGAAAAACCATACAAGTAGTGATTAAGCACAGCTAGTACTTTTCGCAGAGGTATTATCATTTTGAAATAAGGACAGTACTGATCTGACATCACTGAAGGCAGTGCAGTGAATTATGAAGGGATGGCTGTACTATCCTTTCAAAGACACAATTGTCAGAGAAGGTGATTATTACCTTAGAAATTATATATGCTAAAGCTTTTCCACAGCAGGTACTTTTTGCTAAAAACAGAGCAATGGAAGTTTTAATGGCTCACATTGTATTAACCATCAAAAAAAAAAAGGAAAAAAAATACACAGCTCCAGATAGAAAATAAAAGCCAATGATTGCACATATGTTTTCTTTCGATTTCAGATAGTTAAGTAATTTCTGGATTTTTAATGTATTTATCTGCTCTCTGGTTTTAAAATCTTTGTGGGGAGCATGAGGGATAAGGAGACCACCTTGTAGTAAAAAAATCTATCTATCTACATTATCAGAGGTTTACAGGGGAATGGAAAGGAAGTAGTCATATTTGGCAAATTTAAATACATTTTTAAAATTATGTAGTTTCTACTCAAGACTTGATTATTAAAGAATTGCAAAAGTCTTCTGTTATGTAGAGATTCTGCCTCAGTGAATCAGGTGAAATTGTACCTGCTGCTTGCTCCTTAAATTCAAAGTAAATTCCCTAAGAAAAATCCTGCTAATGTGGATTTTGAAAGGCAATTTGAGAGATATTGACATTGCTCATCTTCCTGCTTGATGCACTCACAAGAGCCAGGTTTGCAGAGAAAGACATTCATCACTTTCTGTACTCTGGGAGAGGAAGCAAAATATCAACAAGAATATTTGAAAAACGTGACTGTTCCAAGTAAGTCACAGTGGGTGGAAAAGTGTGGCTTGAGAAGGAAAAAGAGCCACAAACTCACATTATCTGTATGGATAAGCATGGATTGACATGGTGAAAAGTATGTGCACATTGTGGAAAAAAACCCATTATCATGTCCCATCCTTTGCAGCTCATGAATCCAAAACCAAAAATAATGTATAGGTTAGTCAGAAAGAAAACTAAATCCTACACACAGAAAGGAAAGGGATCAAAAAAAGTTAAAAATATTTTTTCAGAACTTCATAGTTCAGTGCACTCTCCATTTTTCAAGAACAAACCATGAACTGAAGACATACAAGTTTCAGTTGTGTTATTCATTAATCCAAATGTTCCTGAGCATGTTCTTTTTTAAATTTCATAAATCTTCCATTAAGTGTTTTGTACCCCAGAATGAATGATCCTTTTGAATGATTTATCTTTGTCATTGCTGCAAACCTGACCTATTCAGCTTATCTACTTTGAAGCTTCCTTAGGACTAATCAGCTGTCTCACTTCAGTGTCCCAAAACCCCTTGTTTTGTCTTCCTTTCAGGATTTTTTAAATGACTAGAAAAAGCACAAAACTCAGGAAGACAGATAAGACTTTAGAAGGCTATAAAAACAGTGAAAGTCATTAAACCTGTTAATCAACACACTACATGCACATGGGGGAAATTATTTTTGATAACATTGTGGTAATTTTCCCAGAAAATGAAAGAAATAAAAGTGAAAGATACCTGTTCATATTAATAAATAGAGTCTTTGTAATTAGAATCTGCTGCTATAGCATTTACTCATGCCCTGTAAGACTGGCCCGCTGTCCACCACATGTAATGCAACTACACCTATCACAGGGTTAACCCCATTATTTGGATGTAGATAAAAGCATAGACAGGGCCTATTTAGGTCATTGGACAACTCATTTATTCAAAAGTGAAGAACACATTTGAACCACAGACAAGTCTATGAGTCATGTCTAAAAGCCTGCTTTTATGGACCACGATCATCAGCTTGTACATGGAGTGGTCCCTAGAAAATTCACAGTTTAAGAGCCACATTGATAAGCATACTTCCTGCTGGATGAGACAAAACAGACTTTTCATCTAAATCATGATAAGGTTTTCCAGAGGCCTTTCACAATCTCCATGGCTTAGAAAAATTAAGCACTGTATGATTTTTGTGAAGAAGTGCTCAGTGTACAAGCTAGCTACAAAAAGGAATTAATGCTCCTAACTTACAGGATTTTCCTGAGATTATTGTTTTTTCTACAAAGCGGGATCAAAGTTCTTGTCACAGCAAAGTTTTTCAAAGGAAAGCTATTCCCATATAAAATCTCAGCTTTGCTGGCAAGGAGAACACTGGTTCCCAATATAGTTTTAAATTATTACACTCTAGCTGAGACCCAAAACAGGGTCTCACCTACCAGCAGTATCACTGAACAGACTGTAAGAGGTGTTGTCTACCCCAAGGTCTCATACACCAAGTAGAAAACAAGAATATTGCATGCATTTTTCACTTTTATTTAAGTATATATAGATATATGTTTCTTGAATCCTCTTTTTTTTTTTCATATTTTGATGACTTGATTACCTAAATAACTATTAATCATCTATAGACTGCAATATTTTATTTTCCGGCTAAAATCACTACTGCTCAGCTTATGGGAACATGAATGAAAATGGGCAAGAGTGTTTCATTCAGGTGCACACTAATATTTTAAACAGAAATATAAGAGAGAATTGAAAACTTAAACATTATCATCATGATGAACATGGTAGATGGTGTGTAATTAAAAAGTGGGGCTTGGCAACTGACTCCAGGCAGCTCCTGAATACACAGTGTTGCATATTTTATGAAGATGGTGAGTCTGCCCCAAAACTAGAGGCATAGTCTTCAGAATTGCCTCAAAGTTATGAAAGCAAAAATCTCTCTAAACAGAATGAAAAAATAAGTAAATTGCAATTGAACATATTTCTACACCTACAGAAAAGGGAAACCACCTGAAAATTACTGGTATGTGATTGTCTTTCACATTCACTTTCCCTCTCAATTCATATTCCTTTCTACAAAAATCCTTACATAAAAAAACCATGAAATATAGAGCTGACAGCTTAGCTCATTTGCCTATTTTTTTTCCTCAAAGCAGTCAATACTTTTCCTTTCCATTCCAACCTCAGAGTGATAGTGCCAGTGTGTGGGTGTTCAAGCAGAAATACTATCACTTGTTCAGCCCTTTAAAATATCATTTCTGGTGTATAAACAAAACAAACAAAGAAACTAAAATAAAGGGTAATTGCTTTTCTTGCCTCTGTGTGCTGCAGCAGTTTCTTCTTCGACGGAGCCTGTATTGAGTGGCTGCTCCTCAAGCTTGGATGGAAAGGTTTCTATTCATAATTTTATCCTTCTCTGAGTTGGATTATATTACTGACAATTACAGTCAGAAGGATTTTTGACCACTATAAGAGTAGAACAGACAAGATCAAAAATGCTTCTTTTTTTTCTCTTCCTTTTCATTACCTTTGTCATACTTTGTTAAGTATGCAAACATGTTCTGGAATAATAACCGTCTAGCATTAAATTGCAAATTTTGCTACAAGTGTTGACTTCTCTACTAATAGGTTGTAACTCATGAAACCACTTCTTTTCCTGCTGCAAGGAACTATTACAGAAACAGTGAAAAAACGCCTAAACCCTGCTAAAAACAATCCAAATTTTAAATGTCTACCAAATTGCACAAAGGTATAGTCTCCAGACCATACAATGACTTGCACTCCTGCAGCATGGCTGCAGCTTATTTCCTGCCAATAGTCTCAACAACTGCAGTGAAACTATTCATAATCTCAGAACAGAAAAGGTAGGCAAGTGCTCTGCTGGACTTAGATGAAAGTATTCCTCACATCAGAAAACAGGGCTGCAAGCTCAGGCCAACTACATTACATGCTTGAAGGTCTAAAGAGTCCTCAAAGCACTGAAAATAAATGTCAAGTGAATAGGGTCAGCTCAGGGCATGAAGACCAAACCAAGCATAATTTAATTTCTTTTGCTTTGGCTTTCTGTGGAGCAAATTCAACCAAAACCCTCTCAGGATATTTGATGTAGTAGATAAAGGGCAACAGTAAAAATTAATCTCACATTTCATTCAAGGTAGTTGGAGAATACATTTATATCTGTTCTGTGGTATAAATTAACTACCTTCAAGCTCTCTTCAGAGAAGAGAAGGTCAAAAAGACTTCATGAGAGATTAAAGGTCTCTTATCACCATTCCTCCATACATTTAGGAAAGGCAAAATCCTTTGTGAAACAGGGCAGTTTAATCAAGATCACTTACAACTTAAAATTTGAGCAAAGATTTAAAAAAACCTACAACCCAAATTCAGAATTCAGGTGTTTTTGCTGGGGACCAGCTGCAAATAAAAGATTTTAGAGTGGCCTGAAACAGAGTTGTATGCATCTGTGTGCTGCCAAGAGAAACAGAGGAAAGCAAAGAAGGCCTGAAAGAGTTGAAATAAATCCAAGAGCATGAACAGACAGTCCCCGTGAGAAGAAGCCTGGCTGAACACAGAGAGCTCTGTTGCACAGAGAGAAACATCCCCATGCATCTATCAGCATCATCTGAAGCCATGAGGACTTGCTCAGTGGCAGCACACAGTGCCAAGGAGAAACGCTTTGGGCACACCCATATCTCAGGCTGGCAAAGGTGAATGGGCTTTTGTCATAAGGGAGCTTTCTAGGGCAGCTTAATAGCATCTATTGCGCAAGTTCTGTTTAAACTCTTGTCTCTAAAAACGTAGTTTCTTCCCTGCAGGACACAGGTGGACCAACATATTCCTGTTCTCAGATGTGACATTTCAGCCTTAAGAAACTGCCTCATCTGCAGCAGCAACCAGAGGGCTGGTGTCAGAAGAGAACTTCACTATTCACTCTAGCTGTTAGTAACACCCTGACAGCAATTAATCCAGTCCAAAGGAGAACAGTCCCACATTCTACAGGCAGATGACAAAATATCCCCTATTTCCATCCAGAACTGGTGATCTTACAAGTCCACTGCATGAAAATAAACCAAATTTTCCTATAACCATTGCTTCTGTTTTGGTAGTTGGGATTAAAAGTGAGCACATTTGAAGCCCTTGGGAGGAGCAGGAGGTAATGTAACACTATTATCCAAGAGATGGCTTCAGTTTTTACAGGCTGTGACTCTTTAAAGAGGTTACATCATGTCAAGCTACTGCTGAGGAAAGCAACTAGAGAGAAGCAATGCCAAAAGCCACAGATGACATACAGCTACCTAACTGGCCAAACTGAGAGGAAGCCTCATGAAAATTGTTACTACATAGTGTCACTTGGATTAATTTGTGACAGTTTCCTAAAGAAAAGAGAATAGAAAAAAAAGTAGAGCTGACAAGAACAAAAATGTTCAGCATTTATAGGCAGTGGGCACCCTGTTGTTACTGTGAACATGAGCTTGCAGGTCTCAAGAGCAGTCACAAACAGACTAACATTACACAGACTCTCTGTCTGTCAAAAGTATCAGCTGAAAATGATTTTCAGGTTAACAGGCGTTTATCGAAATAACACAGGTATATCAAGACAGTCATGAAAAATTGCTAGGTACTTAATGTCTTTCATGGTGATTATTTCAGTGAATTATTTCACAAATTGATCCTCTGTTCCACAGGTTTATCCAAATATCTGTTTCTGAATAGCTCAGAGGAGAAGTTTTCTACTGAGGGGATCTGTGAGTTGTTTCCTCAAAGGAACGGCAAAAGGAACTGTTATGTCAAACACAACTGCCTGTGTTTGACCTAACAATCCATGAATGTCAGTCACAAAAGGCAAAATTTTTAACAACAGACATGGAGCATCAAGATGTCTTTTTTGCATACAGATAAACTTTGTTTATTTACTAGAAAATAAAAATATGTTTAAAAGGATGTTCCTTCTTGTGTTTTCATAAGGACCAAAACAACTAAGCCATGTACTGAGGTACGGTGGAGCTGGGATACTCCTGTTTACAGAACACCAACCTCTTCCCAGGCCCCTCACTGCTGACAACCTATTCACCAGCACAGCCTCTTCACCAGACCTTTCTACTCAAGTGCTCAAAATAGCCGCAGTGATACATTTGCTAAAGGTTGCTTTTTCCCCTTTGCTCCTGGACATCTTTTGTCTGCAGAATTTCCACATTCACCGGCTCAAAGATCCCGTTCCCTGCTTAGCAACATAAAGGATGTACCTCGTGCTGCTTTCCCCCCACAGGAGAAAGCTCAAGCGGTCTCAAAATCTTTAAGGAAGCCTCTGAGAGGGCATATAGGTGCAGCATGGAAGTCCCAGATCCTGCCCAGGGTGACAGAGCACCTACTCCCATATTACGAGAGAGGTGACTCTGAGTCATTTCTGCACTCCCCAACACCACAAAATAAAGGGTTCTTCCCACCCCTTGTCCACCCTTTCTGGGATGACACAGTGGCTGGCTGGGAGGGATTACAAGAGGTCATTTAATCTTTCTTCTTGCCCAGGGCAGGCTGCTGATGACACTCCTGGCAAGTGCTTGTTCAAGCAGTCCCTAAAAACCCCCACCACATCCCCAGACATTGTGTCTCACAGCTTCTACAGCCCAGTGCTCTATGCCATGCAAGCCAGATTATCTATCTCCTTTTTCTCTCAGCATTTGAATTAACTTCCTCACCCTTTCAGAAAAACCTGAAGGCATTGCATCTTCCCAAAGATGTTTTCCTGTGCCTGCTGCTCTCACAACCAAATGGCCAGGGATTCTGGTCCTGAAAAATTTCAGACTTCTACTGTCTACCTGATTTATATTTTTATGTTGGTTCAAGTGATTCACAGACTCACCTTGCTGCTATTAAGAGCTGATATCAGGAGCATCAGACTCTTCACTTATTTCCTCTGGCAGAGCATGACAGCATTTCTACCAGAAACCACATTTCAGGAATAAAACTTCTACCTCTCCAAAGGAGTCAGTGCTTCCCATGACACTCAAACTGCAGCAATCCCAAGAGGCTACCAATTCCCAGTCCTGTGGGCATTAGGAGGCAATGCAGACCTGCCCCTTCTCTTTTCTAGCATTCACATGCCCTCTGGATGAGGCTGAACCAATACAACAGGACCATATTCTAGTTCCCCAGGAAAGGAGGAGACATTTCCCCCTGAAAGATCAACATAATATACACTTTTGCATCGACAGCATAAGAGCTCCACAGGCACAACTGACATTAAAAAGGCTAATTGAGGATTGTCTGAGAAAATACTGCAAGGTCTTGGCCATGAAGCTCTGAAAAGAAAATAAAATTACACCAAAAAAATCATAAATTTAAAAAAAGTGAAAAGGACACTCTTGCCTTAGGGATTTATAACATGTTAAAATGAAAGCCCCAGGGTCACACTGTGTTAATTCCTTAATTTTTCACAGGAAATAAATTTATGATAATATTTTCCTGAAGACAGTTCATTATTCTGGGCTTATTAAAAATCAATAGTCAGGAAGACTCCATTGCTATACTGCTTTCTGTATTGTAATTAAATCCTTTAACTGCATTCAGACAGAATAATTACACACTCCAGGATGCATGAGTGGCTGGTTAGAGCTTTCTCCTGTGCCTTACAGTTTCCCAGGGTGCTATACAGTCTCATTTCTAGCCACATCTATCAGTCAAATGAACCTCCAGAGCACAATATTATTTCCCCTGCAACAATTATATTCTTATCTAGAGTATCTTGACCAAAACCAAACAGCTTTTAGAAAAGTACATTTTTATTAAAATAGATCTTTTTTTCACCTTAGGATAAAAAGAAGAATATGCATCCTAATCAAACATGAAATAACCTTATATAAACTTTATCTTTCATGGAATTTAGAGCTTGAGTGTTTTGTTTTTGTGGAGGTAATGCATGTAGAAGAACAGCTTATTATACCTCAGACATCTGATTTTAACATAAAATGCTCTGTGTACTAAATAAATCCCTGTACTTTCATTTTCTCTGGTATGAGTAAACAGTTTTCCCTCCTGGTCATCTGTCTGCCTGAATTCAGTCACACGAAAAGGATACCAAAAAGCACAGTGCGGTTTTTATCTTCGTTTCTCATATATTTAACAAACATTGGCTGCTCTACTTGCAAGTATCCGCAGAGATGTGTCATGACTACATTACTGAAACAGAAAATTAATAGATTGAAGCAAATGTGCATTCCATCAGTAACACCAAATTGCAGCAGCCATAGAATGACAACAAAATTAAGATTTTACAAAAGACCTAAGGCTTAATTTGCTCACCATGTCTGCTAGAAAATTGCTAATACTACTTGTAGTCTCCATTCTCATAATGGCTGCACAGAGATATCATTACATCCAGATTGTTTTTTTCTTTTTCTTTATATATACACAGCCTACAGTGTAATGGAATAAATTACTAGTTATGGATTCTTCAAATGCCCACAAATTTCAATCACTCCTCCCCCTTTTTTTTTCAGTAATTTCCTTTTTTAGAAAAACCTAAATTAGTATCTATATACAGCTATAAGAAAAAAAATTCACTACTTGCATTTTCCTAGTATTTTGCATTCATTTTAATATGATCATGTTTGAAAAAGTGAGGTGAAGTGCTGCAAAACATTTGTTCTAAGAATTCAGAAAAATCTACTCTTTATGATAATTTTTGACCTACTACTCTCTTACCATGAAGGCAAATCCCTGAATACCCAAACTTAGATGACTCTCAGGCTGAATTTCTTAATTTCAGGTCACTGCAACCATGTAAATATTCTGCTGACTGATTTACTTCTCCCTTCTCTCTTCCAACACAACTTTTACTCCACCATCTCTGCTATCTTCAGTTTCAACGCATGTCAATTTTAAGATTTAGCTCTCAGTTTAATGAAATATGTACTGGGTAAGCCAGCATGGGTTTTCCTCTTTCCAGGTAGGAGCATAAACAAACCTAGCCTTAGTGATGTGAAATATGGATGCTGTGGTATTCCAAGAAGACATGATTGCCTAAAGTAATGTTGAAAGTAAGGCTTTTTAAGTGTGTTGACTCAGGAGAAAAAAGGAAGAAAAAGCACCACCAATGCACCTTCTGCAAGGAAGACATTTTGATTGTCAGAATCAGGAAAAACAGCTCCGAGGATGCGTATCATCCAGAGCTCCCCTGCAGTGCAGGGGTGAGTGTGGCTTTCTCAGAACGTGGATTTCTCTTCTTCAGATGTAATGACTGTCTCCTTGGGAGGAATAGTCCAAAATAAGCATTTCTTACAAGCAGTCAAGAGAAAACGGCAACACTACCAGAATTAAACCCCACAAGATGCATTTCTAGCCCATCTGTTTTATCTAACAAATTCTCCCCACAAAATACCTCGGCCTCAGAAAAGCAACTTTTCTTCAACCTCTTTCCTTCACAATTGTATTCAAACTTTCTATGCCTGGCCCTCCAGGAGCAATTAGGGCAATTGAGAGTTATTTAGAAGGAGAGCAGAAACGTATAATCCATCTGATTTCCCTCTGAAGAGACAGATGTACAACAAGAAGAGAGGGAAGGGGGAAATGGCAGACAGAAACAATGGAAAAGGTGAAGACAGGTTAAGACAGTCTTTTGATCAGCACATACCACTCACCTGTCAGCAGTTTAGAGACCACCCAGCCACAAAACCTTACCACACTAGCCTGTCCCTCCTATAACAATCCTTATATCAACTCATCTTTTTTAAATTTCCTCTCTTATTATTATTCTTTTTTTTTCAGTCTAGATTGTGCTTTAAAAGGTGTTCAGAGATTTCTAAAACTTGCCAAGTAGCAGCAGTGGTGTCTAAGGGCACTTGCTGTGAAAGACATATACTAGTCCTCTTTTAACTCATCACTGTTCTGCTTATGTTTAGAGACATTGCAGACACACAACTTCCAGCCCTCCCCAGCACTCAAGGTCAAGTTAAGGTGACATACAGCTCCACTGCAGGCTCACTGTCTCCTATGCTTAACCTGAAAACATGAACCAAAGCCAGTGACAGGAAGTGTCCAGTTGTTTGATTTGCTCTGAAACCTGTCATTATTTTATCCTTTAGCCAATCTAGTCCCTCAATACATCTGCTCTATTTAAGCAGTCAAAGGGTCCTACTACAACTACAGAAATACACAGACTCTGATAGAAGCAATTAGGTGTAAGGATTTAAAAATAATAGCAGGAGGAAGTGCTAAAACAAATAAGATGCCAAAGGGGTTCTGCCTTGGAGCCTCCTCTTTGCATTGCAAAGGCTCAAAGACCAGACACCTGGGAAACTGGAGCCATGGGATTCATTTATACTTCCAAGTGGGAACTTGTCTTATATAGCTTCAAAAATACACACTGCAACAACAACTCACAAGTGGTAATGCCTTAAGTTGTTCAAAGAGTATGTTTGCCACCAAACTCTGTCCCACTCAACTTCTGCTCAAACAGTGGTATTTTCAGTACCTCTAGTCAGCAATATGCTTTAACATGTGGTAGATAAAATGGCCTGCAAAACTACACACAGATATTAGTTATTGTTCCCTTGCTGTTGCAAACAGGATTAATGGCTGTTAGTACAAACGACTGCTTGTTTGCAGGCTGGAGCCTTTTACATATCCCAAACCTAAGCAGGTGAGAACAGAGAACAAAATTCAACACATGACCCATCAAAGCATTAAGCTGCAGCAGGACTAATCACTAGTGGGAGCCTCTGGGACTGTCACAGGAACAGATTTTGATATTTTTGTCTTTAAGGTGCTGCACTGCTACACACTGAAACTGCACAGTCCAGCCAGAAGAAATGAGCCCAAATTAGGGACTGCTGGATAAACATTGTACCTCCTTCACAGCAGTCAGAGAAGGCGATCATAATGGTAGTAGACTTCAAGTCTGTGAAGTTGTGTTGTTCTGCTTTCCAGAGAGCACTTACACATGCAGCTAAATAAATTGCCTTGTAAACTTTTACAATACAAAACTGTAAAAAAATTGTTGTGAAAGAGTATTTTGTGTGGGAGAGGATCACTGTTATGAGCACAAAGCATTCTGTGCCACGTGTGTCACAAAAAGCAGCTTTGCCAGGAGTTCATACTCAGACCCTGGTAGTCTCTTCCCAGACCGGACCAGTCCTTGCATATGTGCCCCTTTACAAAAGATCCTGCCACAGAGACAACTTGCCATGGGAGGAAAAATGTGCTACAACTTAAAGTGATGTGTAGTTTTTTCATCTACAACTGGGCAAAAGGAAGCCAAAGTAAAAATCCTTTTCAGGCAAGTGAACTGAGCTGGCAAAACTGGTTGCTCAGATAGTATAGCATATCAAAGACAGGAAAAGAAACCACAAGACTAAAATTTTAAAATAAGGGGGTGTAACTGAAGAATTGGCTTCCAGCAGCCATCTTATCTGTAACAGAGTGAAAGCAATCTTATCCCAACAAAATCCCTCTGAAGTATTCACATAGTAGCTTTTGTGTTGAATTTTTCAATTACAATCTCACCTTAAATTTATTCTTCATTGCAATTTTAAATATATTGTCTTATGAGCTTTCCTTATTAAAATTCTCCCTGAACTGGTGCCTTTTCAGTGTTCTGGGCGCTCCTTACACACAAAGTAAATGATGATGAACACAATGCATTTCCTTCAATTGTGGGGTTATTCAATATCAGCTACCAAACCATAGCTAGGTCCTGGGCTGATGCATTCTCCTTACAAAAGCACAATACTTTTCACCCAGGAGCTGGGTGAAAAAATCACCAGTGTTTCTGCAATGGCAGACACATGACCAGTTTACAGTGGTACAATATGCTCATACTTTGCTAGCCTCACTTGCCTAAACAATGCCTTACATGTGTTATACTCCAGGTGTGGGACAGATTATGGTGAAATACATACAATGCTGTGTCAAACTGTAATTTCAGAAAATAAAAAACATAATGCCAGAGAATGTAACATCAAAGAACACAAAAAAAGTTTACAAATTTGAAATCAAAAGAAACAGCACTCTATCTCCACCTTCACACCTCAGTTATGCATTTGAAATGAACTTGTCAGAGGCAGCTGTACTTCAGTGGCAAAGGAAATGTCACAGCCTTGGAAGTTTACTCAGCTTTGAGAAACTGAAAAAGCAACAGAAGTGGAACATTAGTTTCTGTTTGGATATGCACACAGAACAGCCAGGCTTAAGGATCCCATTTAGCAGCTAGATGCTGGAGCAAATTGTTGAAGCGACCTGGGAAGGTTGCTCTAAGGACACAGAGCAACTGCACTCATCATTGCCTTCCAGTCTTTATTCACCAAAGAGGATACATCCAACATATGACTCCCAACATCACAATTCGACCGTGTGCCATGTCACCCTACAAGATTAAATCCATTGATTCCTACTTTAATATACCCCTGAAGTTTAATATGGGCAATCTGTGAAAAGCTTTATGTAGGTTACTTAGCAGCTCCCACTGTTGCAGGTAGCCTGCATGGTAGATCATGCCCAGTCAGCCTTCCTGGAGCTGCCCTGCTGAGACTCTGAAGGAAAAATGTTATAAAGAGGAATTAAAAAGAGATATGTGGATTCACTGAAACCAAACCCAGAAATGTGATGTTTATCAGAGCTGCTTCACAATCCCTCTACCACTTAGTCTGAGGCAAGCATTACTCCATTTTCACTTACTTATGGAGCCTTGTGTTAGTACAGTGTTAAGTATACTGAAATTCCATTTGAAGGCTTGCACAGGACATGAAGAGGGGATCAAGTGGAGGAACTGGCTCTACAGGTGGAGGGACTCTCAGCTAGCCTATTCCAAAACAGATTTTATCTTAAGCTAAAAGAAGAACAAAGCAAAGCTCCACATAAGAAAACAAGTCTTTTTAATCTGACTGAACAAGGCTTAGAGAGAAAAGACTCAGCCACAGCCATAGGGCACATCCATCTACTCCAACAAGTGCAGACACATCTGAATGCCTCTCTACTGCTTGGAAGAAAGACAAGCATAAGCCAGCACTGGTCACCAAACTGCAGGACAGCCAACCAGAAAATGGGGCCATGGATCATCTTTCTGGATTAGATGTTATGCTATGCCATCTGGGCAGACAATTCCAAGTGTTGGCATAATGCTCAGCAGTCTGTGCAGATGCAACCACACACACCTCAGGAAACAGCATCCTGTAGGTTGATCCCATTATCTGTAACATCTTAGCTACTGGCTCCAGTTTTCTGAGATCCAGCCAGCTGTGAGCCCACAGGCTGGAATAGGGATCTGAGCATTACCCTGGGCTCTTTTAGCTGCCGAGGCCCTACAAACGCTGTCATCTTTGCTGTTCTCAAGTGCCAGCATGTGTGACACGATACATATGGCAGCTACACAGTGGAGAATGAAAGGCTACCTTCTCTCAATTTTTTCTTTCCTTTTTGTGATTAAATGTATTTACACACACTCTCTCCCACATTTACGCTACATCTAGTGTAATCAGCTATCAGCTCATCTGCTCTATATTTTACTATTCATCTGCTCTATATTTTACTATTCAGCTCTCAGAAATTCTTAACTTGTGAACCAAAGCAGGGTGACAAATAGTTTAACACATCAGATCAAAGTCACTTCACCTGCAATGGATTTTTAAAGGACAACATTCAAGGCCGATAGTGATCATTCAGGCTGTCAACACATCGTTAGTCATTAGTGAGCCCAAGAAGTGAGAGGGCTGCAAACCTGCCATTTCAAACTGCCAATAGTTTTAAGTGCTTTGGAGAAGGTTGTGCTTAACTAAGGTTTTTCTCATTTCAGTGGACATTACTTAAACAAAGGCCTTCTTGAGCTGCGACCCTAAAGAAGACAGAACAAGGCTAAGCTCCAGTGGAATTCAGACGAATGAGGCTCTCAGTAAAGAACTGCAGGTGTTTTTATTAGACTAAGTTGTACAGCTCAAAGTGTAGGCAAATCCCTCTTGGCATCTAAAACTGAGGTAGAAGATTGCAAATGCAAGCACAAGCTGAAAACAATCAAGGTTTTAATAGATATGTATCAATTTGGTCATCTTTGAAAGCAAAGTTAGATTTACCTCAGTTGAGCAGAAGGATAGAGGGAGGGAGGCAGGTGATAAAGCAGCTGTCTCAGTGTCACTAACTTACAAAAACACTCAAGTAAAAGACAGCATTTTCCAGAGGCTAAGATATTGCCTAACCTTCAGGCAGCAGACCTTTATTTCAGTATGTTTTCACCTCTGTGCTCTTCATCACCCTTATCTCATCTTTATTTGTGTTGCACACTGGTACAGCAAGACTGTTTTGGCCATAAGAAATGCAGAGCACAACCCCAAGCTTTCACCAGTGATGGGGCAAAAACCTGGTCCCACGTGTGCTTCACTTAATACAGTAAACAAGAGGATGAACTACTTCCTTGGGCAGTGTAAAAACCATATTGGGTTAAGGTGTCAGCTTTCTCCACCAGAAAGGTCAGTATCCTAGATATTAGATTATTTCACTGCGATGACCCTCCCACAAACAGAAGCAGACCTGTTTCATGACTGTGTGACTTGAAAGGAAGTTGGTGCAATGCAGTTGTTTCTTTCAATCCCTCTCCTTGTTTCTTGCCACAGAGGGGTGGTGTAGGATGCTGGTTCCTCAGAAAAACAGGGCCAATTTATTAATGCTGTGTCCATACAATACTGGGTTCTCAGGAATGATGAAATACAGCTACAAGAAGCTCTAAGTACTGCTAGGTGTCTTTCTGCCCAGTGTAACAGCAGTTGAGTTGGGATTTTACTACTGCTCCAGTAAGGACAGATTAACAAAGAAAGGGAGCAATGCTATTCTACAGGCAGCATAAGCCTCTGTTGCCAGAGAGGCAGTCTCTAACTTCAATTCTTTCTACTTTGCTGGCCAAGTAAATGGGGGCCAGAGATGTGAGTGTTCAGCTTTATCACAAGGCTGGTGTAGTTAAACTCACAGATCCAAAAGCTGTCCTGCCTGTACAGGGATGAGCCCCTTCTGCTGTTCTTAGTCATGAGTCAGTCTAATATGACCAGAAGAGATTACTTTGAAATCTAGGTGCACCACAGGGTTTTTCCAATTTTTTTAAATTCTCACACATACACTCAGACTTCTCACTCTTCCTAGACCTAGCACACTGTTGACACACTTCCACTTCAGCGGCCATCTTTCTCCCCAAAATGCTTCTGTTGAAAGCTAAAGAGACAATGCATGTCCCCTGCCGGAGCACCACGGTAGCTATAGATCCAACGGTTTCAGGAACCCACGTCTTAAGAGAGGAACCCACTTGCCGCGGCAAAAAGTCCAAATATGGACCACACTGGACAAATTCAGACCAGCCTTTTTTGTTTATTAGTACATCAGCCTCAGAACATTGTTAGATGTTAACAGCATGCTGGCCTAAAGGAAAATGTCCCCGAAGGTGGGGTAAAACGGAATGACATAAAACCATCTCAGTTTAGATTTCAACCAATCACACCAAAGCAAGACATATTGACAAGCTTTCCATCCAATCTTATAAAACATACGTAAGAGTAGTTAAAACAAAGACTGGTTCATAAAAGACAAAGAACAGAGCTCTATTCACAGTAACCTTCTAAAGATATACATTAAATAAACTTGTTGCCATCCTAAAGCCACATCTACAGAGTCCTATTGTTATTTGTCACGTCTACTGCTTGGGAAACTTTTCTGCTTGCTTGGGAAACTTTTCTACTGTAACAGAACTTCGGGCCCCATCCTGAGGCCTAAATACTCTTTTTTAACCATTTCCTAAAAACCCTCTAACTTTATGGATTCCCACATTTCCCCCTCTCTGTTTGACCCAGAATCTTTCATTTTCTTGTCGCTTACTACTTGCGTTTCATAGCTCTACTGTAAAATTTCTGCTTATCATCTCTTGGAGACCTATCCGCACTAAAGCACTGCTACATTACGGCACAGCAACTTAATGCTGTGATGACCCCATCCTCGAAAGAGATATGAATCACGTTTGGTAACAGTTACAAGTCATTGTTCGAAAAACTCTGGTCGATTCCAAGGCCTTAATTCAAAACCTTCGTTCATTTCTTTACCTTCATCTACTGCTTTCGTGAGATTCCGAACACTCTCTGTGCTTCTATTTCCTAAATCTCCTGCTTGTATGACGAAAACTTCACAGACTGTTCGGTTCATCATTCGCCGAACACAACAAAGTACACAAGGTACCACTATACATATCAGTATTAGAACGCCTAGTACATAAAGACCTATCTTGCAAAGTTGCCTTAGCCAAGGTGCGAAGCTCCATTTTTGAAACAAATCATCCAACCAGGAACTTCCATCTTTTTTAATTTGGGCTGTCAGATCCTTCAATTTTTGAATGCTTTTGTGAATGGATTCAGAATGGTCAGACAAATTCATACAACACAATCCTTCGAATTCCTCACAACCATGCCCTTGTGCCAGTAAAAGAAAATCAATGGCTGCTCTGTTTTGAAGAGTAGCTTGTCTAATACTATCAACATCGGTCAACATATCACTGATTGCAGAGGATGTGGCATTAGCTTGTTTGCTCAGCCAACATCCAACTCTATCTAATTGTTTCAATGCCACTGCTGAGGCCAATTGGGGTAAAAATATACCCGCTGAAACCCTTCTGGTGGCATTCCAAGGCATAAAATCACTCTGACAGTTCTCATCATAATGAGGAACAGCTCTTATTCTCCTTTGTTTCTTTTTCATCACTGCTTTGGCAGTGGGCGCAATTATGGTGAGCATACCAATGCTACAAGGACCACCTTCAAGGTGAGCTGGAACACCTTGCCAAGCCCTGTCTCCGCAAATGAACCAATACCCTTTCGGCAATTGCCGTGGATATTGATCCGTCTCCGGAAACACATCCCAACTATTTGAAACATTACACCAAAAACTCAAATTTTTATATGCAAAATAATGAGGAGTAACACTAAACTTTGGGGGATCACCTTTTCGCCAGGCACGAGTCATAAAATAAAACAAAAACCCATGGTCAAAGAACCAAGGATTTCCAATTCTTGAGGTTCAGATGTTGCCCTGAGAAGTTTTTTGGACCAAATGTTCCAATTGAAAGAAGGATTGTTTCCATTGTCAATTCCACCTGGCCTACCATTGGATTGTTTTTTGACCAAAGGCAACTCTTTCACTGGCACACCAACCAAACAGGTTGAAAAAGGCTTTTCTGGTTCTGAATTTGATAGACATATAGTATCTGATCCGGCAGCCTTGGCTAAGGTCACCCAAACATTTGTTTTCGGTTGATCCACAGGAAAATCTGCACGACAAAAAACAATTAAAATCAAGCAAGACAAATATACTATTTGAACTTGCTCCATCTCTTTCATGAACTAAGTCTTGGCAGAATTTTTTCTACACAAAATCTCTAACTTAAACCTTCGCCAAAAATTAAGACTGTTGAACAAACATTCAGCATTCAATTAGTATACTCATAAACAACATTGACACAAATTCAGAGTTCATGGGTTCCACCGATGTATAAAGAACGTCAGGCACAAGAGATGTCAGGCGAGACCCGGGATCCTTCGATTCGGTTCACGTCTGCGTACTTGCTTCCTCGGTTCTGGGCTCGACTGCAGGTTCTGAAGTACGATATGGTTTGACGTTTTTGGCAGGAATCCACTTAATTCCAGCATCTGTGGAGACAAAAGCATACCCTTTCCCCAAATTATTAATCAGAATCTCCAATAATTAATCAAAGCCTTGTTCAGTCTCATCTGTGGGGTGACCTCCGTTCCCCCTCTCTGTTGATCTAATATGCGTTTTAGGGTTTGATGTGTTCTTTCAATGATTGCTTGGCTTGTGGGAGAGTGGGGAATACCAAAAATGTGCCGAACACCCCATTCATTTAAAAATGTGGCCAATTTTTGAGATATGTATGCGGGACCATTGTCAGTTTTTACTTCTTGGGGTACACCCAATGAAGCAAAAGCTTGCAGGAAATGATGACAGGCATGATTGCCGGTTTCACCTGTGTGAAGGGAAGCAAAAACTGCACCAGAGAATGTATCTACGGAAACATGAATATTTTTAAATTTACCAAAAGAAGGATATTTAGTAACATCCGTTTGCCACAACTGTAGGCTTTGTAAGCCTCGGGGGTTGATTGCTCCTGTAGAAACAGGAGGTTGTACCAATTGACAGTCAGGGCAAGTATGAATGATAGCTTTAGCTTGACTTTTAGTAATTTGGAACATTCTCACAAGTGCTTGGGCATTTTGGTGGAAAAAGGCATGACTCAATTTTGCTTGTTCAAAAATGTTTGGCAATGTGTTAGAAATGACCATTGTCAGCTTGTCCGCTCTTGCGTTTCCTTCCACTAAAAATCCAGGAAGTGAAGAATGTGCCCTAATATGAGAAACAAAATATGGGTTAGTTCTATATTGCAAAGTTGTAAAAAGACATAAAAGCCAACGATGTAAAGTTTCATTGCTAACATCCTTTAAAATTGAACCTTCTATTCATTAAATTAAATTAAAAGATTGAGGGAAAAGCTGAAAAACTCGAACCACACTCAGAGTCCAGTGTCCAGAGTCCAGTGACGAGGTTGTCTTCTTTGAAGAGTTGATGGTCTTCTTTGAAGAGTTGATATCTCAGCCTTGGGTCTTTGTTGCATCCTTGGAGTTTGGTGGTAGAAATGTCAAGTCCAGCCTTTTGGATGTCAGTCCCAACACCAGCATAGGTTTGCTGCATCTCCGTCTGCGTTGAGGCTGTGATGAGCAGATCATCCATGTAGTAATAGAATCTTGAATCCTGAAAATTTCTGTGAACTGAGGACAAAACTTGTACAACAAGACATTAGCAGATCATATATATCATAACAATCACATTTTATGACAGGTAAAAAGTCACCTTGATTGGAATTCCATATTTCACTGGTAAGGCAAGATATTGTTTCTTTAAATCCGAATCTCTTTCTAGTTTCTGATTAATGTATGACCAATCCGGTAATTTTAATGGAGAATCAGAATTGTCACTTTGATCAATGACAGTATGAACATTCCCTTTGCTTCTAATCAGTACATTTTCTGATCCTGAATCATTAAATCCAAACCTTCCAGTCACTCTGGCCCTGACAGGAGGAACACTGTGCTCTTGTCCGGGAATTCTGCCAATTCCGGGAGCTCGGCCAATTCCGGGAGACTGGCCTACCTGATCATGAGAACACACCTCTAAATTTTTTTCAGAAGCCTCCAAGCAACACGCCCCCCTTGGAACCCTGCCATGAAAGGCAGGGGTGGACTCCAACAAACAACACGCCTCCTCCGAAGCCCGGCCCAAAGGGGCCGAGACAGAGGCGTGTTCCCCTGTTCTGGGAACATTGCCACATTTTAACCTTGAATTTGCTACTTTACCACAAGTTTCACATTGTCTCCCTGCCAAGAAAAACTCAGCTGAAGAATCCACAAATCCAGGTTTTAAACTTACATGGTTTTGTTTTAAAATACAAGAATTAGGATCACAGCAATGAGGAAAAAACTCAACCCGTGTTTTTTCAGGTTTTTGAGAGTTATCCATCCTTTCAAAGGACTCCATCCTTTGAATTAAAGCCAATTTTTCTTTCTCTGTACCTATGGATTGACGATTACCATAAAAACCAGGTTTTTGCTTAACTGAAAAAGAATTCCCAGAACCCCCAGAAACCAAAATTTCCCGAGTGGAAGAAACACCCTCAGTTTCCTCTTCAGGCATATCACAATCTAAACCAGCTTTCAGTGTCCCCGCACAACCACTCTTAGGAAATACATTCACTTTTTCATTTAAATTTTCTACAAATTTTGTCCCTTCCCCCTTACAAGAGTCACATATTTTTACATTAACAGAACAACGCGACGAAGAGTCCGAAAAAGTCTCATTCTTTCCCAGAGAGAGGGAAGGGAGATTTTTCTCAGTGGAGTTCAAATCAGCATTTGAAACAACATTTGTTACATTCTCCGAAACACACACAGTCTCAGGTTTATTGGAATTTAAAGAGACAGAGCCAGAAGCTTGGTTTTCTGAATCCGAGTTCACCTTATTATTGTCAGTTTGTTTAAAACATTCCATCAGGGCTCGTGCAATGGGCATCAATTCTCTTAGACTTTCATCTTTTTTAAGAGTGACTAGATTATAAATCCTCCAGTTTATCTGATCCCAAAAATGAAAAGTAAAGGCAGACTGTAAATTTAAATCTTGCGTATTTGTTTTAACCCATATAAGTAAGTTTTTAAGTTCAATTTTTGAAACTTCAGAGTGCCCTTTTTCTTGTAACAATGTCTCTAATTGATAAAAAACATCCCATTCAACTTTTGATAAGTTCGTTCCCATTTTTGTTTTCTTTTAACACAAAAAACCGTTACCCAAGCGCTCTCCCGAGAAAAGTTACTTACAAATTTCTTGGCTTCGGCGGGAGAGATGATACAGTCCTCCTGATTAACACTTGGGTCTCCAGCGGCCGGGAAATCCAGGATTTTTTCTTCTAATCTACGTCCTCGAACGGGGTTCCCTCACACGGAATGTCCTCACACGGGCACCAGTTTGCCGGGGCACCAGGGTAGCTATAGATCCAACGGTTTCAGGAACCCACGTCTTAAGAGAGGAACCCACTTGCCGCGGCAAAAAGTCCAAATATGGACCACACTGGACAAATTCAGACCAGCCTTTTTTGTTTATTAGTACATCAGCCTCAGAACATTGTTAGATGTTAACAGCATGCTGGCCTAAAGGAAAATGTCCCCGAAGGTGGGGTAAAACGGAATGACATAAAACCATCTCAGTTTAGATTTCAACCAATCACACCAAAGCAAGACATATTGACAAGCTTTCCATCCAATCTTATAAAACATACGTAAGAGTAGTTAAAACAAAGACTGGTTCATAAAAGACAAAGAACAGAGCTCTATTCACAGTAACCTTCTAAAGATATACATTAAATAAACTTGTTGCCATCCTAAAGCCACATCTACAGAGTCCTATTGTTATTTGTCACGTCTACTGCTTGGGAAACTTTTCTGCTTGCTTGGGAAACTTTTCTACTGTAACAGAACTTCGGGCCCCATCCTGAGGCCTAAATACTCTTTTTTAACCATTTCCTAAAAACCCTCTAACTTTATGGATTCCCACATTTCCCCCTCTCTGTTTGACCCAGAATCTTTCATTTTCTTGTCGCTTACTACTTGCGTTTCATAGCTCTACTGTAAAATTTCTGCTTATCATCTCTTGGAGACCTATCCGCACTAAAGCACTGCTACATTACGGCACAGCAACTTAATGCTGTGATGACCCCATCCTCGAAAGAGATATGAATCACGTTTGGTAACAGTTACAAGTCATTGTTCGAAAAACTCTGGTCGATTCCAAGGCCTTAATTCAAAACCTTCGTTCATTTCTTTACCTTCATCTACTGCTTTCGTGAGATTCCGAACACTCTCTGTGCTTCTATTTCCTAAATCTCCTGCTTGTATGACGAAAACTTCACAGACTGTTCGGTTCATCATTCGCCGAACACAACAAAGTACACAAGGTACCACTATACATATCAGTATTAGAACGCCTAGTACATAAAGACCTATCTTGCAAAGTTGCCTTAGCCAAGGTGCGAAGCTCCATTTTTGAAACAAATCATCCAACCAGGAACTTCCATCTTTTTTAATTTGGGCTGTCAGATCCTTCAATTTTTGAATGCTTTTGTGAATGGATTCAGAATGGTCAGACAAATTCATACAACACAATCCTTCGAATTCCTCACAACCATGCCCTTGTGCCAGTAAAAGAAAATCAATGGCTGCTCTGTTTTGAAGAGTAGCTTGTCTAATACTATCAACATCGGTCAACATATCACTGATTGCAGAGGATGTGGCATTAGCTTGTTTGCTCAGCCAACATCCAACTCTATCTAATTGTTTCAATGCCACTGCTGAGGCCAATTGGGGTAAAAATATACCCGCTGAAACCCTTCTGGCGGCATTCCAAGGCATAAAATCACTCTGACAGTTCTCATCATAATGAGGAACAGCTCTTATTCTCCTTTGTTTCTTTTTCATCACTGCTTTGGCAGTGGGCGCAATTATGGTGAGCATACCAATGCTACAAGGACCACCTTCAAGGTGAGCTGGAACACCTTGCCAAGCCCTGTCTCCGCAAATGAACCAATACCCTTTCGGCAATTGCCGTGGATATTGATCCGTCTCCGGAAACACATCCCAACTATTTGAAACATTACACCAAAAACTCAAATTTTTATATGCAAAATAATGAGGAGTAACACTAAACTTTGGGGATCACCTTTTCGCCAGGCACGAGTCATAAAATAAAACAAAAATCCATGGTCAAAGAACCAAGGATTTCCAATTCTTGAGGTTCAGATGTTGCCCTGAGAAGTTTTTTGGACCAAATGTTCCAATTGAAAGAAGGATTGTTTCCATTGTCAATTCCACCTGGCCTACCATTGGATTGTTTTTTGACCAAAGGCAACTCTTTCACTGGCACACCAACCAAACAGGTTGAAAAAGGCTTTTCTGGTTCTGAATTTGATAGACATATAGTATCTGATCCGGCAGCCTTGGCTAAGGTCACCCAAACATTTGTTTTCGGTTGATCCACAGGAAAATCTGCATGACAAAAAACAATTAAAATCAAGCAAGACAAATATACTATTTGAACTTGCTCCATCTCTTTCATGAACTAAGTCTTGGCAGAATTTTTTCTACACAAAATCTCTAACTTAAACCTTCGCCAAAAATTAAGACTGTTGAACAAACATTCAGCATTCAATTAGTATACTCATAAACAACATTGACACAAATTCAGAGTTCATGGGTTCCACCGATGTATAAAGAACGTCAGGCACAAGAGATGTCAGGCGAGACCCGGGATCTTTCGATTCGGTTCACGTCTGCGTACTTGCTTCCTCGGTTCTGGGCTCGACTGCAGGTTCTGAAGTACGATATGGTTTGACGTTTTTGGCAGGAATCCACTTAATTCCAGCATCTGTGGAGACAAAAGCATACCCTTTCCCCAAATTATTAATCAAAATCCCCAATATTAATCAAAGCCTTGTTCAGTCTCATCTGTGGGGTGACCTCCGTTCCCCCTCTCTGTTGATCTAATATGCGTTTTAGGGTTTGATGTGTTCTTTCAATGATTGCTTGGCTTGTGGGAGAGTGGGGAATACCAAAAATGTGCCGAACACCCCATTCATTTAAAAATGTGGCCAATTTTTGAGATATGTATGCGGGACCATTGTCAGTTTTTACTTCTTGGGGTACACCCAATGAAGCAAAAGCTTGCAGGAAATGATGACAGGCATGATTGCCGGTTTCACCTGTGTGAAGGGAAGCAAAAACTGCACCAGAGAATGTATCTACGGAAACATGAATATTTTTAAATTTACCAAAAGAAGGATATTTAGTAACATCCGTTTGCCACAACTGTAGGCTTTGTAAGCCTCGGGGGTTGATTGCTCCTGTAGAAACAGGAGGTTGTACCAATTGACAGTCAGGGCAAGTATGAATGATAGCTTTAGCTTGACTTTTAGTAATTTGGAACATTCTCACAAGTGCTTGGGCATTTTGGTGGAAAAAGGCATGACTCAATTTTGCTTGTTCAAAAATGTTTGGCAATGTGTTAGAAATGACCATTGTCAGCTTGTCCGCTCTTGCGTTTCCTTCCACTAAAAATCCAGGAAGTGAAGAATGTGCCCTAATATGAGAAACAAAATATGGGTTAGTTCTATATTGCAAAGTTGTAAAAAGACGGGAAAGCCAACGATGTAAAGTCTCATTGCTAACATCCTTTAAAATTGAACCTTCTATTAATTAAATTAAATTAAAAGATTGAGGGAAAAGCTGAAAAACTCGAACCACAGTCAGAGTCCAGTGTCCAGAGTCCAGTGATGAGGTTGTCTTCTTTGAAGAGTTGATGGTCTTCTTTGAAGAGTTGATATCTCAGCCTTGGGTCTTTGTTGCATCCTTGGAGTTTGGTGGTAGAAATGTCAAGTCCAGCCTTTTGGATGTCAGTCCCAACACCAGCATAGGTTTGCTGCATCTCCGTCTGCGTTGAGGCTGTGATGAGCAGATCATCCATGTAGTAATAGAATCTTGAATCCTGAAAATTTCTGTGAACTGAGGACAAAACTTGTACAACAAGACATTAGCAGATCATATATATCATGACAATCATATCTTATGACAGGTAAAAAGTCACCTTGATTGGAATTCCATATTTCACTGGTAAGGCAAGATATTGTTTCTTTAAATCCAAATCTCTTTCTAGTTTCTGATTAATGTATGACCAATCCGGTAATTTTAATGGAGAATCAGAATTGTCACTTTGATCAATGACAGTATGAACATTCCCTTTGTTTCTAATCAGTACATTTTCTGATCCTGAATCATTAAATCCAAACCTTCCAGTCACTCTGGCCCTGACAGGAGGATGCTGTGCTCTTGTCTGGGAATTCTGCCAATTCCGGGAGCTCGGCCAATTCCGGGAGGCCGGCCTACCTGATCATGAGAACACACCTCTAAATTTTTTTCAGAAGCCTCCAAGCAACACGCCCCCCTTGGAACCCTGCCATGAAAGGCAGGGGTGGACTCCAACAAACAACACGCTTCCTCCGAAGCCCGGCCCAAAGGGGCCGAGACAGAGGCGTGTTCCCCTGTTCTGGGAACATTGCCACATTTTAACCTTGAATTTGCTACTTTACCACAAATTTCACATTGTCTCCCTGCCAAGAAAAACTCAGCTGAAGAAGCCACAAATCCAGGTTTTAAACTTACATGGTTTTGTTTTAAAATACAAGAATTAGGATCACAGCAATGAGGAAAAAACTCAACCCGTGTTTTTTCAGGTTTTTGAGAGTTATCCATTCTTTCAAAGGACTCTATCTTTTGAATTAAAGCCAATTTTTCTTTCTTTGTACTTATGGATTGAGGATTACCATAAAAACCAGGTTTTTGCTTAACTGAAAAAGAATTCTCAGAACTCCCAGAAACCAAAATTTCTTGAGTGGAAGAAACACTCTCAGTTTCTTCTTCAGGCATATCACAATCTAAACCAGCTTTCAGTGTCTCCGCACAACTACTCTTAGGAAATACATTCACTTTTTCATTTAAATTTTCTACAAATTTTGTCCCTTCCCCCTTACGAGAGTCACATATTTTTACATTAACAGAACAACGCAACGAAGAGTCTGAAAAAGTCTCATTCTTTCTCAGAGAGAGAGAAGGGAGATTTTTCTCAGTGGAGTTCAAATCAGCATTTGAAACAACATTTGTTACATTCTCTGTAACACACACAGTCTCAGGTTTACTGGAATTTAAAGAGACAGAGCCAGAAGCTTGGTTTTCTGAATCCGAGTTCACTTTATTATTGTCAGTTTGTTTAAAACATTTCATCAGGGCTCGTGCAATGGGCATCAATTCTCTTAGACTTTCATCTTTTTTAAGAGTGACTAGATTATAAATTCTCTAGTTTATCTGATCTCAAAAATGAAAAGTAAAGGCAGACTGTAAATTTAAATCTTGCGTATTTGTTTTAACCCATATAAGTAAGTTTTTAAGTTCAATTTTTGAAACTTCAGAGTGCCCTTTTTCTTGTAACAATGTCTCTAATTGATAAAAAACATCCCATTCAACTTTTGATAAGTTCGTTCCCATTTTTGTTTTCTTTTAACACAAAAAACCGTTACCCAAGCGCTCTCCCGAGAAAAGTTACTTACAAATTTCTTGGCTTCGGCGGGAGAGATGATACAGTCCTCCTGATTAACACTTGGGTCTCCAGCGGCCGGGAAATCCAGGATTTTTTCTTCTAATCTACGTCCTCGAACGGGGTTCCCTCACACGGAATGTCCTCACACGGGGCACCAGTTTGCCGGGGCACCAGGGTAGCTATAGATCCAACGGTTTCAGGAACCCACGTCTTAAGAGAGGAACCGACTTGCCGCGGCAAAAAGTCCAAATATGGACCACACTGGACAAATTCAGACCAGCCTTTTTTGTTTATTAGTACATCAGCCTCAGAACATTGTTAGATGTTAACAGCATGCTGGCCTAAAGGAAAATGTCCCCGAAGGTGGGGTAAAACGGAATGACATAAAACCATCTCAGTTTAGATTTCAACCAATCACACCAAAGCAAGACATATTGACAAGCTTTCCATCCAATCTTATAAAACATACGTAAGAGTAGTTAAAACAAAGACTGGTTCATAAAAGACAAAGAACAGAGCTCTATTCACAGTAACCTTCTAAAGATATACATTAAATAAACTTGTTGCCATCCTAAAGCCACATCTACAGAGTCCTATTGTTATTTGTCACGTCTACTGCTTGGGAAACTTTTCTGCTTGCTTGGGAAACTTTTCTACTGTAACAGAACTTCGGGCCCCATCCTGAGGCCTAAATACTCTTTTTTAACCATTTCCTAAAAACCCTCTAACTTTATGGATTCCCACATTTCCCCCTCTCTGTTTGACCCAGAATCTTTCATTTTCTTGTCGCTTACTACTTGCGTTTCATAGCTCTACTGTAAAATTTCTGCTTATCATCTCTTGGAGACCTATCCGCACTAAAGCACTGCTACATTACGGCACAGCAACTTAATGCTGTGATGACCCCATCCTCGAAAGAGATATGAATCACGTTTGGTAACAGTTACAAGTCATTGTTCGAAAAACTCTGGTCGATTCCAAGGCCTTAATTCAAAACCTTCGTTCATTTCTTTACCTTCATCTACTGCTTTCGTGAGATTCCGAACACTCTCTGTGCTTCTATTTCCTAAATCTCCTGCTTGTATGACGAAAACTTCACAGACTGTTCGGTTCATCATTCGCCGAACACAACAAAGTACACAAGGTACCACTATACATATCAGTATTAGAACACCTAGTACATAAAGACCTATCTTGCAAAGTTGCCTTAGCCAAGGTGCGAAGCTCCATTTTTGAAACAAATCATCCAACCAGGAACTTCCATCTTCTTTAATTTGGGCTGTCAGATCCTTCAATTTTTGAATGCTTTTGTGAATGGATTCAGAATGGTCAGACAAATTCATACAACACAATCCTTCGAATTCCTCACAACCATGCCCTTGTGCCAGTAAAAGAAAATCAATGGCTGCTCTGTTTTGAAGAGTAGCTTGTCTAATACTATCAACATCGGTCAACATATCACTGATTGCAGAGGATGTGGCATTAGCTTGTTTGCTCAGCCAACATCCAACTCTATCTAATTGTTTCAATGCCACTGCTGAGGCCAATTGGGGTAAAAATATACCCGCTGAAACCCTTCTGGCGGCATTCCAAGGCATAAAATCACTCTGACAGTTCTCATCATAATGAGGAACAGCTCTTGTTCTCCTTTGTTTCTTTTTCATCACTGCTTTGGCAGTGGGCGCAATTATGGTGAGCATACCACCGCTACAAGGACCACCTTCAACGTGAGCTGGAATACCTTGCCAAGCCCTGTCTCCGCAAATGAACCAATACCCTTTCGGCAATTGCCGTGGATATTGATCCGTCTCCGGAAACACATCCCAACTATTTGAAACATTACACCAAAAACTCAAATTTTTATATGCAAAATAATGAGGAGTAACACTAAACTTTGGGGGAGCACCTTTTCGCCAGGCACGAGTCATAAAATAAAACAAAAACCCATGGTCAAAGAACCAAGGATTTCCAATTCTTGAGGTTCAGATGTTGCCCTGAGAAGTTTTTTGGACCAAATGTTCCAATTGAAAGAAGGATTGTTTCCATTGTCAATTCCATCTGGCCTACCATTGGATTGTTTTTTGACCAAAGGCAACTCTTTCACTGGCACACCAACCAAACAGGTTGAAAAAGGCTTTTCTGGTTCTGAATTTGATAGACATATAGTATCTGATCCGGCAGCCTTGGCTAAGGTCACCCAAACATTTGTTTTCGGTTGATCCACAGGAAAATCTGCACGACAAAAAACAATTAAAATCAAGCAAGACAAATATACTATTTGAACTTGCTCCATCTCTTTCATGAACTAAGTCTTGGCAGAATTTTTTCTACACAAAATTTCTAACTTAAACCTTCGCCAAAAATTAAGACTGTTGAACAAACATTCAGCATTCAATTAGTATACTCATAAACAACATTGACACAAATTCAGAGTTCATGGGTTCCACCGATGTATAAAGAACGTCAGGCACAAGAGATGTCAGGCGAGACCCGGGATCCTTCGATTCGGTTCACGTCTGCGTACTTGCTTCCTCGGTTCTGGGCTCGACTGCAGGTTCTGAAGTACGATATGGTTTGACGTTTTTGGCAGGAATCCACTTAATTCCAGCATCTGTGGAGACAAAAGCATACCCTTTCCCCAAAATATTAATCAAAATCCCCAATTATTAATCAAAGCCTTGTTCAGTCTCATCTGTGGGGTGACCTCCGTTCCCCCTCTCTGTTGATCTAATATGCGTTTTAGGGTTTGATGTGTTCTTTCAATGATTGCTTGGCTTGTGGGAGAGTGGGGAATACCAAAAATGTGCCGAACACCCCATTCATTTAAAAATGTGGCCAATTTTTGAGATATGTATGCGGGACCATTGTCAGTTTTTACTTCTTGGGGTACACCCAATGAAGCAAAAGCTTGCAGGAAATGATGACAGGCATGATTGCCGGTTTCACCTGTGTGAAGGGAAGTAAAAACTGCACCAGAGAATGTATCTACGGAAACATGAATATTTTTAAATTTACCAAAAGAAGGATATTTAGTAACATCCGTTTGCCACAACTGTAGGCTTTGTAAGCCTCGGGGGTTGATTGCTCCTGTAGAAACAGGAGGTTGTACCAATTGACAGTCAGGGCAAGTATGAATGATAGCTTTAGCTTGACTTTTAGTAATTTGGAACATTCTCACAAGTGCTTGGGCATTTTGGTGGAAAAAGGCATGACTCAATTTTGCTTGTTCAAAAATGTTTGGCAATGTGTTAGAAATGACCATTGTCAGCTTGTCCGCTCTTGCGTTTCCTTCCACTAAAAATCCAGGAAGTGAAGAATGTGCCCTAATATGAGAAACAAAATATGGGTTAGTTCTATATTGCAAAGTTGTAAAAAGACATAAAAGCCAACGATGTAAAGTTTCATTGCTAACATCCTTTAAAATTGAACCTTCTATTCATTAAATTAAATTAAAAGATTGAGGGAAAAGCTGAAAAACTCGAACCACACTCAGAGTCCAGTGTCCAGAGTCCAGTGACGAGGTTGTCTTCTTTGAAGAGTTGATGGTCTTCTTTGAAGAGTTGATATCTCAGCCTTGGGTCTTTGTTGCATCCTTGGAGTTTGGTGGTAGAAATGTCAAGTCCAGCCTTTTGGATGTCAGTCCCAACACCAGCATAGGTTTGCTGCATCTCCGTCTGCGTTGAGGCTGTGATGAGCAGATCATCCATGTAGTAATAGAATCTTGAATCCTGAAAATTTCTGTGAACTGAGGACAAAACTTGTACAACAAGACATTAGCAGATCATATATATCATGACAATCATATCTTATGACAGGTAAAAAGTCACCTTGATTGGAATTCCATATTTCACTGGTAAGGCAAGATATTGTTTCTTTAAATCCAAATCTCTTTCTAGTTTCTGATTAATGTATGACCAATCCGGTAATTTTAATGGAGAATCAGAATTGTCACTTTGATCAATGACAGTATGAACATTCCCTTTGTTTCTAATCAGTACATTTTCTGATCCTGAATCATTAAATCCAAACCTTCCAGTCACTCTGGCCCTGACAGGAGGATGCTGTGCTCTTGTCTGGGAATTCTGCCAATTCCGGGAGCTCGGCCAATTCCGGGAGACTGGCCTACCTGATCATGAGAACACACCTCTAAATTTTTTTCAGAAGCCTCCAAGCAACACGCCCCCCTTGGAACCCTGCCATGAAAGGCAGGGGTGGACTCCAACAAACAACACGCCTCCTCCGAAGCCCGGCCCAAAGGGGCCGAGACAGAGGCGTGTTCCCCTGTTCTGGGAACATTGCCACATTTTAACCTTGAATTTGCTACTTTACCACAAGTTTCACATTGTCTCCCTGCCAAGAAAAACTCAGCTGAAGAATCCACAAATCCAGGTTTTAAACTTACATGGTTTTGTTTTAAAATACAAGAATTAGGATCACAGCAATGAGGAAAAAACTCAACCCGTGTTTTTTCAGGTTTTTGAGAGTTATCCATCCTTTCAAAAGACTCCACCCTTTGAATTAAAGCCAATTTTTCTTTCTCTGTACCTATGGATTGACGATTACCATAAAAACCAGGTTTTTGCTTAACTGAAAAAGAATTCCCAGAACCCCCAGGAACCAAAATTTCCCGAGTGGAAGAAACACCCTCAGTTTCTGCTTCAGGCATATCACAATCTAAACCAGCTTTCAGTGTCCCCGCACAACCAATCTTAGGAAATACATTCACTTTTTCATTTAAATTTTCTACAAATTTTGTCCCTTCCCCCTTACAAGAGTCACATATTTTTACATTAACAGAACAACGCGACGAAGAGTCCGAAAAAGTCTCATTCTTTCCCAGAGAGAGGGAAGGGAGATTTTTCTCAGTGGAGTTCAAATCAGCATTTGAAACAACATTTGTTACATTCTCCGAAACACACACAGTCTCAGGTTTATTGGAATTTAAAGAGACAGAGCCAGAAGCTTGGTTTTCTGAATCCGAGTTCACCTTATTATTGTCAGTTTGTTTAAAACATTCCATCAGGGCTCGTGCAATGGGCATCAATTCTCTTAGACTTTCATCTTTTTTAAGAGTGACTAGATTATAAATTCTCCAGTTTATCTGATCCCAAAAATGAAAAGTAAAGGCAGACTGTAAATTTAAATCTTGCGTATTTGTTTTAACCCATATAAGTAAGTTTTTAAGTTCAATTTTTGAAACTTCAGAGTGCCCTTTTTCTTGTAACAATGTCTCTAATTGATAAAAAACATCCCATTCAACTTTTGATAAGTTCGTTCCCATTTTTGTTTTCTTTTAACACAAAAAACCGTTACCCAAGCGCTCTCCCGAGAAAAGTTACTTACAAATTTCTTGGCTTCGGCGGGAGAGATGATACAGTCCTCCTGATTAACACTTGGGTCTCCAGCGGCCGGGAAATCCAGGATTTTTTCTTCTAATCTACGTCCTCGAACGGGGTTCCCTCACACGGAATGTCCTCACACGGGGCACCAGTTTGCCGGAGCACCAGGGTAGCTATAGATCCAATGGTTTCAGGAACCCACGTCTTAAGAGAGGAACCCACTTGCCGCGGCAAAAAGTCCAAATATGGACCACACTGGACAAATTCAGACCAGCCTTTTTTGTTTATTAGTACATCAGCCTCAGAACATTGTTAGATGTTAACAGCATGCTGGCCTAAAGGAAAATGTCCCCGAAGGTGGGGTAAAACGGAATGACATAAAACCATCTCAGTTTAGATTTCAACCAATCACACCAAAGCAAGACATATTGACAAGCTTTCCATCCAATCTTATAAAACATACGTAAGAGTAGTTAAAACAAAGACTGGTTCATAAAAGACAAAGAACAGAGCTCTATTCACAGTAACCTTCTAAAGATATACATTAAATAAACTTGTTGCCATCCTAAAGCCACATCTACAGAGTCCTATTGTTATTTGTCACGTCTACTGCTTGGGAAACTTTTCTGCTTGCTTGGGAAACTTTTCTACTGTAACAGAACTTCGGGCCCCATCCTGAGGCCTAAATACTCTTTTTTAACCATTTCCTAAAAACCCTCTAACTTTATGGATTCCCACAGTCCCCCAGTTTTTTGTGAGGGAAAATTAGCCCAGTGCAGGTGTATGTCTGGACATACATGTAGCATTACAGACTAGTACAGGCAGGTAAAGGTGGCCAACAGTGCTTAAAAACAAAGGGAAGCAGTGAAAACCATCAGGTTGCCTCTTGACCTTTTGAACCCACTTGCTACCTACAGCATGGGGCATTTCACTGCTTCACCCCAGGCCATGCTACAGAGCTGGTACTCACAAGAGCATCCCAGGGACAGCAGTACCCACTGCCCTTGTGCCACAGGGCTCCATGCCAAATACATCTAAGAGGTTACTTTTAGATGTCTGGATTTGTTCATACTCATCTTCTTCACACAGGTATAGTTCTGCAGGCACAAACGTATCTTGTCACTCTCTGACAAAGTGACCTGGTGTTTGTTAGTGAAAAGGAAGTTCACATAGCCCTGTACAAAAATATTCAGGCAAGTTTTGACAGAGATCAGCTGTTAAAATTACTGGTAATTAATTAAATACCAATAATTGAAATTATTAGGCTAAATCAGCTCAAAAACACTGTACTAATATCTCTGACTGGATTCAACCTTGTAACTGGGCCTTTCAAATCTGAGGTCTCCTCTCTGCATATCACTGTATCACACCAGGGTAATCTGACCTCCATGAAAGGAGCAAGGTGCCACCCACAAGCAAAGCTGAGGAGGGTGGCAAAAACACATGCAGTTGAGACTGCTGGGAGGTGAAGGTCCCAAGGAGGGGACACAGCCACTCACACATGTGCACACACACGGCAAAGATCAGCTGGCAGCACATTTCCCCCACGGTGATTCAGTCAGGCAAAGTGCTTCAGAGGCCCTGCAACAGCAGCCCTCAGACATGCAGGGGACTGGCTGCTCACACATGGTCATCACATGAATCTTCAACTTTTTTTGTTAAAAACCAGAAATTTGAATCCCATATGAAAACTGTGCCCTCAGCCACTCCCACCCTGACTCAAGGAAGAGTGGGTCAGGAACCACAGCAGAAAGTGCCCAGCAACTCCACAGTCTCTGCCCACTCAGCAGGCAAGGGGCGGTGGTGGCTGACAGCCGGCCTGGAGGCCTCACGGTCAGAGATGACCCTAATTAGAACTTGACCAGTGTAGGCCATTAAGGAGCCAGCCTAGGCCCTTGGGGAACCAGCCTAAGCCTTTAGGGAGCCAGCCTAGGCCCTTGGGGAACCAGCCTAGGCCTTTAGGGAGCCAGCCTAGGCCCTTGGGGAACCAGCCTAGGCCATTAGGGGCGCAGACAGCTACTGGCCAGTTAGCCAGGTGACAACCAAATTCAGCCATCAGGACCAGCTGCACAGGCGTTCGAGGGCTGTATAAAGGGAACTGCACTCAATAATATGTGCTGTTGCCCTATGAACCTTGATTGTTGTGTTGTGTGCCTGTCTCAACTGTCACAAAAAGCCACTTCTGCCCTCACTCCTATATATCAACACAAAGAAGGCAGAATGTTTCAAAAAAGAAGAGATAAGTCTATGTGTGATGGAAAGAACCCCTGAACTATTTCAGCTCACAGTCTAATGCCTGTCAGGAGTGAAAGAAATACAGCTGACAGCTACTTGAGCAAGGGACAGTGATAGTTGCCCAAGATCATTCAAGCACATTTGACTTTTTACACATTTGCTTCAAAATTTAAAAAAATTTCCTTTATTGTCTTGAACATTTTTTCTTTTTTTTGTCATTTTTCAAGGCTATAGGTCAAAGCTAAGAAGGGTAATCAAGCATGAATGAACTCAGACAGCATGAGAAGCAAAAACAACAACTCAAACATTTTGACCCACATGCAGTGATGATCAATAGCGAGCAGCATGTCTTCTATTTTTCACTGTCCTTGCTGATCACAGCCATAATGGCTAGCACAATGCAGCCAAGGAAGGTCTAGCTTTGTTAAATGACAAAACACATTGCAAAGCACTGGCAAGGCGCATGGTTTAAAAAACCACCATCAACAAAAAACCTATAAAACAACAATGATGGAACACCCAAGATGAAAAGAAAAGCCCATAGAAATAATTTTAAAAAAACCCTACTAAAATAATAATAGGAACCATGATTTTTCTAACCATTTATCTAGAAGAAAATACATCTAACTTCAGCTAATATACAGGAAATTTCTAGGATTCTACTCAGAGAACAGGTTTCATTTTATACATTGTCCAGGTTTCTCATGAAATTGGATATTTTCCTTTATCAGTATTTCCCAGGTCATTCTACATTTCTACTGGGCATCAAAACTCCAGTCTACAAAGCCTGCACAAAATCACTTTTGTAGTTTCACAGGTTCATTAATAGGATTCTGAAACTTGGAAATAAGGAGGGCTCAGTATCAAGTTTTTCTTAAAGATAGGCACAAACCGGTATAAAATATTATCTAGAATGATTCTAACTGCAATAGGCAGACCTGTCACGCATCCTCAGTTATTATAAGTGCCCTTTCATCCCTTTAACAAAACTGAGTCAAATGAGAATGGACTTCAAGCTAGTTACAAAGTCTGGTACAAAGCAGAACCTACCTGTCAGCCCAGAAATTTCAGATATCCTTGTCATTAGTCAGGGAGAGTGAAGATTCAGGCAGATGTCAACATCTGCCCAAGTGATTCAGAAGTCTCTGGATTGAAGTGATGCACAGCTAGATACAACCATTGTATCCATTGCCATAAGGCAGCCAAGGGTGCTTTGCAGGGGAGCTGTGATACATTTTATGGATTCTTGTATTTATTTCAAGTTGTTATCCAAATTGTACTGCCTTTTAACAAGAGATAGATAAACCCAGTGCACCTCACTGTGAGAGAACCTGGTTTTAAGGAGAACATAACTATGGTTTGTACAATAATCAAGCTCCTGTGAGACAACAGATTGTTTCTGAGTTTGACAGAAGCTTTCTAACTTTGATTGATTTAGCTTCTAAAAGTAACAACATTCTTTTAAGGCATTATTCGGGATTTATTAAAAAAAATGCTTCAGGGAAGTTGTACAATTCACATATTGCAGCAAGTACCAAAGCTTCAGCAGTTGCTCACTTGGGGGCTATCAACAAAACTAAAATATATTCTACACGTAAAAATGCACTGCTGCTAGGAGATAATCTTCAAAGTGTTATGCCAAGGTACTGAATCTGTTAATTAACTAGGACACTAGGTTCTAAGGAGTACAGCTAGTAATGATTCTGTCCATGTGGTGGAAGGACTTGATGAGAGCTAGCAGAGTGTGACCAAGATAGTCAGCAAATACCAATACAACGCTCTCTGAGTAGTTTGTTGTGCTAACTCCACTAATTAATTCCACTGATACCTTTAAGCTGCTCATGAAAACAACAAAACTGCTTCTGAAACATATACAGCCCAGAACTATGATCAGGAAATTAAAAGTTATCTTGAGACAGAATTTTATTTGCATAGGCGGCACCAAATTGCCCTATTCATATAGTTAATAGCTTTGCCAGAGTTGACAGCAAAACATTGCAAGACAAGCTGTAACAAATGCTTGAAATGGGTACCTGCACTTGGGCCTAAAGGTCGATGTGTCTCAGAAATTAAGTCCTCTGCTTAGGAGTGGGGATCTGCATATATGAAGACAACATGGC
Source organism: Zonotrichia leucophrys gambelii (assembly GCF_028769735.1). Classification (NCBI taxonomy): domain Eukaryota; kingdom Metazoa; phylum Chordata; class Aves; order Passeriformes; family Passerellidae; genus Zonotrichia; species Zonotrichia leucophrys. The sequence continues at coordinate 29,896,385 of NC_088200.1, read as the reverse complement.
TTATGGGCACCCCATGGGATGGGCAACTGTGTAAATTGACATACAAGGTAACCAGGACAACCATGAAGCTGAAATGCAGAGTAGATTCATGTCACATCCTTACTAATAATGCCAGGCATTTGCCAGAGACACTGGGGGGGGACAGGCTCAATCAGGCTGAATTTTTCCCACAGAACAGTGGGGAGGCCCCCACAGCCTGCCTCAATATATGAAAGGGCTTTGTGCATGTGCACCTTCTCACAAGGCTGTGATTTTATGATGTCTCTCTCTCCCAAAAGGAGCCTCAAACATTTTTGTGAGAGTTTATTACCTCTACACAGGTATTCCATTTCTCGAAACACTCAGAGGATGAACAACACTAGGCATGGAGTTTCACCACACTGACATTCTTAGCATTCCCAGCTGCAAGGTCAGTTTGAGCAAAATTATTCCCTCCTTGCCAATTCTTCCAGTTGTAACCTTTTCCTCCAGCAGCAATACAGAGACCAGCCAGCATCAGCTGTGTTTTCCTAATGGTGCATATGATTAACTCGCTCCACTAAAACAAGAAATCAGGGTGAGTGCTTTATGCAGATCTGAGCACAGAGGAGAGGGTTCTGTGCCAGGCACTAATAGATTTACTGGATTTGTAACTAGTATAAAAGGTAATCAAAATTAAAACCAAGGAAGAGGCTTTCATCCAGCCACTGATGTTATACCTGGCCAGGATCTTAGAGACCACGGAAGACCAGCCACAAAACTTTTGGTCTCTCAGATGGGTTGGGACATGTGTGTGCGCTCCAAATTTTCTGCTTCCTCACATGTACCCCCTTCCTTGTGTATGTATCAGGTTTAATGCATTTCCTCTCCAGTATCTCCAGTCCAGATGGCCATACAACATGGTTTTCCTCTCCAAGTAATGGACTGGTATTTCAGGGCAATCAATATGTGGTGTAGTGCCCCATAACCAGCCCTGACACATAGGGGCAGCAGGGCTGGACTGCTGGTCAGGTGCAGCACAAGACAGATTCCCATCACAGCCATGTCCCAAGGTGTACCAGGAGTTGTCCCCTCATGACAAAAAGCCACTGCTCCACTGTCCTCCAGGAGATGTGCAGCCAATGCTGCCACCCCTCTCATCACTCAGCCACCTGTGTACAGGCTCTTGGACACACCAAACTGCTCCACTGAACCCAAAGAAACCTTCGTATGCAAAGCTCATCTGAACAAAGCAGTGTACTAGGATTCTTGTAAATAGCATAATCTTATTTACAGTATTGAGACTAACTCCAGTGCCAGGACAGATGGAGTAGCTGAGCAACTACTGATGCCGGTCAAATCCGCTAAATATCAGTGCTGCAAGACTGTGGTTTCCAGCCACGACTAAGACCAGGGCTACCCCCTACCTTGTGTGTTCCTTCTGCCTGTAGCAGTGACTTACCTGTCACCTACCACTTCATTCACAGGTGGATATAGATGGGGACAGTCATCCCTTGAATGGAAGGGATCCCAGCCACAGGTGGTGGCCAGCCTAGCCAGTCTGTTGAGCAAGCTGTACTTGGATGCCCTGCAGGAGATTGTGGAAGTCCCCCATGAGAAACAGAGCAAGAGCAGCCGTGGAAAGAAAGAAGAAGAAAGGTAAATTATTAGCGAATGCAGGGATAATGCATTATTTATTCTGTTCTGTTCTTGTCATTGCATTAGTTTTTTCTATGTGTGATATTACGATACAAAGTCATAAAAAGCAAAATTCCCTAGACTTTGGTCCTCATTCTTTGCCTCTTCTAGAAAACTAATCTTACCCTGGCTGGTGGCAGTTTACACTTACCTGTCATCATATATTGCTGAGTGATTCATTTTAGCTACATTGTTCCTGTTTTATTTTTTTCCTTCTGAAAGGAGGTTCTTCTAAATTTTTCATACAGCAGTAACTTTATGTGATCTTATCACTTGTCAGATTCAAAAAAAAAGAAACCCTATTAACTAAATTCTGGAACTTGTACTTCTCAGTTGGGCCAGATCTTGAATGGGCAGGAAGATACTATCATTAATTGGGACATAAAGCTTCATGTTGCTACCACTATACTCTCATGGTCCTGAGGATGAATATCTCATTATTATCTCACAATTATCTCATCTTTGCACGTCAGGATTTGAAACCCCAAAGTTCCAGTGGGACTGTCTTCCTCACAGAATAGACTAATGAACAACATCAGACTGCATTGCAGTGTTAGTTATCTCGACTAACAAGTAAACAAACCTACTCACTCTTCAAACACCTTTTTAATTAAAATTCCTGTGTGAAATTTACTGCAGTTATAAACCAGAGGAGTAATTAGTAGTGTGGCATAGACAGTTAGGACTTCATTCATAATTAAAATAAATACTGCTTATTAATAAATAAATTGTCAACCAGCCAGTTCTGTGACTCAACAGCTTAATTCTGATCATTTGTTTCTTGTTTCAAATGAAGAATCTAAACTTAATGTAACATGGGCAAGAATACAAAGAAAAAAAGGTGTCTGATGGGTTTTCCCTTTCTCTGAAATTGAAGAATACTGAAAACTGAAAGAGATGGTATATTTTCAGCCTGCTTCTCCACCAAGACAAATGAATTATCTCTAGCAACACTCAACATGAGGCTCTGGGGGTGTTTTTTGTGATGGTACCAGATTGTTTTTGCTTCAGCAGAATTCAACAGAAATTCCTTCACAAAATTTCATGGGAAAAAGAAAGGAAGGTAGAAATGTCATGTATATCAAAAGACATTAAATATTAAGGAAGTAAAATCTTGCAGAGAAGCAGAGGTTTCCTTAGCAATGAACCATTCCCTAATTTCCTTATTCAGCTCTCTGCATCTGTCCATGCTTTCTGGAGAATGTCCTTGTATTTAACACAGTGGTGGCTGCAAGTTGCATCAGAGATTCCTCTGGCTTCTCATCCCAGACCACTTGCACAGAGCTATGAAGTAAAGGCAGATATTTCATCCTGCCTTGTGCAATCCTAACCAAATGCTACCCATTTTTTAAATCCAATGACACTGCCAGTGCCTTTGTGATTGTGGCAAATTATAAATCAGGAGGTGGCAAACATAAAAGACATGAGCTGATCCGTGATTTTCATTCAAACAGCTCACATTGATGACATCAGACCGTTCTCCAGAGGCAGCTCAAGTTTGGGAGAAAAGCCTTGGAAGTACATATGTGAATGGACACTAAAATCAATAAGGCTTTGGTCTAAGCTGAAAAGCCTAAGCAATTATTAAAACAATTTTTTTTTAAAAGCAACCCACTCACACTCAATCCCTCCCACAACAACACCCACAGTATGCGAGGGGTGAATGTGGCAACAGGCCTCTTCAGTCAATCTGACAATGAGAACATCTCAGTTGGCTTTTGAGTTCACCGTTACTCCATAAAAAAATTTCAAAAATCTAGGTATTTTGAGGGGTTTTTTTTCAGATATAACATGTTAGCATGTTAGAGAAACAATCACAGTCCAGGAGGGACCACACTGAAATCCAGGTGACCACAGCCTAAAAATTTTAAAAGGCATTTTTGCCTAACTTGCCTAGTTTTGCATCAGTAATGTAGCAGCACCAGTCTCAGATTTCACTGGACTGTGGCATGGAAAGGATTTGCTGGACATCCAGACACCACAAATAAGGACACAGTTATGAAGAGACCGATGGCTCTCCGAACCAATCGAAAGTGAGGCTACCCAGACCTCCCAATAGTGATGCCTGGGCATGACCATGGTTTTCAGACGCAGTTGCTTAATTTTGCTAAACTTGAGTCTGCAAGCTGAATTTTCTTTCAGCCACTTCAGTCTCCTACAAGCCTGCCCTCACTGCAGGAGCATGGGCATGAAGGAACCTACTGATGGCAAACACAAGTACACTGTGAGAGCTGAGGGTCAAGGTTTGTGAGTTTTTATGTAAAACACCTGTTTCCTAAAACATCAAAGGAGAATTTGCACCGGCTGAGAAAGGTGAACGATAAGAGTCATCATCACCTCCAAGGAAGGAAACGGAAAGGCCTTCGGTAAAATTTGCTATTCATTAAGGATACTCAGTCGCAGGCTGACAATTTCAGTGAGATAGTAATATTTGTAATGAAGACCAAGAGTACAAGGAGAAGTATGCATAAAATGGTTTACTCAAGGAATATGAAGAGGAGGAGATGACCTAGAAAAAGGGGAAAAACCCAAAAATCCACCAAAGAAATCAAACCCAGGCAAAAATAAGAGAAGGCCTGATACTGAATTCTAAAATTTACCCCAAGCTAAGCCTTATGCAAGCTGATAAATATTGACAATAAACTTAAGGACAGTTGTTCACTCATGGTCTCCAAAATGTAATGTTGATGCACCAGTAAACGTGGTAGTCATTGGTTTTCTTCCAAAGAACTTGAAATTGACCTATTTTCCTCATGAAAAAAATCATGTTCATTTATTAATTTAGGATGTGCATACTTTTTACATAACGAAACAGTATCCAAAGTTGGACTGCTAGGATACAAACAAAATATTTCACTCTGTCAAGCAACTAAGGAAAATAATTGAGTAAAAAAAAGGAATGTTTAAACATCCATGAAGACTTTTAAAGTAGGCTTGACAAGATTTGCAGGTGTCCAAAGTCAGAAAATCAAAGCTGACTAAGGACATACTGTTACCTTACTTCCACTTTTGGTCAATATTCCACAAGTGAGGAAGGGGGGAAAACCAAATAAGTTGGAGACAAGCAAAGAGAGAAAATTCAATTGATTTTCAACGAACATTACAGACAATGCATTGGGCCCAATGACATTTACCCTCAAAGCAAGTTAAGCACCAAGTCCTGACAACAATGTTTTTCATGACAATATGGGACTGCATGAAAAGGAGTCAGGCCATATGGAAGAGGGAGTTCTGGTGCTTCCATGGCTTGCAGTTGTCGAAAGAAAAATCTCATCTCCTTTTGGTTTTACCCCATCAATGGCAGATATATTTTAAATGTTCGGTTTATCCCAGCCCATGGGCCTCTCCTTACTTATTTAGAAACAGCTACTGATGCAGCATAAAAGGAGATCTTAAGCAGTAGCCTTTACTGAGATTGTAAATTTTAGTGAAGCATCCTCCCCCACAGCCCTCTTCACTATAATAAAAGGACTAAATTTTATTGAGGAAATAAAATATTAACAGGACACAATTTTACCAACAGCAAAAGGAAGAACTTTGCTCCATTATTCCCCATACGTAAGACTGCTTGAAATTATTAATAAAACAACTTCACACACAAACATAGAAAACAGATGGCATCAGAAGAAGATGGCACATGACAGCACATTACAAAAACAAGTGACTCAATAAATGTTAAAGAAAAAAGACATTTTTATATCTACATATATATATATATATGTATGTACTTAGTTATCCTATTAGTTTTATCTTTGGTTCTCTTTTAGTTTAACTTCCTTGAGCTCTAATCTTGAACTCTTGGCCCTAAATTTTACCAGTAGATTTACTCCGTATCAATAAGAAATCGTCCTTCTGCTGCAGTGTTTTATATACCCTGAAAACAGCCAGCTTCATTTCTTGTGTCCCATTTCTGTGCTCTTATGCCCTAAACAGAAATCTGGATTACATTCTCAGTAATATCCTCATGGATGTGACCATTGCTCTGCCTCAGCCCCTTTCCTCCTGCTCAGTCCCATGGGAAGCAGAGTACAGTGCACAGTGCAGACTAAAGATCATCACTCAAACGCATGCCTTTCCATTTACCTTAGACATCTACAAAATAAATCAGGCAGTGTTGGTCGATCTTTTTTAGAAAGGAAGGTCTGCTACTAGTGCAGAAAGCATGGATATAATCACATTTCTGCTGACTCTTTGCCTGATCTCTAAAGCAACCTGTCCTATTTACCAAAAAGGACTTTATGCCAAGCACCTTACTACATGACTAAATTCTGCCAGTTTGCCGAAATGCCTTTAGCATTTTGCTTTTATTCTGAAATTATTACTGTTTTTATTAATTCACTTCACTTGAAAAAGAAGGACACATGTTCATACAGGTCCATAAATGCTTCCATGGGCATGGTCTTTGACACCTCTAACTTCAAATTTTATATTTATATTTCTTCCTTTCTGCATACTAGAAATTTGGAGCAACAGTACCTTAACAGTACCTACTTATTACCATAAGTAATAATTCAAATCTGTAGAGGGGGAAATACCCACTGTGTCAAAAATAAAAAGAGATGGTTTAGGATATCTGGACCATTGCTTTTCACTATTTGCCTCGGACATTTAATTTACAAAGGCAAAAAGAGAGGAATGGGATGAACAAATTTAAGTTCAAACTTTTAAAACACAGAAAAGGATTCAGACTATTTTTAAGCTGAGGGATCAGTCTTTTACTAAAAGAACACATCCGATGAAGGTTGATGCAGTTGATAATTTAGAGTGCTTTTGTACTTTTTGGAATACCATGTTCCCTCTTATTACCTTTTGCAAGTAATGACTGCTTACCTGCAAAAGGTATCATCCTTTTCCACCCTGGCCCATTATAGACACTGTTTGCATGTACCCCCATGTCCCCCTCAAAAGCTGCAATATCACATGCCCAGCTTATGAAAGAATATAGTAATGACAAAAATTTTTCTAAACCATTATCCCCTTGGTATCACTGGCTGTCATTAACATGTCAAGGCTGTCCTCCACTCCTTTCCATAAGTCTATCAGACTCGCAATCTTACCTATCAAGAGGCAGAAGGCCTAGGTAATATTTAAAGGCCGATAGCTGACAGGGCTTTTTCTCAAGGACAAACAGCTTTTCCAGCACGAATGTTAAACACAGGACAAGGACAAATCTTCCCAGGAGTTAGTCCTGGGCAATGGCGTGAGCTTTGCAGGTGTTTAACCATCACAACATTGTGATCTCTGCTCCAGGAGAGGCACATCCCTGATGTTCCCTCTTCCAGTCTCAGTCCAGGACAGTGCATGTGTGAGGACCTCTCCACAGCATGCTTTACCCTTGGGGAGGCGATTACTGTAGACACAACCAGAAGATGCTCAAGATCCTATGCTCCCTCCTGCTGTATAAATTCCTATACAGAACAAATATATACCATACTTCCTAAGCATAACTCCTACAGCTCAAAACCTCTGCTCAGACTAAGGCAATGTGTTTTCACACACTGGAGATACATCTGCAGCACCTGTAGCTGTACTCAAGGTACCATGAGTGGAGTTGGCAACAAACGCATACACCTACTTACTGTGTAATCTGCCAGGTTCCTTGGAGGATATCTATAGCCTAGAGTACAATGTCGTAGCTATTAATATCCAAGTTAGCTAAATTAAAGCCAGCTCATGTACGTGCTGCAATCACGCTTTCAATCACAGAACAGAAAATGTCACAAATGGCTTAAAAGCAGAATTAGCAACAGACATGAAGGTTTTTATGGGCACGCCTGCCTGCACAGACAAGCACAACTGGCTTGTCTGTATGTACCTGGAGGACAGCCAAGGCCTGGTCATGCACTGTGTGAGGACATGAGCACTGCACTCTAGCACAGCACAGTAGCACAAACCCACTGGCACAGGCACAGAACAGTGTTCCTTGTTCTGAACAGCACAGTTTTTCCTCATTGCTGGAGTCACCCACCACTCCCCAGGATGCTGCAGATAAACACTGTGCACATTTTCCATCTGTGGCTGAAGAGGGTCCTGGCACAAGAATGTGGTTCTTCTCCATGGGAGAGATACTGCTTGATTCAGAAAAATGTCTTACAGCATTATTTTATTCAGCTAAATTATTAAATCTCTCTTATATCTCAGTTTTCCCACCTGTAAAATTGAAAGAAGCACACATCTATGCAGCACTTCAGAGGTTAAAATCTCTACATAGGTGCTTGTTAAATATGAAGAATAGGTAAAAGTGCACATGGAATGGTTGTCATGTTATCACATCTATGCATTACTTTTGTGTGCCTTACATAGATTTTAATGCTTATTTATTCTTTCAATGCAGATATAGTGAATTTCAGTCTGGGTTCAGCTGCTGCAGGTAGACAGTTAAAAGGGTAAAAGTGTAGGTATCTATTTTAATTAATCAACAAAAATGGATCTTTCAATGTCACTGTCTTTGGCAGCTAAACCTGTTTAGGACATACCACTTTCTTCTGCCCACTTCTTCCTGAACCAAAGTCAGATTTATGCAACCAATCTGAGATTATGATATAAGTACATCCAGTGAAACTACCTAGGTTAAATTTTGAGAAAAAAGAAAACAAAAACATCACGTACACACCCATTCCTTTCCCAAAACAGAAAGAGGTAAAAAAAGTTAGTCCATACCAATTTAACAACCCGATTGAGTAAGAGTCTTTGCAAACATGGTGGGAGACCCGGGGCACCCAGACTCTACATGGAAATGCTGAGCTACACTCTAACATAAATTGGGGAAGATAGCTGGGGAAACACAATGGCAAAAATCTCCTGGGCTGGCTACAAACCCCTCTGCAAAACTGATAACTTTTTTCAATTTTGTTTTGATGAGGCCCTCTGATACACTTGTTCTGCATGGCTAGGTTTAAATGTGGACACCCCTCTCTGCTACCCAGCACAACACTTGCAGAGTTGCCACATTATAAAGGCCAAGAGGAAGAGGCTTCATGAGCTGAGAAATCAAACATTCCTGGATGCGGGGAAGACACCAAATGCACACCACAGCAGCTGTGTACATCGTGCTGCAGGGCAGCTTTAAACCTGCATGCCGGCATGCTACCAAATATCCATTGGTTTCAGGCATTTTCACATGCTGCTGCTGAGCAGGTAGAGACAAACTGGTGCTACGGGCAGCCACTTGCTCCCTGGGACTGCCAGTCTCCAGGTGTCTGGATCCAAGCAGCAGAAAACAGTTGAAAAAGAGACTGGCCTTTGCAATTCCCATTTTGGACATAGAAAGGGTATGCAGCACAGGTTTGTACATGAATCCCCAGGAGCATCCTGTGTTCTCCCAGATGGGGTCTGCAACCAAGCACAGGGGAGTGCATGGCCCAAAATGCCCTGCGAGAACACTGCCAAGAGAAGGCAACCCGGGCCACTCCTGCATTGTATGCATAGAAATATAAGTGTCTTAGAGAGGAACAAATGCTACAATCCAGGTGAAACAGAGGGTGTTCAAGTTCACACTCAGCCAAGTCCTGCCAAACTAACCTGAGACTATTTTCACTCTTTTTATCTCAAAAATTGCTTTAAAATAAAAAGTATTTACATGCAGGTCTTGTCATGGCATATAGCTTAGAAGCTGGTGGAACAGCATGCCCTGTGAGAACCATCGGTCAGACAAGAAGATTCCATTCTCAGGAAGAGAGGAGGTCCTTCCCATTTGTGATGTTACACCAGTTTACTGCCATAATATATCTCCCAGAAAAAACCTCCCATTACTCAAAGCTGCCTCTGGCCTGGGTGAAATTTTACTACATGAAAGGAAATTGTGAAGGTACATCACTGAGCTATCACAAAAGCAGGTTAAATCTTGCAGACTCTACAAGGGGAAACAGTGAACAGATAGAGCCTACATTGCCCCAGCTTATTTTCATACACATATTTTGAAAGATATGTCAAAACAAACAGAAGACCAGGAAAATATATCAGATGTAGTTTCTGCAAGTGTTATTCTTTAAGCTAAAATACAGCTTAATTGCTCAAGAGAGGTTACATAAAAATAACCTGGCTTACTATCAGATTTCAAACCTTTTCTCTCCAGTCTTTCTCATTTAAAACTTATGTTGATTCACCAACCCTGTCAAAATCAACAATTTGAAAAGCAAAGCTTATATGTGGTGTTAATTAGGATGTTTCTTTTTACTACAAAGCCACCAGGACTCTACATTTATATCCCATGTAATTTTTCTTTTGTCTTAACAATATATGAACTTTATATCCATTTTATTTGACATGAATAATAATTCCCAGTATAAAACCCTGTTATTTTGAATGAGAACTGAATGTGTGCTACAATTTCCTGTTTAATATGCAATTGTTAATAAAATGAGAACAAAGTTCCTGTTAAAATATCCATAACACAAATAATTGAACAGGAGAGGCACCCGTGGTAGAATTCTCAGATGCTAGATTCTGAAACTCCTCAGATGCTGAAAACTGAGCAGATAGAACAACAAGGTGCCATCTGTTTGTATTTATTGGCAAGGGAGAAGTGGTTTATGTAAATTAACTTCTCCAGATGACATCAGACTCCCTTATTCCATTTTGTCTTATTAACAGAAGATGAAAATCCCTTCCATTGCAACTCTTGCCAGCATCCAACACCAGCAAAAAAAAAAAAAAAACTTCCAGACAGCTGAAAGTAATATTTGAACAACTATCTGCCCTAAGATTTATGTTTTAGAGGTATACAGCAAATGTTGCCTCATGAATACTGCATCTGCTTAGGGAAGCCATTCTGAGTTTCAAAACTACTCACCAAATAGGAGAAGGCATTGCAGTAAATTTCAGTAAGAAGTAGCACAGTGTCCCATGCAAATTACTGAGATGCAGTTACAGTATTGTGAATTTCATTCCAGTTTGCCACTTAATTATTGCATGGCCTTCAGCAAGTTACTTTACATCTCCCCTTTTCTTTAGGCTCACATATTTCTTTATGCTCACTTCAGAGCTGGAATGGAACACTGGATAAAGGACATGAAATACAATGGTAATTTTCCACCAGGAATAAAGCTTTACTTCTGGATAGCTTTTTTTCTTTAAAAAGAGCTTTCAAAGTGTAGTCTTCATACAATGCAAGCTACTGTCAAGTGCTCCAACACTGGCATACCAAGATTATGCCTTGAAGTTCTGGATTTGATACTGCTTGATACTATTTAACATTAGATTTTATTCACAGTGCTCCTCTTACCCTCAGGTTTAGGTCCTCATTAAGAACAAGGTTTAGGGGTTTTTCTGTAGCCCATTTTGGACACAGGATTTTAGTAAAAAGAGAATATAATAAGCTTGACCTGGATAAGACAAATTGTCCTGAAAACAGTAGGAACACAAATCCTACATTTAAAAAAAAACCAAACTTTTTTCCTATGGCATGAAAAAACCTTCTTTTCTGAATCATGGGAACACTTTAAAGTGTTTCAGGATTTTTTAAATAGCCATAATGTCAAGGACAGCTTTTTTCCTCTGAATCATAATTTGAAATAATTTTAATTTCATTTCAAAACCTTTCCCATGTTAATCCTTGGCAAAAAAAGAGACAGATTGAGACAGACATACAATGGTTAGCATTTCAGCTCAAAGAGTTAAACTCATGCTGTCATGAGACAGCAAAGTAGCATAATGTCAGCATATCAGTACCTGGAAAAGTAGATGTGCTGCCATCCATGTGATAGCACAGTAAGCTTTGGTGTTTACAGAAAAAAAATATATTTTCTGCAACAACAAAAAAAAAAAAAAAAAAAAAAAAAAAAAAAAAAAAAAAAAACAGATTTTAAGGCAACTTTTAGTTTTTTACAGCCTAGTTTAAAATTTATCTGTAACACATTTTACTTAATGAGAAAACAAAAAATAAATCACTCCCCTTCTGTATTTCAGTCACACTTGTGACCCAAGACCTCAGCAGAAAAGACAAGTGTAAGACTGTTAATTAGTTGGACATGAGCTTTTCACTTGATCTGAATTTAGAAAAGAATGCATAATTTTCTCCTTTTATGTTAGAGTACATATTGCCCGTATCACTGCAGTGCCAACACAGGCACATTCTTAAGCATCACTTTAGAGGGAAATTACATGAAACTTTAATTTCCATACACCTTTTAAAAGCACAACTACAGCAAGAAAACAACATGTGGGAACACAAAGAAACAAGAAAGAGCTCCTAGTCCTCCACTATTTGTAAATATAAGAGTGCCTGAGTACTTTGTAAGAAAATAAAACTACATCCAAATGCAGATGACAGCTCAACATCAAAAAATGGCCAATTGTGGGAGATATCAACATAACTTTCATAGGACAGAAGTAAATAAATGAGTTAATTTGCTGTTTATCCTCTCACAATCTTTTATTTTTTAAGAGAACAGAACATGAATAGTCCCCATATCTCAGCTTCACACTATCCCAAGAAATCAAGCTTCCAAGAGTGTGAATAAAAGGGTCTTCCAAATTCATTTTTAGGGTCACAATTTCAGCAGGTACAGGATTATGTGCCTCTTCTCCTTAGCTAACCACTGTGCACATCTGGGAGCAATAAAATGTGCTACAGGAGAGAAGAAAGGCTGTTTGGTTGTCCCTGATGATTTCTGTCAAAGGTGTTTCAATGGCTGGTGCATTTAGTGTGCAGATTTACATTGCTCCTGTAATGTTTTCAGGATGAGGATGTTTGGATACACTTACTCTCTGTAGTGCTGCAGAGGCGCTTACTTCTTTATCTTTATTCACTGACTGCAGACAAGTAGTTTTGTCCCTTTTCTGTGCCCTTCCAAAGCCCTTCCATGCGACTCTGGAAGGATCTAGTTGCAGTTCAGAAGATGCCAATGGCTCTGCCACGACTGTGGCTGACAGTGGCGAGGCAGCATGTGCAGGAAGGCCACTTACAGGGAGAAAACCCAGAGAGATGGTTTCTCAAAAGAGTTGGTGGTGGGACCACATAGATTAGAAATGTATGTTGTTCTTCAGCGGCTGGAGCTCACCAAGATTATGTTGTTAATTCATCCTACAGCAGAGTGAAATCCAACCAAAATCAGAGTCAAATCTCTAGAATTCTGGGGATACATGACTTAAGAGTTCCATCTCCTAATATCAGAGGCTAAGGAAAAAGCAAAAAACTCCAGTTGCATACAGCAGCTTGGGCTAGTGCAAGACCCACGTCCAGCTGGTGTTCTTCCCCTCTGTTCTGGAACACAATAGATACAGTGAAGATGCAGCTGGGGTAGGCCAAAAATCCAAAAGCAGGAGAGGTATCCTGAGCCCAAAGTATTATTTTGGATGTAGTAATCACAGCAATCACTTTGATGCTTTCTGGTGACACTCAACTTCACAGTCCTTTGGGCTTCCCTATTATCTATCACCGTTATTCTCTCATTATCTTATAAAAATCATGGTTAAAACTTACTAATTATGCTGTGCCAAAATATATCTGGTAGAGACCAGTATCCAACACATACTGGTTGTTTATCTGTATTGTGCTGGATTCTGAGCAAGAAAATGCCACGGCTGCCACTTGCTCCGTGCATGAAAAGCACAAGCTTCCTTGCAGAACAGAGCGGGGTCTGCTGGCCCAGGCTTGCTCTCACCAAGGAGCCCTGCAGCACCTGAGACTAAAATTTCACCATTAAGTACAGCACAAGAACTTGATCTAGTTCTGACAACTCTATCCTATCACTTCTACCACTTTTCAGAGGACTGGTTTAGCAGATTACAGTATGTATGATAAATCTGGCTCTATGCTGCCCATAAAAAACAGTTCTAAAACGACCTTCATGCTAACTATTGTATGATTGAAGTACATAGCGTATCAAACTACATTTACCTTCTCAAGAATAATATCCTTTCTGGTAGAAAAACAGTGACTACTCACCTACGGCTTGTTTCTTTGCTTTTTTCTTCATGCAATGTCCTGATCAGTGATCATCAAAATCTCTTCCTCAAAAAGTAGGGTAGGGTCTACAACCTATACATATGGTTTAAAGACACATCTTTCAGAAATACTTTCAGGTCTCTGAAAATTCAGTGAAGTTTTGTTTTCCCACAGTTATATTTGTTTTGTAATCAAATCTGAGATTTTTCTCGATTAACTGAAACAAAACTGCTTGTTAAAGGAGGATAAAAATATACTTAACTTCTCTCTACTCTGAATATCCAGGGAAGTCAGGGAAGAAATGCCGTTATAGGTTTGATCCCTATGAAATTCTCTTCATTAACGTACAAATAGGCCAGATTTGACAAATATTACTACGGTAGTCAAAAGTATAAAAAAGATGCTTTTTAATTACTTATGTATTTTGAGGACTGCAGCTGTTAATGCTGTAAAGGCCTTTTGATCTTGGTAAATTGTAATTTACTGAAAATGAGCAATTTGCAGTATGTTTCTGTTCATGCTTCCTATAAAGTGAAAAAAAATCAGTTAACTAAATAATTTTGTTCTAATGCTAATATCTTTAATCATATAGTGCTCATTAAACAGCCACCACATAAATGTGTAACTGTAATATTAAGATATTTCTCAAATTTATTTAAGAATAGCATGAACCCCTCAAATCATAATATTTTGATCTACTTAAAGAATAGCATGTTCTTTCTTACAGGAGTAGCATTCTTTTAAATCAGAACTCCTTTTAAAACAATCTATCTCAAAGTTAGTCAAGTAGGGGAAAACCATCCATTAGACTACTGCTTTATGGGAACATAAAATAGCCTGGGATAGCTGTCCACCATATGAAATCCTGTTTGGCCTGAAATGAAATTCTGCAATAAGCAGAAAACATTCCACTTCTATTAAACACAAGTCCCTGTTCCATCCACATGAGAGAGGACCAGAACTTTCTGTATTTCACATACAGCAATAGCACTTTTTACACACAGACCTGGTGCAGCGCATCTGAAACAAATCTGTTTCTGCAGTCTACAGGAAAGCACTTCAATAAGCACTTAAAAATCTGAAAGGCAGGTGACTGTGATTAGCTATTTGTATAATTAGCTTTACTGATCATAATCCACTTATGCAAAAAATAGAGAACTTAGACACTACTCCTGCTTCAGGGAGAGCATTGAAGGATCAAGTGTGCACTCCTGTTTCCATGAAAACACTAAACTCTGGGCTGTTTGTTAGGGTGAGGTTCCCTGAGACCCTAACCATGAAAACAACTTCAAGTCTGTGCTCCCAGGTCCTGCTCACAGCACCCAAGGCCACCAGCATAGCTAATGCAGATGCTGCCCATCAGAGCAATTTGTAGCAGGTGCCTACGTAGTTGCTGCCCCAGTAACTTTGGGTATTTGCAGGCACTGCACTGGTTACAGAGGCCAGTTTGACTCAGAACAGATGACAAATCCATGCTTACATGGTAGTGGGGAAAATATTTAAAGCATCTTAAGAAGTGCAAACCTCAAAACTGTTTTCCGGTCTTATGTATTCCAAATGCTGAACATTACAAGATCATGCAATAGGAACACAAATCATAAAATGGTTTGAGTTGGAAGGAACTTTTATAAGTCATCTAGGCCAAACCCCCAGCAATAAGGGACATCTTAAACTATGTTAGGTTGCTCAAAGTCCCATCCAGCCTAACCTTAAAAGTTTCTGCAGATAAAACATCCACAGCTTCTCTGGGAAACTTGTTCCAATGTTTCACCACCCACATTGCAAAAAGTATTTTCCTTTCATGTAGACCGAATCTAACCTCTTTCTATTCAAAGCCATTCCCCCCTAGTGATAGTGTCCTATCACTACACACCCTTGTAAAATCCCTTTTGGTACTGGAAAGTGCTATAAGGTCTCCCTGGAACCTTTTCTTCTCCAGGCTAAGCAACCCCAATTCTCTCAGTCTTTCATCATGGGAAGGTGTTCTATCCATCTAATCATTTTTGTGGCAGTCCTATAGACATACTCCAACAAAGCCATGTCTTTCTGGTTTTGGGTGCAGTGCTCCAGGTGGGTCTCACCAGAGCAGATCAGAGAAGCAGAATCCCCTCCCTGCCCTGCTGCCCACACTGCTCTGGATGCAGCCCAGGACACGTTTGGCTCTCTGGGCTGGGAGTGCCATGGCTGGGCCATGTGCAGCCTCTCAGCCACAGCACCCCAAGCCCTTCTGGGCAGGGCTGCTCTGGGTCTGTTCATCCCCAGCATGTGTTGATACCAGGGGTTGGCCTGATCCAGGTGCAGCACCTTGCACTGGTCTTGTTGAATCTTATGGCATTCCCATGGGCCCGTTTCTCCAGGTCCCTTTGGATGACATCCCATCCTTCAGACGTGTCAACAGCACCACTCAGCTTGGGGTCATCTCTAAATCTGAGAGTGCACTTGATCCCTTTGTCTTATGTCACTGATGAAGATATTAAATTACTCTGGTCCCAGTACAGAACCCTGAGGGCACCACTTGTCACTGACGTCCACTGGGACTCTGCATCCTTGACGACAACCATCTGGATGATCCAATCACTGAATCCATCTCTTTCCAATTTGAAGAGAAGGGTGTCATGAGGGATAGAGTCAAGGACTTTACAGAAGTCCAGATAAATGACATCTGGACTTTCTCTGTGCAGTGATGGAGTCACTTCATTATAGCAGGCCACTGGATCAGTCAGACAGGAATTCCTCCTGGCAAAATGGTGCTAGCTGTCTTGAATTGCCTCCCTCTTTTCCATGTTCCTTACTACACCTTCTAGGAACATTTATTCTATAGCCAGTTCAATAGCTCTCAGGTCCTCCTGCCTACCCTTTTTAAAAAGAGATGCAATATTTCCCTTTTTCCAGTTAGTGGAGACATCCCCTGACTGTATGACTTTTCAAATATCATGGAGAGTAGCCTGGCAACTGCATCAGAAAATTTCCTCAGGAATCTGGGATCTCATCAGATCCCATAGATTTATGTATGTCCAGGGTCTTCAAGTGGGCACAAACCTGATCTTTAGTCCCCCAGTCCCTGTCTTGAAGTCCACTGACTTGAGAGGTTTGCAAGGAGAGATTGACATTGAAGATTTGAGACAAAAAAAACTGTTCCGTATTTCAGCCTTCTCCTCATCTGTTGTTACCAGTTTGCCAGCCTTGTTCAATGGGGGATGGTACTCCTTCTTTGATCTTTCTTTTCTTGCTGTAGAAATCCTTCCTGTTTTTCTTTGTGTCTCTTGTCAAATTCAGCTCCAAGAGCACCTTGGCCTTGATTGCCCAATCCCTACACAACGAGGCAGCATTCCTATATTCTTTCCAGGATACTTGTCCCTCATTCCATTGTCTGTGCATTCTTGTCCATTAGTTTGATCAGCAGGTCTTGACTCATCCATGCCCATCCCTTCCTTATCTGGTTTCTTACAGATAAGAATTTTGTGCTCTAACAAAAGTGTCCATAAAGATCTGCCAGCTTATTTCCGCTCCCTTGTCCCTGAGGCAGTTTTCCATGTCATCCTACTGACTAATTCCTTGAGCAGCTGGAGTTTGCTTTCCTAAAATTCAGGGTCCTGACTGTGCTCTTGGCCTGTCCCATATTCCTCAGGACTGCAGATGCAGCAGGGATGCTCGCTGCAGCCCTGGCTGCCTCCGGCCTTGACATCACCCACGAGCTCACTGCCCTGGCGACCATCAGGTCCAGTGACAGATCCCCTCTGTCAGGGCTCTCCATTACCTGGCTTAGGGTTATCCATGTGCATCCCAGCAGTCCCCTGGATTGCCTACAGCTCCCTGTGCTTCTTTTCCAGCAGATGCTGAGGGTTGAAGTGCCCCAGCAGGATGAGGTCTGGTGAGCTCAGTGCCTCCTGTGCTGGAGCAAGAAGGTGTTGTGAACAGGCTCTCCCTGATCAGGCAGCCTCTAACAGACACCATCCGCAAGGTTCCCTTTGTTACCTCAGTCTCTGATTCTCACCCCTGAAGTTTTGATCTGTTTGTGGCTGTTATTCAGAGGCAGCCCTTCAATTTCCATTAATTTCTTATGTAGGGCGCAACACATAGAGATCCCTGCCTGTCCCTTCTGAACAGCCTGTAGCCATCAGTGGCCACACTTGTCATGGGATTCATCCCACCAGGCAACTAGGCAACTAAAGGCAACTAGCTTGTACCCCTCTAGCAGCATGGCAGATTCCAGCTCCTGTTTGTTTGAAGATTATATTGGAGAATTGATTCATCTGTCTGTGGATGGTCAAGGAACGGTCCACAGAGATTTAGTGAGGTGAAAGCACCCAAATAAGCTACTGGCATCCTCCACAATAAGGTGGGGAGGGTGTTCCATTGCTTCTTACATCCTTATTTATTCTCTGAAATCTCTAGGTTCTTTGGTAAGGACCAAGATCTACATACATCTTTCCAAGCTTATTGTTCACTTTCAGGTCAGAGGTAGTGAGAAAGGAAATTGTGTCTGTAGCTTACAACAAGACCTCTCTCCTTTCCCCTCTCTCCAGGGGGAGCAGAAAGGACAGTCTGTTTCTAGCTACCCTGCTGCTTCACTCAAAGGCAGTGTGAAAAATCCTCTTAGGCATCAGCTGGAGTAGTTTTGCTCAGGGCTGTATTGACAGCAGATGTGGGTCGAGGAGAATTTCTCTGGGTCACCTTGGAAAGGATCATGACAAGGATCAGCAACATGGTGTGGCTAAGATATTACAGTGTGTTTTGTTTGCCCTAGAGGGAGCAAACACATGGTATCTGTGATAGATTAGTCTCTTCTGATTCTGCACAAGGCTCACCTACAGCGTCCTGAGGACTGAAATCCTTTATTTCTACTACATCATCTGTTTTGAAATAGGACATATGGACAAAATTTGACACAGTTCTTCAGGCATAGAGGTGCTCTTAAAATCTCCTTGTAGCTCTAACATTGATGACATCCTTCTCAGACTCCTAAGATGCTATAGGTAAGCCTCAAAGACAAAAACAAAAACAAAAAACCAAACCAAACCAAACCAAACCAAACCAAACCAAACCAAACAAAAAAAAAAAAAAAAAAAAAAACAAACCAAAAAAAACAAAACACCACAAAAAAGAAAAGGAGGGAAGAAAGGCAGAGCTTCTGGGGTTTGTTTGGATTAGTATTCTCAAAGCAAACAGTAGGAAAGAAGTACCTCAATTCAATTATTTACAGTCCTGGAAAGACCTGGAAAACAGAAACCACTTAACTATTTTACAGTGCTGCTCTTCCACTTTTTGCAGAAGTTTAGCCCTGATGACTATTGTGCCAATGCTGATTCATGAGCAAGCCTATCAGCTTAAAGGGAAGAGAACAAAGATACATTATCTTCCAAAGCAATCATGGAAAGCAAAATTCTCTTTTATTTGCTTGAAAGGACCAAACACATCTTTTTGTTTAACATAGGACTAGTCTTACAGTCCAATTCAGAATGTCTTTCTGTAGAACACCACATGGTATTCAGGACAACAGAGACCCTTAAAAGTTTAACAAGAAGCTTTTTCATGGTTTTTTTTTGTCTTGACTGAAAACTCCCTGCTGGGCGGCATAAAGGTTTGGGGAGTGAATTATGTGCTCAGTGCAAAAGAACCTGCTAAACAAATGAAAGCAAGGGGTAGACAAGTTTCCAATTTGTCTCACAAAGATCTCAGCATGGCCCATTTAACCTTCAAAATATTTGGGGGGGTTTGCCTTTTCACAGTCCCCATGCTTTTCTACAGCTATTTTCTTTTTGGTGCTGTTTTAACTTGTGAATTTAAATCCTCCCTACATGCACAAGCACAATACCAAGATAAATAAAAAGTCTATTTTTTCAAGGTGGAAGCAAGATATGGTAGGATATACTGACCTAACTACTTATAATACAAGCTGCTGCACTTTTCTCCAATGTGGGATCTTGTTGCATCTCTCAACAATCCAGATTAACGGAATACACTGTCAAAACCATAAAACACTACAAAAACTGTCGGAGGTTTTCTGCTCCATTTGTTGATTTGATGTTTGGGAGAATGTTGAGAAATATCTAGGTATGTACAACTTTCAGTGAGGCTTGGAGGGACAAGTCTGGAAAGATGTTTCAGCCTTTCTAGAATGAAGCCCTCTTAGGCTCTCTCTCTGGTAGAACTGCACTGTCCCCGTGTGGACACAGAAGTAAGTAGCCTTTGTGTCATACACTGCAGTTACTTCTGTCTTTATCCTTAGGAATGCCACCACCAGCTAGGCATCTTCACATCACAATGGCTGAATCCATGCAAGATATCGAGACAGGAAACATATATAGCACATTAACTGTGTTCTTACAATTATGAAAACACAACCTGTGTGTGAACAAGCCTTTACTTGCTAGGATTTGCAAGCTGAAAAAAGAAAGTGATTACATAATAATTTCTAAATGTGCCACTGAAAATGACCACCAAAGCTCCTTTGGAGATTGTTTTGAGGCCATCTGAGAGGCTTTGTACACTTACTCTCTTGTACATTTCACTGTGCCAAAGATAACCTCATTAATGAAGGAATGGTAGAGAAACCCCCAAAGAAAATACATACACATCCTGCTGATGGCATGAGGAGGAATGATTCATCCTACATGCAATATCTTTGGCTTCCCCCTGGTGTGGTTGCTACCTTGTCCTCTTTTTGACTTTTAGTTCTTCTCCTTTGTTCAGAAACTGGCATAATTTTGTTAGATGTTTGGTAATATGTGTATACAGAACTTAATCTTGGCATGTAGTGTTTATCTCAAGAGCCTAAAGGTGCATGTTTTTAATCTCGTTTCCTCTTTGTTTAGTTGCTTCTGGGAGATATCCCTCTATGGTCTGGACAAGACTCATGGAGTGGTCCCATTCAGTAGAGGCAATGGAAAGCCAGACAGCTCTCTTCTGATTCAACATAATCTATGAGGAGGTGTTATTTTCATTTCTGTATCGAATATTAAAGAGGAAGAGACAAAAATGTGTGTTTCTTGAGGCTTTGCTACATCAAATGCTCTGTTATATGTTGTCTCAACATTTGCTTGTTTCTGGCATACTGACATTTCACAATCTACAGTTGTGAAACCCACAGTGAACAGGAAATCACCAAGAATTACTCTGTTTACTTATAGATGTGGAACATGCATTGCTCATAATTAAATGGCAGCACCATAAAGACATGTGTTAGCTGCAAACTTCGACTGAACTGTAAGAAAATTACCGTTGGCCGTCTTAAACCCAACTATATGTAACTAGTCTGGCTTTGTGATCTCAGCAAAGCATTTAGTTGGGACGTTTACAGAATGACTGGGGGCATAATGAGGAGAGTGGAATTTTCCTCAGATTCTTCAAGCCAGTATTGGTACCCCTGCCTCTAGAGATAAAACACAGCTCAGATGTGATGCATTTTGAGGTGCAGAGGGAAGTCAATTAACAAAGGACAAAGCATCTCAAATACTGAATAAATAACATAGGACATTTACTTGATTTGGAGACACACTCTTGCTTTGCAAAGTCTCTGTGTTAACCCTAGGTAGCTGGTAGTCATTACTTAGGAAACTGGTGTTAGTTGGTATTATAAGGGTCTATTTCCTCTGCTCTTCTAAATGAAGCACAGCTGAAGATGGAATGACATGCAACTCTGTCTTTGTACTCCAGAAAGGATGTGGCTGTTTTGTATCTCCACTCTTTGAGCAGAATAAATCCACATCTAAGACATTCTGTAAGTTCATAATTGCATCCAGATGATCACATGTTGGGGTCTGATCTCTCCTTTCTTCCTGATACAGAGTACTTCCCTAGGATTAAACTTCTGGTGTTTACAGCTAAGAACCCAGACATCTACAAACCAAATTAAAACTGGACTTAGGAGTAGATCTGCAAAATATTACTTTCATATATGCCAGCAAGTACCAAAGTGCCAAATTTAAGTTCTAAACTGTCTTTTATGACTTCTTGCAATTTTCAGCCATAAACCTGGACTTGGATACCCAGTCTAGTTCACCTTGTTTCCCACCCAAGATGATAGGTCTACTAGATGATGAACCTTAGTGGATAAAACATTTGGAATAAGCTCCTATCAGTCAAGTAGAAAAAGGCATGCTCTGACACAGGCCTCCTCCACAGGCTGCAGGTGGATCTCTGCAACCCCTTCAACCTCCATGGACTCAGGGGCACAGCTGCTTCCATGGTCTGCACTATGGGCTGCAGGAGAATCCCAGCTGCAGTGCCTGGAGCACCTCATCCCTCTCCTTCTCACTGCACTTCATGCTGTGCTTGTACTATGAGGACAAGATGACAGAGCTGGGGGTGGAAAGGAGAAGAAAAGGGGGCTCAGAGAGACCTTTCCACTCTTTACAAGTGCCAGGAAGGAGGAGGTCAGTCTCTTCTCCCTGGCAATCACCAATAGGAAAAGAGATACAGTCTAAAGCTGCACCTGAGGAGGTCTGAGATGGAGTTTCTTCACAGAAACAATGATCAGATATTGGAATGGGATGCCCAGAGAGGTAATGGAACCACTGTGATGGGAGGTGCATAAGGAAAGACTGGATATTGCACAAAGTGTTGATACAGTGTGTCTGGTTGATACAGTGTTCCATCATAGGTTGGACTCAATGACCTCAGAGGTCTTTTCCACCCTAATTGATTCGTCAGTTTTGTGGTTCTTTGATTCGCTGACTCTGGTGCTTGCATAATTCCTCTCTTTTCTGTCCACAATTACATCTTTGCAATAACTCTTATTTTCTTTATTTTTTCTTAAATATGTTATCACAGAAGTGTTTTCTTAAATATGTTATCACTATCACTGATCTTCTTGGTCTTGGCCAGCAGCAGGTTCACCTTGGAGCCAGCTGTAATTGGCTCCCTCAGACACAGAGGAAGCTTCTCACAGCTTCTCACAGAAGCCATCCCTGTAGCACTCCCACTACCAAAATCCAGCCACACAAACCCAAAACAACAGATGTTGAATAAAGGCACGACACTTCTACTGAAAGAGGGTTAAGAAATTCTCACTAACATCTGGCAACCGTTGTCTTGCAACAGGATGTCCTTACCCAGGTGCTGCACTGGCCCTGCTAAGTCATGACAACACTGCCATAAGGAACCACACTTCTTCTACAAAGGCTGCACTCCTTTAAAAACTACCTATGAGGCACATATAATACAGTATGGTTTGTTTCAGAGTCCCATTGTATTATTGCCAACTGAATAACAGCAAAATTCAGACCAAGGGGAAGTCTCAATGCTTCTGATTCAGGTGATAACTTAGGATCTGTGACACAGTGATATAATTCTCCAACTCTTGTTAGTGACTTTTGGTCTGATCCCAGGAGACTTCCTTAAATCTTTTTTTCCTACCTGTCCTTCTTTATAAATTTGGCTGCTGCCATGTATCTGTAAACACTGCTTATTTGCTCTCCACCCTCCCCTGATCAGATATACAGGCAGGTGAGCTCGCAAATACTGCCATAGTGGAGCTATTGGCCAGCTTAGATAAAGCTGATGCAAGCAAGAAGATATCCCTCCTGTGCTTCCAATAATGCATGCTAGTTCAGGACTACTGAAGGCCCCAGAAGAAATGGAGGCTTTCAATTTTGCCTTCAGTTTTGTAATTCCTTGAAATATATACAACCTAAAAATTATTTGCTGCTCATGGAACTATTTTTAATTGGTGTGATGGTGGAAATATTGGGCTACTAATCAATGGCCAGAGCCAGCTATTATAATAGAAAGAGAGTCCCCATGAGTTTAGAATATAAGACTGCTTGTGCACACAGCTACACAGTTCTTGAAGTATTGGGGTCTTTCTGAAGTGTAAACTAGTAAGAATTTACTAAAATGAAGTGTTTGAACTAGACTTTCAGGGAGGAGAAGGAAACCAGCCTTTTTTTTTTTTTTTTTTTTTTTTTTTTTTGTTAGACTTTTATACAGGACTTCTGGTTCATTACATTCCCCGGGAACATGGATATCAGCTGAAGGGTTTCAAGGGAAGTGGGGTAGTAATTAAAGAAAAATACTTTTAAACTGTTTCCAAAAAGCCATTACTTCAAAAATTGTTTGAGTAGTCCAAAATCAATTACCTAGATGTGCAGAGGGTAGCCAACAAGAGAAAATAAAAAGGCCTTAGTGAAGTTACAAGCCCACGTGTTAAGCAACACAGTCTCTGTGGCAGCAGCAATAGGCAGTTCAAGGCTGTAGCTATTGCTGCATGCAGGGACAGCCTCGGTGCTAGGGAATGCCAGGGACATTCTGCTGCTGGGTGAGAAGGAGTCATGTAGAGCCACAGCAGGACTCACTAATGGAAAGAATCCTCAGATACAGGAGCAACTCATGTGAGCCTCCTTCCTACTGGCACAACATTGGAAAACAGATTTTGGAGCACACAACTTGCTCTCTGTTTTTAAACCGATGCTTCAGCCCCTCTCACTGCTGCTCCATCTCTTCCTTTTTTATTAATGTCCAATATGTTAAATGCAGTTACTATTAAGAGGAAATATATAACACTATAGTAGGATTTGTGTCTGTCCCCCTATACTCCTTCCAGCAGGACACACTGCTAACTTTTGTCCCGAAGAAAAATTGAAGCTGTGGCATTTTTTTCCTCCTCTTCACAACTGACTATGACTTGAAGGTTTCAGTTCAAGAAGAACTCTGCAGATGAACATAGGAAATTAAAATAAAAACAAAACATACAAAGACCATTTTGATTATACAAGCATAAAAGCTGAAGCACAGACAGGGAAGTAGATGAACAAGAAATGGGAAGGTTAAAATAAAATAATGAAACTATGTGAGAAAGATTAATTTAAGAATTCTAGAGACTGCTTGCAAAATAGAAGGCTAGGACACTATGACTGATTAATTCCTTTCTAAGAAATGTGCCATCTCTTCTTTGCCTTTAAATTCAGCCTTCACCTTGTTTCTGCATGACTCAATATTAATTAAACTAAAAAAAAGTCACAGATCACTGGAAAAAGAAGGAAAATTTAGAATACAAAATTTTAAATCCTTCTCAGAAGTGGGATTATTGTTCTTCACTTGCATCAATATCAATCTTCCTGGACAAATCGCTGTATTTGTTCAATCTCTGAGTCCTAACTGCTAAAAGGAGTTTTAAAATGTTTTCCTTTTAAAGAGTGCATTTTCATTGTGAAAATGAGTAACTAGCACCAGCTAGTCTCTCGGGCAGGTAGTCACACAAATTTTATTGGATTTTTCGGTAACATCTAGGAGCCCAAATAACAAACAAGCATGAAATTGTGTTATCTCTAGAAAAGTAGAGCCTGAAAACAGTCTTCTTTACTTACAGCTTAAGTATTCATTGTATCATAGATTCATAGGTTCATACAATAGCCGGGGTTGGAAGGGACCTTAAACATCATCTAGTTCCAGCTCTCTGTGATGGGCTGGGATATCCTCCTCCAGATCAGTTGATCAGATCTCCATCCAGCCCGCACTCAAACACTTCTAGGCATAGGGTGCCTGCATCTTCTCGAGGCAGCTTGTTCCAGTACCTCACCACCCTCACAATTTTTTTTCCCCTAATACTCAATATAAACCTATTATCTTTCATTTTGAAGCCATTTCCCCTTGTCCTGTCACTACATGCTCGTATGAAGGGTCTCTTTCCATCTGCCTTGTTGATTCCCTTCAGGTACTGGAAGGCCACAATTATGTCACCTGAAACCTCTTTTCCAGGCTGTACAAACTCAACTCTCTCAGCATTTCCTCACAGGGGATGTGTTCCATTCCTCTATCTTAATGCTCTTCCTCTGGGCTCACTTCACCAGGTTGATCCCCCTCCTTGTCATGGGGACCCCATCTCTGGATGCAGTGCTCTAGGTGGGATCCCACCAAAGCAGAGCAGACCAGAGCAGAGCAGAGGGGCAGAATCCCCTCCCTGCCCTGCTGCCCACCCTGCTCTGGATGCAGCCCAGGACACGTGTGGCTCTCTGGGCTGGGAGTTCCATGGCTGGGCCATCTCCAGCCTCTCCCCCACAGCACCCCCAAGCCCTTCTGGGCAGGGCTGCTCTGGGTCTGCTCATCCCCAGCCTGTGTTACCATCTATTGACTCAGCCCAGGGGCACCACCTTGCACTTGGTCTTATTAAATTGCATGAGATTCCCATGGGCCCACTTCTCAAAATGGCCCAGGAAGTTGTAGGCATTGTTTTGTATGTATCTTTGTATTTTTCCTAGCATCAGGGAGAAAAAGTTGAGCTGGAAATGCTGTAGTCTTTGCCATTTGTCAATGCCTTCCCTCAGAACAGAGAATCCAATGCACCTGACCAATGACTCCCGACCAAACAATACAATCTGGTTTCCAGGCTCTTCTGTATGACTTTTAAACAGGTTAAGACAATTTTTCTGGACTGCAGTGCAGCAGTTTTTATGCCCTCAAGGATGACATTCCCCATTAAGCTGGAGTTTGCTACCTGCATGGTGGGATAGTAAAATGACTGTAAAGTTGTCTGCTAGACAGGGATATCTCAAAAAAAAATCTTTTCCATTCTAATGCTTTTTGTTTTCTGTGCTCCTTTCTGTTTCTACAGAACAGCTATAGTACAGTGTATTTTCCCCATGCCACTGAATTCATCTGAGCAACCACTTTTTCTGTCTCTGCCTTTCTGTTTTGATTGCTGCTAGAAGTAGAAAGACCAAAATTCCATGAGTAAAATTAATCTCACAGCATTTCATGCATTGTTAGAACAAAAATGTATTTACATTTTGGAGAATAATTGCCCTGTTAAGACATCTAGTCCAATTTTGGGGACCTAAGTTAAGTAAATTATTTAGTAATGTTTCTGCACATTCTCTCGTCTTAATATAACTCCATTTTGCTGCCTGCTACATTTACCTAGTAAATAAAAGTTCAAAGTAGACCAAAATTGAATGAGAATGACCGAGTTTTCTGGCAGTTTCAAATTGGTCTTAAAGCAACACAGCCCCTGAAAGCCAATGAGAAGCCAGATACACTGTGAAACTTCCCTCCATACTCCTAAAAGTCTCTCTGCTATGTTTACTCTTGAAAGTCCAAAAACAATACAAAAGTTAGACAGCTATGCCTACAAAACTTTTACAAATAAGCTTCAAATTTACAGATACAAGATAAAAGTTATGTAAAGTAAGTGAAGGAAACTGACCCAGGGAGAAAACATAGGAATTCTGGTCACAGCTTTGCACTGACCCTTTGCAAATCTGATAATTTTCTATAAAAATCGCTAAAGGCTCTATCTATAAGCAATATGTAATTAATTATCTAACTTGTGAGCTATCGCCATGTCTGCAACAGAAGGCTTTCAGCAAAGGAGCAATTTAATTTTCTAAAGCTGTTGACTTTTGCTATGCCTCCTAAAATAAAGCATGTTGTTTTAGGCATGCTGGTGAGAAGCATGGATCTGCTTATTGTACTGAAATTAGACATTTCAAGTCTCTACAAATACAACTACTTCAAGATTTGGCAATGACATTCAGTGAATAGGAAAGGTCTTCCTATCCAGAAACAATGTGCTTTAATCTTCTGTAAAGAAGTAGCCTATGTGTTGTACAAAAAGCCACTGCTGGCAGAATGATGGATACTTACTTAGGCTGGCAGAATGATGGATACTTACTTAGTTCCCTCATTTGTGCCAACTTGATTTAAGCATAACGTGACCATGTCTAAGATCCCAAAATGTAACAACAGAAATCTCTCTCAAAGATCACATTTACTCAGCTTTAAATCTTGCTAGTATCTCTGGCAGAAAATTCTTTGAGAGCACGTAGGTGTAGAGATGCAGATTAGTTACACCCTCATGTGCAGCCCACCACCTGTGCCATTGATGTGACATATGTGGGCTTCCCAGGGACACAGACATCCTCAGCATCCGTGAGCTTCAACAGATGCCTGGTCTGGGCAGGTGGAGTGGCTGGAGCTGCACATGGAAACTTCCTGGGAGAACACAGGGACCAGATGAGCAGTGCAGAAAAAAACAGAAAGCCCTCTGAATGATAATCGTGGAGATGATGGCTGCACAGAGAAGTTACATTCCTTGGGCGCACCGGTAGAGCAGCAGGTAGAGGCCAA
Source organism: Zonotrichia leucophrys gambelii (assembly GCF_028769735.1). Taxonomy (NCBI): domain Eukaryota; kingdom Metazoa; phylum Chordata; class Aves; order Passeriformes; family Passerellidae; genus Zonotrichia; species Zonotrichia leucophrys. The sequence continues at coordinate 29,868,778 of NC_088200.1, read as the reverse complement.
GGGGAGGAAAAGAGGACCTGGATAAGGCTCTTCTCCTTCTTCCCTGGTGGCAGCTTTCCAGGACTCTGCTCTGAAGGCAGAAAAGGAACACCATGGCAGGCAAGCCTGGACGCTGGCTGCAGGAGCTAGGAAACCTCTAATGTATCTCTGAGGAAAGTATTAGAGAGTAGGAAGATATTTATTATCTAGGCTTAGGTAAAAATTACCATTTGCATTTTTATTTTATCTGTTTTCAGTATTGTAAATAACACCTGACTTGATATCTCACTAAAAAAACAATTTTTGCTTTCATTTCCTCTCAAGCAGCCTCTTGAAGCTGCAGGGAATTTTATCCTAAATTCCTAACAGTGGGCTGTGTCCACAGCAAGAAGGTGAAGGACATACTAAGAGGAAATAGAGGCCATCTGGAGGATGCCGCATGCAGGAAACACATTGTGGAAAGCTAAAGGTCAGGGGAAGGTTACCTGACAGCCTGACATGGACCACCATGATATAAATCCATGTACCCAAGAAGCTGAATTAATTAATCCTGGCAAGAAGTAATTGCCCATGGGAGAGCCCTCAGAGAGCCCCAGCACCACAGACTCCAAAGAGTAGCATAAACCCAGCAGGCTTAGCTGTGAGCATACATTAGAGAAAACTGATCCCATGTATTTCTGACACACACGCTCCTCCAGATGCACTGCCTACAGTATCAGGTTTTGAACAAAGGAAAGCTTGTAGTTGGCAGTGAGGAAGAGAAATCCATCTTACAAGGGCCCCTGGGTGCGTTTTCTTTATACCAACCCTCCAGAACACCCTAGAAGAAATGGAACATACATGAACACTATTCTCTCAATGCTAAACAAATTTTTTTCCTGTTCTTTCTCTTGTCTCCATATTTCCACAAATCCCACCACGTTCAGCAACAATTCCTAGCCATGTTCCTCTGACTGGATTTTCCTGCTGTGGAAAGTGATTTTCACCATTCTGCTACTTAGTCAGTAACTATTAACACAATTTGTCCATATTCATCAGTAGTATAACATCAATGATCTCAGCTGGAGTCACACCAAGAATTAATGTGGTCTATTAATTTTGCAGAATGCTGTTGATGTGCAAGTAGTTAGGATTTGCAGCTGCCAAGAGTGTTGATGACTCCTCCAGTTCCTAGGGCAAATACCAGTTGTTGTGGGGAGCTCTGCACTATCTTGTCTAAGAAGATTTAATTGTATCTGGATAAAAGTGTTTTGAAGCATTTTTTTGTCCAACAGGCTTGTTTGCTTTACATGCTGATTGTATTAAACATTTATTTTAATTTTTCAGAGAAAACTGTGTCATTCCATGGTGCATCATACTTCTAATAATACATGATATCACTGTTGAGCCAATGTTTGGGAAAAGGATGCATCAGCCTTGTGTATGTAATTAGCCTATACTCCCTTTCACAGTAGATCACTAAACTCTTGTTAAGAAAGGACTTGTGTAAAAATTATCGTTTGACCTAATACTTGGAGCAACCATATTTCCATGCAAGCCTTTTTCTCCCATGTACTGATGACCTTCCCATGTAAATCAAAATTTTGACATTTCTCTCTAAAAGATATAGTGTGCATGACAGAATCAAGTTCAGTGCACCTAAGGTCTTTCAATTTGATACAAAAATCGATGTCATGTTACGTCTATTGATCTTTGCTATTTTAAGGACCTAGAAGATTGTTAATGGTAAGTATTAAGGATGCTTGCAGTAAAAATTGAGGAAAAAGGGGAAGGCTAGCAGACAAGAAGGAAATATTTCAAATTTCATCCATCTAGGAAGATCCACTGGAAATTACAGACTATTCATAGTATGTGGGTACTTTAATGAACAAAAATATTAGTTTTAATCAATTACAATATATCTATGTTAGTATTAAGCTTTAATGAAAATACATGGTTTGAATGAATGATAAAAATTCCTGTAGGCATGTTTTATAAATGTACTGCATATTGAATACGCACATTGGCTTCACAACCCAAAAGACCCAGATTGTTTGACAATCCTAACAGCTCTATGACTCAGAGGAGATCATGATGCAGAAATCTAATGATATTGATGGAGAATATGTGCAACTACTAGATTTATCAAAAACCCCCTGAGTTCTGTATGCATGTATCTCACCAACTAAACAAGGCACCGGGAAATTTGTTGCTGAAAATACAATTTTTCCTTTTGGAACATGAATTTTGTTCAAAAAAGGATTCTGAATGGCCAGTTTGCATACCCAGAGGATAAGGTCTTGTTTTCAGCCCAGCATGCCCTAGCTTTCTATCAAAAGGGCAAGGGGACAGTGCTGCTAAGAGCTCTATAAATAACCCAGGAGCAAACGCTCTCTGCAGTTTGGCTGATCTGACTATGAAGACTGTGCTCTGCTATATTTAGCTAAAGAACAAGTATTTTTAAAAGATCAGAGGAAGAACAAAAATAAGCTAAGCACACTGAAGCATACATTTGAAACACAGTTTTGAACTTCCACAGCTAACTGAATCCACAGACAATGGGAGGTACCATCTCCTGCTGAAAATCCCTGCTGATTTTCAGCCTCCAGAGAGCTTGCTACAGGCAGCAGGGGCTGAGGCTTCTGTTGAGGACATCAGACTGCGCAATCAGCAAAAAGACAAGAGTGAGTCTTGCTCTCTACATCACCTAGAGCAGACAAGAGGAGGACAGCATAGTTCCAACCCTGCCTCAGGACCAGTGGAAGGGAAGAGACAATTTGCTCTGGACCCAGACCTACAAACAAAAGAGCAATCCAAGTCCATCAAGAGAGAGTGGGATTTTTAGTAGCAGTTTTATTTCACGGTGACTTGAATAAGTCCTGGTGTAGCCACAGATAAGGGCTTACCTTCAAAAGTGTCTCAGAGGTAGGTCATAAATAGAGTTTTGAGGTCCTGCCCTATCAGCTCATTTAAGCCTTCTCCTAAAGAGCCACTGAAGCTAAAGCCCATCACTAATCCCAGTAGTGCCATGGGACACTGTGAGGATAGGGCACCTTTAGAGGATGGGACATGCCAGCAGGGCCAGCACCACTCAGTGCTAAGACAACCCATGTAGACTGGAGAAGAAAAGGGAGAGGAAAAAAGGAAAAGTTTCAACAGATCCATCCATCCATCCAAATTTGAAAGACAGCATTTAAAAGAATATTTGTAAAAATTTTTTAAAATCATGGGAAGAGGAGAAAAAATTTCCAGCAAATCTTTCCAGAATCAGATGTATAGATGGTTGCTTTCATTAAAACTAGATTTCTAGGCAGCATCCAGAGACTTCTGAGGCATGTGTTTGAAATAAAAGTCAGATGCAAACACAGAGCACACAGATGAAACCTGGCCAAGCCTTCAGGGAAATTATCAAGTTCACATGTGTGCTTTTAAGTGAATAATCCTCATGCTTGCTTTATATACACCAATTAACCTTGCACGAAGAGTAACGCTGAGGAAGCACCGTTATTGTAGTATAAAACCAGCATAAGACCAAACTGGAGGGAGCAAATTATTCTTTACTATAGTATCTCACTTCCTATAGTGCTTATAAAAGTGAGAAGACCAGACTCTTGATCAGGATAGTCCCACATGCTGGAGCCTTACTGGATTATACAGGGGGCATAAAGGCAGTACAAAGAGCTTTCTTTCAGTGACATTTAATGCCTAAGCCTTTTGGGACAAGGAAGCATTAGGCATAATTTCATGTCACCTTCATGGGTTAATGATTGAGGTCTGTTCACAGCACCATTTGGCAGTGGGAAATGGGTGGGAAAGGATTTTGGAGAGATGTGGATGAGAGGAAAAATGCTGCAACATGTGCCAACACCTGTGCTAGACATTAACTTCTATTTCTACTACATATGTTTCTCCTTTCCTCTAAGAATCATAAAATGATTTGGGTTGGCCCCATCCAAACAGGTGTTGAACAGTTCCAGGGACAGACACAGGCAACTTCCCAGGGCAATGTGATCCTGTGCCTCATGGCCCTCAGAGCAAATATCTTCCTAATATCTAACATAAACCTACCCTCTTTTAGTTTGAAACCATTCCCTTTTGACCTATCACTACATGCCCTTGTGAAAAGCCCTTCTCCAGCTTTCTTATAGGCTCTCTTTGCTTACTGGAAGGTGCTATAAGGTCTCTACAGAGCTTTCTCTTCCCCAGGCTGTACAGGCTCTATCATCCTGCCTTCATAGGAAAGGTTCTCCAGCCCTCAGATAATCAGGATTTGCTCAAACAGGTCCATGTCATTCTTGCATTGGGAGCCCCAGTGCAGGATGCAGCAGTCTAGGTAGGTTCTCAGCCGAGCAGAAGGGCAGAATCCCCTCCCCCAGTCTGCTGGCCAATGCTGCTTTGGATGAAGCCCAGGGCACAGCTGGTTTGCTGACCTGCAATCACACTTTTGTGAATCATGTTGACCTTCTCCCCACCAGCGCCTGCAAGTCCTTCTCCCCAGTACAGCTCACAATCCATTCTTCGCCCAGCTTGTATTTGTGCTTGGGGATTATCCCAACTCAGGTACAAAACCTTGAGCTTGGCCTTGTTGAACTTCACCAAGTTCATACAGGTCTACTTCCTAAGCCTGTCCAGGTCCTTCTGGATTGCCATCCAGCCCAGCCTGTGCAGACTGAATGGGCAAGTGTGGCATGATGTGTACAGCAGAGCTAAGCAGCAGGACCTCACTGCCTGGCCATAGTGGCAGAGACAGCAACAGGAAGCAGCACCTCCCATCCTGGAATCACCAAAAGGGTGAGATCTCTCACATTCACGCTGGTCTCTCTTCTGTCAAAAGCAGGTGCAGGACTGCAGGGTACTGTGGTCCTCAGAACAGAGCTAGCATCCTCTTTCCCACACCCTAAGACCAAAAGACAGACCACCCAATGCTCAGAGCAGGCCCATCTGAGGGAGGGACATTCACAGGTTTTGGTTTAGACATTTTGGTTATCACCTGGTTCCAGTTTCAGCATGCCTTACTTTTCACTTTTCACCCTTTTTTTCCTCTGTGAACTAATTGACACATCAAAAAGCTGGCACAAGTTTTGAAGTATGCACGACATTGGTCTCTGCACTCCAAACCCCAAACTGTGCTCTCAGTTTCTCACAGTGAGGGGAAGAGTCATATCATTACCTCTGAACTCCACAGGTCCTGCAAAAGTCAATAGACGGTATCAAGAAACATTATGCTTTTTTCTAGTAGTTGGAGAATCCACCAGCAGCCCACTGGGACGACTCAGCATGAGAAATGCCCATGAGTCAGGTGGAGGGTCTCGCAGCAGCAAAGTTCTCCATGGCTGTGAGAAATGGGTAAAACCCCTCTCTCACCCAAACTGGAGACAGACAATTGTTATGAAAGGAACAGAAATTTTAGTGAAGGGACCATTGTAGTCACAGAGAGCTCATACAGCAGCATATGGTATGTTTTATTTTTGAGTCATTTGATCAGTTCGAAAGCCTTTCTGTTTCTGGGGAGGTTCTTGAATTCATTTTCAAAGAGAAGACCCCAGTGTCAGGAGAAATGATGGGAACCCACTGCCTTCAGAGCCCTGGGTTGCAGGATGGGGCTGGCAGAGGGCGCTGGGGTGGGATTGCAGAGCTGTCACATGCAGGATGGCCCCTGGACATGGGAGTTGCAGAGCAGCTGAAGGAAAAGCACATGCAATCAGGGCCATCAGCAGAGGCTAATTTTATAAATTGAAACAACAGTAATAATGGTAGAGGCATGACAAGCCTGGTTGCAGCTGGTGGGGATTCAGCTGGCTTTATGTTGTTTTGATTAGCCTGACATTCGGCTGGTGGGATGCTTGTATGGGCACATGCGTGGGCGGGAAGATAAACACAGCTGAGCAAATCTGGTCCCTCATCTTGCTTCTGCACAAGCAAGTGGGCTAACCCTCAGCTCAGATAGGAGCCATGGCCATCCTCCCTCACACATCCAAAAAGGTGCAGCTGTATTTAATGGCAATTTATCATAGCAGCATTTGTAGCCATTTTGCTGACGTTATTGTTATAGACAAAGCACAAAGGTCAAGCTCATGAAACTCAGTTGAGTTCCATGAGCTTGACATTTGTGCTTTGTCTGTAACAGTTGAGAAGACAGCTGAAAGTTAGAGAGAGTTGAGAAGTCAAAAAAAAAAAAAAAAGGTACCAAACCACTTGGAAAGTGAAAAAGGGAAAAAGCGCATCATCTTGACAGAGAAAACAGGATTGTTCCTACTTAGGTCAGGATTCTCCTTCAGGAAGCCTACTTTCAACCAGGTCTTTATTGCAGAAGCTGGACAGACTTCACACAAAGCCTATGTTTTTGTTCTTGTGACATGTTAATGACAACTGGTTGTAAACAGAAGCTGCACCTAAAAGAAGATGTGGCTCTGGGGGACTGGGGAAGTAAAAAAGAGAGAAAATATTTAGCCATTAGAAGGACAGAAAACAAATGTATTAATGGATTGAGGAAGAAAAGTACTTCCTCCCATGGTAAATTTTTTGCAGTTCTCCAGCGCCTTCATATATACTCTCTAAATTTTTTCTTCCCTTTTTTAAAATGAATGGCTTGATTTCCTCCAATTCCATAACACTTTAAAAAATGACAGCATATCATTACCATAACTTATATAGAAACATAATAGAAAATTATATTAAACTGACAGTATAAAGACTCTGTATTCTGTCTTCCTCTATAGCTTCTAATAACTGGAATTTTTTCATGATGACCAGTAAAAAAATTATAGGAGTCACAAGCCTCCCCAGGGGTTAATAAATGAGCACATATGGCTGAAAAAGCACAGCCAAGACTGTCTCATGGTGGATCCAAGGTTTTGAATCCAGTCTTACTACTACCAGTTTGCTAATTCCCCCCAATAGCACCTCAGTGCCCTGTGAAACTTGTATTTAGAGCACTCAACACGTCAGAGATGCTGGAGGGCATTAACCCTCAGATTAACCCTCAGATTAAGAGCCCTTGCTAGTGGCTCCTCCTCCTCATCTCTCGTTTCTGCCATCTAAGAGGTCTATGTGTAAATGCTTCCCAACTCACTTTGAATCTGCCAAGGCACTTTGAGTCGTGTCAGCTACCTAGATCAATTTGATGGACTCATAACAACTCCACCAGGAGAGAGCCAGCTTTTCACTAGCACAACAGTTTTAAGAGTACTCTGCAACTTATTTATATCTATTAACACGCACAGTTTGATGCAAAAGAAACTGTAACTACAGTTCTGCTGTCTATGCCCCTGTAAGCAATATCCTCATTAATTAGGATGCAATGAGGGTGAGTACTTAAGCAATAGCACAGCAGGAGGTGGAAAGCAGAGGTGCTTTGTGCCCATCTGTGAGCTGGAAGGGAACCAAGGGCTTTCAAAAAGTAAGCATAAAACAGGGAATATAGATGTTCAAAAGGAAGATGAAAATGGCAGCCATGACACTGTTTGCCTCAAGTTTACCTGAATAAGAAAAAACCTCTGTATTCATGCAAATGGGAAGTGAGTGGAGCCTTACTGATGTCAATTTACTTTACCAAATGTTACAATATATCAAATATAATTCATCTTGTCTTTTGACTCTGTTGTGCTATATAAAGTACATGTTACATACCACCAAGCAAAAAATTTACTTGTTTCATGTATTTATTGTTGTCAAGCAGTAGAAGTAGAAGTAACTACTTAAATAAATTATTCCTTGCATATTGTTTGGAAACAAGCTTTTTATTAAAAAAAAAAAACACTTTTCAGCTCTGATTTTTAAGCTAAATACACCAAAATTCTTTGGGGAAGACACAATATGTCATTCAACCAGCACCAAAAATATGATCCATCAACAATATGGTTTGTGTGTCTTCTTTTGCAGAAAATAGTCTTAAAAGTAAGCTAGAATTTATAAAACTCACACAACAAACATGACTGTTTTATGGACACAAAGAATGTTAGAAATACTTGAATTATTTATGACATGACTCAGTTTTAATACTGATATTCCACCAGTGGAGACTCTTCTGTTTGTCATAGAAGGAAGTTTCCCTGTGTGAAGTGGGACTTCCCCCTCTACAGTACTTCATTTTCACCTTGTTCCAGTGAAGGGGAACAATCTAGGTCAGAGTGGGTCTCTGTGTGGGTTATGGATCTGACTAGCACAAAATGCAGCAAAGGACATCTCTGAACCCTTTCCCCTGCTGCTGAGCCATACAATAGTTTGGGTTGGAAGTGACTTCAAAATGTAATCTAGTCCAAATCTCCCAAAAATTACCAAGGACATCTTCAACTAAATCGGGTTGCTCAGAGCCCCATCCAGCTTTACCTCAAATAGTCCCAGGAACGCATCACCTCTCTGGTTGACTTGTTCCAGTGTTTTACCACCTTCATTGTAATAAATCTCTTCCTTATATCTAGAATCCATGTACCTTCTTTTAGATTAAAACCATTACCCCTTGTCCCATTACAACAAGCCCTGCTAAAAAAATTTGTCCTCATCCATCTTACAAGCCCCCCGCAAGTATTGGAAGGGTGCAAAAAGATCTTCCTGGAGCCTTCTCTTCTTCAGGCTGAACAAATCCAAATCTCAGCATGTCTTCATTTGGCCTAGCCCTTGAATTATTTTTGTGGCCCTCCAACATGTCCATGTCTTTTCTGTGCTGAGAACCCCAGATCTGGATGCAGGACTCCAGGTGAGGTCTCACCAGAGAGGAATAGAGATGCAGAATCATGTCCCATAATGCTCTGAACACAGTTTTTGATACAGCCAAGGATTAACTGTATTTTGCATTTGGAAAAACCAAAGGATTAAGTAAATAAATTTTCCATTCCACCAGGAAAAAGTAAAGGTAATCCATATCCTACTTTACTGCTTATTGGCTTCCTGGGCTTCAAGCCCTCATTGTTGGGGCGTGCCCCCAGCATCACCACCAAGTCCTTCTGGGCAGGGTTGCTCTCAATTTCTTCATCTCCCAGACTGTGTTGATAGTGAAGGTACGGGCACCTTGCACTTGGACCTGTTATAGCTCTTGAAATACCCACTTTAACAGCTTGTCCAGGTCCATCTGGCTGGCATTCCATCCTTCAGGTGTGTCAACAGCATCTCTCAGCTTGGGAAAATTTGCTGAGGGTGCACTTGATCCCTCTGTCTACATCACTGATGAAGATATTAAATAACTCTGGTCCCAGTACAGACCTCTGAGGGCACCACTTGTCACTGATGTCCCTTGAGACTCTTGAATCCTTGACCATGACTCTCTGGATGTGACCATCCAACCAATTTATTATTCATCTAGTAGTCCACTTCTCAAATCCACCTCTCTCCAATTTAGAGAGTAGAATGTTGTGAGGGACCATGCCAAAGGATTTACAGAACATACAAAAGGATTTACAGCACATCCACAGCCCTTTCCTTGTCCACTGATGCAGCCAGTCCACTGCAAAAGGCCACTGGGCTGGTCAGGCAAGGCCTGCCCTTGGTGAAGCTATGCTGGTCTCTCAAATCACTCCCTGTTCTCCATGTGCCTTTGCACAGCTTCTAGGAGGCTCTGTTCCATCATCTTCCCAGGCAGAAAGTGGAGGTTGACAGGTCAGCAACTCGCTTTTAAAACCAGCTCTGTTTAACTATCAGAACTACTGCAGAATCAACAAAATCTAGGTTTTGGCACTGTTCTTTCCAAATAAGAGCTACTCCAGACAGAACCACAGGAGTGGGCCTTCTCTGCCAAATCCACAGAGACTGTCTATCCATCTGTTGGTTGGATTCAACTGAGAATAAGTATGTTCTTGCCAAAATTCATCTAATTCGACCACAGCTTCAGGAAGTTTCCAGCAGCAACTCTCTCATCTGTCCAGGTGTAATAAAGGGAAAGGACTTCAGTTACTCACAATATTCTGATGAGCAGCTGTGAATGTAATCATTCTTTAGTGGATATAGTACCCAAGCAGCATGAATAGTGTAGTCCTGCTGGGTGTAAGCTAACTGACCACTCTACCCAAAATATATTTGGTCAGAGAGTATGCAAGATAAAGTCATTTGTTCCCATGTGTAGTATATTGACATAATCTATTATCCATATCAAATATAGATAACAGATTGTGTCAATATACTACACATGGGAACAAATGCAAAAGTAATTATCCACATTGTCAGGATTATCTAGGACATGAGATACAACACAAGGGGCAAGAGAATAAACATAGAAACTTGCTGACATGAGAAGCAAACCAAAAGATTAACTGAAGAAATTTAGCATTCCAGTAGTAATAATTAAATGTAATCCATAGCCCACTTTACTACTTGTTGATTTATTCTAGTTTACCAATGTATTGCTCATGCAAGGCTCCACCTCAGGAATTCAGTATCTGTTGGCACTGGTGAACATTTATTAAGGATAAAGATACTATAAAGAAGACTGAATTGCATCTCCTCATCAGTCCATTCCTGATTATAGGGTGGATCCCTTGCTTTTTTTTCCCCCTGTATTTTAAAATATTTATCTGGGGACATGCAAGCCAAATCCAATGGTTGATCATTTAAGGTTAGGAAATGGAGCAACCAAGTGGTTATAAAAAGATCCAAGCCAGTGAATATGTACTGTAACAGAAAAATCATGCCAAAAGGGATTTTATAGCTGGATTGAAAGTGCATACGCAAAACAGACAACTCCTACAGGCAGCAACTTGCTGGAAGTGCAGGAAAGAGGCATGTTTTCCACCCCAGAGTGCTGGCCACCCAAGGAAGGAGCTAGAGAGCAAGCTGAGGGAGCATGGGCCCTGGCGAGGATCAGTGCTCCCTGTGCTCCTCAGCCAGCACCCAGCTGCAGCAGCAGACCCATGTCTACAGAACTTCTGGCCAGATGACAATAACTAGTCTGCACACATTGGGACAGCAAAATTTAATTTTCCCTGAGCTGCAGAGCTCCCTGGCCTTGGTGTACCTTAAATGATGGCACTGTCTGTGGTAGAGCAGAAAGGAATTTGGAAGTCACAACTTTCCCTGGAGCAATGGGGGAGCACAAACACCACAAAATGGCCCAGCAATGATTAATGAATGTTAGGCAGAGCTTCATTCCTTCTCTCCTTAACAAAGATGGATCAGATGTTTCCAGCTAGATCATCTCTGATACAGAAACTTCATTCCTCCGATCACAATAATTATTTGTATCCTGCCATTATAAATAAAGTTTTAAAGGATCACTGATTTTAATTATCTCTATAACATTTCATTTTCAGATGTACTGCCAAAACCACTAACAAAAAACCAAAATTACATAAACAATCAAACTATGCATTCCATGTCTGAATTAAGAGTATGTTATTTTTGTAATCTGTATTTAGAAACAAATTATATTCTACATTATATTTATTTGAACATAAAAATAGAAATATTGTCATTAGTAATAAAATATAATAATAATTTATTTTTGTGTTTGACATGAAAATACCTGCTTCTGCACTGAACAGTAAAACCTTAATTCCATCAAGCTGCTGTTACAATCTCTGCCATAAGTGAATGTCTTGACTGAATTACAGCTTTTCAGCTCCTTTCCATCATTTATTTCATCAAAGATACTTCTTTTAAAAAAAATATTGCCTTCATCCAAAAATAAATCCAGCTGAAAACAACTTCTGAGACCTCCACAAAATTTATTAAATAATGATGTCTGGAAGCAGCTGCCAAGCATAAGAAAGCTCAAACAGAACACAAATTTTGATAATTATGGTTCCTACTACCACTTCTAGCAATATTAGAGTTTTGGGTTCTGAGATCAGGACAAAGTGCAACCACACAGTAGAGACAACACTTTGCAAAGCCGAGATGCAAAATTTCCTTCACCTAAAAAAACTCACAGAGGACATCCACGGAGAATTCCCCAGTCACCCTGGAAAAATTTTGCAATTTGTATTTACAGATTACAATTTATATTCACAGATATTTGAAGGGCTGTCTTGGCAGCCTTAATAATCTAATTGCAGACAGCAAATCTGACTCTCATTTGCACAAGAGAATAATCTGGATTTTTCTGGTAATTCCAGCCCTCAGACTTTAAGGTTATATACATGATACAGCACAGGCTGTTTCCCCTGCAGCCCAAACAAGCGCTCTTTGGAGCTGTAGCAAGGGACCACTGACAGAATTAACCTGTTGGTGGCCAAAGATCACAGAATCTTAGAATCATTAAAGTTTGAAAATACCTCTAAAATCAAGTCCAAGTTTGGCCAAATACCACCACTCCACTAAACCATGGCGTGAAAGCACCACATAAAAATGTGTTTTGAATTCTTCTGGGGATAGAGACTCGTCCACTTCCCTAGGCAGTACATTCCAATGTTCAACCACTCTTTAAGTGAATAAATTTTTCTGAATATCCAATATAAACTTCCCTTGGTGCAAATGGAGGCCAATTCCACTTGTGCTATCACTTGTTATCTTGGAGAAGAGGCCAACCCCCACCTGGCCACAGCCTCCCTTCAGGCAGCTGTGGAGAGCCTCCTTTTCTCCAGGACAATCACCCCCAGCTCCCTCAGCTGCTCCTCACAGCACTTGTGCCCCAGACCCTGCCCCAGCTCCATTGCCCTTCTCTGGACTCTCTCCAGCCCCTCAGGGCCTTTCCTGCAGTGAGGGCCCAGCCCTGGGCACAGCACTGGAGGTGCGGCCTCAGCAGGGCCCAGCACAGGGGGACAATCCCTGCCCTGGCCCTGCTGGCCACAGCATTGCTGATCCAGGCCAGGATGCCATTGGCCTTCTTGGCCCCCTGGGCACAGCCTGGCTCATGTTCAGCTGCTCTCACCAGCACCCCCAGCTCCTTTCCAGCCACTCTGCCCCAGCCTGTGGAGCTGCCTGGGGTTGTTGTGACTCCCAGTTAGGATGCAGCTCTTGGCCATGTTGAACATCACACCACTTGCCTTCAACCCATGATCCAGCCTGTCCAGGTGCCTCTGCAGAGCCTTCCTGCCCTCCAGCAGATCCACACTCCCACCCAAATTGGTGTCATCTGCAAACAGACTGAGGATGCCCTTGATCTCCATATCCAGGTCATCAATAAAGATATTATCATGTGATTCATTACTAAACTGTCAATATGGGTACAGGCACCTGTCCTCAAGTAAGACAGCTGCACATCACTGATTCTTTTATTTCCATTTCATAAGCAGTACCAAAACCTGACCCTGTCTTTATTTTCCTTCAAAGCACAGATAACGAGTGTATGTGTTTTATGTCACAAGCAACCCCTCTGAAACCTGGTAGGTAAGTATAAGCACACTATCTTTTTACAGAAGACAATATAAATCAATTTGTCAGAGACTACACTCAGAAAAAGATACAAAATTCAGATGTATCAAAATAATGTTACTATCAGTAGGAGAACATTGTTATGAAGCTTATGCACCCTTTACTGCTGGGTTACCACCCTGTGCTGTGGGAGTTGGCCACCTTCTACTGAGTGACAGCACATCTCCCATCCTCTCCCCAGGCAGAAGACATGACCTCCAACAACCTAAGCTGTCTCCTAGGGCAAGAACCCTTTGTGGATGTGCACCATTTTCAGGTGCAGTCAGCACTTATCCAATTTTATTATTTTAATAAATTATTACTCATCTTCATATGCCTTTGATTTGGGAGTTTCATGACAGTGCTCAAAGAAAACCACTACATGGAGTCATACAAGTCTAACCAGACACTAGGGGAAACATTAAGGCTGATTTATTCTTTCAAGATTATCTGGGCTAGTTTTACAGCCCTAAGAAGTTCAAAGGTAATTTGGACTAATCTGAAATGCTGCATGCTTATGCAAACCAATCAGTAAAACAAACTAGTGCTTTTGATAGGCACTACTTACCACTACATAGGAAAAGACCATGCCATTTAAATATTACCTTGCACATTCCATACCAGAACTCTCTCACATTATGAAAAGGCCACAAAGATATTTGGACTTGGGAGCAGTTGGATCTCAAATGTGAAAATAAGAGTGCAAATTCACCCTCAGGCAGTATACAAAGTCTGGCCAGAGTGATCAAAGCAAAACTCCCCCCACCCCCTTTTGTTTTTTTCTTGTTTTAATGTTCTTCCAAGTTGGTAACTTCTATGACAAGTTTCAGTATGATACTATTTCAAACGGAGGAGATAATATGCAGTACCATACATACCAAATTGCTTAGAAACTAAGGGGAAAAATGCATCTAGATAAATACATCCTAATGAGTGAACAACTGGCTGACAGGGCAGGCACAAAGTGTTATAGTAAGTGGGATTACATCATGCTGCCAACAGCTCACTACAGTTGATCTGAAATAAGCTGAAAGAAGTTAACTAGCAGAAATCTGTGATGGCTATGATGTTATATCATCTGTGAAATCCTTTTACCTGAACTTGTGTCATAAAGTTAAAGTCAGCAGATCCAGGACACCTTTTCATTGTAGAATGAAAGTAAAATTTCACTTTGTGAAGTTTTAAAAAGTGTTAAGAAAGGAGAAAGTGAAAATGTTATAAAAATAATATGAAAACTTTTTCCCTGATTGATCACTGAGATCCCTGGAATACAAGACAATTCCTGGGTCTTAGAGATTATAGGTGGGTGATGGGATGAAATCCACTATTCTTGTCTACCCCTAAGCATTTTCTCAGGGTATTATTTTCTTACATATTATAGATTACAACTTCTGTCCCTGAACATTTCAGCTAAAGTCTTCTGCTTTATAAAATCTAATATCATCAAGCTGCTAACATTGTTTTACAAGTCAGCTGAACAGAGTCACCTAACAGAAAACAGTCCAATATTCTCTGTATTTTACAAAATTTCTGCAGAGGCAGGAAACCTGCAGCTGCTTCACTGGCTGTGTGGTTTTCAATGTCCCACTGAAATGGAGCAGTGTAGGTAGAGGTTGGTAGGGACCTCTGGAGATTGTGATCTCCATTACCTGCTCAAAGCAGAACGAAATTCAGAATCAGATTAGATTTCTCGGGTCATCTTCACTCAAGTTTGGAAAGTCCTGTAAGATTTCAAATGAAGGTTACTGTATGTGGAGATGTAGTGAAAAAGCTTAAGACAGGAATGGAGAACACCAGTCTTACTGAGGCTATTGACCTGTTGCTGTTGGTTTCTAATGGTATGCACAGCTGCCAGGATAAGGGCAGCAGGAAACCATCTACAGCCATCTGCAAAAAAACCATCTACAGTCATCTACCAAAAAGCACTTTCTTGTTGCTCCCTGGTGGGAGTTCTCTGCCCATTTTAAGCCACCATGGCTGCCGTCTCCCCTTACCTGCATCTAAATAGACCCACTGCAACAGCAGGGGCTGTGGACAGCCAGGACCACTCAGGCAAGTGGAATCCTGCAAGCATCCTGCAAGAACATCTTTACATCTTCCCCTTTCTTCTAGAAGAAAGGTAGAGCTATGTGGTACCTCTAGACTTTCCCTTGCATGGCTGCACACCCAAATACCTTTGAGTTCTGATTATTCCTCTAAATAACCTTGTAAAATAGCTATGAAGTTCTTTCAGTTCCTTACACTATAGAGTACCACTGTACTCTCTAAAAGAAACTGAATAAAGTGCATGCTTGAGATAAACCAGAAGGATTCTCTTCCTGTCTAATGTTAAAAGATAAAAAACAACCCAAATATCAGATACTCAGCTTGCATAGGTCAATACAATTTCGCAGACTTCTGCCACCTGAGGATCTGCTCCACCATGCTATTAAAAGCTGTGAGCAACTGAGTTGCAAAAGAACTGCTAGAAATGTGTAAAAATAACCAGTAAAGCATAAAGCTTTAAAATATCCAAGGCTGTCTAGAGTAAAAAAAGTTCATGGCACATAAGTACCATTTAAATTAATTATGGACCCTGCTTTTAGAGGATACAGATTGCAAAGTCTTTGCAACAGCCAGACAGCAGCAGCATAGAAGCAGCATCTTATCTGTCCTCACTTTGCTCCGCTCTGATAATCACTGAGCCCAGACATCAGCACAGTACAACCATAGAGGTGCACATCACACTGGTCCTAATCAGACTAAGTAGGTTATTTTTATCTGAAGTAATAGCAGTGAAGTTGACCTGAGCAATCTAACACATCACTCATGAAAGGAGTAACTCCTCTTGTAAATTTGTACAGGCCTTGAAGCTCCACCACATTTATAATTCCCAGGGACAAAGCCTCAGCTAGCACAAACTGATCCCACAGAACTCTGTTGACTAATACCCACTGGGAATCTATTGTAAAGAGATTATGCCCTTCAGCTTTGCAACTGAGAGGCTCAAATAAAACAGAGGTTAAAATAAAAACTGAGAAGGGAAATTAGCCAGCGGAGGTGCATCTTCTGGTAAAAGTTTCTTTGCTATTTTAATGAAACAAATCTGTAAAAGGACTACACAACTGAGAGGATAACAAAAGTAGCAACTTACATCTGTGTAAACTCTTACCTATTCCTCCTGAATGCAGGAGACTGGAGAGCTTCAGTACTCAGTACCTTACCAGCTCCTTATTAATCTGAGCACCCACCAAGGGTGAACATGTGAGACAGGACTCTGGGCCAAAGGAACCTTCACTCTCATACACACTTCATGCAGTCAGGAAAAGGAATGCAAGACAGCTTTCTGGAGATGAGACAGTGCCATTTTTAGCAGTGATAACACTCACACTACAGAAAAGCAGTACTTAGGTCTGCAGCTACAGACCCATTTCTGCTGACAGGACACCAAGGCACTGTACAATACATCTACACCAGGTTAAGCTTGGTTGCTTTCAGCCCCATTTCTGCTCTCAGCAGGTTCATGTGATCCAGTAGCTGCAGGGATGGAGGTGGGGTGTTGAGGTCAGGTCAGCAGGAAAAGCCACCCACCCAAAGTACATCACCCCTTACACAAATGCCCTGTGGCCTTGCCCTCAGGGAAACATCATCTGTGCCCAGCCATACAGGTACACTTCCATCCACATGACAGCAGCGTGGTGAGTAGGAAAGTGATGGGACTGGGAACTGGAGGGGTACACCATCATGCAATCCACCTCATCAGCCTACCCTGCCTGGACAGGGTGCAGAAAAGACCATCACGTTGTACCTTAAAGGCAATAACATGAAGCAAGATAGCAACAGGGTTGGATTCTGCTGCACTAGACTTCACACTCTAAAAAATCACAAAGAAGCAAAAGAAAAATTTTAAGTGTTTCACCCTTTTGCAGACTCTTTTCAGATTCACAGAACTTGCAAGGTTAATTTGAGCTAAACCCAGCGGCCCATGTTCCCCTAACAAAATCCAGAAGCTGTAATAAAGTTCTGTATTTGTTCCCAATACCACAGTATAACTAGCTCATGGCCAGGATCTGTAACACCTAGTTGAGGGGGCAAAACTAACACGAGTGCAAAATTAGCTATCCTAAATAAACTGTGTCTAGCAGACCCCATCATCACGTGTCTTCCACTGCAGCACAGAGAAGAGGCAGATGCATTACACCCTCGTAGCGCTTAGCTGGTAACAGCATGAACAGAAAGAGCAAAATCAACTGTTGAAAATCTCCCTCTTTAGATTCACAGCCACACTCAGTAACATCATGTGTTCTGCTCCAAGTAGAAACAAACTTAATTTTATCCCCATGTCCTCCAGTTTAGCCATTGCATCATTCTGAGCTGGGAAATAGAGCAATATCCACAAAATAAAATCAGCAAAGGAAATTTTTTCTCATTGCTGAACCACAGCTAGTGCATCCTAATTTTGGTGGTAATAATGAATAACAATTAGTTACTGGTGCATGGGGGAGTTACAACACATGAGGATCCCAAATGATAAAGCCTCATACTGCTCACTGCTGAATCAATTTAAAACCTGATTTATGGTCCATATAATAATCAACTTTTTATGGATTGCCATTATGTCCTACCCTCAGGAAATGCCTTAAATAAACACTTAGAGCTAAAGGAAGACTCATGGCTAACCATATTAGCTCATGAGTGAGGACAACATCACAAATCAAAGTTGGTTCAAAAGCAGCAATAGTCTTGAGTTTTGGTCTATAGGGAGGGCTAGTAAAAATGCATTTCCATAAGGAACAGGAAAACAAGCAACTGATTCAGGAAATGTAATCACTCTTGCTCTCTTGCAGCAACTAGCAAGCTCGTAAGGAAAAGTATCTGTGATGTGAGTTATGATGCTAATATCTGTGAATGATTGAAGCTCCCACCAGGAGTTTATGAAGAAAGGTGGCAAACTACAGTGGAACCTGGGGCACTGCAGAGGTACCAACATTAGGCACAGCTGAATTAGAGCAAATGAACCTATAATTCCCCTCAGGAAATTATGAAAACAAATAGTGTTGATTTAAGATATGTGAATATGTTTCCAGAAAATTGAAAGGAGGCATAAATAGGCCTTAAATAATAAATAAGTATGCTTTTGCTCTGGAAAACAATTACTTGTCAACAAAGCCTTCTTGCTCAGTTGACTGTTTGCATGTACAATGGACTGTGATCCCATGGGCTCAATTGGAGCTAAGGTATTAAAGAGGTAGATATTTTGCCTTGCAGTTTTGCCTTTCCAAATGTGGTCCTGTTAGTTTGACCTGGTTAGTAGGATCCCTCTATAAGGCCCTGTATACTGCCTAAACCCCTTGGGTCTTTAGGCATGCCACCTGTTGTAAAATATTAATAGCCAAGCTCGAAATTTTCTGCTCTCTAAAGTTTTACACATACCTTAATTCTCCTTAAGACACCAAATTTTGAGTTTTCACTTCTCTTGGCTCTCCAAAGGGTAAAGTTAGAAAATGAGGAGTAAAGACTGCAAAGCAGAAAAGCCTCTACCCACAAACAGAACATAAGAGATGCTAAAGGCTGTCAGGCTGTTTCACTGAGCAGCCTACAGCTGAACTGGTATCTGGCTTCTCCAGATTGGTATCTGGTGCTGTCTCCAGAAGGAATTTGAGATGTCTATGTAGTAGAAGGCAAACCTCTACTCCCAGCCAAGACAGAGGATGGGTGGGGTAGGAGAGGGAGGCCAGTGTTGGGACAGGGCCACAAGGAGACACTTGAGGGCCGGAGCCAGGCTTGCTGCTGTGTCAGGGCAGCTACATCTTGTGTGTCCTTGCTCCCACAGATGGAGGACCCCAGGTACAATGGCCAAGAATATTCTCAGGTGGTAAACAACAGTGAGAAAGAGCTGTCACAGAGCTGGGAAAGTCTTTCTGCTCACTCATCTGAGTCAAGCTCTTGGACTCAGGGCTCTCACAGGACCCCCACACTGGCCCCCAAGAGGGACCCAGCTGCCCCAGCAGCACGGCCACAGAGACAGCAGGAGAGGCAGGAGACCTGCACAGCACATCTCCTGCCCCCAGGTCCTGTGGACACCAAAGTGGCAGCTGCCACTCTGGCTGGAGCTCCTGAGGAAGAGGAGAACCATGCACCTCTCTCTTCTGCAAAGGCAGCAGTTTCCCCAGCCTTTGGTGAGCAGACAACAGCAGCAGGGACCCAAACCAGGCCCCTGCCCTGCGCAGCTCTTCTTGCCCACCCAGGCCCTCACCCAGCCAGCTGGAAGCCCATGCCCTCTGCAGGCTGCAGGGAGAGGCAGTGGGGGAAGCACACAGGAAACAAAATTGCCTTCCAAAAAAGCTTCTGTCTTCTCAGTCTGCATTTCAGTTTACACCTAGATGTGTAGGAAAAAAATTCAGGCAGCCTTTGTTCATGATTCTAGTTGTCCTCTAATACCTGTTGCTAGTTACCAAGTCACTTGGGTACCACAGCTGATGCTGTAGAAGGTGCTACAAAATGAAAAATGTGTAGTGTAAACCCTACCCTTCTCACTGAAGCACTTTCCTCTAACATACCTCCAAAAGTGACACATCAGTTTAGTCTCTAGGTTTATCCAAACTCTGCATTCCTGCTAATCCAGGCAAGTATTGATGTGGCCCACAAGAAAGAGCTGGGCCATGAAAACCACTGAACAGCAACAAGAGTAGAAATTTTAGCCATTATGAAGGTGAATCAAATCTACCTTTTAATTGCGAAATACACAGTCCCCATACTTAGAACAAAATCCCTCTCAGGAAAACTCTCTGGCAGCTGGAATTGGAGTGTGAGAAGCCTCACTTCGCCACAGTTTGTTTCATGTCTCTGGACAAGAAACATTGTCTTTGTTCTTCCTTGAAGGCACTAAGTGGAAGCTCAGTGAAACAAGAACAAAACTTCCATTTTGTGACAAAAGTGTTGCAAATACTTGTGAGGTATTCAAACACTGTACCAAAAGGGCTGTGATAGAAAGTTGGCTAGAAATTAAATTAAGTCTAGAAATTAAGTGTTTCAGCAACTTTTGGCATTAACACATTTCAAATTAGTTTTTATAAGTCATTTCTTTTTGACTGGCTTTCAAACTTTTTAAAACATCAGTTTTACAAATGAGATCTTTAATCCAGACAAATTATTTTGCTTGATCCCACATCAGATTTTATAATACAATTTCATAACATGTTCTTAAATTTAGAGGAGAGGAAGGGTGGTCCATTTACAACTTTCTTACCAAGTAAAGAATTGTTCCTGAATACTTACAGGCATATTCTTCAGAAAAAAAGGATGAATGCATGGCATTCTGAGTGAGAGAAGGAACACAAACCAATAAAAACCGTATGCATGCCTATATATAAAACATTGTTCACACCAGGTACATGTGGTAAAAAACAACCTCTAATATTCAGAAAGAATGTCTCCCTTGTCTTGCTTCAGTTCAGTTTTTTATTCAAATTTTTCTGTTCTTTCATTTTCTCCTTTTTCACTCTTTGCTTTATTATTATTGTTGTTATTGATGACATTGTTGCTGCTGCAGCTTTATTTTTTTCATTGCTTTAAAGCTATTTAAAAAAATATATTAGGCAAAATACTTTTCCCCACATTTTCTTTTACTTCACCTTGGAAATTCTGCATTGAGCTCAAATATTGTTCAACCTTCAAGTTCATGAATCATGCTGAAGACTAATACACTGAAGCTGAGAAAAAAACCTTCAAGCCTTGAGGAATTTTCTACACAAGTGGTTGAAGAATAATTGATAAAATAATCATCTGACCATATTTGCCTCGCATACAATAGATGTTTTAAAAAACATAATGACAATGATAATGATAATGATAATGATAATGATGACAATGACGATGATGATGATAATAATAATAATAATAATAATAATAATAATAATAATAATAATAATAATAATAATAATAATAATAATAATAATAATAATAATACCACCCTTTTTTTCAGGTAATACCATACAGAAGACTACTTCTAATCAACACTTGGAAATCAGTAGCTCTATCCCCACCAGCATGCCTGAATAATGGAAGATGATTTCTATCAGGGCACAGGAGCAAGCACCAAAAATATGTGTTTAGATATTATTTCTTAGTGCATGTAAAGGCCACTCAGACAGCTACTGACACTGTTAACACAACCACTTGGTTCTTCTGTCCTTTGACGTAATCTAAGTTATTCTCTAGCAAATAGCTTTTTTAAAAAATCTCTTAATGAATTGTTAAAAGTATATTAACTCGAATCTGGACAAAGGTATTTTCTTAAAAGAAGACGTTTTGAGAAGGACCTGGCTCCTACACTCAAAATGTGTAGAAGACATTGTTTCACATTCTGTGGGATTGTGAGGACACTTCAGTCCACCCCATCCCAGGAAAAATAAAGTGACTGCGGTTTTCCTTGGTGTCCCATGGGTCATCTGCCCCCAGGCACGCATCCAAACAGTCTGTGTGTAAGGTGGCAGTGCAGTACCACTGGCTACCAAGTCCTGGCACAGCTCTTAGGTTTGCTTCTAGTGACAACAAACTCTGTTCTGTATCTGCCTTTTGAACCCCAGTGTTCTGACAGGATATTTATTAAATGCTAAATTCCTGCATCCTGTTGTTCTGTTGTTTTCTTTATCAGGATGTTTTGTGGCACCCCTCCAGTTTCTCCTCATCTCTTTACCACAGATCCAGGCTTTAATTTATTCTTTGCCTCCTTGTTATGAATTTCTTTGAATGACTTTTCTTCTACAATGCCCTGTAGTGATTAACCTATTCATTTCATTAACCCTTATTTTTCTGTTCCTGCTAGTGATTTCACATGCCCATTCTGTTCACCTTCACTAGCCTCAGGGCTTCTGTGAAAAGATTCTGACCTGTTCCAAAGAGCATCACTCTCACCAGTGTCCAGGCATGATCTGGGGATAGGTACTGCTCCCCACAGCCAGCAGCACCACCTTGCTTCCAGGAAGTGGAAAAGAGCTGTACAGATGTGAGCTGTATGCACTGCTACATGGCCTCAGGGCCACACAATAGCTCAGGGCCTCCATCCTTTACTGCTGACAAATAGCCATGTCTGTACTTCTGGTGAGAGAGGAGAGGGGGCCAGGAGCTGTCCCGTGCGTTTGGGTGCATTGCTGCAAGGTCTGCTTAGCAGCCTGGACAGTCCCTGGCTCTTTTGATCATTCCAAGCAGATCTCTCCATTACCAAACAACTGCAAATGTAGCCAGCTCCAGATGGGAGGAAAGAGATGGGATTAATCACAACAAGAACCACATTAGCAAATTCTACACTTAAATGCCAGAAATTTTTTCACCAGTAAAATAGTAGGCTGCTCTACATGTTTCCTACAAAAAACTTA
The DNA here is from genome assembly GCF_028769735.1 of Zonotrichia leucophrys gambelii. Taxonomy (NCBI): domain Eukaryota; kingdom Metazoa; phylum Chordata; class Aves; order Passeriformes; family Passerellidae; genus Zonotrichia; species Zonotrichia leucophrys. Next base: position 29,846,186 of record NC_088200.1, on the reverse strand, counting down.
GCCCTTGCCTCACATCAGTGGTGGGGAAATGCACTTGCTCATGTCTGAATGTGCTCTGAAATGTTTCTAAAAAACCAAACCCAAAGATTTGGTGTTGTGTTACAGAAACATACCACAAAATAGGTTTAAACCCCCACAGCTATGAAGGACTTAATCCATATCATGATACTGAACCTGAAGAGGCACAAGGTATCCAGAGTGTTGATATAATGCCAAGATACAATGTGCATTTCAAATCTAGCAGAGCAGAGCAACCCTTTAAAATCATCAGTTTGGAAAAGTCCCAAAATCTGATTACAGTCTCACCTTTTCAAATCCACTGTTGTGACATTAATTATGATACCGTTTAACCACAGAATCAAAAAGAGTTACTGAGAAATGGCAATTTCCCATACTTTTCCTATCACTGCCAGACTACAAATGTAAAAAAAATCTGTGATTGTAGCAAATTTTGATAGCAAAGGCAGAAGGAAAGCAGAACACCCAGATCTGCTATGAGTATGTACAGCATGACACTCATCTCTACTAATATATCTTTTCATGCAAATTGTCTTTGTATTCCTCTCCAAACATGCTGAAAGAATTCCTCTCCAAACATAAGGAAGAATTATGTCATCTTGAACACCTAGGTTTTCAAGAAAATAAGGTAGAAAACAAAAGTTAAATCATAGCAGTCCTTCCAAAGGAAAGAGCCTCGATCTCATTTGTCTCTGTGAACATGAAGCTACATAGGTCACAGCAAGATTAAAATAATTTAAATCAGTTTATGATCCCAGGAAACAAACAGAGAAAGATTTCCCAACATAAATTGAGACATAATGTCTAAATCATTTAGGGAATAAATAGAATAAATCAAATCATTAAGAATTTCAAACTAAAGAACTGTGGGAGCACCAGAAAAGGAGGTAAGTCCAGCAGTAGCCAGCTGAACCCACCTGTCCCTGTACTTTGCTGAACTGATGACTAATGCAGCTCAAGTGCTGCAACCCCCTCAGCAGTTCCTTCTCATTATAAACCCAAGTCTCCTACTGACTCCAGTGTGGCAGTATCTTTCTACCTGCCCCTGTAGAGGTGATCTTTACTTTTCAAAATCAGGTGCCAATGTACAGCACAAGAGCTGCAACTCACTGCATGTGTGGCAAAACAAGTGTCTCACGATCTTCAAATTGCATTTCATAAAGAGGTTTTGTTAAAATGAGGCAAAGTCACACATTTGTTACTTTTATGCTTCACTTGCCTGAAAAGAACCACTGATGGGGAGCATGGGATGCTCATGGAGAGCAGAGATGTGTGGAGAAGACAGACAAGGCTGTTTCATAGGTACAGTGCTCAGAGTGCACTGACTTGCAGAGGTGCAAGCACTTGAGGAGAAACAGGTCACAGGCCCTGGCTGAGATGCTCCACCACCCCCCACACCCAAATCTGAGGCAAGAAGAGTCAGTGGAAGCCCCCCACTCCCCCTTGGAGCCAGATCAGAGTGCATCTGCTGTGACAGCAGTGTTTTTCCCTTCTCTGTCTGCCCCAAAGGCAGTAATGGGTGTCACACTGTATTAACGAAAACAGAGGGAGATGCCGGCCTAGCAGAGGTACCTGACACAGCTGCAGCTTCACCTCCGTGACACCATTAGCCCAGAAGAGCAGCTCATGAGGACCAGCAGTGCTGTATGGCCTCTGCTGGCACACCAAAGACAGCTGCAATTTTTTTGTAGCATGTAGCTATACATTTCATTTTGGCACAGATAACCCCACACTGTTCCTTGAGGGCAGACATGAAGAATGAGACCTCTCCTTAAAGTGGTGCAGTGTAACAACAGTTCCTCACACATCTACATTTGTCTAACAAATGTACATCTAATAAACAATAAAGACCTCATTCTTTAATGTTCATATATTGGAATTATTTTAACAGAGAGCAGTGCATAATTATTGGGGCATTTTCAACCACACTAAGCTCTAGAAGAACATTCAGGGTTCTGATTAATTTCCAGCCCTACATCTGAAAAATTCTCAAAACAGTCATCAGAGTCAAATCCCACCACTACAAGTATTTATTCCCCAAAACAATGATGTTCCTTTAAAGCCAGAGCTGGGAGCTTGTAAATCCCAGCACAATAATTGCCCTGCTGTAAAAGGCTTCAGACTGACAGTGTCCTGCTAATTCACACACCCAGGGGGGCAAACACCTGCCCCAGAGGCTGCTTTGGGTGCCTGGCACTGTGTTGTGAACAGTCAGCAAACACTGGTAGGCCTAAACAGGCTCCCCGAGCCTTTCTCCTCTTTTAATATCATTGTATCTGAAAAATCATCACATATAGGCATACAAGAAAGGCATTTATATTCAAGAAAAATAAACTGCTGAGTTTATTCTACATTTTCAAAGCAGTGCACATATCATTTTCTACAGATGAATGCTTAATAACGCCTTAATTTAAGCCAGCTGACTGGTGGAAATTTGATTGCTTATAGAGAATTAACACCATATGATAATTTGTTTTTTCCAGAGTTCATCACTTTGAACATGGAGATGAAGTGAATATTTTCTGGTCATACAGAAAATGTAAAGCTTTAAGGGATTTTAAAAACCAGGATGATTTAAAGCAAGACAAATGGTACCTGTTTTAAGCTTGCCCTCCCATATTAAAAAAGGCTCCCTTACCCTTGATCTGAAACAGAAATGTGGCTGATGACAGCAAATACATATATGAAAACTATTAATGTGCTACTGACTCCAGGGAACGAAGTCTCTGGTTCTTTATCGAATTTCCTGTGGTGGCTCTTTGATCAGAAAAAAAAATAGTAAGTTATTTTTAAAAATCTGTCATCAAGTGAATAGTACTGCTGTGATATACTGTAATAAAATTCAATTTTAAAAGGTCTTTATAATCGGAAGAACTGAAAACAGAAATACAGGAAACGAATATGCTGAATTCTGTGATGTGGGTGGTAAGAACAAAATGAGTCTAAGCTGTGGTATCTGAACCTAACTACCATCTTTCCCAAAGACTGGGGGGCGTCTGTGTCTTTGGGTGTAGGCTATATTTACCACTTTGTGTTATAACTCATTCTCGTGTTACATTTCCTTTCTCTTTTGTTTGACAGATTAATATACTGATTCTTAACTAACAGAGGACAACACTGTGCAGGTATTTTCTGGAGAGATGTGGATAGAAAATTGGTTTTTTCCCTTCTTACCATGGAGAAACTTCCATCCCTCAGAGCCACCTTTTCTATTATTCAATGCATACAAATTAGGTACTCTAAGAAATATTAAAAAATGTAAATACCCAAGAGTTTCAGTTTTTTAATTGTAAGTAATAGTAAGTCAGGTTTTTCCCATATGTTTCCTTTTGTGTTACACATGCTGCCTTCATGAGGGGCCAGCTAAGGCCTCTGTCACACAGAATCTGAAGGCAAAGCTGACCCAGACCCACCTCAGCAGAGGTCTGTAGCATACTCCATGCCGTAGCTGGCAATCAGAGGGAAACATCCCATCTCTTACTGACAGGGTTGTACTGCTGTGCAGACAGTGCAAAAATACCAAGCAGCAGAGGACACATGAATCCCACTCTCAGTAGCTTGTATTACATGACCAAAAAAAGGTCCTTTTACAAGATGATGTCCATTGCAGCCAGCAAAGTGTGTGTGTCAAGAAGATACATTTAACTATATGTGTGGCCATAAGACAAGAAATAATATGATAATATTAGACAAAAATGGCAAATACATGCTTTTCTTACAAGCAGTATATGGGAATTTACACAACTTTGGCATATATACATGTTCAGTATTTGTACAATGTTTTCAGATCTCAGAAATTAGTTATATGAAAGCCAGCCTTATTTGATCATAAAAAAGAAACTGTTCCTATTCCCACTGTGACACAGTGACAGAATTCCAAATAACTTCAAAGGGAAACAGAAACAGATCAAGAAACAAAGTGACCTTTCCACCCCACTTCCAGATTTTGCTCTTTAGATCTAATATTCATGTATGAAGATCAGCATCATGAAATAATAATACCCTTAGCATCTGCCTAACAATGACTTTGGATGAGTAAACAGAAAATAAAACATGTGAAATCTGCATTGTCTGCTCAGAGGGGTGCTAAGTGGAACAGCAGTGCACCCCTGTGTGGTGCAGCCAGCTGGCAGCCAGGATCCTTCACTGGTGGCCAGCTGAAACGATGCAGACCTGGAGGATGCAGCTGCAGGCACACATTGTCTTCCAGACTGTGCCACACTTGGGGCTCTGAGATCTGGGCTGAATAAAATTACGGCTCTTGTAAGCCCAATCAATAAGTCTTAACCTGGTCCCCTATTGTAGTCTTTTTTTTTTTTTTTTTGATCCTTAGGGGTTCTTTTTCCTGTTTTTTTTATTTTATTTTTTCTTTTGGATGTTATTAAACAAACAAGCAAACAAATAAAAAACTGAAACAAAAAAAAAAACAAGACCAAAATCACTCTTAAGAATTTCTGTACAAGGTGACCAGAGCAAATACATTTTTATTAGGTTGTTCATGGTTGTCTTCATTTACATAGGCCAAGCAAGCTGTGGATGGGAAGATTCAGTAAAATTAAACCAGAGCCAAAGTAGCCAACACTTTGCACTCTCATTTTAGCACTATGGGTTGAGACAACAGAAGTTCTCATCTCACAGGAAGTTTAGGATGCTTCAGATACAGTATGGGTGCAACCCAAGCTCATGGCTCCATCTCTATCTTGCCCGCCATGGGTGTCTGGGTGAGCTGCTGATGGTTCTCGAGCCAGTTTAAGCAGTGCCTCTGAAGGGCCTGTGTGGGCTGCACACATGAGGAACTGCCTCGCAGAGGGAGGCTCGTGCAGTCTCTCCAGAGCCACAGGGCAAGATGTGGGACAACATCCAGAGGAGCCAAGAGCCGCCTAATCAGCTTGGGACCAGCCTGTGAAGCAGCCCCTAAAACAAGGAGCCTTCTGTGCTGTCTCCTACCAGTGTGAGGGCAGATATGGGGGGTAAAGGGGCAAGCTGCACCCGTTGCCTCCAGCTGTCTGTGTGACAGACAGCACCACCATCCTTACAGCACAAAGGTGAGTAAGATACTGAGGATATGCTGTAACAGGAACCAATTGCTAATGAGTGTTAGTCTGCACGGAGAGACAAAGGCAAAGTGTGAATTCCAGCAGTGTCATTGTCTCCTGCTCTGATATCTCTAAGGATCAACATCATCTCCTGTATGGACTATGCGCACCTCTACTTGTATTTACCTAGTTTGCTTCCACTCTAGTTCACAAATGTGTTGATCCAGAAATCAGTCCAAATTCCTGGTAGTTAAATTTGCATTTAAGCAGTAAATAGAACCTCCTTTTTTTTTTTTGTCTCTTTTTTTCCTTTCTTTCTTTTTTTTTTTTTTTTTGGTCACTGAAACTTGAAAGACATCTCAAATATCACTTTTCTGTCATCTTTATGCCAGAGACTGCCTAAGTAAAGCCTTGCTGACATCAAATTGCACCAGCAACAATCACAGCCCACTAAAATATTACAAGCTTTATTCTTCCTTTTGAAGAAGGAAAAACATGCCCTCAGGCAAAAAAGTTTATATAGCAGAATTCAATCCCAGACTTCAAACAGCTGAATGGAGCTGCTGTAACAAGGGATTACAATGAAACAGCTTCAGAGCCCTGGGTGTGGTGGGTGGTGGAACAAGGGCTGCTCAAGGGAACTCAGAGCCTAATGTTTCATGTGACATTGTTCCCAGCTTCAAAGCCATAAGCTAAATTGCTGTGCTGAAACCAGTATGAAACAGCACCGTTTTTAATACATGGCATGCTGTATAACCGCTTTTAAGAACAGAAAATGTTAACAAATGTTTTCCTTAACCACTGTGTGGTCTGCTGGGACAGAATTTCCCAGAGAGCCACAGAGATGGCACAGACCAAACTTCATTCTTGGATTGGGTGATTCGTGGCTGCTGGCACAAAATAACATCTCACAGGCCAATCCCTAACCTACAGCTTACCCCTCTGGTCCTTCAGGACATGCAATATGGCATATTTCCTCACATGCTATTTCAAACACCACCCACCCATTTGATGTCTGCAGCCCACCTCCTCAGTTTACTCCTCTTCGGGCAGGGACACAGGGAGAGCTGCTATCAGGCAAATCCAAACTACCCCTGCCCAGGCTGGAGTTGAGACTGCATGTCCTACTGCACAGCCCCTGCAAGAGCAGAACCACAGAGTCACAGAACAAGATCAGTTGGAAGATGGAGCAGGGCAGACAGCTGAGGACAATAAGCCACTTAAGCCACTTCAACAGCAGGCACTGCCAAACAGGGTATTTTCTGAGCTCTCCTCCCTTAGAGGTTTGCTTTTGCTGGGCCAAGAGTGGAAACAGGATGTATAACTTCCAATGCCATGCAAAAAGGCTTCTCCAATCCCATTTAATGCCTGGCTATGCACAGAAATTCTATCTCCTTGTACGTCCATATGTTCACCATAATTATCTCTCCCACACTGGCTGGGAGCAGAATTTCACAGCACAAAAATTGATGGGAGTTTATCTCCTCCTGCAGTTGCCTTGTGTGTACAGGCACAAAATATGAGCTAGCAATGTGCTTCTGCTTCTAATACCTATGAGTCTAACTAGAAAGGATAGATAGACAGAATTTTCCAATAAATTAAGTAGTTCTGACATTTAAATATCACCATTAAGCTACAAATGGCTGACTAAAACAGCACAAATATATTGGCCAGTAGTACGTTTAATTAAGAAACAACATTTTGGGATTTAAGTTTCCTGACCAGAGAGAAGATATGACATTCTCTACATGGACAAAATTCTTGGGCATGTGCAAAGGACCATTTTAAAAGTAACTGTAACTAATGGTTACTGATTGAAATTCTTACTTTAATGGCAGGGAGAGTGTTTATGTATTTGTTGCCCCAAATTCCTAGTGTCTGATATATTTATTAGAAAACTAGCTCTCTGTTCACTCCAGAATGAATGCCCAGCAATGGAAAGAGAAGGTAGAAATTCTCTCCTGGCTCCCAAAGACCTGGGATGTATGATGGATCCTCTCCCAGCCACAACAAAACCTTGCACAACCACAGATGTACTGCAGCCAAGCTCCTGCTATGAAGAGAATTTATTTCACACAAGGATTACAAATTGATACTTTCAGACAAAAGCTAGATCAAGCAGCACAACCTCAAAATCAACAGCCCTTCTCATTATGGTTTTGATCAATCAAAATCAAAGTGCCCTGCTCTCTTCTGGTTTGAGGGGTAAAATCCAGCATTATGAAAACCAATACATAAAGAGGGAGTTCAGCCCTCTGCTGCTTTCTTTGAAAAAGCCTCCTGCTGACTTCAGTGCAGCTGGATCAGCAAAGTTTTTAAATACATAAAAGAGATCACTCACCCTGTCTGAAAATCCTAGGGATGGTGGCTTATGGTCTTATTATTGCTATCAGCAATTTGGCTTACAGCTGCCTCCAAAGTACTACTTTGAATATTTTATGTAGACAAGCAACAAAAAAATATGGTAAGTAGAAGCAGAATTCAAGATTTTAATGGACCTGATATAATGTCTGAGGCAACTCAGTGGAAACGATAGAAACTGAATCACTGAACATATGGTGCGTCACATTTCAAAACAATTCATTCAGAACATCCCTGAATGAATCAGTTATTTTGTAAATAATAATACAACCCCTTTATTACAATATCAGAGCTGCGAGCAGCTCAGCACCTCTGCAATTTCTCTGTTATCTCCTCAGTTGACACTACAGCAGAGTGGAGATGATGCAATCAGCTTTTAAGATGCTCTATTAGGAAAAATCACATGAGAAGAATAGCAAGTTACCAGGCTGCTTGCCAGCTCAAAATCCAAAACATGCAGTCTACTGGTTCGTCTCTGTTCTAATGGAAATCCATTTATAAATATTTATTTTCACATTCCAAGTTGGAGTACAAAAACCCTGTCCTGGACATTAGATCCAAAATCTTGACTGTTTCATGGGGACAGCCAAACTGTAGGCTTTATCATTTCCATAGACTGCTGCTTTCACTGTGCCTGAACCTCAGAGCTACCAGATAAACAGGCTGGCAGACGTCTCTGCAGATGACCTTGGTGGCAAGCAGGGAAGGTTATATCTCTCTCTGTGGGGCTTCTCACATTTATAACTCTTACTGCCAAAAGCCCCTGTGCCATGAGGGTGCAGTGTCCCCATGGAGGGTCCCAACCCTCCACTCTCTCTCCAGGAAGGTCTTTCCATTTCTGAGTCACCTCACCATCTTGCTCCTTTTATCATCTTGCTGTTTCTCCGTTCAGCTTCCTGGGTACCCTCCAGTACCTGTCCTTCCCTCCTCTCCTCCCCATACACCCAGGCATCCTGCAGCCCTGCTCTTCTGCCTGCTGAATCCTTAATGCCACTGACATGGTCCTTTTTCAGTCAAGCTTTCTTCCCACTGAAGGAAGGACCTTACCTAGGTTTCAGGACTGCCTCCAAAGTGGAATGCTTGCTCTCAAGTGCTGCCCTAACTGTCTGGACCAGATTACCCTCCATTTAATTTTCTGGAGAGTAACACTCTGACAAAAGACTTTTACAAGCTGCCATCATTAATGTCTCTTCATTAAAGGGATGAGAGAAACAAAATAAGACATTCAGACTTCACTCAGTCCTAAATTTCGGCAGGCCTGGAGAAAATAAGTCTTAGATATGCCCTATTTTTTTTTTTTAGCCACAAAACTCATATTTCTGTTTCAATTTTTAGAATTGCGTTCCTATCTTTACCTTTGCTCTATTCCTTTTGAAAATATGTACTATAAACCAGATGGGATTTTAATGCATTTGTGGCTGCTGATAAAAAATACAGGGTTTCCTCCTATTACTACTACGATTTTTGACAGAAATAAATAGCCCCTTTACGGAAAAAAAATGCGCCAAATTCTGGCATGAGCACCAGGTCAAAGTAACAATTCACACTTTTTACTACCATATTTTGAGCAATATTAGTGACAGATGCTTAAAATACAGAGCAACTAGAGTGATCTCTCCTGTTTTGGTCTAACCTGGAGCCTCTAAATACAGGTCAAACCCTTTCAGAGCTCCTGATTGCCAGAAACACTTCTGCAAATCTGAATTTGTTAAATAAATAATTTAATAGATTCTGAGAATCTTGGACACTCTGGGCAGCCTTTTCAGTATGCATTTTCTGGGTACTGATGGTACCAAACTAGGAAATTCAGGCACAGTGGTATAGTAGGAGCTGACATAGCTGGAGACCACTCTTACGAGGTGATGGGAGCCACTGAAAACACACCACTTAAAGGTGAGCTCATTAATTTAAAAAAAAAAATGACAAGATAATTTTTTTCAAGCTTTGGCAACTTATTATAGCCGGAAAACATTTGCCTTGTTTTTTTCTGTTCCAAAATAATGTTCATCTGTGGGGGGTAATGATTATACGTATCTTCACTTTCCAAAATAAGAAATTTTTTCCTCACCACTATAAATTATAAGTACAAGACAAAGAAAATTACATGTAATTAACTCTCACTGCAAAAACAAAGGCCTTTTCCATGTAAAGTAAAAGTTCATGTGGAACAATTGAATTCAATAAAGAAATAACAGCATTAGAAAGTTATCCTTTTACTTAAAACAAATCTCATAGAAAACCTGGTATTTAAAATACAGCATAGGAAGAAAAATAAGACAAGCAAAGGCTGAAGAGACAGGAAAAGAGCTATCAGGTTTCTGCAATAACCAAGGCATTTTTTAACAACCACTTTCCATTTTTGATTTGCATTTGAAAAGTCTTAGAAACATAGAAGGGTTTTATAGATCACTTCTGAATGGAGTATTGACCAATCTATAACCATAAGACTTTTAAGTTTGTTTATAAAATCTGCATGTCTGGGTACACTTGTTTCCAGGCTAAGGTCTTCCATACTGATTAGATCACTATGACATGATGCAGTTTTCTTCATATCTGCATTCAGTAGCCAAAAATTTGTCCTTATTTGTAGCTCAGTTGGTTAAAGCCTGGTGCTAATAAAGCCAAAGCTGTGTGTTCAATCCCTGCATAGACTAATCCCTTAAAAGTTGAACTTGTATGGTCCTTGTGGGTCTCTTTCAATGCAAATATTCTGTGATTCTGTGACTCTTATTTAGGTTAATCTTTGATGTTTTAGGATTGCAGCTATGTAATTTCCAGTATCAATTTGCTAAACTGTATATGCTACAGGCCTTCTAAGTCCTATACTTTTCATTCACTAAAACCACAGTCTCTCTGATCAGAAGAGTATGGGTTCTTAAATTCCAAAACTACAGTTTTCAGGAGATGTTGTGAGGAAAGCATAAACAATTTTTCCCCTAATATTTATTCATGGAATTTGATAGCTACTCCTTTACTCACAATATATCATTGTGATTTAGCAGTATTTTGCAATTAAAACACCCAGCAAGAAATTACGTCATCTTCTGAGTTTGAAAATGTTCTACTTTAGTGGAGAGTTTGTTTGCATTTCAAAGAAAAAAAATGCTATGGTTTTAGTTCTCTCCTCTGAACTGGCAACTGTTTTGCAGGAAGTGATCTGCTAGGCCCTAATTTGTTGTCCCATTTTCTTCAGAGAAATAAGCCTGTTACTTGAGAGAACTACCCAGGTTTGCTTCAGTGATTACCAGCTATCTGTAACCATGTTCGTTGGTAGTTTCACTGTAAAGCATGAGTAACAATAAATTTAAAATACAAAGCTATAATGCACAGCTGGTATTGAGGCACTAGAGATTCCCCAGACACCAAAGAACGGCAGCTTTGTGTCTTCAGTTCTTGGAGTAATCTGTGAGCTGGGGGACATGCCACCAAGCACCATTTTTATCGAGGTTACCAGAGTCTTAGATTTGCTCCTAGCTGGTTTGAGAAAGCCAATCCATTCCCTGGATGAGATTTTGGGAATGCACATTATGGGATAAAATCAGTGATGTCACCCTCATGCAGCCAGGGCAGTAGACACTGCCGAGCTCAGCAAGGGTGAGAGATGTGGAGCTTCTCTGTGATGGGGGACATTCATTCTGCCTGCAGCCACCTAAAACAAAATTGTCTAATCTTGACTGGCTTTCCAAACCTTCCTCTACATTTAGTGAAAAGGGATGTGAATCTCCAAAGGCCTGTTCAGTCTATGGATCTTAAGAGGAACTAATTAACTTCCCGAACTGTCTTTGTGTACTGGCAGCAAAGGGAGTGCTCAGATGATCTGCATGGCTAAAAGCTTTACCTTCACCTGGTCCTGTTGCAGTGCCTTCATCTCTGTGAGACCCTTGCCGCTTGCTTCCACCAGGATTAGAGGGAATGCACACCCTGGAATTTTTAAACCCTGCCAGGCACCAGTTTACGTGGTGGCAGTACACTCAGGCGTGCTGTGCACATGACATGCATGCTGTATAAAAGTCTCCCAGCTCTGGAATCTGCACAGAAGGGATTTCAGAAGCTTTGGATCCTGTGCCACACATGCAGCAATGGAGAGACACCCACTGGTTTCATCCACTGGAGAACAAGCCCAGATAAGGAGGAAATCCTGCGGGTTATCCTGCACCCTAACAAAGGGGAACATCTGGCCTATAAAAGTATGCTTTGCATTTTAATAACTGCTCCATCATTTTTTTAATTATTAGGATTATAAGGATACTTTAAAAAACTTTTGCACCTGCCCATCATAATCCTTCTAAGTGTATTACTGCATGTTTCAGGGATTGGAGGAATTCATATGATTTAGGGAAGCTTGAAAGTTTTAACAACTTCAAAGTGACAGAATCCTTTTGTTTTGCACAGAAAAACTATTGATTCTCTAAGGAAGGAAAACATAAAATGTTAATACAAACAAACATGGTTTAAAAAATAAGTTCTCCTTTTAAAAGTTCAAAATGCAAATCTGATTATTCAATGTCACTTTTAAATGAGATCTTCATGTATCCCAAAACAGATGGTTCACTGTTAATGTTTCCTGTACCTAAAATGATTTATTCATTACCACAAAAAACAACAGTTTTCAACAGTTGCTGAGAATAAGTACTAATCATAGCAAGAAGACATAACCACTCACTATGCCCCAAAATCATTAATAAGTCAACATGCACATTCAGAGACAACAGCAACAATAAATGGTATCCTCTTTTGTGTGAGTGTTTTTAACTAAACAGACTTTGCCATCTGTGGTTATTTATTCTGGGATCATTGCCATTATTTTATTCAGGATTTGCTATCCAGTTTTAATAAATTAATGAGGTGTTAGAAGAATCCTTATGTGACTGGAGAGAATGCATTATGACTGTTTTTGTAGCCATCCTAAAATCCCAATATCAGCTGCTGTTCCTCTCCTTAGAAGACATCATAAATAACTACTAGCACACCATGTGCTTAATTCCCTTACTAACCCTCCTCTAGGAAACAATGCCTGCTTATTCTCCCCATTTCAGCTTTCCCAGACAGACTGTTCCAACTTAAGTCCTCAATACTGGATATCTGTTACAGTCGTTCCGGAATTTTTCAGTAAAACCCGCCATTTTTGTTTGAGAAGACAGGTCAGGGTAAAAGAAATCACTAGAACTTGGTGAATCATTCTTAGAAGACACCTACGATCGCAGCCAATTATGAGAGAGACATAAAGAAGAGAGGATGAACCTTGGTTACTTAGAACGCTTTTGCAGTTCATGTGGACATCTGTCCAGACTGAAGCAGCTCGCAGACCAGAGGCTCGCTGTGTGCTGTGGCTGTTCGCAGCTCCAGCTGCTGCCCCAGGAACAGCTGCCCTCTCTGCTGCCTTCAGCGAGGCTGGCTCAGGGTGCTCCCTGGTCTGGATGGGGAATTGGACTCTTGGGCATCAGGCAGAGGTGGCAGTCAACAGTGGAACACCTTGCTGATCCTCACATGAACTGGAAGAAGCAAGGTTTGGACCAGCCAGCTGGAGAGGCCCCATCAGATGAAGGACAGGGGACCTGACCAGGACATGTCTGGCCTGTTAGACATCCCCTAAAGCCATGTAAATAAGGCTGATGCCAGAAAAAGAAGCCTCATCTGGTCATCTTCAGTGAGTATTCAGAGCATCTGGGCTCTCCATACTAGAGAAGGCTGAGTGCCTGAGCCAAAAGCAGGATATGTCTTCTTGTAATTAAAGATTATGATTTTGTACTGCATGTGCTAAATAAGACTGCTGAAAATACTGCTCAGTTTGGTGTACCTTGCATTGTAAATATTTAATCTTGCAACTTAGGTATTTCTTAATATCTCTTTTTTGTTTTTGTGTCAGTGCACTGTTACATGTAGAAAATACATTGATGTACTACTATCTAAGTACTAATAACTGAGGTCAGTGGCATCACCTGAAAATGGGGGAATGGAATACAGATAACAGGGTTGGTGACCCAAGGAGGAGATGGGAATTTCTAGCAAAGCATGAGTTACCTTAGAAATACTGTGGAATGAGGTTACCAGTTCTTTAGCAGGGATGGCTGTGAATTTTAACATTGGGGGTCTGGTTGTGATCTGTACAGCGTGGACAGAGGAGAATGAGCCCTGCTCATAAGCTTGGTGCTATGAGAGCACAGAGGTCTCCCAGTATTAGACAAAAGCAGCAGAAGGAATTAGACTTTCTTGCTCAAAAATTATTAGCATGCCATTCAGTCAGATCACTCTTGAGCAGAACTGAGCATCCCCACTGAAGCAGCAGTTTTTCTCAGGCTGGCTCAATTTTATGTAATCCCCTGAATCTATTCAATTAATACCAAGTCTCAGACATCTTTCAACATGTTCTGCTCTCTACGTGCTCCTTCTATGCTTGAGCCTAAACAGTGTGCCAGCTCAGGTATTGCTCACATCAAATATTTTTGCTTTGTACCTTAAATTAATCTGAGACAAATTATGTCAAACCAATACATTATTCTACATCATGGGGTTGAGTTGTACAATCTGATGGGGAAGCCAATAGTCCTTTTTTTCAAGTTAGCAGTGGAGAGCAATTAACCCAAACTCTTGGACTGTCACAATGACTTGTTCTAACAGGAATAAATGCAATATACGTTGATGATGCTTTCCATGCCACAGCACCAAAACAGAGTGCTGTGCCCAGTTCTGGTCCCCACAGTTCAAGAAAGACAAGGAGATATAGGAGAGGGCCCAGAGAAGGGTACAAAGATGATGAGGTGTCTGGAGCATCTCTCTTATGAGAATACACTGAGGGAGATGGGTCTGTTTGCTCTCGAGAAGACTGAGAGGGGATCTTGTTAATGCACATAAATATATCAAAGGCAGACGCAAAGGGGATGATGCCAGATTTTTTCCCTTTTTGATGGTGTCCAGAAACAGGACAAGAATCAATGTCCATAAACTAACACACATGGAAGAATTTTACATTGAGAGTGGCACTGGAGGAGGCTGCCCAGAGGGGTTGTGGAGTCTCCCTCTCTCTGGAGACACTCCACACCCACCTGGATGTGTTCCTGTGTCACCTGCTCTGGGTGACCCACACTGGCACAGGGGTTGCACAGGATGGTCTCCTGACGTCCCTTCCAACTCTAACTGTTCTGCAATTCTGTAATTCTTTAAATCAAGACCACAGAGTCTTTACTGCAAGTATGACCATACTCAAATGGAAAAATAAAATAGAATAAATTTTAGTTCACCTCACATATGACTTAAATAAAGCTTAATTCCTTTTAGAATGAAGTGAAAAACCATGTGTTTTCCATGTAATTTCACCATCCTCCAGAGCAACTCAGAGTTAGAGTGAAGGGTAATATTTACATACTCCAAAGCCTGAGTAAGTGTATTACTCAAGACTGAACTTCTATAAATTAGCATGAAACATGAACAAATACTAAACTCTGAGAAATTATTACTGGACCAAGCTAATGCATAGTAAAGCAGTTTACTGGCAGGAATCAACACACACCCAAACATGCACTCACATGTACGAAGAAATGAGTTGGGTATCAATAATTTCAGTTAGTCAAAGAAGCTGGCAAGAAAGAGAAAAGACTGAAGAGGAAACAATGTTTTAGAAGTAAATATGCATGGTAACAATGTGAGAAGTTTTGAGTTTTTGTGTGACATTTGAACTGCAATTAAACTGGCTACTTTAAGCTACATAAGTCAGAAAAGTTCTAATACTACAGGGATGAATAGATAGGACCTAAAACACATTGAAATCAGAAATAAAATATTGATTAAGGAAGATGCCAATATAGGCAGCAAAGAAGATAGGACTAAGGGTATGAACATTCAAATTATCTCAAATAAAGTGGAAGCACAACTAAAAGATTTTGTGCATGCTTGACTGAAGGAAATTATTGACTGAAGCAAACTGAATCCCAAAACTCCTGAAGGCTTTTCTCCATGGAATCTTGGCTTTGATAGCAAATATTTTCTACAACTTCTTGAGTCAGTGAAGGCACAATATGAGTGGATAATATGAAAAAATTGTCCATGTTGAAAGAAGAGGGTAGTTGAAAAGGGCAATCTTCAACAATTTCAAGAGAACCTCATGAAACTGAATGACTGTAGATAATAACAGCAGAAGTTCAGGACACATAATAATAAAGTCAGTCTGAAGGGTAAAAAACCTTCAGATATATATCTGAAGGGTAAAAAACCTTCAGATATATCCTAGTTTCCAAAGTAAGATGATGTTTTCCAAGCTAACCATTACCACTCAAGCAAAATTTTGAGATTATGATAAATAGTTACATAAATACAATTCAGTGCTCAGTAGAAGTCGAAAGAGCAAACTGAATAATAAGAATTCTTGGAAACAGAACAGAGACCAAAAGCAAGATCATTATGTCCCTATATAAATCCAGGGTTTATCCATAAATTGAATACTGTGTGCAATTCCATTACTCTCATCTTCAGCAACCCATAATAAAATTGGGAAGGGTTCAGAGAAGAGGCACAATGTTCAAAGATGTGGATTATTTCCAGCTAAGAAGGAAAAGTTTGGGGTTTTATGGTTTCAGAATTCTGAGTCTGAAAAAGAAACAACTGGGGAGGACAAAGATAGAGGTCCACACAGGGATGGCACCCCTCAGGGACACAAGCACTGCATCTGGCAGGCAGCTCAGAGAAGGCATTTGGGGCTCGCTGTCCTGGAGGGGCATTGTAGCATTAATCATAAAAGAAGCAATTTGGCTAACCAAAGTCTGCAGGGAGAGATAATGCCTCATTAAATCAAACACTATACTTGGGGAAGAGATGACAAATTTCTGGGTATGCCCATCCTTCAGGTTATTTGGCATCTACCACACTACACATCTGGCAAGAAAATGTCTCTTTCAATGCCAGTATTGAAATGTCTTAGACCTTTCCCTTTTTCTAATGACTTGATTGCTATTTTGTTCACAGAGCACAGCAAATATCAGTTGTTTTACTGTCCTCACAGTGTCCATGTAATGGCTGAAGCCCACATGATTTACCTGAGGTGGGAATGGGAGCTCACAGAATGGATCCCCCCCACCCTTCTCCTGCTCATTTCTTGGGGAGCTGGGGCCTGTGGCTCAACATTATATACTACTGTAGCACCTACATTAACGTGAACACTAGCCAATTCAGGAAAACCTTAGTCACCTCTGAGTTTTGGTTCCTTAATTAGAGACCTTTTTTTAATGAAAAATAAAAAAATCCAAACAGGAAGAGCGCTTCCCACTGTAACAGGAGTGTTTAACAGGGTGAAGATAGCAGGGCAGCTGTACATACTCTTTTTTTCTTGCTGGCAAGACAAACATGTAAGTGATATTATTCAGCAGTGCCAGTGCATCTGCTCGTGCCGCTGTGTTACAGGCTGATAAGGAAGAAATGCCAGGATCTAGGAAACTGCTGTGGCTGAGCTCTCATCTGGGCTGCACGCTGTGATGGTATCTTCTCTGATTTACAGTCCAGAGTATTCAATTTTTATTATACACAATCAGGAAGCAGGCTGCATTTTCTCTCCTCTGTAGTAATCCAGTGGAACAAGGGCTTTTTACCTTACAATGTCTTCTCTGGCACTCACGGAAGAGAAATCTTTAACGTAACAGAATGATAGAATATCTGTTAAATGCAAGGCTACTGAGTACAAGTCATTTGTCCTCGTGGCTATTATTCCATTATTGGCAGTTAAACATGTTTGCCGTGCCCTGTTACCTCAGTGACCTAAAGAGCACGTCAGCAGAGCCCTGCTCACGCTGCTGTCACCTGTGCTCTCCCTGGAAGTCTCTTTCAAAAGCAGCAGCAGCAAGACAAGGAAACAAGAACGGCCCAATAGAATCAGTGGAACTCCCACAATGCACACTGGGGGCAGAGTCATTAAAATGCTGGAGAATTAGTTTCAGTCTGGAAATTATCTGTGACCTAAATGCCTTTTATAGATTACCAATCCTAATGATGTTTTGCCTATTGGCACATTAAAAGCAGTTTTCCATCATTTGTAATTAATTGTTGAAAGCAAACAAATACCCATATGCTGGAAAGCATAGCCTCAATTCTGTAAACCAAGGTAAGAGTTTAATTTTATTCACACAAGTAGCTCTTTTAACTTTGTACATACAAAATTCCAGGAAAACAACTACATTCATCTGCACTAGCAAAATCAGAGCCAAGGATCATTGCCAACCTTCTCTCCTCAAAAAGCAAAACACATACTTTCTTTTTGTTCCAGAGCACTTGTGGTAGAGACTGGTTAATCTCTTTGCTGTGAGGTCACAGTGTGGGAGTGGGAGTTGGGAGGGAATGTGTGGAAAGAAGAAGAAAAACAATAAAGTAAACATTTCACAACAATCTCCAATAAAAACCACCACAAGACATGCCAGCACTGCCAGATGGATTGGGTAAATATGAATTTCAACAGATTTTCCTCAGAGATGCTCTTCTAGCTTGAAAAGCTACCCTGTGAGTTGATTGTTTATGGTTTGGATTTATTGCATCTCAGCAGCTTCAGCCTAGATATGTTCCATTTAACTGAAAGAACACAAAGCTGAAAAAATCCCTTTCTTAAGCAAAAATTACTTCCCTGAGGAACAGAATGACTGGACTATTTGACACAAATTTTTCATATTCTGCCTTAGAAATACTCATGAAATTTTATTACTTTTCTTCCTTTCACATGGCCACTCAAAATTTAGTATTGCTCTACAAGTTTAATCAGCTGCTGTTTACAAGGGTGAATACAAATCAGCAGGGTGCAGTGGTTTCTGTGCATACCATGCACAGGCAGCTATACAGCACTGGCCCACGAGATATGAAACTGCAGGCAAGGAAAGAATGCATCACAGTTAAGCATCACATCTATATCTGGGATTCAGCAGCTGCATGCCTCGTCAGGGCTCTCTGGAACCACAGCCCAGCAGATGAAAGCATACACACACTGAAGCATTGCCTGAACCAAAACCAACCACAGTCAGTTTCTGAGAGCAGACATTTCAGAGCTGCTTGTGAAGAGCTGAAGTATCCTTCAGACCTGCAAGCTTTTATTCTGGGTTCTTACCACTAATTAACTATGTCAAAACTAGGTCCTTTCAGTAGAGCAAATATAAACATAGGCTTATAAAAGAAGCCACAGGCCTATTGCTTTATATGTTATTAGTGAAGGGGCATAGTTTGGCAGCCTGGGAAAACATTTCATTAAAATACCCAATGCAAGCTGAATGCTGGGCTCAGTCGAAACTGCTTTGCTACCAATTATTATTGCAAAGCAACTTTGGCAACAACAAAGTCTTCAGACATCTCTGAAAGTAGTCTCCTGCCTGTTCAGCTGCAGCTGCAGGTGCACCGTGGCATTCTCATGGGTCCTTCTGCCCTTTTCAGAAGGAGCTCATTAGCCAAGCATCACGGCCAAGTCTTTATCACCTGCCATCTGCCCTGGACCAGAGGCTCCCACACAGTGTTTTCCACCTCCACTCTGTATTTCCATTCTGTTCCTGTCTTTCACAGACAAAAGAGATAAGCAGACCTTTGCTGTGAAAAGCTGAAGGCAGCTGAGCCCCACAATTTCAGCATAACCAGAATTACAGCCCCCGGACTTCCATCTGCACAGTGTCCTTCCAGATCACACTGAAATGCAGCAGAAGACTGTTATTAAGAGTGAAAAGCCATCATGGGAAAGGTAAAGAGCACCAGAATTCGAGTTACATTCAAAATGTTGTTGGGACACAAATGTTTTTACCTAGCCAAGACAAGACTGTTGCTTTGGAATTGGTTCTCAGCTTGATTTCAGGGTAAAAGTTGGTGTTCTGAAAATTACTATTGCTTTATTATTTGTTTTGTTTTAATATTTTCAGAACATTTTGTTCTAACTTTGCCCTTTTCATTCATTAATTCTTTCATAAGAAGTAAATGTTTAGGGCAACATTGATTTGCACTTTAAAAAAAGAAAACAAATGAAAAAATCCAAATGTAAGGTTTATCTCTAAATGAAAAGAAAAAAGGGGAAATTGTGGGCAATTTTTTAAGTTTTTACCCAGAACTATACAATTGGAAGGTGCTGTAAACCAAAAAATTTTGCTCAATCCGTATTTCTGGTTCTCCCTGTGGATGATATTATTTACTGACAACTATTCAAACCACACTCAGACAACATAATTTTGTTGTTACTCTGACACTGAACTTCACTGTTCTTCACCCCCACTGCTCCTTCCCAGGCTCCATAGGAGTGTTCTGGACCTTTCTGCATGACCTTGTCCAGCTGTGACCTCCCCTTTTCCTACCACAGATAAAATATTCTTGTCCGAGTTATATATTTTCCTTTAACACCATTTCACAGCCACTGCTTCACTTTTTCCTGCTCACCACAAAGTATTTTTCTTTCCCAAGCCAAGCTAACCATCACTCACTGGAAGTCTCAAGAAACAGAGGCCGGGATGGGAAAACAGAAACCTGGAAAGGTGGAGCGGTCCCCAGGCATACCTCTCTCCATCCAGCATTGCCTGCCTGTAACATTCAGGTAGCCGTGGGCAAAGCCTTCTACACACTCCATCAACCCCCTTCAAAAGCACACACACAGTTCACCTGAGGCACACTCACAACACCCACTATTTCAGCCCATGCAGTCAAAGTCTACTGAAGTAACAAGAATCTTAGTTAAAAAGAAATAAAAAGCCTTCTAAGGGAAACCATTAAACAACTTAATAAATAAAGCAAATTTTTTCTGCTGAAGGAGGAGACAGCATTTCTACAACACGAGCCTGACTCCCCTTCTTAGGGGGTATGTTTCCACATTTTGCCTCTCTCTACCTGTGTTTATTGTGCTACCTCCCACTCCTTTAATCTCTCATGCTCCCTCCCATGTTATCAGCAAAATCTCATTGAAACAGACCAAGGCCCAACTCACTCTCTTCTTTTGTGGATGAGAATTCATTGTGCCATCTGAAGAGCAAGCTTGGGTATCCGTGAAGTCATGGCAACTGATGTCAGCTCTTTTATTTATCGTTAGTTCATGGCTTTTAGGAATATAAACTAACTTATATTTTACCTGAGCAAGATAAAAATTTCCTTCTCCTTAAAGTGAGGATTAGAAGGAAGCTCTGACATTTCTGGAACACAGCAGCACACACAGCACAGCAAGACTGGTGACCTGCTGCTAGCTAGGAGGCAAGGCTGCTCCAGCATCTTCAAATCTTTCTTTTGTGTTCATTAAAAAGTGTCCTTAGGGGTGTTAGATTAGGAAAATACCTACTCTGGGCAATTTGCTGTTATCTGGTTTAATTAAAGGGCTGTGTGCTGATAACTGCACAGACAATGGTAAACATCCACAGAAGTTGCTCATTCACCTACCTTTTTTCCCACCTTAGAAAGTATTAGAAGCCCACATGAACCAAACAGTTCATCATCTCCAAAACAAAAAAAAACATACTTTGCTCCATGACCTCAATTAACAATTGCAAAATAAAAGTGATCAAAGAAATTCTGAGACCCTGATATATCTACCAAGAATCTGAAACTCAGAAATCTGGCTTGAAAATAATTTCCCATGTACAGGTGTGAACTAAAGGACATCTAATAGTGAGAGAAGTTATTGTGAATTCTAGGACTCAGATACAGTACATTAAGAAGAAAAAGCTAAATAAATCAGGATAAATAGTGGATTATAAGAAAAAAGCCTTTAAGAGTAGAAACCCAGGGGGTGCAGGCTTTACAGCAAGATTAACACTCCACCTTGAGCCCAGTATGTATCAGAATGAGCACAAAACAAGAGAAGAGTGCAAGTAGCATTTGCAAAACAAGGTAACCTTTTTGCACACAACGTTTGCAATAATTTGCTTTCACTAAGAAGCCTGAGGGCAGTGCTCTGCTCTGCGGAGAGCCAGCCCCCAGGAGAGCAGGACTTCAATCCTGTGTCCAGAAAAGAGGATGTCACTAGCACTGACCCCTGCACGTCCTCCACCATCTGCTCCCTGTCCTGCCAAGCTCAGCACAAGGATCACGCACAGGCACTGAGAGGCTTGGGCAGGGTCACATCATCACCTGGAGCCCCATAACAACAGACTGCACCAGGCAACTGACAGGGAAGTTATGGAAAATCAAAGGAAAATTATCAAGTAGTCCTAATCCATTCCACTCTCTGAGAGCAAACTGTCATTGACCTCTATACAAACAAATTATTACATTTAAGAAATTACTATCTGCTGTCCTTTTGTCCTCTGCCTTCCTACTACACTCTTTTCCTAATAACCCCGATTGCACAAATTGCAAAGAGCTTTGCAAAAGTGAAGCACATAAAAAATTGTTTGCTTTGTTTGCTTTTAACTACTTCATTACATAATATTAAAAAGCCTTTGAACCCATTAGCTTAAAACAGCAGAAAACAAACAGTGATGAGCTTTGTCAGGATGAGATGCACAAGAAAGTCCATTTTATTTCCATCAACCATTTCCAAACAACACACTATTTGTGTGCACTTAGTATGCTTCCTTCTGGCTCAGCTGGTTTCAGATACGTTGGTGATTTATGAGATGTTGCACTGACTGTTCATGCTAACGTGAAAGCATTTGGAGCAGCTGCAGAGCTGCAGCAACAACCTCTTTTCTGAAGAAAAATTAAGTTCAGCAGGAACCGCATGCAAACAGATTGTATGAAAGCCAGGGGGACATTTTAAAAGATGGGTCAAGCAAACACCTCACACTCACCAGAAGACAGCATTTCACTTTTCTCAGAAAGGATCAAATAGACTTAGGGGTTTTTTTCCCCAATTCAGAGTGCTGAATCAGCTTACCAAGGGATCAAGTTCATCTGAGCCAATTCATGGGGCACTGGGGTGTGGAGAACCATGTAGCCAGCAGGCAAACGCTGCAGAGCTAAAACCCTTCCCTGACAGCAGCGACCTGGTCGATGTGCTTTGCCAGCGCCAAAATCACACCCCCATTTGTACCGTAAACTCAGAGTAGCAGGGATCATTTTGGCCAGTGAATAGATGAAAGATAAGGGGCTGTCTTCCAGACAGCAATGTCTGGCTGATCCATGAGGATGGTTAATCACGCAGCAGCAGAAGTTCCCAGGCAGAAGGATAAGCACAAAGCCCGCATTTTCCTGGGCAGTATTTTATGTAGGAAACTTCAGAACCACCACTGCCACAAAGCAGAGGCATACAGCAATAGGTAAAGTATTTGCTGCCTCTCAGCAAAGTGTCATTTTTGTGAAAAAATTATGAAAAGGCAAAATTAATTAGAAAATACAGTTTTTGAAGGTGTCTGCGATGTGCATGATTAGCAGCACTAGATTGCAAAACCTTATGGTCCTTTGTAACACACTACCTTAATCAGCGCTTTTTTCCTGTTTTCTGGTATAGAAGACCTGGACCACAGACCAAAGGAATCACAGGGCACACATAAGCATTGATATGCACAAGAGGACCTATCTGGAAAAAATTACACTATGAATTCTCAAATCCAAACCTCAGTGGAATTGTCTTTGCAGTTGCCTGAGGTGTCATTTTCCTTTCCTAGGTCCACTTTTGCAGAAATTAGGGCTCACTGATCAGTCCTTGAGAAGCATCCAGTAACAAATCATTAAACTTTTCAAATCCAAAATTATCCTTTGATAGGCATATGAGGCTTGACTTTGGCTCTTCATAGTCCAAGTCTTATTGAAACGGAACATTTTAAGTCACAAAAAGAGTCTTTCCAGAAAGAAAGACTTCTCACAAACGGCAAGGGCCTCTTTTTCTAGCTGGAGTCTATGGCATACACCTTTTCCCTTGAAAACACAAACTTCAGAAAGAAAGGTAGAAAAAAAAGACCTAATTTGAGCGCAAGCTCTTCAGATTCATTCCTCTAATCCTGAAGACAATCTTAACATAGCTCATATTTTACAAATAATTTAATGTGGTTTCTAGAATTCACTTACATAAATCAGAAAACCCAAATATACAGAACTCCCCTGCTCCCACCATCCCAGGAAGGATGACAGAGTTAAAAAAAAATAACCCGAAGTTTCTGTGGAGATCTGATCATTTTTATAAATGCAGTGGAGAAAAGCTCCATTGCTGTGTCTCTATTCCCAGGTTTTCCATTGACTGAGCATGTGACAACTCTACAAGCAGGATTTTCAGCTGCTTACATCCACCCTGTGATATATTTAAAGACCAGAGAGCTCTCAGTGTGCCTGCTGTGACAACCAAACTGAAGTCCATAACTAAACAAATAGGCACACAACCAGGCAGGACTAGGGGAGGACTCATCAGATGCGTCCTTATCTCACACGAGCTGGCCTAATGCTGTGCTTCACACTTACTTACTTACTTCAGACTAATCCTGTGTCCAGTTCCTGCTATCCCTTTCAATTCTGTGCTTAATTTGGAAATTAGAGGAGCTATCTTTTGTAGCTAAATTTACTTCAAGGAGAAAGTAGCAGGGCAAGAAACAAACTCAAATGCAAGCATCCTAAAAGCATTATTGCCAGGATTATCTGATTTCAATTTTAAAAAGCCAAACCAAACATGAGCTATTTTGGTTCAGAAAGATCATCAATAATCTTTGAACTCTTTGGTTGTCCTGTGGGTTGGGACCCGCAACCATATTTCAAACTCCTTTCAATCATCTTGACTTATGAAAGCAGAGGTCATATAATACAAGACTGTCCAAAAGGGAGTAAACAGCAGTAATGTAAAAGGAGAAAAAGGCACAGAGACTGCCAGAAGCTACTACAGCTGAATTTGTGAACTCAGCTGTACAGACACTGACACATACTGACATATCCTTGCACCCTTTTACTCTATACTCCCTAACGCATCTCCAAATAATTTTCTTCCATGGACTTCACTGGTCTCTCTCCTCTTTACTTGCCTTCATACTGTGCTACCATTTTGCTATGCATTCATGCTGACTTTCATACCAAACAAACTATTTTAAGAACCTCAGAACTTGATATAGTTGCAGGATGCCTGAAACATAAAAATCAGTGCCCCCTTCTAAATCCCAGTAATGCTAGACAAAACATGACAGATTTCAAAAATGCCATAGAGCCAACTAAGTACACAAAACTCTAGTCATTTTTATTCATTTAAAACTCACCAAATCTTTTTTTTTTACATAATTACATTATTTATTATAATTATTATAAATTACATTACATTATAATTTTTACATAATTATAATTACATAATATTAAAAAGCCATATGAAAAACTTCATGTTTGGACTAGGTTGAGCTGGGCACTCTGGCTCCCCAGCAGCCAGGAACAGAAACATGAGTGCAAGAAGAATGGCACCATTGTGGTAATTTCAGTGGACATTGTACCTACAGGCTTCCCTGAATCAGAGTTTGTGTATTCAATCTACATCCATTAATTTTACCAAGGACTTCTTGAACCATTTAAGCTCAGCAGTTACTTGTTTTGTTCCAATCTAGCATCAGGTTGCTTTCCTGGTGCTGTTACAGAAAACAGAGAGCAAATCTAGATTTCTCTGGCTTCACCTATAAAGCAGAAAAAAAAGAAGCATAGGGACCAAATTAGGAATACACAGCCAACCTCAACGTGAACCAAACCAGCAGGGTGATTTTGGCTACTCTGTTTCATGTTTTAACTTTGGCATCTTGCTGCTTCACTTTCATGTGGGGAAGAAACCTGGCAGGAGAAAAGAGAGGCAATGACTCTCACTTCACTCTGAGATTTGGTTGAGTTTTGTCGCTCCAGGTGAAACCTGAATGAAGGGAGGGCAGTCCCAAATCAAGTTCTCCATGCACTTCAGGCATCACCAGGAACTTTTACCCTAACCATTCTCACAACAGGACTGTTCAGGCCTGGTAGTAGGGGATGGGATCTCCACTGCTTCAGTCCATGCTTGCAGTTAAGGGATGGGGAAGGGGGGTTAATACCCACTCCCACAGCTCTGACCCTTGATTCTGTGTTGCTTCAAGTTGCTGTTATCACCTAATTTGATACCATTGCAGTTTGATGAGCACATGTTGGTAAACAAAGCGGCAATGGAAGGACAGCATCCTGTTTATATTTCACTGCAGGATGATTCATTTACAGTTCTTTAGAAGGGCAGAGTCTGTAATCATGCAAAAGGTCAGCAGTTTCTGCTAGGGCTTTTGCATTTAGTTAGATACTGTTTAGGTTAAAAAAAAATCTGGTGTTGATACAATCCTGCTGAACAATCTTCATCTTTCCTGGAAATCAAGAGTTTGACGTAGATGGAGCTTCTTTAATTTAAGGTATGGAAAACTACTCCCAGTGTTTCAAAAGGAAGTCGATTGTCTCTGAGTACATTTAATGTAATCTGCCTGCAAACTGGCGGGCACTGGCAATGTGCCACCACCCACAGATCTCCAAAACCAGCACTGCCAGATTTGCAATGTGAAAGAGTAAGAAATCACCCTAAGCATTAATGTCTTCTATTAAATGGAGCTGGGGGGAACTCTGCCATTGGCTGGATAAATAATTACAATAGCCAAGTAATCTAAAGCACTTGCACTTCTGTTATAAAGCACATGGCCTTCAGGATCAGCCACTGAACTTCAGCATCAAGATATTGAACACAACATGCAGCACAGTAGGAGCGCATCCATTTCTGATGAGCTATGACTTCTTCACACTTAGCATTTGCCTGAAATCTTATCTTCCACCCCAGTCACTGAGCTGTAGCTTTCACATTCATTATGTAACATCTTTTCATGGTGAGACCTTACTGTGAGAGCAACATATGTAGTCAGTGCTCGTCCCCATCTCTGCAGGAGCACGCTTCATGGAATCCATGCACGAGCTCCCAGATAAGTTATTGATTTAGAACTTGACACCAACTCCTAAATATAGCAAACCATCCAAAGGTGTATCCTCTTCAAACACTAATCTTAGCTCCCCTTTACCAGAATACACACAAGGAATAACCTTCCCCAGAGTCTGACCTTAAAATGCTGCATTATTTATGTTACAATCAAATAAACATGGCCTCTGAGAAGATAGGAGCTACTTGTTGTTTTCCAAAAAGCAACCTTCACATAAGCACTTTCAAGCCAAAGATGTCCTTAAATCAGTAACTACTTCAACAAGCCCTCGAGGAACTGGGATGTAATTATTACAGCACTAGCTCCTGATTAAGGACTTGTTTGAAAAAGAGTTCATTAGCTTTCATGCACATCTGATTGACTGTGTTGGAAGGGAGTAGACAGAGAGCAAGGCACTGCTTCCCTGCACGTGCTTGGAGCATCAAATACATGTCTCTTAGAAGAATTCTAAGTCACCTGTTCATTTTCTACCTCTGTTATGCCATAACCCCTAAAATCTCAGATCTCTCCTTTTCTTGCTGACCAAATTACTATTAATAGTTCTGTGCAGGTCTGTCCAGATTGTAAAGATATTCACAAAAAACAGTGTTTCAGGAAAGACTGACCTGCTTCCAAAGAGTGCACAACAGGAGGGAGGGACACCAGCATGGCTGTAGAAATAACCTGCTGCCCTGTTTTCCCCTTCATTCCACTGCTGTATAAAATACAGCCATCTTATAGTGATATGGGAAGTTCCTCTGTGCAACTGCTAATACCATATTAAGGATTGCTTGGGAAAATGTGAATATAGCTCCATTTAATGAGTACATTTTAATAAACAGAAAGATTTAACTGCAATCTTACCTCCACTGTGAGAAAGGTATTAACTCTTAAAAAGAGCGTATGAGCTTTATAAGCCAGATCTATGCAATTGAATTATTACAGACCAGTTGACCAGTTACCCTGGAAGCCAGAAGGAAGGCAGCTAAAATTACCTCACTGCTCAAGGAAGACAAAGGCCACTGAGGCAGGAACTACAGGAACAACGAGTACACGGGAGTACACTGGCAATTTAGCTGGCAATGCTCCCCAGCATCAGCTGACAATGCCACAAACGCAGGGGAAGGAGGGAGTCCCACATGCAGGGAGCCCAGGTGCCAGAAAACAGTCTCCCTCTCAGGTTCCACCCCTGCACACATGAGCAGTTACTTTGCCTCCAGTTTCCCAATACCTGACTACAACCTCGCTTGAAGTACCCTGGAGCTGGCTCTATTTTGAAGGAGCATTCTGTGAAAAAAATTGGAAGAAATGCTGTAGGAATGTCAGGAAGGCTCATTTTCTTCATGCCCTGGAACAGCAACATGTTTGTCCTTCCAGTTACTTACATACTTCTTCAATTTTTATGGTATTCCGTATTTTAGGTCAGACACTAATGCTGCTTTCAAGCAAGTGGCACAATTTACAGACAAAATTCTTCATGTTTTTAATTCTAGGGAGCTATGCCTTGAATAAATAGTTGCAAGGTGTCTGGGAGCAATACCTGTCCCCCGCCCTCGTTGAACAGTGTTTGACATTATCAAGTATTTAGCTTGTTTTAACACACAAGCTTTTCACCTGCTGCTGATTCCAGCCATTCATAAGGGGTTTTTTTCCCAAACTCAGGAATTTGTTTTAGTTTTTTTTGTTTTCTGAAATATCCATTTGCTTGTTTGTCTTGGCAAAACCATACCTGTGTTCACAGTTGAACTTTCAAGAATCTGGAGGAATCTAAGAGACAACCACCTTTTTCTCCATGCCCTGAAAGTGATCACATTGGCAGCTCTTACCACGCTGCTGGGCATGGGATACGTCTTCCCAAGGCCTGCTTCTCTCTAAGGATCAATTCTCACACTCCTGACAACACAGAACTATTGGGCATCTTGACTCTGGAGAGCAGCTTCATCTCTAAGAGGAGGCGCTCAAATGCCAGGTATTCAGGCCTGCTAAAACTTTTCCTCCAATTACTGTACAAAGACTGTTCCTCTGCCTTCCTATCCGCTGTGCTTCAAGTCTGCCTCCCCTGCTTTGTGTGCCTTTGCTGCCAGTGATGAACGCAGAGGATGGACTGATAGCAGTGAACACAGGCAGTCTCCTCTGTCGGTAGTTATCCAGCACTTAGCAATCACGAAAGGCTTGGCAGGGTGGCCAGAGACACACAGCCCTGTCCTGGCAATGAGCGCTTCCCCGGCACTGCCAGGCTCCGCAGGGCTGACACACTGTGGGCAATCCCATCTGAGGAGCTCCAGAGAGCAAAGAGGCTGGCAAAGATGACCCCCAGCAGTCCCTGAAAGCCTCCACCATTCCACGATTCTGAAATCTGAAGTTCTGTCAGTTCCTACTGAAGAAAGCTGTGTAAATCCTGCTTAGCTACGCATAACATTAATAAAAATTATGTGACCAACTCCACCCAGTACTTTTGTTGAGCATTGTAGAAGCAGAATAAAATAAGACTTTAAGACTCATAAAACACAAATCAGCATACTTACATGAACATTGCCAGCTGGCCTTAGATCCAAGAAAATCTTGATTTTCAGTAGAAAAGAAATACGGTTTAGTCAAGTTGTCCCTGCATGGCTGCAAATTAAATATTATTTTGGTGCATGGGAACTTGGCAGTTTATAAAATCTGTGTATAGAAGTACTACACAGATCCAGAAAGAAAAGTGAAATTTGTTTAAATCAATATGAAAATGCTCAAAATCAATAAGATATGAAGTCAATTACTTGCATTTCTGAATAAACAGAAGAAAATGAAGATTTAAGACCTACAGGTAACAAGTTATATAAGTATTGGTTTTAAAAAAATTGGTTTGCCCTTACCCTTTTATTTTATTCATGTGATGGTTTAGAAAGAGTACAATAAATAATTTCAACACAAAGCTAATTACTACAAAAGTGTACTTGCATTCCATTTAGGAAAAATCTGATACACGAAAGCCAAGAGCTGCTGATTGATGCTTTTGTTTCCCAAATGTAAACCCAAGCACACTGTAAGCCCTACAAAACCAACAAACAAACATGATGAGTTCATTGGACTAAGTGTTCACTTTAACCCCAGAAGATATTAATCTGCATGCACAAACACTGTGTGAGAAGAGTTCCCTGTTTCTCAATTACACACCATGTTTTTTAGGCATATGCTAAATAACCTTTGGAAAGGTTGCCTCTGATTTCCCTGCATAGAAAGTCAATTCACTGCTCAAACACACACGTTAATCACATACTCCTGCAAGAAGAAAACTGGTTTTCTTGAAAAGAAAAGGGGAAGAGGGGAACCATTTCTCCGGTGCTTGGTGGGTGCCCTGGCATCAGAAGGGACCCCAGCAGCAGCCTCGTGCCCTGCAGTGCTCCTCACACTTGGGAAAGGCCTGGCAGAGGGACAGACCACCCTCCCTGCCCTGAGGGGAACTGCCTGCCACAGTTAAAAGCCAACGTGTGGTTAAGAAGTACTGAAAAATGAGTGGCCAGCACAAGAACTAGCCATGGAAGAGGCGCTTTCAGAGACCTGCAGACATTATGCCTGCACAGGTGCCATCTGCAGATGATGGAATAGCTAGATCAGGAAGGAGACAGCATAGTAATACCCAGTCTTCTCTTCCAGATTCTCGGTTAGATTTATTTGTTCCATACCTACTACATTTGAAAATAACCTGTGAGTGTTCAGGCCTTAGAAGAGAGTTTATAGTTTGGTTCATCGAGGCAGGATTTTTATCAATAACAAACATAAACAGTAACTTATTATTACTCTCAAGAGGTAGTCCCAGCCTGGAGGGAGGATAAGGACGTATTTTGCTTACACAAAGCAGCACAAGCTGCAGTCAGGCACTCCTCTGAACTTTCTCAGGTTGGGGAGTGAGGCACCTTCAGCAAAAGCTGCAGGTATTCCCACTACAACCACTTATGTACCTTTGGGTACCTGGGGCTTAGAGCCTACAGCACAGCATTAAACTTCTAAACAGCATGTCCTGTAGCAGAGAAGGCAGAAAAAAATGAAACATTCCACAAAAAATGAGATTATTCAAAAAGGAACTAAGGACTGAAATACGATCTGTGCTCAGAGTCATTATACAACTAAAGAATTCTACATATGTGCCTATACACACACACTCAGATGCATTGGTTTTAAGAGTTTTTTGTGGGATAAGAAAATAAAATTAGAAAACTCAAAATGTATTTTTAATAGATTTCATATTTTTACTACAACATCTCTAACAGAAGCTCATGGAAACTTTAACTAGAAGAAAACTTCAATACTTCTGCTGAAGAAAATTCTATTTCCTACTTAAAACTCTCACCTCCAGACCCAGCTGCACACTCACATCACATCATACAGTGACATTTGTGAGAGGGTTAGTTACCTGTCCTATATTTCACCTTGCCCTATTGTCCATCCACTTTAAGCCCAAGTGTCTTCCTTCAAGCACCTGCTGTCTCAGCAGCCTGATCCCTGATATTTTAGTGTGCTTGGTGTATTCTGCCTTTATCAGTACAGCAAGATAGACTCCCAAATGTTCTTTCCTATAAAAAAGAATGATTTGGGCCTGTCTTAGAGGCAATGAAAATGATTTTATGGGTCTGGAGCTGTTAGAACTCCCTCTGCTGCACAGCTCTGCCTCAAGCACTGCGGCACAGAGATGCCATCTGCTCACAGCAGCGAGATGTACCTACCGTGCAGCGCCCAGCCTCTGCACCACTGCTGCCACCACCAACCTGTGAAAGATGTAATCTGCTCTGCCTCTGGCATGGTGGGGAGGAATCCTCAGACTTGAAACACTCGGGGTATTGCAGCTGAGTGAAGGGAGAACTGAAACACCCAAGCTCTTCTTAGGGGGCAAAAAAAGCAGCCGAAGAATTGGAAGAAGATGAGGCAGAGGATTTCTTTCAAATTACCCTTTGAAAGTGTGGCTTGGGTTGGTCTGTTTTCAAAGGTGTGAAAATCTAGGCCCTGATTTAAATGGTGAACAAAGAGGAGGTTTGCATGAGAGAGAGAGAGCAAAAACTCTTGTGTGGGCAGGTGGGGGATTAATTCCTCCAGTATAGAAGTAACATGAAAAAGGTCTATGGATTTACTTTACCATTCTTGGATGGATACCTGCTGTTTTCCAAGATAGAGTGGGCACCTTTATTTCACTTGGCCTATATTAATTCCCAAAGCCCTATCATAAAAGAGATTTGTGCTGTGTAAATGCTTGACCTCCATTACATATGTGGCCTGTGGTTTTTATTTATAAAAATGCTTAAGCAGCTGTCTGGCCCCACAGAGCAGGACATGTCCACAACTACTGACAGATGTGATTGAGGGACTGAAGGTCATTTAACCAAGGACACAAACACCTGCAGCATCTCCTTGTCCAATATTTTGATTAAAGAAGAAACTAGGGAGGAGTGTTGCCCATCTCCCTGAGGAAGAGAGGCAGTATCACCTCATACCTGTAAGGACAGGCTGGCACATTAACACATCGTATTGTATAACTCCCTTAGGTATGGATAGCTAAAGGAAATTTTCTTCTAATTAAGAGCCTAAAGTCAAGTAATGAAGTCTTGTTTTCACTCATTGTATCTATTACTCCCGTTGCTGAACAGCAAAGGATTTGCTCTCCATCTCTGAATGAGGCAATTACATCTCCGATTAAAGGTGTCTCAAAATTGTTAGCCCCTCAAAATTGAAGATTTTGTCCAAAGATTTCAAAACTGAAGATTTTTGTCCAAAAGCTACAAAAACATCTTTTAAGTGCTCATGGTTCATTTCCAACAAGCATCTGCAGGGCAAGACAGAGATTAAGACTTCTAAAAATCCACTGGAAAAGAAAACTTCTACAAGTGAGCTTCATGTTGCAGGCTACAGAAAGCCATATCATCCCTCTCCTCATGCTCTGAGGAGAAGGCATCTAGCTGCAAATACAAATATGAGAGCATGTTTCAACCACATCTATTCTGTCCTCTAGTGTTAATCTAGTGATTAACAGGATCAGAATAAGCCTTACTCTGTGGTCCATTTTAACTGGCTTTTTTAAAGCAAAATAGTACCTGTCCTATTGTGAATTGGCAAGCATACATCTCAAAAGAGGCCAAGTTTTAACTGGAAAGCATCAGCTTCACCCAAACCTAACTGCAAACTTTTAAACAGCATCATTTCAGAACATAAGACAGCCTGAAAACCACATACAGGGGATTTACTTCAGGGGAGAATCACAGCAGAACAGAGAACACAACTGATTTTATTTCCATAAATTTTTCTTTAAACTGATGCTATTGTACGCAGAGAGTTTGTGTAGCTAAAAATATGTCAGAATGGTCTTTCCCTCCTTGATTTACAACAGACCAATCCATGCAGGCTGCTCTGCTTAAGAACTTGATTAGCCAAATTCCAGCTTACAGCAGACTGCCATTTCATGCATTTTATGAGTACAGCATGTATTGTATCAAAGTAGTTCCATGAACAGGGTAATTTTCTCTGCATTTAGGTGCTGCCACAGTAAAGTATTTTTCAAAAATCCTAGAATACTTAGGTACACTAGTTGAGGAAAACAAAACCATATTAATAGTAGTTCCACGAAAGCTGTAAGTCGAGCAGGAGCCGAACAAGCAGAAGATCTCCAGCACCCTCTTCTGGCTTCTAGAGCCTGCAGGCACCACTGCAAAAAACCTCCCTTCTGCTCGAATTACATCGACAACCCTAGGTAACTAACATACAAGTAGAGGGGAGTGACGGGGTGCTAGTGCCCTCTGCAGCACTCACTTATATATTGTTTTGAACATTTCGGGAAGAAATTCCAACAGTAATGGTATCTCACAGTAGTGGGATCTTTCCTCACGCTCACCATGCATTGACACACGATGGCAACAGCAGCCAGAACATTGCTTCTGCTGGGACCCCAACCTTACAGCTGCTGTGAAATACCTTTCCCGGGTCCACAGTGCTCCTGGAGTGTTGTAGTGTGTTGTTAAGTTTCTTGTGTTATTCCCCCAATTTATGTATTGTTCTCCCCTATTATGTGTAAAATGGTTTTGTTCCCCCAGTTTTTCCCGCCACTGCTACCCTGTCAGCTAAGTTGCTATGGTAACCTCGCTATTCATAGTTGCCGATATGTAATTGCTCCTCCCCTGGTTTCCCTTATAAGTGAAAGTTGTCTCCTCCCTGGGCCCAGTCAATAACCCTCCCTGGGCCCTTCTCCTCCCAGGTTTCGAGAACCTTCTCCTCTCTGGAGGTGGTGGTTGGCTGGGGTCCCAGGACACCTTCCTTACCTTTTGATTATTGGTCTCCATGGAGTGTCAGTTCTGTGAAGTTCATCCCCTCACCTTTCCCGATTGGTTCCGTCTGTACCCACCCCCCCTCCTTTTTAATCCTGTTTCACCCCCTATTGTAAACTTTTCCCGGTTGGTTTCCCCGCGTTTGGATGCTGCAACACCTTCAATAAACCGATGTTTAACCCCCGGTGAAATGGTCAGCTCCATTCCTCCCCAATACCAGCGGTGTAAGCCAGTCCACAGCCAGCACAGCCCAAGGCCATCAGACGCCGAAGGGTGCTGGCCAGGAATTGCAGAGGGGCGTCGGTCTTTCGCCCTCAGCTAGCCGGACTCCAAACTTCGGGCCACATCCCCCCCCCCCTGCACTGGAGCACTGAGCCCACTCAGCACCCAGCTCCCCCACCACCAGGTCCATCAGCTCACCTCCCAGTAAAGCCAACAACACCGTGCCCGCTGCCCCTCCGCAGCTCTGCCAAGAATGCCACCGTTTCAGAGGTCACCAAAAAGGTTTCAGCTTTGCTGAGGCTTGATACATTAGTTAGTTAATGAAATCTGTCCATCCTGGTTTGGTAAATCTGTTGCCTTCTGATACAAGGCAGGCGGCCTGGTTTCAGGAAACAGCACGGCGACCCATTTCCCCAGGGTCGCTCGGGCCTAAGAAACACGCGGACACCAATATGGTGGAGGATCAAAGGCCTTTATTCTCTCTTCCCGTGGGGTTTTATAGTCTAGGGGGCTTCTACGTCAGGTGGGGGTCTGTCTTTACCATCTATGGTTAGTAGGGGATGGAAAGTTACCTGGGCAAGTGGAAAGTTACTGGAATCCGGTTTAGGGGGCTACATTCCTATGTTAATTTTCTTATCTAAGGGGACAGGGGCCCTGTCTTCCCGTAACATCACGAGATCTTCCGAACGCCAGGCCCTATCTGCTACATCTCCCCCCCTTTTTCACAAATGAATGAGGTAGTCATACACTGAAATGAGGTATAAGGTTGCAGTTCGATAAGGAAAAGGGTGTTTGGTAAATCTGAGAAAGTTTTCGCCAGCCAAGGTTAGAACTTGTGGCTGGCAGTGTTCCCTGGTTGGATTCGCCGCCCGATGAACAGGATGTTGGCTCGTTCCAGGCGGGCCTGAACGAATGAGACCAGCTTGTTCAGCAGGCAAGGTCCGAAGGTAACCGCTAGAAGCAGCAATGCCAGTGGACCTATTAGGGTAGAAATCAGAGTGGTTAGCCATGGTGATTGATTGAACCAGGACTCGAACCAGCCCTGTTGGGCTTCCCTGTCCTTCTGCCTCTGAGCCAGTCTGTTTCTGAGTTCTGCCATGGAGTCTCTCACGACTCCTGTGTGGTCTGCATAGAAGCAACACTCCTCTCTCAAGGCAGCACACAGGCCTCCTTGCTGCATGAACAGGAGGTCCAGACCTCGCCTGTTCTGCAAGACCACTTCCGAGAGAGAGGAGACTGACTTCTCCAGGAAGGAAATGGATTTCTCGATCCTTTGCAGGTCCTCGTCAATGGTCATTTGCAGCTGGGACAGTCCTTGGTGCTGGGTCGCTAAGGCTGAGACACCCGTTGCCATTCCTGCTGCTCCTAGCCCGAGCAACATCGCAATAGTTACACCTGTTAGTATTTCTCTTTTGTGGAGCCGGCTGGGTTCCTCAAAAAGGTGGTACACCTCTTCGTCTGAGTGGTACAGGACCCTAGGAACAATCAGAACTTGGACACAAAAGTCGTTAGAGTCATCAAATTTGGCAAGAGACACACAGGGACTCACTCCAGATCGCTGGCAAACCCACATCCCAGGTGCGGATGGGACTACCCACTTATTGTTTTTCCTGTTAGGCTTGACAACTTTGGTGCAGACATTGCCTCTCCGCCTAGCTAGTGTTGCATTGCCAAAGCATCTGCCCTGGCCTGTGACCTGGCTCAGGGTGATCCCTTTGCGAGGGGTTTCCCATCTGCACTGGTGAGGGGCATCGGCTGTGGAGTAACTGAAGGGAGTGTTTAAAGCAATTCCTTCATAAAAGGGAGGTTTGACATCGTAGCAAAGCCAGCAGGATTCGGTTAGGTTAGGGTTGGATTCATTCAGGGATATAAAGGTAGCTTCTAACATACGAAGTATTGGGTCTGAGTCTGATCTGGCTGCGCGGTCTGTCTGAAAGACCTCCGCATGGCCGGTTGGGACTTTGCTAACTCTAGTGGGTAGGGTTTTAGGGTAGGTTGCGTTTTTCCCTTT
The DNA here is from genome assembly GCF_028769735.1 of Zonotrichia leucophrys gambelii. Taxonomy (NCBI): domain Eukaryota; kingdom Metazoa; phylum Chordata; class Aves; order Passeriformes; family Passerellidae; genus Zonotrichia; species Zonotrichia leucophrys. The sequence goes on along the minus strand of NC_088200.1, from coordinate 29,810,464 downwards.
CGGCACGCTTTTAATCACTTTGTTTGGTCCGACCGCTCTGCCATTGCACCGTAAGCGGGGATGCAAAATTGACCGCTCCCTGTGAGGGCACAGGGCACGAGGGTGTCTTGCCCCCCTGGGGGTTGCTGTGGCTGGGCCGCTGCATCGGGGTGTCTTCCCGCAGCTCCTACAATCCCTCTCGGGCGTGCTCGGAGCAAGGATGCTGCCAGGGAAAGCTGTGCCGGCTGGGGACAGCTCGCTGAGTTGCTGCCTTTCCCCAGAAGCCTGGGCTAACGTGGTCGTCCCGCCACCCCTGTTTAAATAGAATCCGCCCTGCCCCATCAAAAAGCATGCGGCTTATTCGCGTAATATCAAAAGTGAGCAGATCATTATTGTTAGAAAGGTCGTCCACAAACGTGGGTACTACAGCTGAATCGACCCCTCTTTCTGAAATCGCTTTGACTTCCCCTGGGTTAACTGGGGTATATGCCCCCCGTTGGTTTCCCTGCGCTCCGGCAACCCCCACCGGGAAAGCGTTCATGGAGGCTGCCAGTGTTTGGCTTCTACACGTTGCTTTTACTTTTCCCCAATCGGTGAGCCCGTGTTGCGACCGTTTCCCGATATTGTTTAAAGCTTTATTCGGTTTCGCTCGAAACCGTATTAATTCTGCTCTCTCGGTTTCCGAATCCCAGCCGGGCTCGGTCCGACCCCGCTCCTCCCTTCGGGGGTGGTGCCGTTCCTTCTCCCTGCGCTCCCCCCGCCTGCTGCTGGGAGAGGTCCTTGCCCTATAAGGACCTAATTTGAATAGAACGCTCTGATTGGTCTCCCGCTCCACTGCAGGGGCCGCCCCTTCTACCCCCTCGCCCGTGCATGTGTTGTCAAGCAGACTGACTGCATCTCCGCCCCCCGCCTCTTCCCTTCCGCCCTTGCCATGTGGTTCGGCGCCATCTTCAAACCCATACGGCGGCGGCGAGTCCCCGCCGGTCCCGGCGGGGTCTGACAATCTGGCCGCACTCCGCGCCCCCTCTGCCTGTCCCAGGCAGAAGAACTGCGCGTGCCGCTCTGCCTGCCGCGCTGGGCTGGCGGCCGGCGGGGAAGGGACGCATAGAGAAACCGCGGATTTTTCGGAAGGTTCCGCGGGGGGGCTGGGACCCGGCGGGCTCCGCGAGAGGGTCGGGGGGTCCCATGGGGGCTCCGGGGGGTCCCCTGGGGGCTCTGGGGGGTCTGGGCTCAGGCTCGGGAAGGGGTGGAACGCTCCCGGCCCCGGCATATTCCCGCATTCAATCCGATCGCTCTCAGACACTGTGTGCGTCGCGGCCCCCGCCCCCCACTTTACTGCAAGAAATAAACGTATATGCGCGACTTTCTACGTCTCCTGTTCTTCTAATGCCTTGAGTAGGGCTTCTTCTCCTTTCCCCCACGCTTTGAGGCTTTTATTACTGCCTGAGGACTTAGTATCTTCTGCTAAGGCGGCAGTGTGCTTCTCTCGCACTTCTCAATATAATATATTTACCGGACGTTCAATCGTCTCGAGCTCTAGGAGCCTTGCAATAGCAAGATTAGAATTCTTGAGCTCACACTTAATTTTACATTCTATCTTAAACTGTGCATGCATATCTGATACGACCTTTGCATAGGATTCCATGTTCTTTGCTGGTCTGGGGACGTCTCCCCACGCTGCAGTCGGAACCGGCCGCTGGCAGCCGCTGCTTCTTGTCCAGGCGAATTCCCGTTCCCCGGGCGCTGATCGGCTTCCCGGGTTTCGGCACCAGAATGTTGCTTTCTGATAACAAGGCAAGCGGCCTGGTTTCAGGAAGCAGCACGGCGACTCATTTCTCCAGGGTCGCTCGGGCCTAAGAAACACGCAGACACCAATGTGGTGGAGGATCAAAGGCTTTTATTCTCTCTTCTCGTGGGGTTTTATAGTCTAGGGGGCTTCTACGTCAGGTGGGGGTCTGTCTTTACCATCTATGGTTAGTAGGGGATGGAAAGTTACCTGGGCAAGTGGAAAGTTACTGGAATCTGGTTTTTAGGGGGCTACATTCTTATGTTAATTTTCTTATCTAAGGGGGCAGGGGCCCTGTCTTCTCGTAACATCACGAGATCTTCCGAACGCCAGGCCCTATCTGCTACATAAATCCTAATAGCTACCTCGTCTAGCAAAGTGGGGTTCTATCATCTTTTTTTTTAAAAATTCACAGTGAAATTGTGGCAGTACCAGGTTCCTTTGCTCGGCTTTCCTGCCTCCCCCATCCACATACCACTGAGCAAAATTCGCTGCTCAGCTGGTGAATTTCACATGCTTCCATGATTACTCTTTGACAGGGCTTAAACTCCCTGTAAAGTACTCAGGCATCCACTTGTCCCTTTGCAGGCATTTGATGCCTGCACCAGATACAGTCTGCTCCATACAACAGTCACTCACCTTCCATCAGTCACAGAACCACAGGAAAAGGCTGAGTTTAGAAGGACCCACAAGGACAAGTGAGTCCAACTCCTGGCCCTGCACAGCACCATCCCCAAGAGTCACATCATGTGCCTGATAGAATTGTCCCAATACTTCCTGAAATCTGTCAGGTTTGCTGCTGTGACCACTTCCCTAGGGAGATGTTTCAGTGCCCAAACACCCTCTGGGTGAAGAACCTTTTCCTAATATCCATCCTAAACCTTCCCTGAAGAGGCCATTGCCTTGGGTCCTGTCACTGGTCATTCAGAGAAGAGATCAGTATCTGTCTTTCCTCTTTCCCTCAGGAGGAAGTTGTAACTGCAGTGAGGTCCCCCCTCAGTCTCCTCCAGCCTGAACAAACCAAGTGACCTCAGATGCTCCTCATCAGGCTTCCCCTCCAGAACCTTCAACACCTTTGTTGCTATTCTTTGGACTCTAATATTTTAGTACCTTTCTTATACTATGGCACCCAGGAGAGCCCCCAGCACTGGAGGTGAGGCTGCCCCAGAGCAGAGCAGAGCAGGACAATCCCTCCCTTGCCTGGCTGCTGATGCTGTCCCTGATGCCCCCAGGACACGCTTGGCCCTCCTGGCTGCCAGGGCACTGCTGGCTCATGTTCAGCTTGCCATGGACCAGAGCCCCAGGGCCCTTTCCATGGCACTGCTGTCCAACCTCTCATTCCCCAGCCTGTCTGTACATCCAGGGCTGTCCCATCACAGGTGCAGAATCTGGCATCTTCCTTTGTTGAATTTCATATGGTTGGTCATTCTCCTTGCAGCTTCTCCTCCCCCAGGCACATTTCTGAGCTGGGGTGTCACTGTCCTCACAGCTCTACCCCTTTGTGCCCCCACAGCTCCACCAGGCAGAGCAGACCCAGCTCCTGATCCACAGCTGCAGCCAAGATGCTGGATCCACTGCCGAAGCTCCTCTACTCAGCACAGCCAAGTTGACCATCCTTCATTTTGCCCAGCTGTTTCCACCACCCAGACATGAGAGCTATGCCTCTGCAGAATCCTCCTCACCCATGGCTATCACTATTTCTTCAGAAACTGCTTTCCACTGCTCATTACAGAAGATTCTGCTCCAGCCGTATCTCTCCACCCTCACTCTGTGAAGAGAGCTCTGCCTGTAGCTGCCACCTGCCTTTGGGCATAAGGGAAAGAAGCCAATTAGTCCTAGTGCATGAAGGTGCCTTGTCTGTGTCCTGCTCCCTCAGTCCAAGCACAGCAGGTTCTTTTGCTACCAGTTGGTTGTCTCTGCATCACAAAATCTACTGAAAATTCAAAGGTGAGGCCATCTGCCTTTCAGAAATTTTGACAGCAGCCAAAAATTCAAATACAAACGCAAAAAATGGCATCCCAGGAAAAATCAAAACAGAAACAAACAAACAAAAACCTAGTAACAGAAAGCAAAACCAAAAATATATAAACAAAACCACAAACACAAACAAACCACAAAAAATACAACCCAAACTAAAAGGTGGAGAAAAAAGAAGGTTTAACCTATATTGTGGCTGCCCAGTGCTGACCTAGGCCAGACTGTGCATAATTTTTTTTTTTTTTACTCCATTTCAGTCAAGTACCAGTTCCCCTTCCTCAGAGAGCTCTGGCCTCTCTCCCCACTCCCACCCTACTCTTGCAGTGATGCATCTCTTAGATAGGTGCCCTCCTACACCCTGGGTCACTTAGAGGATGCCCTCTGAATCTCAGACCCCACAGAATTGTGTCTGCTCCTAAAAATACCTTAGCAATTTTACAGAAGCTCCAGCTTTTTTCTCATCTTTTCTTCAATCTTAATTTTCCCATTCATATGATGGGAAACCAACATCAGGACCACCTTTGAGAGTTCTTTAAACTAGGTTTGAAGGGGAAGGGGATGCAGCTGGGCTCTCTGGAAGCAGGCGCAAAGGTGGTAAGCCTGAGTTAGGGGTGAAATCAGCAGCCCATTTGAGGTTCATGTATACCAATGTGCACAGCATGGGCAACAAACAAGAACTGGAAGCCCTGGTGCAAGAGCAGAGCTATGATGAGATTGCCATCACAGAAACGTGGTGCGATGCACCAGACAGGTACAACCTCTTCAGAAGAGACAGGAAAGGGAGAAGAGATTAAGGGATGATCCTTAATACCAGGGAGGCTTTTTGATGCCGCGGGTATTGAAACTAATGATGATGAGGCTGAGTGCCATTGGGTAAGAATTAGGGGGAAGGTCAACAAGGCTGGCATCCTACTGGGAGTCTGTTATCATCCACCCAGCCAGGATGAAGAGGTGGACAACCTATTCTGTATACAGCTGGAAAATGTTTCAGACTTCAACCTACCAGATATCTGCTGGAAACTTAATACAGAGAAAAGAGGCAGTCCAGGAAGTTCTTAGAGTGTGTGGAGGGCAACTTTTTGTTGTGGCTGGTGGGTGAGCCCCACCAGGAGAGGGACTATGTTAGACCTGTTGTTTGCAAACAGAGATGGACCGGTTGGGAGGTGTGGTGGTTGGAAGCCACTTGGGGCAGAATGATCGTGAAATTATAGAGTTCTTGACATTTGATGAAATCAGAAGGAACATCAGTAGGACTCTTACACTGGACTTCCAGAGGGCAGACTTTGGCCTATTTAGTTGACTTATTCAGAGAGTTCCTTGGGAAGCAGCCCTTAAAAACAAACAAGTCCAGGAAAGGTGGGTGTGCTTCAAAACAGAGATCCTGAGGGCACAGGAACAGACTGTCCCCATGTGCTGAAAGATGAGACAATGAGGTAAATGTCCAGCCTGGATGGGCAAGGAGGTTTTGAAGGAGCTTAGGAATAAAAAGAGGATGTATTACCTTTGGAAGGAGGGTCAGGTCTCTGAGGAAGAATTCAAGGGGGGTTGCTAGGGCATGTAGGAAAAAAAATTAAGGAGGCCAAAGCCCTTTTAGAAATATATTAACAGCAAAAGGAAGGGTAAGACCAACCTTTGTTCTCTACAGGATGTGGGAGGAAACTCAGTAATTGCAGTTGAGGAAAAGGTAGAGGTGCTTAATGCCTTCTTTTCCTCAGTCTTTAGTGGAAAGACGGCTTGTCCTCAGGACAGCTGTCCTCCTGGGCTGGTAGATGGTGTCAGACAGAATGGTCCCCCTGTTATCAGAGAACAGCTGAGCCACCTGAATGTTCCTAAATCCATGGGATCCATCCCAGGTGATGAGGGGACTGGCAGATGAGCTTGCAAAGCTGCTCTCTATCATTTACCAGCAGTCCTGGCTCACTGGTGAGGTTCCAGAGGACTGGAAGCTGGCCAGTGTGACTGCCATTCATAAAAAGGGTGGGAAGGAGGATCCTGGCAATTATAGGCCAACTAGCCTGACCTCAGTACCAGGTAAGGTTATGGAACAGTTCATACTGAGTGCCAGCACACAGCACTCACAGGATGGCCAGGGTGTCAGACCCAGCCAGCACAGGTTTAGGGGACAGGTCGTGTTTCACCAACCTGAACTCCTTTTATGACCAAGTGACCTGCCTGGTGGATGTGGGAAAGGCTGTGGCTGTTGTGTACCTGGACTTCAGCAAGGCCTTGGCACTGTCTCCCACAGCACACTCCTGGAAAAGCTGGTAGCCCACGGCTTGGACAGGAGCACTCTGTGCTGGGCTGGGAACGGGCTGGATGGCCGGGCCCAGAGGGTGCTGGTGAATGGTGCTGCACCAGCTGGTGGCTGCATACCAGGGTGACCCTCAGGGGTCTGTGCTGGGGCCAGTCCTGTTTAATATCTTCCTTGATGACATGGATGAGGGGATTGAGGCTTTCAGTAGTGAATTTGCAAACAACCCTGAGCTGGGATCGTGTGTCGATCTGTTGGAAGGTGGGAGGGCTCTGCAGAGAGACCTGGAATGACTGAATGGATGGGCACAGTCCAACAGGATGAAGTTTAACAAGTCCAGTTGTCAAATCCTGCATTTTGGCCACAGTAACCTCCAGTAATGTTACAGGCTGGGGATGGTGTGGCTGGACAGTGCCCAGGCAGAAAGGGACCTGGGGGTGCTGGTGACAGCGGCTGAACACGAGCCAGCAGTGTGCCCTGGTGGCCTTACAGGCCAGTGGCATCCTGGCCTGTGTCAGGAACAGTGTGGCCAGCAGGAGCAGGGAGGTCACCCTTCCCTGTACTCGGCACTGGTGAGGCAGCACCTGGAGTGCTGTGTCCAGCTCTGGGCCCTCAGTTTGGGAAGGACCTTGAGACAGCCTAGCAGGTCCAGAGGGGACAACGAGGCTGGTGAGGGGCTGGGAACACAAACCCTGTGAGGAACAACTGGGGGAGCTGGGGGTGTTTAGCCTGGAGAAAAGGAGACTCAGGCGTGACCTTATCACTCTGTACAAGTTCCTGAAAGGTGGTTGCAGTCAGGTGGGGGTTGGTCTCTTTCTCCAGGCAACAACTGACAGAACAAGTCAGACTTAAGCTGCAGCAAGGGAAATATAGGTTGGATGTTAGGAAGAAGTTTTTTATGGAAAGGGTGATAAAGTACTGAAATTGTCTGCCCAGGGAGATGGTGGAGTCACCATCCTTGGATGTGTTTAAAAAAAGACTGGATGTGGCACTCAGTGCTGTGGTTTAGTTGAGGTGTTAGGGCATGGGTTGGATTTGACAGTCTTAAAGGTCTTTTCCAACCTCATGATTCTGTGATTTGTGAAGTGGCACAAGAAAGGTACTCAAAGAAAATTAAAGTCAAGATTATAAACAGAGAACCTTGCTGAAAGCCAGGAAGCACAAGCACATGCAATCTTCAAGCCCTCTCAGGCATGTGTTACTGTTACGTTTTTAACTGCACAAGCACGTACCACTCACCTGGCAGGACACCAGGACACCTGCCTAACTCAGTATTTGGTTTTGACTTACTTAACACATCATCCCTGACATGCACAAAACACAGAACTACTCCCCTCCTCTGGTACTTCAGTGCCGAGTCCTTCAATGTTAACTTACCTTTGTATCCTTGTGGTTAGCAAGCAGTATGGTCCATTTTCTTCAAGTCAATAAATTACCAAGGCTAAGGTAAGATTTGCACGAACATCCACTAAAAGGATCTTGCTTGCTCATTGCTAAACCTTGCATATCACTATCAGCTTGTTCTCTCAACACTAATCAAAAAAAAAGGAATAAGAACCACATCAAACATAAACTAGTCAAGACATTAACCTTCTTACAATGAAAGAGCATAATCTGGGATCATCACATGCAACAAAAGTTGGCTGCAATCTAACACAGAACCAGCCACTAACAGGCAGGGAGAATGCTTCTCTGTCATCGGAAGACTCACTTTCCAACTACATGATCAGAACAAAATTATTGCAGACCTTTATTTTTCAAAATTATGAGACTGTTTGCTCCCATTTGCCCTTATCACTGAAAACTTTTCCCCTCTTTTGTCCTTGAGTTCTCCACAACTGTATCTGCCTTTGGCACATCTGCTGGGCTCTGCCAGCATGCAGCTGCATGCTGAGGGGCTTGGTCAGCCAGGGAAAACTGGTCCCACGGTATATTCAGCAGTAAATGACCAGGAACAGGTTCTTCCAGTGGAAACATAAGCTAACCATAATCACAGCCAGTGGAAACATAAGGTAGCCAGTACTACCAGTTTCATCTACAAAAATATGCTTGTTTTTTCAGCAGTTTATAAAAGGAAAGACTAAAAATCAAATAATACTCAGTTATAATTTATCTGGAATATTAAGATACTTACAAATCGCATTTTCAGAATAACTAATTCCTTTATCTCAATTATGAAAATGCTTTTATTCTGTACAAAGATGATTTGTGCATGCCCACTTTGGAGGTGGACAATAAAAAAAAACTGAAGCAAAAAAAAATAAATGTTCACACGAGGATTTAGGAAAATAAAATTAACATTCATACTTGAGCTTCTTTCTGAAACAGCCTTCCAATGAATAAAGTAGTGTTTCTCAGCTTCTGGTAATGAAGCTTGGCATAAACAGTGGCTTGACTCAGCAGGCTGCTTATAGTGTATGTCAATTCCTTACAGATTCAGCTCATTTTAGACAGCTTTCATTTTCATTATCCTTACAAACAACATGAGTTGTTACCTAAAGCAATGTCATAAAAAATAAAAAATAGAAAAATAAAAACAACCCAGTTGTTGAGGAAGAGGCCCTTCAGCCTGGCTATAATTTAAGGAGGAAAAAAAATGTGATGCTCATGACAAGAACACCAGTAAAACCAACCAAGCACAAATGGCAAGCACAGAAAATAATTACTGCTAACAATTCTACAATGTCCCCTTGTATTACATTCAAATTCTAATAGAACACATCCATGCAACACAATGCGTGCACATGTATTCTAAACAACTCAAAGCTCTCTTTTTTACCTATCCATGATGCAGTCACTTAAGCTCAGAAAGGAGGCACCTTGACTTGCTAAAGATGGCTCTGCTTCAGCAGTCCTCAGCAGAAAGCAAGGGGAGATGAAATACACAAGAACAGCACAGAGCCCCCAGACTTTAAGCTACCACACAAAAGGAACAAGGAAGCCACAATACTAAAGCCACCGTGCTGGATTAAGCTGGATCAGAGCTGCACACCATCTCCTGTACTGGCTACACCGAGTAGCTGACTGGAGGAAAAGCTGCACCACCTTCCCTGACACAACTCTGGTAACACTAAGGCAACACCAGGCACCCTCTGGGTTCAGGGCCAGCCAGGAGCCCTGTGTCGGTACCTAATGCACAGCTCTGTTTCAGGACCCATAGGCTTAGAAGATCACAACTCAGGATAGTACACCACCAGCCTGTTAAAGCAGTAAAACGAAATAGCTCAGGTCACCAGGCTGGTCCAAGTTCTCAAGCATGTGCAATTTCCTGAAACAGTTCTCAAGTCTGACACTTCCCGGCAGAATGAGTTTGTTTCCCTTTGCTTCCCAAGCTGAAACTTAGTATTCATAGAAAGAGTTCTCTCCCCTCATCTCCTAAAGGGAACTCAAGTTCTCCATATTGACCCAAGCTCCATCAGTCTGTTAAGCAGATGCCTGCCTGAACATCAGCAATCATCACTTACCAAAAATACTCTTTCACTTCAAAGCTGTATATTTCATCTTCATAGAAGACAAAACTAAATGAGCACTTGCTCTGCAGGTATGGAATAGCATTTCTCTATGAAAATCATGCCAGTGCCAGGGAAATAAATAGCTGCATATTAAGAATATCCAAGAAGAATGAAGTCTACATAACAAGCCTACTGTTGGGTATCTTTTCAGGAATTTAAAGAATGCATGCTGCTACAGGCCCTGTGAGACCTTCCACATCCATCAGAGGATCTGATCTGCACAAGGGACTATGGCGGAAGCAGACTGTGGTGCACACTGAACTCAGCAGTAAACTCAACTGATGCACTGGTTGAAGGAGTGAGTTTTTCTTCAGTCTGAAGATCTCTTCCAGATGGCAATCCAGTAAGAGGGACCAACCTCAGAATTTGCTTACAAATCTCCTGAGAAGTGCAAACCTCCTGTGAGAGAAGTGTCTTTGGCACTATCCTGTGCCCCATCCAGAGCCAGACTGCTTTGCAGATCACTGCCAGTGCTGGTTCAGCAAATGCATTTCCAGGTACCTCTAAGGACAGCTGCAGAGTGATCCAGGCTACAAAACAAACCTCATTCAGTTTGCAATAAAACTCACCGATGAGCAAGAACAACAACACGAGGAAAGATGACCAGCTAGTGAGCACATTTATTATCCTAATGAGCCAGTAATCCTTGGTGCTCAAGTGCAATAATCCTTAATCAGATCAAAAGTTCCCTGCAGCTCAGTAAATTACCTCAGCTGCTGCCTAGCAGCAAACTGAAAATGGATAAACAAAGGCATCCTTGACTAAACTACACTTCCAATTTCTAGCAGCCAGTAGTTAAAATGAATTTACTGAAAAATAGATATTCTTTTAAAAAGAAACACTGAAGTTGAAGTCCCCAACCTCAAATAAAGCCGATGTTTATCCCTCACAGGCAACTGTATAGGAGAATAAAAATTCATTTCCTTCACACTTGGTAACATTTCTCCAAGACTGGGATGACCATTAAAATTTTCTTCAGACCCCTGACAAGGTCCAACATGAATCCGTGGACAACTTTACTGTAGTTTTAACAATTTCCAAAAGACAACTAGCTTCTTTTACACCTTAAGAGAGAGAAAGGCCCTGTACAAGCTAGCGAGGGCGGCCTCTGGTCTTTCTGAATAAGGTGAAGGATCCCCAGCTCCACACCATAAACTCAGGCACCTCCATGCCAGCAGCAAGCTGAGAGTACATTCTCCATCAACAGCAGATCAGAAGAACCAGTGAGTGAGTGATCACTACTGTTTGCTTTTGAAGAGGGTTGGAACAGGGAACCAGGAATACATGGTTCTCCACCAATAAAGCCAGGAAGATGAAGAGAAATGCGACTTCAAATCATGTCTGCATGCAGCCACCTGTGATTAACACCACTGAAGTCAAGCTCTGTTAACCCAGCACTGACAAAGTATCTCCAAAGCTTACTAGTGCCCACTAAGGATAGGGCAAGTTTAGTCACCAACTCCTCAATCCTTTAACACAGACACCTGGTGAAGCAGAAAAACAAGAGAGGACTTATTCTGGGAATGGATCATGGTTTATGTATGAGAGAACAAAAAGGCCAATGCACTACTTAAATTGCCCTAGAAAAGGAACAAAGTCAAAGATGCATAAGGTTGCACTGTTAAATACTAGGGAATCCAATTTCGTTCTTCTCTACACCATCAAGCACTGAAAAAAGGGAAGAGGAATTGTACAATAAAATGCTTTCATACATTTTATGGAAGTATATTACAAAAACCAAACATTGTTTTGAGTGACATTTCGCAGGAAAAAAAAAACTAAAAGAGTTCCCCCAGTAAGTGAGTAAAAGTTTCTTAAGGTGACACAGAAGATGACGGATACTCTACTCAGCTTTGTCACAAGCAAATATAACATAAGGGAATCCAGTTCCTCACGGAAATATCAAAACTCACCCATTCCCACACTGCCATGACGGGCCAACAGAAGTAACAGAGCAGGCAGATAACCACTTAAGCCAGGGGCCACACACACTTACGAGGAGTCTCTGAACTGGTAGAAACTACCAGAAATTAATCCACAAGTATCATCAGACACAAGAGGAGAAACCAGTCAGAGAAAAGTTATGAAGGTTATAAAAGTGTTTCACTCTACAAAGCAAAACCATTGCCCAATTCCTGTTACCTGCTTTGCCCACAGTTCATTATAATCAGTGCTTCCATTGCCAGTTTAAGGATATAAACTAGCAAAGAAGAAGTACCAAGTATGACTAGTACTCCCACTTCCTCTAAAGACAATTTTCTCAATTCCAACTTGTAAATTTCTAAAGTCTATACAATTTTAACACAGCTCTTCTATAATTACATTAACTTCTCAGAGAGTTAATTCCTGAGGTGACTGAAATAAAGTAAAACTGAATAAAGAAGAAAAGTCTACACCCCACTTTGAGAAATGCCAAGGAAAAACATTTTCACTTCCTATTAAAACAGTGCATCCATATATCACTATATAATTAAGCTAGGCAGAAGATCCTGTTTATAGTATGTGAAAACCAAAAAGTGAACAAACTACAACCATGTGTCAAAGTCAGTAAAAAAAATTCAGGAGAGGGAAAGGAAAAAGGTGTATAAGGCATGCAGGTAGGAAAAACATCATTACAGATATGGCAGTTTTCTTTTTTAAAAAGAAACATTTTTATCCTCTTAAATTTAGATTAGAAACTGAGTATTTAAATACACCAGGCCAAAATTAACTACATCAACATTTGCAAGCTGCTTCTAATACAAAAACTGACCTCTTGAAAAAAAAAATCTATTTAAATTAACAATAAATAAAAAAGAGAAACATACCAAATTTGGCCCAAAATTGATGCCACCTTATAAAAAAAGTATTTTCCTAAAGAAATATGGACAGAATCTCAACTTTATAAATATTTTTGCTTTCAAGTTCTAAACTGCAAATAATTTACTATACGAAGTAGTAGAATTCAAAAACATCTTGACAGGAAAGTGTCTATATATATATATATATATATATATATATACATACATATATATATGTGCTATATTATAAACTTATGCAACATCCCCAAGAGCAGTTGTGCTTATGAATTAATGCTACACAGCTTGTACAACTGTGGGCAACATTTAAAGAACTAAAATAAACCAACTAAAACTATAAATAATACAATATTGGGTTTTAAATGTGAGATGACAAAGAAAAAGTCTTACACTGAGTAAGCAAAAGAGGTGGCTACTGCACACATATACTTCTGCTGCTGTAAAAGCAAGATCTAGTGATGAAATTACCAGATATTTTTACCTTGCACTAAAATGCACAACTGCACTGCCGCCAGACTACATGTAATATAAATGCAAACAAACTTAGCTGTTTTAAAAACAATACCCGTGATGCTGTGCAGTGAGGCAATACTCTGTAAATCATTTATTTCCCATGTAGTTGACAAATCCAGTCACTGTAATGATTTTTTCACATGTTGAATAGCAAAATCAAACTGCTTATCTCCCCTTATTCTCCCTCACTGTGAGAATAAGGGTCTTGCTATACCCCTTAAAGCCTTCAATTTGAAAGTTAATTCTAGAAATTTGGAACTGTAACATCAGGGTCTTTTGCCATTAATAACAACGACAATGCAACCAATGGCTAAAGAGCAGTTATTTGTAGAACAGTTCAACAACTCAGTTAAGAAAGAGTTTTAGTGCACTTTGCTCATTTTAGCCAACATGCTACATTGCCCATTTTGCATACAAAGGACTCAAGGATTTCCACTGTAAGAAAAAAATGACTTGGCAAGCAAAACACCGTGTCAAGCTGCCCTTTTCTTCCTTAGACATTTTAAGACAGAAGCTTTGCAAGATATTTCACAATTCTTTGCTTTTATTATTAAGTGAGAAAGTCTGATTTGTAACATTGTCACATTGCTAGTCAGAAATGCTTCAGTGATGGAAGTCAACACTGGGTCAACACAAGGCCTCATTCTACGACATTTGTTTACAGAGAACTTATAATGATTTTCAACACACCCAACAGAAAATTCCTTCTTCCTTCAGAGGAAAGTCCCATTATTCTTTCTGTAGTGGGCATGTTACTACATAAATGACAACTTTTGTTTTTGGACAAAACATCCCCAATCTTCACGAGAACAAATGGACTTCTAGAGGTGTTAAAGAAGTCTTCACACATCATCATCATCTGATGTATCACTGCTGCTTGTCTCAGAATCCTCATTCTCCAGAGCAGGTTTGAAAGCGCTGTTTTTCCAGGGGCTAAATTTAAAATTACAGATGAGGCCATTTTTCAAAATGCCATTTTTCCGAAGGCCATTTTTTTGTAACTGAAATGTGAAAACATGACACATTTAGAGAAGGAAAATGCCAACACAACAATCTGTTGCAATTCAATACTCTTTGCATCTTCACCTCTGGGCTACACTGGATCCACAGCTTTTCATAGGTACACAGAAAGGATAACTCCCCTGTGAGCCTTCACCTCTGGCCAGCCACCTGTATGCCAGTGTCTCCAGCTGTGCTGAACTCCTGCAGTCAATGAGAGCTCACCCTGCTCTTGCCCATGTCCTCACACATCTTGCCCCAGAGATCCTTTCTCCCAAATGGGCTCTCCCTGCAATCCAGTCCCCTTTCCCACAGCGCTGCAAATATCTGTGCTAAGAAGGGCAAAGGACAATAGGGAAGGGGCCCAGAAGAGATGCTGCAGAGAAGAATGGGTATCTCAGCAATTGGAAATACAAAGATACTGGAGAAAGGAAACAGCTGATTCTGCAAAAAAGAAAGGAATTACTGTATTTTCAATATCATGCAGAATGTGTGCACTAAAACAACCACTTGAAATTTTAATATTCCAATATTAAATTATTAATATTTCAAATAATATTGGAATTACCAAATGTTCACACTATTCTCATTTCTGACTCTTTCTCACTGACCTCACCAGGTATACTCAACACTCCTAATTAAAAAAAAAAAAAAAATTAAAAAAAAGAAGGAAAAGTCAAGTTGGGATTACTTTTTCATACTTTGTTACTAGTAAATTAAATGTCTCACAATTCCCCAAAAAAATTGCAGCTCTCAGAGTACCACAGAAACTGCACAAAAAACAAAAACCTTGAAAGAATGAAAGAAGACTCTATTTCCTTAGGCTAAGCAGCTTGAAAGCCTGTGCACTTCTACCACCAACAATACTTAAACTACCCAGAAGTACACCCTAACCTTCCCTTGATGCTTTGTGAATAGGCCTGAGCTACAGTCAGCATTGGTACCCAATTATTCTGAAGCAACTATACTTCCAAAAGCACAGTACTGAAATGGTACTGCAACAGCAACATCCCTAATGAGCAAAATTACTGCAGATCCTCCTCAAAGGAAGGCATCAAGGGTAACTAACTGCAGGTATATAATGGAAATTAACTTAGTTTTACCTGTTCACTAATGACTCGAAACTCCCTCATCTCATCCTCAGTTAGTGGAGCACATGTTTCATCATTTTCACTGTCTTCCTGCCAGCCCATCTCCTTTAACAACCTTTAAATTAAGAAGGACAACATTAGGAATTTGCTACACACACACAAACACTTCAAGCTCTGCCTACATACATGTCTGAAGACCTGTAACAAATGCATTGATTAATCAGCCAGTATTTTTTTTTAACAAATTCTCACATAAGTGTGAGTTCAAAGTCTTGTAAAAGCTATGTAAAGCAGAGAAGCTGAGTTTTCAGGTCCCTTAAAGATGACCCTATCCAACCATCATATGTGGTAAAAACTGTACCTTCACTCTAAGGCAAGAGATCTGTGTCAGAACAGTAAGAATGTGTTTTCTGAACATAACTTAAAGTTGTCAGCAAAGCAGCAATGTATTCACTCCCCTGAGAATAATACGAAGAGACAAAGACACACTGAGGGATTCTGCAGGTTTTCCTGAATAACAAAGCAGAGCAAAGCATAAGGAATATTGGCGGTGTCCCTCAGTGGAATGCAACGGCCTCATGTGATTTATTTTTTATACCACACGCTAATATCAAGAGCTGTGTCAGGTTTCTTTACAATTGAGTCTCAGCCAACAGCACATGGTGGTTTTTCAGCTCAAACTGCTAGGAGTAGATTTTGGAATAAGGGGAAGAAATGAGGAGAAAGACTCCTCTCGTAATTAAGCTTAAGATATACAAAGATGCAATAATGAGCATGTTTTGGCTAGTTCCTAAAGAAGGATGGCAGTATCTGAGCAGGAAGAAAGTGGTTTTACATTTGAAGATGGTATAAAAACAGGGATTATCTGAAGGTGAAGATACTGTGACATTTAACAATGAAGGCATTAAGTTTGCTTGCTGCAAAGTTTTTTCCAAAAGGATTAGCACCTTCTTCAGGTAAACCAGGTATCTTTTGACCTTAAACATTAAAACAGACTAAAGTTATTTTACAAAAAACAAAAAGGTTTCTAAAATGTATGCCAGAACTGACACTTAAGAGCTAAAAAACAGTGAATATATTAAAATAGCAAGACAAACTCACAGCTGACACCACATACCAGGCACTTCATTTAGGCAGATAGCAGCAAAAAATGTCAACACAATCCTCCCCAGAAAGAACTCTATATCCCAATACAGTGAGTGGATGTGCACTGGGAAAATTTGCATTTTTAGAACTGTAACAAAAGCCTGGAATTGTAGAAGGAGAAAGCCACTCTGCTTAAAAAAAAGTCAGTAGAACAGTAACAGAAATAGAAATTGTATCCTCTGTTGCATTTGGACCAAATTGGAAAGCATAACAGGCAGGAACAATCAAGTCATCTAAAACTCTAAGAGAATATATTGTACAGAAAAACACAATGCTCAAAGCAGTTCAGTGACAGTTAGCTGATCTTCAGTTTTACTGCAAGCAAGCTCAAACATAAGCATGGCATTCAGTGAAGTAAATAGCTACAGAGCTTCTGTTAATGTAAGTAAAATTTAGGCTAATAGCTAACTAACTTTAAAGCAACAGTCTGTAATGTTAGCAGCACCACTGTCCCTTTAAACTGACACCATTCTAGAATGGTTAGAAGGATGAACTACATAAAAAAATTACTTTGGATTAGCCAACCTGATACCAACAGGATTGCTGCATGTTGGAAACTTCCCCAGCAGGAAGGAAGCCCTTTTTGTACCAAATGTGCCAATACTTTTACTAGGCATGCAAAAGTAACCTGGGAGCTAAGGTGGTGACCCATTGTGCAATTTACCACAAAAAGGTTTACCACAACATCTGTCCACATGTGTGCTGAGCTTACAGCCAAAGCACTGTGGCAGTATGGACACACAGCCTCTCTGGAATACCACAGAAGAAAGACATTTGCCCAGAAATCCTAACAAGACTATTTAAAGTAATTTGAATTGAAAAACTAAGAGTTAGATTTGACTCCCACCCACCAGCCAAAAAGTCATGAGCCTCTAGTGACCATAGATTTCACAGACTCCCAGAATATCCTGAGTTGGAAGGGATCCACAAAGAACGTGGCATCCAACTCCTGGTCCTGAACAGAACAACCCCAAGAATCATACCCTGTGGCTGAAAATACTGCCCAAACACTTGAACTCTGTCATGTTTGGTGTTTTTGGGAATCCTGTTCCAGTGCCCAACTATCCTCTGGACGAAGAACATTCTGTCTTTCTCAAAGTCACAGATTTTCTCCCTACAATGGCAAGCACCATTTTCCATTTTTGCTATTCCAAATTAGTATCTGGCAAGTTGAAGTCCCCCATTAGGACAGCAGCAGTTGATTTAGAGGTGTTCCTTAACTCCTTTAAGGACAGTCAGTGTCATCACCCTGGGTGAGTGGCCTACAGTGGACTCCAACAATGACATCTGCTTTTGTTTGCTCCTTAATCCTTATCCAGAGGCCCACAACCATGCCATCACCAGCCACAAGCTCCAAATATTCCACCCCATCCATTAGATACAACACCACTCCCCCACCTCTCCTGCTGTCTGTGCCTCCTGAGGAGCCTGCCCCATCCACAATGCTCCAGTGACAGAACTCATCCCACACGGTGTCACTTATGGCAGTGATGTTGCCAATGGTGGGAAAAAAGGAACAGAGCAGGGTGCCTTGTGCTCTTCGTACTCAGGAGGAGTAAGAGGAAATGAAAGTTTCTTCTACACACACTACAAAATGAAGAGTTGTCCAATGTATAGACTATCACTGAAAAAAAACTGTCTAAACCATAAGAATCTGACAGAAGACTGGGCAATGATTATCCAGCAGCATAATTCTCATATCTAGCAAATGCTACTGCAGTTGGATTACTGGGATAATAGAATTGTTTCAATCCTTTTCATGAAATTACTTTCTCACCTTCCAGTGGACTGTCTTGTGATATCACTAATAGTGTCAATAAGTCAGCTACAAAAATAATTAACTACTTTAATAATGATTAAAAGCACACTGAAGTTTTATATAAGATGCAGCACTTAAAATATTTTAATTCAAACAGCAATTACATGTATTGCTCCTCCCAGACACCTAGACCAAAATCACAGGGATGAAATCTCTATGTAGTTTACTATATTCTTTATTAAGAAATAAACTTTTTTTACTTAAAAATTGGATGAAAATCAGTA
Source organism: Zonotrichia leucophrys gambelii (assembly GCF_028769735.1). Classification (NCBI taxonomy): domain Eukaryota; kingdom Metazoa; phylum Chordata; class Aves; order Passeriformes; family Passerellidae; genus Zonotrichia; species Zonotrichia leucophrys. Next base: position 29,792,369 of record NC_088200.1, on the reverse strand, counting down.
CACAGGTCTAAGAAACAAAGTATATCTCATGTTAAATCAGTACGTGTCTAAAAGATAAATTTTACATTAGTCAAGAAACATTTTATGCTTTCTCAGTTTTCAGATTCTGACTTCTGCACTAGCAAGAATTTATGAACATGCTCAGCTATCATGAAGAAACACTATGTTTTATATAGTACATACCTATGCTCTGCCTCAAGTGAGCTTGAAAGAACATTTGCCTGAGGGAAAGCTGAAGACTGAATGATCTGCTGAGGTGTAATTGAAGCATTGCCATTCTCCTGAGGAATCTCATTTTCAAAGTTTCGGTTTATATCTCTCTCACGCTGAGAACTGTTGTTGTTATGCAAGCTGAAGTACTCATCATCCTAAATACAAAAATAATTTTACATTAAAAAATGTAAAAGTGAATTCCATCCACAAGTACATGTCCAGAAGTGCTGCAATTCAGTAGTTCTGTTTAGTTTAAATTAAATTTAAATGGAGAGGCTCTGTACTTCAAAGGTACTTCACTTCTGTTCTGGCATTTGCAACACCTGCATGCTACAGAATTCCTAAGATACACTACTGATTAAATAATGCAGAAAGCACCTCACAAGCTTTTCCCCAAATTTTTTTCCTTCAAAGTTTCATACGTATATTAAAATTCAAACGTACTTCAGCTGTTCTTCATACTTACAGAAATAATGGACTGTTGAATTTTTATTGTTCCTAAGTAAATATCAGAGCTCTATGTGGCAGAAGTAGTCTGAAAATATATGAGTTCTCAAGTTTACTTAGTCTAAGGGACAGGTCACAACAGCCATACCTCAAATTCTCTGCCATGAATTCAGAATGACTGCATACTGCTCTTTAAATTCAGACAAGCTCACTTACACACACGCACTCAACCCTAGCTTCTCACGCTGTTGTGAACATCAACTGGAAATTACTAGACATTAAATACAAATCAGGAAGAAAATTTATTTACAAAGACAACTGTTCAGGTTCACTCAAAGATTAAAAGGTCTTTAGTCTATAAACATGAGGTATTTCTTTTTACTCTACTAATTCAGCCATAATTCATATTTATGAATGAGCCGAATAGCCTCAGAAGTCTTACCAACTGTAAAAACAAACAAAGAGTAGAATCATTATTAGTTAAAACCTTCTCAATAACAAAATCTCTAAACTGAGAATATAACAGCATTACCCATAGCAGGAGGAAATAATGCAATCTTCTGCACCTGAAAGAAATCATACTTTAGAGCAAGGGATCAACACCACCATCGTTTCCCTCCCACTCATATGCTGTCGGCTTTCAGAAATACTAGAACAGTCAGCAAGATTTTGTTAAGAACTCATATCCCAGTAAACACACATTCAGCTGTTACATTATATGCCTGAAGAATATGTCACATAATACCAAGAAAAAATTATAAATTTACTAAGCAGTTCTGTAGGACAAACCAGCTTCTTCCAAGGGTGATTCAGCTGCTGAGTACAATTTGCCTCATTATTTCATAATTCTGAATCTCTAGATGGTTCCTAAGATCTTTATAATCTTAAATCAAAATCTTTGTGTATTTCCTGAACACATGAACAAAGCTATCCCCAATATCCATTTCAGGGTACTCAGTCACAGAATACCTAATGAAAAGATGTAGGATTTTCTTAGCTGACACATACAGCTAAGCTATACAGTCCCATTACAGCAAATTGCATTTTGCCTGAAAAAGGATCAGGGTCAGTAAAGTCAATTTCAGTTTTATCAGCAATGTACACTGGCACTGTTTCCTTTTTAATATCTCAGAAGCCTAATATTGCTTCCTCAAAACCATTTGTTTATCTGACTGATTTCTAATTTATGGGATTTCTTGTTTTAATAAGACATTTTAAACCACTCATTTACAGCAAACAGGCTTGTAAGCACCTCACTCTGAATAATAAAGTACTTATCTTCACCTGGACAATGATAACTGGTATGATAACTTGGTGGCTGGTAGCATTTGACACAAATATTCTCTAGTATCAATCGAACACTGCATAAATCAATTCAGACTGAAAGAAACCTGACGCATATTATACCCAGCCTTATAGGCCTTCAAGCTCTCAATTAGTTAGAACCAGTGGTTTATGCATATAGTGAGCTATTGCTCCTTTGATTATATAAGAATAGAGAACTTCTGGCTACCTAAACACTAATTAGAAAGGAAATGGTTTGAAAAGCATTGAGAAGCAGAACAAACTTTTTTGTTTTGTAGGATAACTAGCAGCCAGGATATGAAATACTGCCCTTCACAAGTCTGTTGGGACTAGGTGGGATTCACACAAGAGTACAGAGGGAGCCAGCAGTTCACTGAGCTACTTTCCATCATTTACCAGCAGCCCCGGATTACCAGAGAGGTCCCAGGCAACTGGAGGCTGGGAAACGCGATGCTCATTTGCAGAAAGTATTGGAAGGAGATTCCAGGGAACTACAGGCATGTCAGACTTGCCGTGGTACCAAGGAAGGTAGACTTTCTATGACCAGGGACTGCTTAAGGTATGAAGAAAAGGTTGTGGATGTTTTCTGCTTAAACTTCAATAAAACCTTTTCTTTGACACAGTATCCCAGAGAATTCTGCAGAAGCTGTCAGCCCATGGCTTGGAGAGGGGCACTCTTCACTGGGTAAAAACTGCCTAGATGGCTGAGCCCAGAGGGTGGTGGGTGGTGAGTGGAGCCACATTCAGCTGGCAGCCGCTCATGGGTGGGGCTCCCCAGGGCTCCCTACTGACCACTTTATCAATGATTTGACAAGTGCGCCTCAGTCAGTTTACAGGTGACACCAAAATAGGTGAGAATTCTGATCTGCTGGATGGCAGGAAGGCTCTGCAGAGGGGTCTGGACAGGATGGATCAACAGGCCAAGGCCAATGGTATGAAGTTCAACAAGGCCCAGTGCTGGGTCCTGCCCTTGGGTCACACCAACCCCAGGCAGCTCCACAGGCTGGGGCAGAGTGGCTGGAAAGGAGCTGGGCGTGCTGGTGACAGCAGCTGAACATGAGCCAGGCTGTGCCCAGGGGGCCAAGAAGGCCAATGGCATCCTGGCCTGGATCAGCAATGCTGTGGCCAGCAGGGCCAGGGCAGGGATTGTCCCCCTGTGCTGGGCCCTGCTGAGGCCGCACCTCCAGTGCTGTGCCCAGGGCTGGGCCCTCACTGCAGGAAAGGCCCTGAGGGGCTGGAGAGAGTCCAGAGAAGGGCAATGGAGCTGGGGCAGGGTCTGGGGCACAAGTGCTGTGAGGAGCAGCTGAGGGAGCTGGGGCTGTTTGTCCTGGAGAAAAGGAGGCTCAAAGGAACCTCTCGCTCTCCACAGCTGCCTGAAAGGAGGCTGTGGACAGGTGGGGCCAACACCCTGACAGGACACAAGAAATGGCCTCAAGTTGTGTGAGGGGAGATTCAGGTTAGACACCAGGAAGACTTTCTTCACAGGAAGACTTTCTACCACAGGAAGGGTAGTCAAGCACTGTAATGGGCTGTCCAGGGAAGTGGCTGAGTCACCATCCCTGGAGGTATTTAAATGCCATTTAGATGTGACACTTGAATACACAGTTTACTTGCAGGCTTGTCAGTACTGTTAATGGTTGGACTTGATCTCAAAGGTCTTTTCCAATATAAATTCATGCATGATTAGTTTACTAAGCCTAATGTATCTTTTTTTATTGTTGCTAAAGACACACAAGTACTTCAGTGATCAACATGCACTAAAAGATACTGCAGAAAGACAAAAAGAAACCTACAAACCAGCACTGGAGGAAGAGTAGTACTTGGAACAATGTTTTTAAATTAATCAAAAGGTAATTCCTTTCTTTCATTTAAGGATCCATAGACCAACAGCTATTTACAGCAAAATTAGAAGTAGTTTATCATTTGTCTGAAACCTACTGGATCTACAGCAAGTATGAACAAAAATACCTTCTCTTGTCCATCATGATTCTCATCTTCATGTTCCTCTTTCACTCTATCTCTTTTCAATGCTTTCAAAAATTCACTCTTCTTATCAGTCCGCATTCTTGTCAATTTTGTTAAACGAAGCTGACCAGATTTGTCAACAGGGGATGAAGAATTTGACCGATTACACTAGTGAAGGAAGTCAGAAAAAGACGGAATGTTAGAAACGTGTTCATTCAGAAAAATTTTAATTTAAGACACAGGTACCTGTTCTTTCAGATTTCACATATATTCACAGTCAAAAGTAGAGGGAAGATCTGTATTTTGGTATAAACAGTTTGCAGATGTAAACCCAGAGGTGCAGCTTTATGGAGCAGTGCTAGTGAACAGTGGGCCTTCTGAAACACGTAACACCTTTAGCAGTTTTAAAGTCTAAAAGTATCAGGCTGTATTTTCTGATGTGGGTTTTTATTCTAAATCAAACCTACAAAGGAAACTACAGTATTTTGAGGCCAGTGATGTGCATTCCACCTTTTCTGAACGTTAAGTTCCAAAAAAACCCGTATTTAATACAATTCTGTATAAAATTTACTGGCCATCCTCATTTAAGCAGATTAAATGTTTTATAAATTTTATTACAGCTACTACTTTACCTCTTTCACTGAATTTTGTGTTACAGCAAATGCCTTGACAGTTGATTTGAAAGGACCATATGCAGATTTATGAGGAAACACATTCCCAAGTTTATTTTCTTTTGCTTGGCTTTTCCACTGTGTGGGCTAAACAGAGAAGTAAAGAGTCATTAACTACAAAAGGATTCTTTTCAAGAATCTTCAGAAAAATGATTAAGCAAAAGCAAATCATAACTGCAACCTTAATGTAGTGCAAACATCTGTTTTCTTGTGGAAAAGAGGCTGTTTATGAGCAATTCATCTGCTCATAAATACTGTTCACGCTGTTTATATAAAAACTAAAATTTCAAAACAATTAAGATCCTTATATTTGAGGTATCGAAAATGAAATATGGGACTTCAACAGCTGAAAGTATTATTTTAGATTCAAAAATGTTACAGAGTTAAGAACTAATCCACCACATGCTCCCAAGAGCTTAGAAAAATTCCTGAAACAAAAAAATAGAGATTAAACCAGTGAGAATAGCTCAGTTGGTTAGAGACTGGTGATAATAATGCCAGGGTTGTGGGTTTGAAGTCCATATGGACCATTCATTTAAGAGCTGGACTTGGTGCCTTCCAACTCAGAATATTCTGATTATGCATATGGAAAGTTGCATTTGGAAACAGACCAGAATGATACTACTAAGTTATAATGTCATCTCTGTCTATAACGGGGATAAATTCCGAAGGTAATATTATGCTGATTATACCTCTCTACAATGTACCTAATTTTGTTCTGTTAAAATCATACATACAAAAGGGACTGCTATTCCATAAGTTTAAAACCAGCATTTTTACTCTCACTTGTACAGCTGCCGCACTTCTCAAAAGTGGTAGATGGGAAGCAAAGAGAACTAAATTATAATTTAAAAAGAAAACTGCAAAAAAAAAAGCTGTTTCTATTCATTTTTGGGGTGTGTTGCATTTTGCAAGTGTTGAATACATGATAATCTAGGAACAGTACTGTCAGGGATGAAATAAACACACTTGGAATCCTAGCATGATTTTTCTAGGCATGTTTTTTGTAACACTGGTATCCAATACTCACCTTTGCAGGTGGAGTTACAGGTTTGGGGACTAATCCTTTATAAACACTTGTGCCAGTTCCATTCCTTACTGGCTGCGAGTGAAGAGTTCCCACTACTGGGAATCCAGATATCCGCAGTTCTTTTGTACTGCCTTTTTTAATGACCAGCATTCTCTGAGATTTAGATTTGGGATTTAAGGGGTACTCTGGAAGAAAAAAATAAGTGTGTATATATATAGATATATCTCTCTGTGTGTGTGTGTGTGTGTGCCTGTGTACACAACTCACTAGTTTTTATTTCATAAGGTACCAGAACAGCCATATGATTCAGAGCAAACAGGCATAAATCAGGAACTTAAACCAGTATTAGCTCCACAAATAACATACTGTGAAAATCTGGAAAAACACAGGTTCTGTTGCATTTTCTACAGTCATCATTTTAAAAATATTTCACTTGGCAATGCAGGAATTGCACTTTTCAAAAGAAAATATATTCTTCAAAGAAACCTGCTACACATTTCTAGAGACTCCTGTGCAGTAATTCTACAATCAAAATACTGTTAGTTGTTGATAGTCACTCAAACTTCACAAGCGTTTATGGCTTTCATATTCCCCTTAAGACTTCCTAAAGAATAATTAGTTATATATTTATTAATAGCTCAGTTTAGAGTTCTGCACTGAGGTTCTACAAACATGAGACAAGATGTGCACTACACATTAGACCATGGCAATGACCAGTTTCTCTAGCTCCACGCTTCAGATGGACATAACAGGAAAAAATTTCCATGTTCATTGGAGAACAAATTAGGAGACATACAAATTAGTCAGCTATCTGACTAATTAAACTAGAGAAACTGCCATTTAGCAGTATTAAGGAACATCCTTTAAAAACAGTTCTAAAATTTTCAAAAAGAAAAAAAACATCTTTTTTTGTACATGCATTCCAACATTAAGAGCCTTTTCAAGGATTATCTCCTCTCCCTGCAAGCAATTCTACTTCACTATATCCTCGGTTTAAAAAAAAAAAAAACAACAAACCCTATCTTAAAAGAATACATGACTTTTGCTTTGTTTAGCAGATAGATGCTACAAAATAGTTATCATAACTGTAAGTTTAATTCTCATTAAATCTCATTACAAGATTTTTCATAATATTTACAGGCTCCCATCACATATACACAATGTAAAATGGAATCTAAGAGATGTCTATGTTTTTAACAGATATTAGAAGGGATTGTAACACTCCTCTATTCTGAAAATTTTTTTCTTTCTAAAGGGAATAATCACAGCATTCAGTTTTTCAATTACAAAACAAGACTCTTTTATTGAAAGATAGGTTATTACATGAAAGCTGCTAACAACACAAAGCCAGAAAGCTGTCCAATTATTTATGATGCTGTAAAGGTCTGCAAAAAACTAGATATTTATATTGAGGGATTGGCCTATATCTAATATTACTTTAGCAGGCAAAAAATACTGGTTAAGTATGAGAAAAGAATCAGCAAATTAAAATACCTTTAAAATCTCAGTATTAGCAGTAGTCTAAGTAGACAAGAAAATTAATGTTTAATTGATTTTTTTTAAATAAAGAGAAATATTCGTATTTTGGGTACATTTACTTTAAAACCCCTGCCATCTGAAGCTACCACCTTCTTGGGGTAAACAACTGAAAACATAAAGCCCACCAGAACTGTAAAGTGTTTGCCACACACTCAGGTGTATGAAAACAATCCAGACTACCGGTCTCCCCAATGCCCCTGCCCAGGATTGTATTTGTCATACAAACAATACACAAACACAACCAATAGCATAAGACATTTGCTTCCAGAAAGAGACCTCTGCAAGCTAAACTACTCTTCCAGCTCTCCCAGGTTTCTCTCCAAATTCTTCCAACTCATTTTACAAAGCCTTCAGCTAGCAATCAATACCACTTATTTAGGTGACTAACCTTCATTGCACTTCCTCTTGAAAATAAAGGTGAAGATTTCTTGACATCTTTACAAAAAAAGACATATACTTGTTCTGGGAAAGAGTATTAGTTGTGGTAGCATCTACAGACTAGCTAACTGATACACATATGGAAGTGCTATCCTTTAACAAAAAGATACCTACATTGTAATAATATTGAAATCTTCTCAATCTATACTTTTAGAATTCTAAAAAGAGGCTCGTGTTTCAAATAAAACAGCTTCAGATATCTGCTATGATTTCGCATTTAAAAACATCAAAAATACTCACCCCACACACCTGCAGCTAGAGATTTATTCTGGTTTGGTTCCCTCTCATAGTCAGGATTTAAAGATGGCTGAAAGAAAGTTTTGTCATTTTTAAAAAAAGTAATCCTTGAACTGTGGGATAATTGAACTAAAGAATCACAATAACACCAGCAGCATGACCTCTGCTGACAAACTAAACACCTGCCCCAGGAACCAAACAAGAAAATGTTCAGTTTTTTCTCTTCTCTAATAAAATATCTCAGGCAGCAGCCAATGCCATTATATGATAGCAGCAGAGAAAGCAAAAAACCAGCCATGTATGTTTCTTCAAAGAGTAAGATCACCCTTCCCCTTACATCCCAACTGCAGGTTAAAGCATCAGAGCTCAAAGGCCACAGGCATGAAAATTACTTTGTTACTATTTCAGATTCCAATAAGGTAACTGTGTAGAATTTAATACATACACGTTCCACAGCAGATAGGAATCCAACTGTAGTTTCACTTAAATACACAAATAACAATAATAAACATGTAGTGAAAAATCTGGTTATAAAATGAGAAACAAGTTATTAGACAAACTACCAACACTCCCTTACCTACAGAAAATTCCTTACATGATGATCTGAAACTGGTGAAATCTCATGAAGCGACTTGTAATGGACAAAATGGTATTTGCAGACAAATGAAACCTTTTTAATTGTAATTACAATTTACTTACGAAGTCCTCAGCCTCAAACTGGTTGGGTACTTCTTTTTCTTCCTTTTTCCGGGTTTCATTACCAAATACACTCTTTTCACACAGTCCCTGGCCTTTTCCACAATGGAAGGTGCTGCTACGAGTACGGGAACCTCCACCATGGTAACCTCCACGTTGGTTTATATTTTCTGGAGCATTTCTGCCTTGTGAACGCCAGCCATTCCTCTCTTTTCGCCCAAAATGCCCTTGGATTTTAAAATTTTAAATAAATGTAATTACAAACCATTTAAAATAGTATTTTACTCTGCAGAATTGTTAAAAAAGTTGAATCACAAGCTCTATACACTGGGATACAATAGCATAGGAAACAAGTTTTCATTCACATAAGCAGCAGGGAAGGATCTCACAAAACAGTGGCAGAGAGAAAATAGCCAGCCAATGCTTCAACAAGTCAACCTCTCTTTCTGGCTACTCATTTTATATGTTGTTGGCTAGAGTATTAACTCAACACTCGTATTCTACCCAAGAGAGAAATACACCTGGAATCGCATCACTTTAGCCAACCCTTATGCTCACATCCTCTCCCAGATTAGTCTTTCCATTACCTCTCTTTCACTGGAGAAAAAGCATTTAGCACACATGAGTTGTCTTCATCAGACTTCCTTTCTAGCTAGTGCTACAAAGAAATGACACAAACATATTCACAGTGTTCCATAAATTATACCTCCATTTGTCCTTCCAGTGTTAGGATCAAACCCTTCCAAAGAATTGTGTCTTCTGCGATTTGCTTCATAACGATTCTCTGCCCATGAAAAATTTTCAGAATGTTTCTCAAAATTCAGTGATGACTGCAAAGGAGCATAAATGGTAGACCTGAGATCTGATTGCTAACAACTTAATCATCAGAACTGTAACATGCACATTGTTGACAGTATATAATTCATTCTTACAAGAACTTCGAACGACAAACAATGCAGCAGTCCTCTCACGCAGAGCTGTGTCACCATCTCTCAGGCTAACAAAGTGGAAGCTGCATCTTCTGACCCAGGACACTGAAACAGCCCTTAAGTCACATGCCTGTGACACAAGGTAGGAAGTGTCTACTTTGTTTTGGCAGCAAAACAGAGCAAAAGTGCCATGTGTTGCAGCAGAAGAATTTTTTTTTTAAATATAAGAAAGGACAGAAGATCACAACTTGGAAGGCTGAGAAGAAGTCTGGGATCTTAATCTGCATTTTCAGAGACTACATACAGGCATTCCATAGAAAGCAAGGAATCCCTTCCACCCCAGGCAGCTATACTCAAACAAAACTTAATTCTTTAATCTTGTCATTATTACAATTTAAAAAGGCAAATACAAATAGTTATGAAATACTAATAAAATCTAGAATCAGAAGTGCCCAGATTCACAAAGATACTTCAAATTTTCAGCTTATCAGCACACATTAAAAAAAATTTTAAAGAAATAAATCTTTAATATATCAGTAGGAAGTAGTAAACTAAAATCTTATCTTGAAAACAGCACCAAGCAATCAAACTACATCCTGACTAGAATTCATACCTAAAGGGATTAAACCAAAAAACATTTTTCCTTACACAACCCATATCTTCCTTATAACTTCTCTCTGAGTGTACCTAAACTTACTTCCTTCTTCCCACCTAACCGACACAGGAAATCACAGACAAAAAAAGATCCCCAAAGCTCTATGGAAAACGCCCCTGTAGAGCTCAAGGTGCTGTTCAATATTCATTGCTTAAAATTTAAACTCAAATAAGCATATCGACAAAAATCAAAGCAGGTATTTTCAGACTGTTAATTTTTAGAAGTCAAATGTACAGGGACTACCCTCTCAATCTGAGACATGGGACATGAATTACTTGACAAACTCTCCTTGGAGACAGCAAGACCAGAAGACTGCAAAAGATTGCTAAAATAAAAGTACTTCAAAAATTACCAAATTAATCTAAATATTTACGTGAAAGAAAATCCTTAAACAGATTTTGACTGAGCTGTCAAAAATTAGAGAAAGCACTAGATCTGCCAATCTTAGGCGAAATTTTAGAAGATACTTCATGTGTTCATTTACATACAACAACTTCTAAAGATTGTTTTTGGAATTCAACTTTCTTTTTTTGTATGACCTTCAAAACAATCAACGTTTTTACAAAGTATAACTGACAGCATTTTATATGATGTGTTTGCGTCGTACATGCTATCAGGAATCCGACGCTCCTGAACCGTGTGCAAAGATCACGCAGTTTGCATTTTCCCCACATGATGGAGATACCTGCCTATGAAGCCTCTCGAGGCAGAGATGACAGTAAGTTTCGTAATCAAAAGGAAATGTATTGATTACTTCTGTAAGTTGAGAAACTATCTGACTCAGTTCAGCCAATCAAGAAAAAGGGATAGAAACAACATAGATTTTAAGAAATACAGGAAGTCTAACTGCTTATCAAGAAGTAAAAGAGAACTGTAAAACTGCCTTTATCTATCTGCAATGTTCCCATACCCTTTTCACAGCAATATTTTCTTAAAAGTTCTGTCCATGTCCCAAAATGGTTTCAGTATTCACAACACCTTCCCATTCCAACTGCCCATCTGTAATACTGCACCAACACAACACATTAGCTCCAGACCTGGACAAAACCCACTGAGTGACAGATACACCTCTATTTAGGTGGATTTTGCTGTGTAGTTGACAGAGAGACGAGAAAAGCTTGCTGTTAAATGGAAATCAGAAGCAATAGATGAGATAGATTTCAATCAAGCTACAATCTGTATATCACATTAAAAAGCTCATTCACAATCACAGTTTCCTGGTAGCGGGTTTCTGTAATGTCAGCCTTGACCTATGTAAGGAAAAACATCTCAGCTACCCAGGGTCCTATAGGTGTAATCTCTGAAAGTGATCACATCTCAGGTATATAAAAATTGACTAAGCAGAGCTCAGATTCTACTTCTCAAATGTTTAAAATGTTAAAATGCTGCTGATACCATAGCCTCACCCCAGCTCCATTCTGCATGAAACATGAGATACCTTGCCTTCCTCACCCCTTCCTCTTCATCTCCTGCTTTTCTTTTCTGCTTTTTTTGATACACAGCAGAAAATAAGTCTATTTTAGGAAATAGAAGGGACAGGGAGCCACAACACTTGTGACCTGCCTTGTGGAGGAATCACAAGTCTTATTCTGCAAACTAAGAACTACAAACAGACTTTTCAAGCACTTAAAATCTAAATGGGCTGTGTATCACAGAACGCTCATCATTGAGGGAGCAGGTAATACAGGGAAATAAGGTGCATTCCAACAAATATTACAACAGAGTAATACATACAACATGGAGTTTCTGAAAGAGGAGAAAATCTAACTAAACTCCATGAGGCAAATAATCATTGAAGAGGAAAGGAAAAATGCACCTGCAAAAAGATTTCACGCAATTCAGAAATGAGGTGACAAATATAACGCATACTTCAGATATATTCTAGTGGTGCTAGAGTACTTCTGAAACTTTGTTTTATCCTGCTATATTGGCACATAAAGCATGCAGGTAAAGCTCTTCAGCAGACTCTCTAAATACGTAGTGAAGATTGTTTTGCAATTGTGACATCACATCAATTAAGCTCCAGATACTTTTCCAATTTAAAACATATTACATTGAAAAAATCAGATCAAAAGAGTTGAATGAATCAGAAATCATAGAGAATTAAAACAAAGAGACTGCTTCTTAATTTGGATTTTCAGACACTATGTATCCTGGAACAGATAGGCTTTATGTTCCCAGAAACAGACTATACTAAACAAAGAATCTAGCTTGGTCAGGGTAAAAGAGACTTAAACAAAGTGATATAAATGAGGACATTCAATGATCTGACTAAAAAAAATGTGTTTATGTATGTGTAGACATAGAGAATCAAAGCATTAGGAACACAATTAACACTGCCATCTCCCCACGCATTTAACAATACCATAAAGCCTATTGCCCTAAGTTTCTCAAGGCCAAGCATTTTTCATGGAGGTGACAGACTGCACAAAGTTTCTATATTAAAAAAAAACAAAGCAATTCTCATAGCAGCAGTTATAAATATTGAATTCAAACTATTATAATGAAGATAGGTCTACAAATAGGGAAACAGATAACAGGAGTTTTAATCTCCACAGCTGACTCTGCTTCTGCATTTGCACAAATTAAGAAATAGTAGAAAAAACACTTCTGAGATAGACTTCCAGGAATATTTACTAATTCTAACAATTAAGAGATTGTTATTTCCCATTTCCAAGCTGTACCATTACATAAAGGAATAGTAGTCTAAACAGCGTGGAGATGCCTAACAGTATGAAAGTACCACACTACACCAGCAGCAACAAGCATTTCACCATCAACTGCAGAGCCACTTCAGAAACTCCAAAAAAGCATAGTTTTAATCACTTGGATGACAGAATAATACTCCCTTAAAATTTAAAGGACACAATTAAAAATCAGAAACAAGAACATCAAGAACATGCTTTGTCTTGGTACTTCTAGCACGGAACACAAAGTATTTAAGTTTAAACACCTGAAGAAGGCAGTCTTAAACCAACCACAGCCAAGGCCAGATATGCACTTCTCTCCATGAACTAAGCTGCTGAAGCAAAAAACTCTACTGCAGTCATCTGTCATCACAGTATTCATGAAGAGATTGGCATTTTTACTGTGATTGAGGTTATGACATTTAGATTTCCCTAATAATGAGAGTGCCTTTTCAAAACAACAATACAAAACACACCTTTGTTGATGATGGTGGAGTAGGAAAATTAAGCCAGGCTGGAGCAAAGTCATGCTGCGCCATTTAGGTCCAGTCTCTCCGAATCAATGAAAAAAGGCTTAGCACTTCATGGCAAGTCCCTGTAATCAGAAGAAAATACAAGGGGATTACACTTCTTGTCTTTTGCTCAGTATTTCACTTCTGTTTTCCTGTATTGTTTTCCTCATAGATCTGATTTAGAATCTATCATCATATCATTTACAGCACCAAATCTGTGTTTTTATTACTAAAATGTCACATAAATCAAATATATCACAGGAATTATGAAAATATAAATGTAACACTTCTTTCTTTATTTCCTCCTATGAATGGGATGAAGCATCTTGTGTAAGGTCTGATCAAGAACACTATGGCAAAACTAGCTTGCTGAAATACATTCTGGTACTATTTAGAAGGGACTTGGCAAGCTATTTTATTAGCTTCCTAGAAGCTGATATTTTTAATTAATCCCTAATAGTAAGTCTCAGCGGCCATATGAAAATTCCTTATGAAAAACCTACATACTTGGGCTCATTACAAACCTCACAATGACTCTATGTCTCCTGTCTTCAATGGAAACAGAGTCTATATGTCCAGAGTAGCAAAATCCAGTAAAATTCTCTAGCTTGAAAATGGGCCAAACAACATAATACTTTAAAACCCACAAATACTTTTTCTACCCTACACTCTTTTTACAGGTAAGAAAATATTTCTCAATAGGCAAGAGAATACAAGGTAATGTGAACTATATTACCTGAAGCTGAACTGCAGCAGAGACAGGAAAGAAACGGATTAAACACTTCCTGAATTATACTAGGGCAATGAAACCATGCTCTGCAGCTAGTCACAGCAAAATGGTCAATGACTCAAAAAATTTCTAAGTATGATATACATGCTATTAGAAATCCAGCTCGTGAAAACATAATAAACATCCACAGACATTCTATAGGGAGGCCCAAATAAACGTGAATTCCACATCTCTGCACAGCAGAGTGCAAATCTGTTACTGAGCACAGATATAACTAACTTTAATCTGTGGCTGCTGTAATGTATTGGTAAGAGATGTGGAATCTGAACTTGGTAACTCATAATTATGGTTGTTCTCCAGCCTGAACCTGAATATTGCAGGCTACTGCACATTTCCATCGACAGACAAGACTGTTTCAGCTTCTAAAAGGAAGTCTAATAGATTTGTTAGATTTGACTTAGTGTAAGACTGTACTTAGTTGAGCTGCTGTTTGTTTTTAATGACGTGAGCTCATATGTAAGTTTTTCGGAACATCCAATACCATGGATAAACTGTAGGGTAGGACGTACAATTAGTACAGTTAAACAGGGACAAGGTTAAAGATATGTCTCACCCAAATAACTAACTTAAAATTACTCTGCTGAAGTCATTCAACTCACTCCTACACCAACTTCAGCAAAAAATCCAGAGAAAATTTCTAAGTATTTCCAGTTATATCAAACTAGTAAAATATAAATGAACAAAATTCTGGAGTCAATGAACCATCATAGAAATGGCTTCTCTTCCTAAAAGGAAACACGTTCACTTTTACTGATGTATCCCATGCAGCAACAGTATATGAAAGGGCATATGTTTAAAAATGAACCAAAAGATGTTAAATTAAGAAACAACAAATATGAGCAGATTCCAGCAAGAAAAAAGTTTATTCTCCTTCACTTGGACACAGTTCTCTTCAAGCAGAAGAATCATGATATCTTCAGAAATTATCAACACAGATTTTCAGTACTGAAAGATTGACACAACAACAACAAAGTCTTCAGACTGAGGCACTTACAGTCTGAAAAGCAGTAAGTAAGATTAGGTTTATACTAAGTGAGAACTTAAAGATTCCACAAAGTACCACCAAGTTATTTGTGCATCAGCTATTAATTACAGCACAGAAAATCCATTAACAATGTGACTTCATAGATTTATATTAACGTTTTTAGAAAACTAGTCAAGCTTCCTAACATTATTTATGCAACTGCCACAAGAAGAGTTTGTTATTAACTCACTATCATACTTACCTTTTATCCTTTGCACAAAAGACTGCGTGATCACCAAGTAACCAAGGACTGGAAAAGGTATTTTGCAAAAAGACCTTTTCCCACAGCTTACCGACACTGGCTACCTATTTCTTCATGCAAAAATTTTTCTAGAAGCAGATTCAAGTCTTCCTCATGTTCTCAGCTAAAAAAGTTCTGAAAAAAAACTGATATTGTGCTCTGTCGTGTGAGTCAGCCCTTTTCTTAGAAAGAAATAAACTTATGTGATTAAGTCAGAGACCTGCACCAAAAGTACATAATACTCAGAGCCAAGTCAGCAACAGAATATATATGTAAGTTTCAATAAACCCATAAAAGACAAACTTTTAGGGCTAATTCTTCCAAATAGTTTTAACAAAAAAAAAAAAACCAGCAAGAAAAAAAGCACAGACCAATTTCTGGAAACTATCTGACCAAACTCAGAGGTTTGCAGTTAGGCATTAACATGAAAAACAACTCCTGTGATACTCCACGCCTAAGTCAAGAAAACATTTTCTTTCACCTAATTGTACATATGCCTGGTCCAGCAATTAGACATGGGAACAGAGAGTTCTTTCATTATTAAACCTTTCTAACTTTGAATAGGCACAAACATCCCAGACATAATTAAACTGGGAAACAAAGGGCAGGTCAGGAAAAGATATTTTAAAACTGTATTAGAGGACATAGTCTACCCAGCTTAAAGTTACTGGTTCCATATTTTACCAGGTTTCATAAACATTCTTACAGCTGCCAGCTTTCTGATGTTGCCAACAAGTTTGACCTATATATAAGAAATAATATTATAAGTATGATCTCTGTTCAAATGATCTGACACATATTTGATAGCTCTAGGGTACTCTTCATTCTCAGGAAGGTATTTTTGAAAGGTGAAAATGTGAAATCTGAAAACAGATCACAAAACATAAGAATGGGATGTCAGCAAGGCACCCCCACTGCCACAGGCAGGATTTACTAAGCTTAAACCCTTTGTGATCAGCTTGGCTGCCAACACTAATGCATTTCTTGCTTGTTTTCCAACTTCAGTTGGACCAACAACTATCAAATTATACTGCAACACATTCTAACGTTATAAAGGTTCTTTCTACCTTCTTTCCCGGCTATTCAGGTCCGTACCTAAGCTATGCCAAAGAGTCAAAGATGCATCTACATTCTGTGTCCACAAAAGCATTTGCAACCTTTCTTCAGGTTGCCTACATACCATCTACTACTTTTAAATTAAACAAAAACAACATTTAAAGTATTTTAATAGAACAAATGTCAGTAGCATAAAATTGCTTTTATTACTGACATGAAACTATACATCTACCAGGAAGTTTTCTCTTGCATACACACAACACAAACACCGTTCAGTAACTAATAAAGCAGCTGATGCACTCCCAGCATTAACAGAAGTAAACCTAGTGAGGTAAACACCACAGAGTCAAACACAATTCCAGGGCTTTCAGAAACTCTCCTGGTAACAAAAGAGCAGGCCCAAAATTCATAATGAATGTTTAAGTCACCATTCCCTATCTGAACTGCCATTCTCTAACTGAACTGTGGTAAAAGCTAACTTGGCTCAGACTCTCAGCTACTGAAGCAGAGCTGCACAACTCTAGAAAGAAAAAGATACTGAAATATGGCTATCCTCATACTATTAACACTCAAATACATTTAAAAGTCTTTAGTCTGACTGGTCAAACTATTGTCTCATCTCAGCAACAGCCTCTTGTGACCAATTCAAGTAAAGTGTAGTGACCTTAGTGACCTCAACAACAAAAGTGTTCCATAGCCCATAAATTTAGATAAAAGTGATGTGTTGCTGTGTTGTGAATAATAGAATAGTTTAGTGTGAAGAAAGAAATCCTGTTCTTAAGTTTTACATCTTGAGGGAGGATCTGAAAGAAGTCTGTAAAGAATTTTGCTTTAAGTAACATGCAGTAATTAATCCAATATTCAATTAAATAAAAATTAATTCTGAAGTTTTATGAAGTATGATCTTCAATAATAAGGTACTGACTGCGAAGGAATAATGAACAGCTGATTCCAGATGATATACAGTGAAGAGATTTATCATAAATATTACTCAGTCATCTGCTTTGAGCCACATTTGCAGCTGAAATAAGACTCCACAAAATACACCCAACCAACGCACAGAAAAGGTTGGGCTGGGCTTTTTTTATGATTGAGTCAACAAGGTCCTTTTGTAACAGAAACTATTTCTTACCTGTTGTAAACCAGTAAGAAACCCTATATTCTAAACGAATTTGTGTTATCTGCATAGTATCTGGGGAAAGTTGATGTATAGTCTCTGTCTTACAAAAATAAGTAACATGCTACAAAAAGGGAGTCAGAAACCTACTGCATGAATCAAAGTCAAGACTTCCGGGAAAAGGCTAAGAAACAACTCTTAGGGTCAACACCCAAACCTGCAAAAACAACAAAAATTAAGTCAAAACAAGTACCACTAGTTTATCTTGTACTTACCAAATTTAATGAAGAAATCAAACAGTAAAGACTATAGTCAATTTTCCTCACACTACTACATTTTTCTTTTTAAATTCACACACAACAAGTGAAATCACACTTAAGAACAACAATAGAGGGATTCAACACTTTAGTTGATGCAATAACAAACTATTCCAGGGATCAGGGACATGAAATGTCTAAGGAATCTGGCTTACTTTGCCTCACAAAATGAAGACATAAGACTTATTTAAAAAGTGGTTATGAACATCTAAAGGAGAAAATTTCAGCAAGAAAGGAGATGTGTTAATCCAATACACCACCAGAATCACAGGGTATCAATCCCAGTAGATTGAAGGTGGACAGACACATGGTCCTGAAAATCATAAGAACAATATTCTGAAATAGCTTTAAGACTCAGACAAATATTTGAACCTGTCGATTTCTATTATACTTCTAAATCAGACCCCAATAATTGTAACTAAAGAGTTTAGCATGCAGGATGGTGCATTACACAAAAGTAACACTGTAAGAGCTAATCCACTTTTTTCCCTATTTTCAGTGCTAACCACGCAAGAGTGATGTCTCTCCAGCAACTTTTTTCTCTCTCCTCAGCTATTTGAAATAAATATACAGTTTAAAAAATGAATTTTTTAAGCACAAAGAACACCCATTACAACTAAAATGTAAGTAAAATTCTGGTTTTTCCTGCAATAACTTAAATAGAATTCAACACAATACAAAAACAGAGAATACCCTTCTATTCATGAATTTTTATATTAGCCTGGTTTCCGATTACTTTAGCAAAGTGGTTCCTCAAACTTCATCTTAATACTAAAATTTTCTCCTTATCTGCAATTATTCACTATTACTGGTACAAGCAAACTTACTAGCATTTAAGTTTCATTTGCAAAACTTGTTTATAACACACAGATCAAGGAGATGCAGATAAACAAACTAGCTGAAATAGTGTTATGAAGTACATCTTGGCTCTAACAAACACAATTTGTCGCATTTTAATAAAGTTCTGTAACTTCTTGCAGTAAAGATTAATTTATTTTAACAGTTGGGGTTTCTTTCTCTATTTATTTACCGGGGGGAGGGGGTGGAGGACACAGGCAGAACAAAATGCTTGCTCATTCTCACACCATTTGTGCTAAATTTGGGACGGCTGCCACCACAGCCATGCTAGTCATGGATTTCATGCTGTTCACTCCGAGGCAATTCCACCAAGCAGGCGGACTGGAGTACATGGCACTACTTTCCAACCCCTAGTGAAGCCCAAGAGCACCACAGGCTATGCACAGTGCAGAACTCCTGCAGGTATCTGTTACTCCAGATTGTATCTCTGTGCAGCACAAAAAAATGGGAATACACTGCGGTGACATACCAGAGTCAGTACAGGGTAACCTCACTAATGCTGCAGTACACCAGGAAGCACTTGGGCTGCCAAATGTTATGAAGAAAAAGGGTAAGACATGAACACAGACCTAGACTATTTTTCCCCCATGCCAAGCATCTGTAAAACACTGAAAACAGTTAGCACAGACAAAGCTTTAAAATAAATAAAATGAAAAATAAAATAAACTAAACAAAAAATAAATTACAAATAAAGTAAAAATAAGATCTTAAATAAAAAGCAATGAAGTTTTTAAAAAACAAAATGAGAAAGTCTCCAGCTCATACTGTAGAAAATTTACAGTGTAAGCAGACTACTATCACATAGTAGAAACTCATATAAAGTCTTCTGCACTGCTTTTAATGACACAGTAGAATAGCAAATTCCTTGACAAAAGTATTTAATCTGGCCTTAAATGTATAATGAAAACAAAGGCTACTTACAGAAAAACATAATTCACCTGATCACTTGTGGTCCCTTTTAAAGACAATTGTTTACCCAGAATTTCTTCTAGATTTAATTGTATTAATCAAACTTTTACAGCGTTAAAAAATTAATCTCCCTTTAAGATTTACACAACACTGAAACCCGCCACAGAGCATCTCTGGAATACAGGAATCAGAAAAGTGACTGTTGTGAGAATTGAGCTGGAGGCAATCTCTGCACTGTCTGTGAGGCGGACACGAGAGCCCATAGATGGCAGGGCAAAAGAAATCACCTTCTGAAATACTGCAAGATGGCAGGGCAGAGAAAGCAGATGTAATAAAAGCATTTGGGATTTCAGTTCTCTTGTACTGAGAGTCTCTAGTCCCATTAATAGTATTAACAAACCTCAAGTCTCCCTCATCATTTGCATCTTCACACAGTTCTACATGAGAAGTGAGTTTAATGGCTTACTAATTTTAAATTTGGAAAGGACTTGAAAAATTAAAACATAACATCCAAAGATAACTCTGAAAGACTAATGGCCAACTTGTACTTCCCTAAACTTCAATCTAAGACTAATGGCCAACTTTTACCTCCCTAGAACTTCAAACCAAGTATCAGTCTCTGCCGATTGGAAAGATACTGCGGTCTCTTTATTATCTTTGTGGTCCTTTACTGAACTCTCTCCGCCAAGCCTCACATTTTTTTGTTTCAGGGAGCCTGTAAGAGTGTTACAAATCCTGGAAGGGTGACACAGTCCTCCACACGTGGCTCACCAAGTCTACATACAGGACAAAACTGAACGCCCCTTGACGCACCCGCAACACTCCTCCTAATGTTGCACAGAGATTTTCACTTTACTCCTTACAAGGACACACTGCTGGCTTGACACTGGCTTGCTGTTCAACAGTACCCCCAGGTCCTTCTCTGTAGCTGGCATATGCAGCTGCTGTTCTAGAAAATTCACACTTTCCCCTTGCTTCATGAGGATCCTCTACCCACATTCTTCCATGCAGCAGACCAAACATCAAGTGCTTGTATCAGCCAGTTCCCCTTTCTTATATTATCTGCAAACTTGTTGAGGGTAAACTCTACTCCACTGTCCAGGACTTCAATGAAGATGTTCAATAGCAGGGGCTTCAGCAGTGAACCCTGGGGTACACTGGAACAGCTTTTTTTTAATGGCCTTTGTGCCACAGATTGCATCCCTGCAGACCTGACCATTCATATAGTTCTGGATACATCTCACTGCTCACTTCTCCACACATACTTGTCACCTTTTACCATAGAACACAATGTCAAAAGCCTTACTGAGGTCAAGATAAATACCATCCATTGCTCTTTGTTCATCTACCAAGCTAGCTGCCTCATTGTAAAGGTTTATTAGCTTGCTGAAGTGTGACATCCCCTTCATAAAGCCCTTCTGACTGCTCTCACTCACCTTCCTGTCCATTACATGTTTGGAAACACGTTTCCAGAATCAGTTGGTGCACAACCTTCCCATGGACTGAAGAGAGGCTGACTGGCCTGTAGTTCCCTGGATCCTCCTTCTCATCCTTCCGGATGACAAAATTAATATTTGCTCTCTTCTCTTACGCAAGAACCCCTCCCAATGACCATTAGACCTCTCAAAGATGGCTTTGCAATAACATCAGCACACATGGAGAATGGAACACCCATCATGCAACCATCCTGTCAAGCCCCATGGGCCTACAACAGTATTTAAGTGTTCCCTAACCTGATTCTTTCTTCACTGAGGGTGGAGGAAAAAGGCACAGCGGAACTTGAAGATGACATGAGACCAGAGACAGTCTCCACCCAATTTTAAGGGCGTTGCTTAACTCGTCTAACCAGTATTCAGCTGGAAGAGACAGTCCCATAGGTAGTGAACAGATCTCCAACCTCAGAGAAGCCTCTTCCAGTGAACAAAAAAAGTATTTCCCTAGCTCAGAAACTCATCTTCAGCACTTAAAATAGGTTTCACTACTACACATAAGATACATTTGGTAACACTATCTGTCTGAACTGTGAGAATAAATAAAGACAGCTTCGCTTTTTCATAAAGTTCTAACATGAAGAACAGATAAAAGAGTGACATTACTATAATAAGAAAAAAACCTAGCCAATATATAGTAAAATAGCCAAAACTTCTGCATTTTAAAATTTTAACCTAAAAGTTTTAACTAAAAGTTAAATTTAACTAGAAGTTTAACTAAAAGTTTTAAAATTTAACTAAAAGGTATGTGCTTTTGGAATGGACCTACCATACTACAGGTACACCCTATTTAAATGGAGCTGACTAGAATTTTGTAGGAAAAACAAATTTTAAAATAAAGCCAAAATCGGGAAAAAAAAAACCTAAACAACCGTGTCAGCTGAACACATCACCAGAAGACAAGGAAAACCACAGGAAATCAGTTCTGTATCTTCAGGTCCTATACTGAAGCTTTCTCTCTGTGTAATCTGTATCATTTCTTAGGAAATAGTGTCTGTGACACTTAGAAACTTGAGAAATTGTCAAAAGACCACTAAAACAAAAGGTAATATAAACTCAAACAGCAAGGAATACTTGAAGCTTGTGAATGGAATTTCAAATTTAGCAACAATAGGGGGAGGGGAGGAAAGGTTCAAGCCATGAATCACAAAAATTAGAAAAGAGATACAAATTTCTTGATGCTCCCTGAAGACCAGTTTACAAGTTCAGACAATTGATTTGCACAGAGAAAACCTCAAACAGAATAAATGTCAAAAGCACTGACATGATATACAAATTTATATTTTCCAAGGGAATCTAAAAATAGTAGGAATGCATATCTAAGCGGCACATTCCTATGAGCTTTAATCCAATGCCTCATAGATTATTATCACAGTAAGTACAGCACACCACAAATTACATAGGGGACCCTTCACTTCACTTCTCAACTACACGCATCTGCCAAACTACTCTCACTCTGTCAATGTAATTTTTAGCATAATATTTATAAATGAGACAGAAGAAGGTTGTAAGCTGTGAGAATTAAAGAACACTACAATGTTGTTATAAGAGCATGGAAAGAAAACATTATATGCAGTGTCTCAATTTGCTGCTACTGCTTTGTTTCCTTGATAAGGAGCTCCAGCATACATATCAAATTCTTATTTCATCAGAAGACAAAAAAGAGCATATGTATGAACTTCAGAGGGTCCAACAAAATAGTTAGAACACTGGCCCTTCAGTCCTCCCACAATGTGCCAGCTTCAAATTTTGGCTTCAACTCTGCACCTTTAGCCAAAGGAAAACTGTTGGAGATTTTTTCAGAAATGACTTAAAAGGCAGCTGTGAGGAGCAAATTCTCACAGCCTGTTTCTGTAAACAACTAGGTTCTCAGGGTTCTCAGACAGTTTTCTCATAACAGGTAACTATTCTATCTTTGGCTGTTTTGGGAAAGTAAAAGTAAGTTTTGAGAACACAAATCTTGGTATTCTAAACAAAAGGAGCAGTTGAAGTTTTCTCTACAGCCTATCAGGAGCTCAGATTTTGCAATATGCATGAAGTGAATTAGCACTGTTATAAAAGGTGTCTAATTTGATCAATAAACCGAAGTCGATGCTGACCAACAAAGATGGGTCGTCTTCCTTCACTTCAACAGAAAACTACCAATATTGGTCTGAATTAGGCAAAGAAACTACATGCACAAGACTCAGCCATCAGCCTACACACTCCTTCTTCAAATACAGGATCATTCAGGACATTTTTCATACTAAGCAGATCTTAAAAATAACCCACACTACCAAAAGTTTTTTCTTCTGCCATAAAACACATCTTTTTCTTTTTTCAAAAGAAAAATTTTCAGTGATAGCGGATCCTTCTCTGTTATCCCTCCCTGCTATCTCTAGTTAAGAGTAGCACTAATTTGAAATCAAGTTGCTAAATGTAAGGTCTAAACAATACTTTTATTTAAAATCTATAAATCTCAATTTTCATTCTCCTTTTGAAGACACAGTTTACTCAATATCTTCCTTACTATTCTGTGATCCATGTAGCTCCAACAAATCAAAATAAGCTAATTTTAAGTTATTTTGCTATTCAAAATTTGTATGTCACTAAAACAGAAAATAATATTCAAACCCTTACACAAGCTTTATGAGTTTCTGAAACTGGAAGCATTTCTACTGATCACAAATTGCTGCAATAGCATGACAAACACTTCAACTGAAGATTCTTTCTTTCCTTCTTTCTTTCCTCGCTGTGTAAATGAACAGCCATAACAACAGAATAAGTTTACACCTTTACAGTCAAACTTCTAACGCTCTGAAGGAAAAAGTATCATGCCACCCCTTGTGGCATTTCAATGAAAAACTATTTTTAAAAAAGATTAGGCTTGGGTATGGTAATTCCCTCAAGTTTTTTGGTTTTCTAAAATTTATTGCCTAAGATTGATACCTTCAACAGAAAGGAAAGGGAGCTGAATTTTTGAAGGTCTCTTCCACTAATTAAACAAAAAACTCTGAAACAGTTCAACTGTAGCCTCTTATTTCTCAATGATGCTACTGGTGAGCAAGCAAAACCTCTAGTTTGTTTTTGTTATCCCCATCATCCAATACAGAACTGTCCTCATATATACTGTACCACTGGACAACACAGAAGAACAGAAGAAGATATCCATACAATTTGTAATTTGCCTTCTTGCCTCACGTTTTAAAAAGAAGTATAAAAACTAAGGTTTCCTGCAGAACACTAAGGAAGGAGCAAGGCGCTCTGCTAGATCTGAGCACTGACACTTACATATGAGGAGTATGCAGAGTCAAAATATAATGTCAGTTTTTTAACCAATTAAAGCCAACACATTCTTTAGTACAACCACAGACTTAATACTTACCTTTACAGAGACTTAGCACAAGTATAGAAAACCCAACAAAAAAAATCCACCTTCATTTCTACTTTGTGCTTAAATTCCTTATGGGAGAATGAACCAACTAAAGCACACTGTGTTTTGCTTAAGGATCTAGAATATGAGCACTGCTTTTTATCATACGGTCCCCTTTACTATATACAGTTATGGTTCACAATCAACCAGTTTTAACATTACCTCTGCTAATCAAATATAAATGTCACAACAATCAAAACATCTTTTAAGAAATGTTTTAGATATAGATGAAGCTGCTAAATCCTTTGGATAACATAATGATGACTTTTTAACAAAAAAAAAGTTTCTGTTTTTGCATTTTACTGAAACATAGATTTTAAAAAAAATGCAAGCTATTTCATAACATGAAATAACTTCACATTTACAGCCAGGTTCAACTGAGTAACTTCAATTCACTACAGCCATGTTCCTTCTCCTTGAGAAGAAACATTTGGTGTGTAATGATTCCACTAAATGGTACTGACCATTTAGCAAAAGCCTGATAGATGCTCATTTCTTGCCCTTTAACAAGGTTCAAATTCAAAAGCTAAAGTGTGAGTTGAATTACATCACAGCACTAGTCAGCATATTTTATGGAGGAAATCACCAGAAATGCTTCAGCACTTGGGAACTGTCACAAGAAAGAAGTAGCAGCTAATAAAGGCAGAAATTTTGCCCTATGCTGAGCATATAAAGCAGATAACAACTTATTTCAGCTGTTTCCCTGACTGTGTCTACCCAAGACATGAAAGGAGGAGACTGTGGAAGAGTTGACAGCACCACACAGCGTATTATCATCAGGTATCACGTTCAGTTACTCAAACACAGAGTAAGAAAAAACAAAACAAAAAGTGTGAAAAGTTTTGTTCACATCTGTTTATAATAAGGTCTGCAAATAGTTGTCTTTGCAGGACAGAATTTATTCCTACTACTAAAAAAAGGAAATAAAAGCAACTTCCTCAGGCATTACTGATGAACAGTCACTACAACAGTTCTAGCCACACAAGTTAAACAGATTAACCTCGTTAGAATAAAAAAAAAAAGGAGCACAAAGTACATTAACTTGTAGAACACTAAATATCTGCACAATTTGCCTCTATCATTTTACTGATGTAATTCTGTTTCAGCTTGCTGCAGATTAAAGCAAAGCTGAAACAAATAATTATTCTCAAAAGTTTCCACCAACACTTTTTTCACATAGTAGAGCAACCTGCACCATTCTGAAGAATTAGCCAGTACAAATGTACCCATTTTAAGAATCTACCAGAATAAACACATCAGTAAAAGACACAACCTGCTGACAGTTATCCCTCTACAAAAGGTATGTTTACATCAAGGTTTAAAGTATAAGCTCTCAAGAGCAAGGACATTATCTTCATAGTTGTCTGTAAAGCATTTAACAGACTATAAGCACTTGAAAAAAAAAATATAGGGAAGAAATTAAAGTGGACCAGCATGCTTGGCATTCTCGTCTCAGTAGGTATGAATTATGTTTAGGTTACAAGGGCACAGCTGTAAAACACTCCTGAATTCTTGTCAAACACAAATGTTCACAAACAGGAAAAAAAAATACACTCTACAGAATCCCTGAAGATAAGGAGCTAACGTGTATATCTCAAACACCAATAGCTGGATAACTGCAGAGCCAACCAATGGTTTGTGGAAAATGGGATATGGCTGGAGAAGGGGCCATGCAGGGGTAGGACAGCACTCTTCTGGGACAAGCATCCTCATTCTAGTCCACAGAGACACAACAAACAAAAGACAGAAACAGCACAGAAGCGAGCATGAACTGTTGACCAAAGCCCAGTGCCGCAGGGAGATAATGAGATCATCAGGGATCCCCCAAAACCCCCCAAGCCATTTCCAGAAAGGCCTCAAAGAATGGACCATACAAGATAACTGATCTTCATAGAAAATGAAAACCTTCGTTTCAGGACAAGGAAACTACCTCCAAAAAGCTACCCCACACTGCCTGCACATCCCAGGACATCCCATAGCCAGACCAAGAGTAGGAATCAGGGCCAGTGATCTCTTTTTCTCTCTTCCTTCCTTTTTCTCTCTCTCCCTCTCCTTAATTCATCTCTTCCCTTCTCTCTTCCTTTCTACCCTATCCCTACCATGTAAGCTGCGTGCTTATACAGTAGGCCAGGGACTGACATACCCGTTTCAATGCCAAGCGTGCAATTTATGTAAAAACCCAGTGATTTTTTGTGGATCCTCCAACTTCTGTTGTCCCTTTCAACCACAAGCATTTATGAATCCTGGGTGCTCCTTTCCCCTATTTCCCAAGTGTAAGTACTGTGAAAGGATAAAATGATTATCCAAACAGAGAGGTGTAAAACCAGAATTAATTTAATGAAGCTAAAAAGCAAACTCCTCAAAACTTCCAGAAGAAGAAGAGTCTAGAAAAAGATGCCACCCAAAATAGTAAGTGGGGGATGTAGCTCCTTGATTTCAGTGAGAGCATCTTGAAAAGAAATAGAACTATCTCAGCACTGAAAATTAATAGCTTGGAAAAACAAGCAACACATCACTTTTCTATGAGTTAAGAAGTGAATATTTCTATTATTCTCATGCACATACAATAAACAATCAAATTAAATGGCAACTCACACCAGAATTCTCCATCTATCAAATGCTTTCAAAAAATCATAGTCATACAAGTAGAGGAATATACAAGATCATTCTTTTCTATTGGTTTGGTTCTTTAATAAGTGGCTCAGCTCCCCAGTCAGTCCCAGCCACACCTAGGCTCAATACACAAGAGCCACAAGCCATAGCCAGAGATTACAGCAACAGAGTCCTACTCCTGTTCCCTAGTTTCCATATTTTCAAAACAGCAAAACTGAAACAGAAGTTAAAATAACAAAGCAGCAAGGCCATCCAAAGCACAAAACTGAAGCTAGTTCAACTTTTAGATATTGACAACATAGAGATAAGAACTTTAGTGAGACTGAGAATTTACAAAATTTATGTAGATGCAAGTCCTTCATTTGTGGTCAAAATAACAAGCTACAGAAGTCAAAATATACTGCAGCAATTTTTAAATAGAGTTTTGCATGCTTAACTACACTTTTTCTACAAGGTTATAACATATGTAATCTTCCCAAATATCTTTGCACTGCCCTTAAAGAAAACCTTTTTTCCATTAGTTCACTACTGCTAAAAATTCAGTATTGGAGAAGCTTTCAAAAATATTTTAAAATGTGACAACTGAGGTAAAAGTGTAACCTCTACCAGATGCTCACTTTAAAGTCTACCCAATAATGCTTTAATTATTTAAAGCCTTATGAATCATCAGGGTGGGGTGGGGGATAGAGAACTTCAGTAAAATTACCACTGACTTTTGAATTAAGTTGCTCTGTCCATCTTGATTTTCTTTCAGGCAGTAGCAGCTCTGTTGAATGCAAACCTACAACAAATAATTATAAACACATTAATGCCAAAATTAAAAAATATTTAATCACTGTGGAATGAACAAAACTACAATACATCTAAAAATAACAAGGAAGATAAGCCAATTCACCACTAATCAGAAGGAGCTCTTTCTGAAGTGCTACACTTGCAGACCAGTCAGTCCAATTTATTGCTGTTATGAACAAAAATTCGGTAAATATTTTTTTTGTGAGAAAGAGTTACAGGGATGCAGCCAGATCTGTTTCTGCCAGTGTTCTTAGTGCTTTGTTATTGTAATACCGGGTCGTTGAGGCTTATCTCCTCTTTTGTATTAGTAAAAGGCCTGGCTGGGTGCGGTGGATGGCCCTTCCCCAAGGCAGTGCGCTCTTCCAACATAGGGAAGACACCTGAGAGGGTGGGGGGGGGTTATGCAAAGTGACTCCAAAGTCCAGAATGCTTTGTGGGACCACGACTCCAAATGCAACGAGAAAACCCCAAAAACAACGAGCCAAATAAGAATTGAGAGACTAAAGTGATGTCTGGACATGAGGAGCCAAGTGCTGAGCCTGCAGAGATGCGGAGCCCCTCTCGCCCTGAGCAGAGAGTCGTCCCAACGCCGGGACTAGCCATCTGGGAAGTTCAAAGGATCAACACCTGACAGGGACATCACGCCCTAGAGGCTCCCACGAGGACTGGATCCCCCGGCTCTGCCCCTAGCGGACAGAGCTGTGCATATCCTCCTCCTCTGAGTCGCCCTGGTAGGCACGACGGGGACTGCAGCCCTGCCGGGACGCCCAATCCTGAGCTGATCACTTTTAATAAAGGCATTAAAAAGGAGAAGAAGTCTCCTGGCCCTGTTTATTTCAGCTGGGGCCTCGTCCGGGATAGCCACGCCGCAAGAAGACTCAAGACTGGCCATCTTGGACTTCAGGACAGCTGGCTACCAGGACCAGAGAGATCGGCTCAGGAGCAGCGACGCAGAGGAGCACCGGAGCACCGGACTGGTGAGAAAGCCGGTGGCGGGAGCGGGAGACGTGCGCACGTGTGTGTGAATGAGACGAAGGCCGGCAGCCGGACCTTCGAAGTGAGAGCGGACCTCTAAGTACCGCGGTTCCGGACTCCTGCAAAGGAGCCGGCTGGGAACAGGGGGCGGAGCTTGGAATTAGCATGAGTGAGTTGTCTCCCAAGGGGGAATAAAGGGCCCCCCCCTCTGGGTGTGCAGAGGGAATATTTGTATGAGTGGCACGCACCCAAAATAGGTCCTGACAGAGTGAAGTCAGGCAGATTTGTCAGTCCCGAGAAGGATTCAGGTAAGATTTTGTCAGTCCCGAGAAGGATTCGGGTAGCTCACAAGCCCTGCAGGCAAAAGTAAGTCCTGGCACAGGAGCCAGGCACAAACCCCAGCGAAGGAGGCTGTGGTTTGCTTTTAAGTCCTGATACGGTGAAGCCTAAAAATTGGCGGGTTAGGCAAACTAAAAAATCAGGCAGTTGTTTTTCCTGACTGAGGGAGTCAGACACGACCCGGATTCTTAGGCCGAGGTTTTGTGTGTTCAAGTCCCGATAGATGTAAGACCTGACGTGGGGAAAGTTAGGCAATCAAGAGATCGGGCAGTTGTTTCAGTATAAAGTCCTGAGCATCAGGCAGAAATCTGAAGTTTCAGTGGAGGAGGCTGAAGCTCCTCAAAGAAGGTTCTTTTTGAAATTACCAGTCAGTAAAGGCACCTTTGGGATTTTTTACTGTTCAGACCTGTAAAATGGGAGGGTGTAATAGTAAAAAGACCGGCAAGAGGCTGAGGGACATACCTCCCAATAGTCCCTTAGGAGAACTGCTAGTAAAATGGGATTCTATGGAGGCCACGGAGGGATTAGATAAAGCGAAAATGATCCATTATTGTATGGAAGTGTGGCCAGAATTAGAGATACAAGGAGGATGGCCTTGGTGTGGGACAAAGGATAAGTGGATGTGCCAACAATTAAATAATTATCTGACAGCTTGAGGAGATACTGATCCTGAGCAATTATTGTATGTAGCTTGCTGGTTAAAGAGCGCTGTTGGGGATGAAGGGGTGCAAATTTGTAAGGTACAGAGGAAGAAAGAGGGGAATGAAGGAGGGGATGATAGGACTAGTAAAAGATGGGATCCCCTGGATTATCTGCCTCCTTCTGCCCCTCCACCTTATAATCCTCTTCTTCAAGCACCTCAAATGGCAGGTCCGGTTCTTCCCCCGGCTGCCATCTCACTACCACCTGTTCAAACTCCTCCTTCTACCTCTTCAGTTTCCACTATGATAAACCCAGTATCCCCTCCAGCTCCTTCTGCACCACCACAAGTGCCTACTCCACCTGCTGCATTCTCCACCCCTTCTCCAGCTGCACTTAATATTCACTCAGGCTCTTCTCCGCCTCCTATTGCTGTCCCTTTACCTCCTCCTAGTTGGGGCACAAATGCCTCCTCGCCCGATAAACAGCTATCAGCCAATACACCTGCTGATGGGCAGAAAGTTCAAGGTAACCCAGATATCCCTCAAAGTAGTTTGGCATCTGAAGATGGGCCATACTGTAGCACCAGATCCAAGACCTCCAAGGCAGAGAGACTCTTTCCCCTCAGAGAGGTTCCTATGGGAGGAGTAGTGGGAGGTATTGGCTTTGTGAATGCTCCCCTAACTGCTTCTGAGGTGAGAGGATTCAAGAAAGAGTTGGGGCATTTAGTTGAGGACTCAGTGGGCATAGCCAACCAAGTGGATCAATTTCTAGGTCCAAATATCTACACTTGGGGGGGAGATGAATTCCATCCGGAGTATATTATTTTCCCCAGAAGAGGTCCAGATGATTAGGGTGGCTGGCATAAGCATTTGGGAGAAAGATAACCGTCCAGGACCCCAGGTGCCATCAGGTGAACAGAAATTGCCACTAACGGATCCCAGCTGGAACCCTAACCAGGAGGAGGGGAGGAAGGCCATGATGGAATATAGGTCTTTGATAATACGGGGGATCAAAGAGTCAGTTCCCAAAGGAACTAACACCCAATTGGCATTTGAGGGCATGCAGGAGAAAGAGGAAGCTCCTGCTGCCTGGCTTAACCGCCTAAGGCGGAACTTCCAGTTGTACTCTAGAATAGACCCAAACACCCCAGAAGGTCAAATGCTACTAAAAGTCCAATTTGTTACCAAATCTTGGCCTGATATACGGAGGAAACTGGAAAAGATGGAAGATTGGCAAGAGAAGGACATTAATGAGTTATTAAGAGAGGCATTGAAGGTGTATTTAAGGAGGGAGGAAGAAAAGGCAAAGGCCAAGGCTAACATCATGGTTGCTGTAGCTAGAGAAAGTGCAGGGTGGGCGGGTCCACCACCAGGAGGAGGCAAGGATAGGCCTCTTGTACAGTCAGGTGCAAAAGGGATAGAGACACCTCAAGTCCCTTTGAGAGAACGACATTGCTATTACTGTGGAGAGCCAGGACACGTCAGGAAGTTTTGTAGAAAGTTCAGTCTCGATGTGGCAATAGCCAGGGAACAAGATAATTTAGGGAAGATCCTTAGAAGTGACGAGTAGAGGGTCAGGGGCTTTACACTTTAGGGGACCCGATACAACATCTAGACGAGCCCTTGGTAAACTTTAAGGTGGGATCCCTAAATGAAGAATTAGAACTTTTGGTTGATACAGGAGCAGATAAGTCCTGTCTCAACAAAGTAACATCTGAAGTTAGACAAAACAGCTAGGCAGAAAGGATATCCAATAGCACCAAAACTGGCCAGTAAGACTAAACTTGTAATAAGTGGTGTGAAAGTAAAAGGTACCTTATTGTTTTCTTGTTGTGTGTGTGAGAGTGAGTCACAAGCAAAGTCAGCCTCAACATCCCGGGCAGGTGGGAAGGGGGCAGTGGAAGTGTGTGTGTGACCTGCAAACCAGGGTTGTGTCCCCCGGGCGGGTGGGGGCTGTGACCAAAGCGTGTGTGTGTGTGACCTGCAAACCAGACTAGTGCTCCCCAGATGTGTGAGTGAGCCATAGCTGTAAGAGCGTGAGTGACACGCAGGCAGACTCACAGGTGAATGTGCACCAGAGGCAACCAGAGTCAGGGCCCTTCCAAGAAGCCCAGATATACTGAGACCTGTGGGCCAACCCCAAGGTGAAGGGGGGCTATAGGGACCCGTGATTTTCTAGCAATAAGTTTGTGTCTTAAAGGTGTGGAGGAATGTGTGAAAGTGAATGAGAAATGAGAGAGTGAATATAAGCGAATTAGAAGTAATGTAGATTGTGCGTTACAAGTTTTACCACATCTCCTTAGAGGGAAGTGTATTGTGCAGAAGAAAAGTGTAAAGAAAAAATAAAGGAAAAAAGAGATAAAGTGTCAGGGGTTGAAAGAAGTATTTAAGCTGTAAGTGAAAGTAAGAAACAGAAGCAAGAGATAAATAAGATATTGAAAAATAGAACAGAAAACCAGTGAATTAAATACACAGAAAAATAGGAGAATAAAAGTACTTTGAGAGTTAAGTTAGCTGAGAAATACAACTCCTTGCAAAATACAGAGTATGTAGAAGTTGATAAGAGAAACATACAAGCTATGGAAAAAGAGAAATTACTCTGTTTAATTACATTAAACAGAGAAGCTGAGTTTTGATAAAATCATTAACAGCAGACCATTAATGCCTGTGTTTGAAAGCCCGTTTCAGGTATTCTTCATTACTAAGACGGTTGGACTCACATCACTCTCACCCCTGGTATTGGACCAGGATTCAACACCAAGTTTTTCCCTCTGGCATTCTGGTATTGGACCAGACTGCACCCCATTCTCCCTGGTATTGGACCGGACTCCACCCCTGTCTCCTTCTGGCATTGGGCCAGACTCCCAGTTTCTTCTTCTGGCATTGGACTAGACTCCACCCCTTTCTCCTTCTGGCATTGGGCCAGAGTCCACACCACTCATCTCCGGGCACGGGATAAGGATTCATCCACATCACAAGTTAATTCACCTGAGTATACTGGGATTTAAAGTTGACTCAGAAAGAAGAGTCAAAAAGACAGAACTGTATAGGAAAAATTGGTATCAGAGTTCTAATATTGCTTAAATTGTTTCAAAACTGTTTTGTGTAAATTATGTTGGTAAAAAGTTTAAGGCTGTAAATAAGTAATTCTAGTTTAAGTTCCCCAATATATTTCTAAAGACTCCAGGTTAACCCTCTACAGAACACTCCCCTGGGGGGGAAACTAAAATTTGTAGGGAACAGACCAAGAGAGGCTTAACCAGAGAAGCGGGTAGAAGGGACTCTAAGGAGCTTGGAAGCTTCTCCTCAGAAAAAATTCCCCAAGAGGCAAGGCTGGGTGGGCAGGCTGTGCCAGATGACCCATACCGGACTCTTGGGAAGGGTGGTACTGATGGCTCTGATTGCTGGTGGTGCTCAGGGGAGCCCAGCTGAGCCGTGCAGAGAGTGCTACCAACCCCCCTATGAGGAGGAAGTGAGCTCCTTGTCGAGAGTCCACATCAGTTCTAACCCTGATTGTGTTAACCTCTCCCAATTGGTCCTTTATGAGAAAAATAAGAGAGTGTATTGGATAGCCCAGAATACTGCCACTTTTAGGCAGCCACTCCTAGGAGAGTGCCCTATAGAGGAAGCCTGGTTTCGCTTTGAATGTGATGCTGCCGAAACAAGCTCAGCAGATCTAGTAAAAAGCAAAGAAATGGTGAAAATGGTAAGAAAAATTGTTTGTTACAAGTATTTATATGAGTGTACTGGAAAAGAGATAAACCCCTTTTGGAACACATTTCAGGAGAGCTCTAAACCCCTAAGTTTGATCTCATCTGGCAACTGCATTGCAAGGTGATAAAACCAATTTTCTTATTACCCAAAGAAACTGGATCAAGTTTGGGAGTTCCTATATATAATGATTTGGGAGAAATTAAACAAAACCGGGGAAGTGAAATAGAAATTGAGAAAATCCAAAATTGTAAAAGCCAAGTTCAGATCCCAAAATCTGTGTTGAACAAAGTCATCCGGCTCCAGGCAGTATTAAAAATAAAGAATTCAATTATTAGGGACATTTTAAACGAAATAAAAAAAGATTGGCATGTGTAAATAATCAAGATCAAACTCCTACACTTGATCCCAGTGGGTGGGAGAACTTAGAGATTTTCAGAAAATATGTATGGGAAAAGGTAGTTTTTCTCACTATATGTAGACTTGGAGGATTGCTCTTTTTACTATGCTTATTATCTGTTTTAGTAAAACAGTATTTATTGGCTGTAAAAACCAACCTGAAAAAACCAAGGAAAGTAACAAGGTTAAGTAACTATGATTACCAAAGTGCACAAGAGATTTATAGTAGATTCAAAACAAAAAAATTGCGAGTTGATGCGAGCTTAAGAATTTAAGCTCGATCAAAGAAAAAGAGGGGGGACTGTTATGAACAAAAATTCAGTTAATATTTTTTTTGTGAGAAAGAGTTACAGGGACGCAGCCAGATCTGTTTCTGCCAGTGTTCTTAGTGCTTTGTTATTGTAATACCGGGTCGTTGAGGCTTATCTCCTCTTTTGTATTAGTAAAAGGCCTGGCTGGGTGCGGTGGATGGCCCTTCCCCAAGGCAGTGCGCTCTTCCAACATAGGGAAGACACCTGAGAGGGTGGGGGGGGTTATGCAAAGTGACTCCAAAGTCCAGAATGCTTTGTGGGACCACGACTCCAAATGCAACGAGAAAACCCCAAAAACAATGAGCCAAATAAGAATTGAGAGACTAAAGTGATGTCTGGACATGAGGAGCCAAGTGCTGAGCCTGCAGAGATGCGGAGCCCCTCTCGCCCTGAGCAGAGAGTCGTCCCAACGCCGGGACCAGCCATCTGGGAAGTTCAAAGGATCAACACCTGACAGGGACATCACGCCCTAGAGGCTCCCACGAGGACTGGATCCCCGGCTCTGCCCCTAGTGGACAGAGCTGCGCATATCCTCCTCCTCTGAGTCGCCCTGGGAGACGCGACGGGGACTGCAGCCCTGCCGGGACGCCCAATCCTGAGCTGATCACTTTTAATAAAGGCATTAAAGAGGAGAAGAAGTCTCCTGGCCCTGTTTATTTCAATTGCCATTACAGAACAGGAAAAAACACTGAAGACAATCTTACAATATCAACACACATAAAAGCTAGACTGCATAGCCAGTAAAAAAATTTTTGGTAAAAAAAAAACCTCTGGCTTTCATATGTGACAAAGAATAGTGGAAAGGAAAAAAAAGAGTGAAAATCCCTCTATATTATTACTAGCCTGATCCTGCAAACACATCTAACACAAATGGAAGGAATGGCACATGCAAGCTATCCAGAAGACTTGGTCAAAAAGATACATTTACTCTTGAGACTACAACATTAACATAAAGGCAAAATTCCTTATGGATTTAGTCTAGATATAGCTACTTTTTAATCTCACATAAAAATCACACTCTTATGTACACGTTTCTTCTTGTAGCTGTATTCTTCAAAGTCTTAAGGAATTATTCCATTATAAAAGCCAGCAAGTAAAAATTAACAAGCCTCAACATTCAACATTCTCAAAAAACAAAACAAAAAACTACCACCAAAGAACCTCTAACCAGTAAAAATTACAGGTTTAACTGTTCTACCGATAAAATGTTTTTTCAAGTGAAAACTGAATTATGAACACTTCAACACTTACCTAATCCAAGAGGACCACACAAGGCACAAGGCGCTAGTACTGCGTGATTTATAGTTTTCCAGTTTGTTTTCCTTGAGATAATATCCCGAGGTCCTGTTGATACTATATTCGTGGCAGTTTGACATAGATTTGACCTCACAGAAATCAGCTACCCATCCTTCTCGTTTACAGATTCTGCAAGGCTATTTACAAAGTCTGCCAAGGTCTGTCTTAAAGGCCTTTTCTTTTCTCTGACAGCTTCTTCTCTTGTCTATTGCATGTAGATACCATTATATGCAGCATCAGCTCCAAGTGAAATACAGTTTTTACTCCACAGACTGTGATGTCAAAAACCCAAATTTCACATAT
Source organism: Zonotrichia leucophrys gambelii (assembly GCF_028769735.1). Lineage (NCBI taxonomy): Eukaryota > Metazoa > Chordata > Aves > Passeriformes > Passerellidae > Zonotrichia > Zonotrichia leucophrys. The sequence continues at coordinate 29,756,451 of NC_088200.1, read as the reverse complement.
GAACTGAAGAACATTTCCTACCTTCCGGTAGCAGAGGCATTTGTAAACAGTTATCAGGATACCTCCATACTGCTTGTGAGCAACAACATTTTTCAAGAAAAATATTAAATAAAATACAAAAGAAAAAAGTATAAACAAGCACCTATTAAATTCTTCATTTATAAAATCGGTCTCACTGCAAAATGAAAGACGACTATGTCAGAAAATCTAAAAAATGAAATAAGGGGGGAAAAAAAATCTGCCATGAAACTTTTCAGCAATGTCCACACAGTGACTCAGGCCACATTTAACCTGCAGCCAATTAACAAAACTGGTTAAGCCTTTGACTCAGAATGTTGCCGAGAAGAAAAAGAGTACGTAGAAAGAGGAAAGCACTTTATTTTTGCAGCTGAAGTATTCAGAACTTCATAAATTTAGCTATGTATCCATGCCATGCGGACAAAAGAATCCGAGGGTGATGTGCTCAACACTGCTAGAAGAAAAAAACCTCACGATTTCCTCAGTTCTCTTCCCAGATGCCCACTGCTTGTTTGAGAGGCCTTTTCTGGACAAAGCACGCGCAAGTTATCCCAGAACAGTGTCCGATATTTCTTCCTTTCACAGGAAGAAATGCTGCAGGTCAGTATTCACCTTTTCTCTTCTCTGCCAGCTGAAGCAAAAGGCTACAAACATCAAGGACTGACTCTATCGTTCAAGCAACCTCAGGTAAAAAGAACCAGAAAAATCAGTTCTCCCCTATGAAATCCGGACTGGCGTTAGACAAACACGAAACAAACAAAACCCAAACGCCTGAATCTTAAAACCAGAAGCAAACAGGAACCTGGATCGCAAAGAGCACACACGGACGCAGCCGCGGAGCCGAGCCCGCGAGCGGAAGCCTGGGTTACACCTCCACTCGCAGCCACAGAGGGCGGCGGCGGTGTTTGACGGGGGGCGCAGCCTATCAGCGGAAACCTCCTCCTGCCGCTCGGCCGCGGCAGGAAAACAGGCCGGGGCCTGGAGCCACGGGCAGTGGGGGCTGGGAGGAGAGAGTGGGGGGAAAACAGGCAAAGAAAGAAAGGGTCATGTCTCGTTTTATTGGCGAAGCTGAACAGATGTACAGAAGGCATCCGGGCGGGAAGCGCTGACCTGGGCCAGCGGGAGCCGCCGGAGGGGCAGCGGGAGCCGCCGGGGGAACCCCAGCGAGGCCCGGGCCATGCTTCCTTTCCCGGGCTGTGGGGACAGACAGACGCCGCTGCCGGGGTATGCGGACACAGGCCGCCCGCTCCGGAGTGTGCGGGCACACAGAACCCCAGCTCTCGGGGCGGGCACACGGAGCCCCGGCTCTCGGGGTCCGCGACCTCTCGCTGCGGCTCCGCCGAGCACCCGTCCTCGGCCGTCCTGGCGACAGCCCCGCCTCCGCCGCCGGGGACGGCTCCCCGTGCCGCCCCCGAGGGCGGTCCGGGCAGCACGGCGGGGCAAGGAGCGTGGCGGCCCGCCTGCCCTGAGTCCGCTCCGCGCCCGTTCCCGGGGCTGTCCCGGGCTGTTCCGAGTGCCCCCCTCGCCCCACCACACGCGCGCGCACACCGCGCGCTCGCCTCGTTCCCTCAAAATGGCGCCGCTCCGCGCCGCAGTGCTCCCTACGCGCACGCGCAACCTCCGCGAGAGCCCCCGCGCGGGAGCCTGGGGAGGAGCGGGCGGTGCTCCCGATACCGCCCCCGCCGTGACGTCACGGGAACTATCCCGAAGGTTTCGCGCGGGACGGGGAATCCCCAGAGCGCGCCCCGCCCTCGCGGCGGGAGTCCTCGGCGCCGCCGTCACTAACCGTGCCGCGGCCTCGCCTGCGCATGTGCAACGAGCCGCTGAGGCCGAGAGCTGAGAGCTGGGCCGGCCGGGGCGGGTGCTGCGGAACCCCGGCTGGAGGCCCGTAGGCCGCGTTCACCCAGCGCGGCCCTGGATCAGCCCGGTGTGTGCCGGAGAGATCCCCGCCGGGAGGAGGCGAGGGCCGCGGGCCCCGGGCAGCGCAGGTCCCTTCCCGTGCCCGCTGCCGCGGACAGAGCGGGCTCCGCAGCGCCGGGTGCCGCCCGCACCCGCAGCGCGGCTTAATCGCGGTGCCAGAGGAGCCTGAGGCCGGTAAAAACCAATAACCACGGATTAATAAAACAAAATATCTGAATCTTCGCTAAATCGACGCTTCGGTGTTCCAGCGCACGAGTGAAGTATCCTGGAGGTTCGCATGGTTATTCCGAGTGTGCAGTTTTGAGAGAAAATGATGGGAGGATTCTTACTGCCTGGGATCTAAAGGCCTAAATCACCGTTTTGCAATTTTGAAATCCTTTTACCAACGCAATCAAAATTGTTTTTTCAATTAACTAGGTAAAAAAGTAAATTTACAAAAGTAATATTTTGATATAATTAGAAAGAACGCTCATCGTTTGTAGCACCTGCATTTGGTTGTGGGTTTTCTTTGAAAGTTTCCTCCACAAGTTTTAAGTTATTGTAGAAACTGAGATTATGCACTCACTTTTGACAAACATTATCTCAAACTGTAGGATTCACTTTTAAATGCATTTTACGGCATGTATGTGGCCAATGTAAATTAGTTTTCGTAACTTGATAAAAATCACTAGAAAGCAACAATTACCAGAAACTTGACTAAACAATTACCAGACTAACAGCAAACAAACTAAGCAACAATTACTAGAAACTAAAAATCAACAACTGAGAACATAAAGTAGAAAAAGGACATGATAATTTCATCTTTAAACTGACAGAAGCTCTGAAACAATTCAGAAGCTCTGAAACATTAATCTTCAGCTCAACTCTAAATATTTAAAGCCCAGTTCCAATTTCTAACACCAGCAGTGTTTTTCTAGGTTCAAGAATTCAAGATTCATCACAGTTTTGAGTGCAGTGAAACCTCCTTTCTCTTCATCCTTGAAGTTGTTTGTCCTGTTTGCCTGTGCTGCAAAGTTATTAGCAAAGCCTGATGCCAAACCTGAAGCTGTGAGCAGGAAAGGCAGGGCAGTGCTCTGCCCCCTGGCCCAGCTATGAACCAACAACCCAGGTTTTGGTGAACCTCGCACCACTGGCCTCAGTCCATCAATGCAGCCTGTCCAGATCCCTCCCTTCCTGCCCTCCAGCAGACCAACACTCACACCCAACTTGGTGTTGTCTGCAACACTGAGGATACACACTCAATCCCCTCATCCAGATCATTGATAAAGATTTTAAACAGAAATGCCCCCAGTGCTGAGCCCTGGGGAGCCCCGCTGATGGGCGGCCACCAGCTGGATGTAACTCCACTCACCATCACTCTCTGGGCCAGCCATCCAGGCAGGTTTTACCCAGTGAACAAAGCACTTGTCCGAGCCATGGGCTGCCAGCTTTTCCAGGAGAATGGCATTGGAGACAGTATCAAAGGCTTACTAAAGTCTAAGTAGACAACATCCACAGCCTTTTCTTCATCCGCCAAGCAAGTCACCTGTTCATAGAAGGAGATCAGGTTGGCCGAGCAGGATCTACTTTTTCCCACCACACTGGGTGGGCCTGATCCCTTGGCTGCCCTGCACATGCCATGTGATTGCACGGTAGCACTCAAGATGATCTGTCCCATAACGTCAGGCCTGTAGCTCCCCAGAACCTCCCTGCAAGCCTTCTTGTAGATAGGTGTCACATTGGCCAATCTCCGCTCAAGTCACCTGGGGCCTCCCAGGTTAGCCAGGTCCATTGGTAAATGAGGGAGAGTAAGCTTTTCCACTGGCTCCTCAGTATCCTTGGGTGGATTCCATCTGGCCCTCTACACTTTTGATGTCTAAGCAGCTCAGTAGGTCACTAACTGAATTCTCCTGGAGAGAGGCTCACTTCTGCTCCTTGTCCTTGTCTACCAGCTCAGAGGGCCTTGATAACAGCTGTCTTCTTGTTGAAGGTTGACCCAAAGCAGGCATTAATTACCTCAGCTTTTTTCTCATCTTTAGGTACAATGTTTCCTTCTGCGTCCAATAAGGTATGGAAATTTTCCTTAGTCCTCCTTCTGCTGTTATTTTTTTATAAGAACCCTTTAATTATCTTGCGCAGGAGTGGCTAGATTGAGTTCCAGCTCAGCTTTTGCCTTTCTAACTTTCAGCCTACATGACCTAATACACTTGTACACCTCTTCCTTGTACATTCCTGAGTTGCCTTCTTCCAAAGGTCATAAAATCTCCTTTTTAGCTTGAGTTCCAGGAAAAGCCCCCTATACAGCCAGGCCAGTCTTCTTTCTCCCTGCCCCCTCCAGCTCATCTTTTGGCAAATAGGGATGAGCTGCCCTTGAGGCTTTAAGATTTCCTTCTTAAAGTATGTTCAGCCTTATTGGATCTCTTTGTTATTGAGGATTGTTTCCCAAGGGACTCTCTGAACCATTGTCCTGAAATGGCCAAAGTCTGCCCTCTGGTAGGCCAAGGCAGAAGTTTAGCTGATGCCCTCTCTTCCTTCACCAGGGATTGAAAGCTGCCATTTTGTGGTCACTATCCCCAAGACAGCCTCTGACCACCACATCACCCCCAGTCCTTCTCTATTCACAAACAGTGGGTCAAGTGAGGTCTTCCCTCACACCATCTCTATGGGGAAATTGGGTTCCACATGGTCCAGGAACCTCCTAGAATGCCTCTTCTCTGCTGTGCTGAGTTTCCAGCAGAGATTCAGTAAGTTAAAGCAAAGTCTCCCACAATAACAAGGGCCAGGATCTGGTTAGGTGGTCTTGAACTGGCTACCACCAGGATATCTGCCTTGTTGGCCATCCCCTTGATTCCTACTCATGGGGACTCAAACTTATGACATCACTATCCTTGAGCTCTAACAGTTGAAACACTCTCTACTGTACAAAGACACCCCATTTCCTCACCAAATGAGATGAAGTACGAGACCAAAAATGTATTTTGGCAGGCACTTGAAATGTGCTTTCATTTATAGTAGTGGAATATAAGATACTTACATGAGTAGAGTACACACTCAGATTGTTAATTGAGGAAATACTATGGAAAAGTATAGAAACATAATTAATTTCCTGCTATTACACATATTTCCTGCTATTACACATTCCTGTGTCACTCCAGAAGACATATAAAGCACTTCACCTTTTCTTAAAAATCCAGTGTGCCCAATATACAACCAATCCAAACCAAAAGATCAGACAGAAAGCCAAAATAAAAATTTCTATGTAAGAGGCTGAAATCTGATTTATACAGATTTGATCCAGAAAGCTTCTGATGCAGGGAGCCGAATATTTAAAACTTAGAAAGCAAATGGTCACCTAATGTTAATAATAAAACCCCCAATTCTAATGTATGTTTCTCTCAGCAAATGATTATTTGTATAATTAGTTCCTAAACACAGTGAGAGTTCCTCAATAGAAACAGTTCTAATGAAACATCCTTACTGCAAAGTGTTAAATATCTTTCAGCTGCATGTTCACTTATCTTTTAAGAAGCAAAATTAAAAGAATGGAAGTAGTATAAAAAAGTGCACAACATCTAGTCATTTTCATTTGCAATAACATGGTGAACACTAGGGCTTGTCTATTTTTATGTATTACACCTTCAAGATAGGAAATGTGAGGTGATTTTACCAATTTATTCCAGATTTCAGTGGCTCTGTCTACATAAATAAGACAATAGGATTTGACTGTATTAAATAATTGGCTGTTATTATTTGCATTCTATTATGTATACCCTCTAGTTATTTGATTTTGCAAGAGTTCTGAACATCTCTGCATCCAATGCATTTAATATAATAAGCAAGTACAAGACAGGTCTGGAAATTAAAACATAAGTGCTTATCGAGTCCCTAATTTCTGAAGAACTTTTATATTAAAATTACCACTGACTTTGACAGGAGCAGAATTTTGGGCAAAGACTTCAATAAAGCTGTAGTTAACAGTCCATATTTTGAAGTAATACCTTAGTATTAATTTTGAATTATATAAATGAGACCTATATTATTGAAATAAATTTATCATTTTACCTCTCTCAACATGTCTGTTCCTATCTCAATAATAATCAGTATCTTGGTGACACTAGTGAAAAGCCAGGATGAAAACGGGGAGGCCATGCTTTTCTTTATGCTAATTAGAGATAGAAACTCTTTTAGAACCAGGCTTTTAAAACAGCAGCTTCGATCTTTCAAGTTTTTCATACATATTGTAATTGAAAATAGTCTGACTAGTAGTTTTTTTCCTCTTCAACAGTAAAAGCACCCATCTCCAATAACACATTCCATAAACACTGGGCAGTATGAAGCTAAGGGCTATTTGAAGCCAATTGAATGGTTTATCTCCATTAAGTAGTATTCATTCCTCATTATGAGAGATAATAAATAGAGGTTAAGAGGGTGCAACTGTTCTTCAAACATGTCCCAGGTGACACATTGCCTACATTACATTTCTTCTGTTGAAGGACAAAGTCATGGTATACATCTTCTCCACAATATTACACTGAATTCTAAATGTACCCAACTTCTGCCACCTATGAAGTAACATCAAGTGAATATTCACTGTTCTAAATTTTAAAAGAACCCTGAAAATAGTAACTGTTAATGACAAGAAAGTGTTTAGATAAAGAAGGAATTATGTTGAAGGAATTATGAACTAAACATTCAATACCAAGTGACTAATTGAATGCTTCTCTCTACCCTACTCTTTTCTCTATAAAGTGAAATTTTTGTGTTTTTCCTAAAATTAGCCTTGCTAACTTGTGAACATAGAGCATATTAAATTTGAAATAAAGAGACTAGATAACTGGCATGATATCAGGATCTTGCACATTCCTAAATATAAGAAGATCTCAGTTTAATGCCGTTTCATTTCATAGCAAATTTTATTTGCTTTAGCCCTTTATTCTTTACAAAATCTGTATTGGCAACAACTTGTGCCAATTTTTTAATTACTAGATTAATTTAGAAACTGCATATCCAAGTGGAGTGAAGAAAACTGTTTTTGTAAGGATTTTCTACAACTTTTGCCCATCAATGTGCACAGTATAAAGTTCTTGGAAAGCATGTGTATCTTTGTGAACTCTTTGAAAGACAGTGATGATACTTGCTGTGAACATGTACATTTAGGGTACTGAGGGAGCTGGCAGAAGAGGTTGCTAAGCCATCCTCCATCACTTATCATCAATCCTGGCTAACTGGGGGGGTTCATAAGAAGGGCCAGAAGGAGGATCCAGGGAACTAAAGGCCTCTCAGCCTGACCTTGGGGCCCAGCAATGTCACAGAGGTGATCATCTAAAGTGTCATCATACAGCACACACAGGACAGCCAAGGGATCAGACCCAGCCAGCATGGGTCTAGAGAAGGCAGGTCCTGCCTGAGCAACACCAAGTTGGGGGGTGTTCAGGAAATTACTGGAATAGAACCTTGGTCTAATTGTCAAGGTGGTGATCAAAGGTTCTATCCTATGATCTCAGAGGTTTTTTCCAGCATAAAGGATTCTGGGATTCTGTAATTATTACAAATTGGCTCAAAAGAAATAGGCAAAATACCCTCAAAACACAAGTACCAAGCCTCCTCTTTAGGAAATACTTCCCCCCCTATTCTCCCAAAACAAAGATATCTTACTACACTATAGCAATGTTGCCAGAAAGGCTAATAGCATATCTTTAATAAGTAAAGACAAGTTTCTTGAAAATATTGTTTTGAATTTTAATGGCTATTGTGTATGCATTTAAAATACTTTGAGAGACACTGAAAAACACAATAGGTTTTTTCGTTCATAATGTGTGACACATCTGCCAGTGTTATAAAATCAAAACTAGCAATGTGCAATACCAAGGACAAACTGTTCCTTACTAGGCTGTCAATTGTTTATAGTTGAATGGCATACCTACCTTTTCATTAAAAACTTCCTCCTTGACCAACAGTAGGGCATACAGAGGAGATACTTGATTGTCTGTTTTTCTTTGCATAGTTGAGAAACAGCTGTATTCAGTTATATTGCAAGGGCAGACCCATTTCAGCATAAAGGCGATCAGAAAGATGCTTTCTCTAAGCAAGAAGACCTTCCTGGGAACGCTGTGCCTTTAACAGAGCATAGGGCTCATTTCCTTCACACTAGGGTTATCCATCCCAGAGGTGTTAAAATCTAAGGAGGGCTGAAGGTTGCAGCCTCAGGTAGATCCCTGTTAGGAAGCCTTCCTTAGATGACCTCTGTAAAAATCTCCTAAACTGAAGTATGCACATTATACCACCTCTTGTGCACATCTCTTGTGCAATTAACAGTGCTGTAATTATTTACATGTGTAAGTCATATATCTGTAAGTCTAGATAAAACATCTCGCTATAAATCTTTTCGTTTTTGTAAGCTTCACCAAAAGTAAGGTGCTTTGCTCATTACTAAAATTAAATTGCTTATTGTTATTTTTTGCTATTTTAACTTTTTTAATTGTTATTACTAAATACTTTCCATAGCCAAGGACATTTCAGTGTCCTGTGCTCTGCATTGCTCAGGTGCCTCAGAGGCTGGGGGAGCAAGGCCAGGAGAGCTGACCCGACCTGGCCAAAGGGATGTGCCATACACAGAGCAGCATGGCCAGGATGGAGCTGGGGGAGCTGGCTGGGAGATACTGATAGCTGCTGCAGGATGACAGGCTGGACTTCTGTCAGTGGGTAAAAAGCAACTCCATTTAAGCATCTCTTGCCTTTCTGGGGTTTTATTCCTATCTCTGTTTCATTATTATTGTTGTTGATAACGTTGATGATTATTGCTATCATTATAATTTGTATTATTATATTTTGTTTCAATTACTAAACTGTGCTTATCTCCAGCTACAAGTTTACTTTTTTTCCCTGACTTTTCTCTCTACCTGGGGAAAATGAGCAGGCAGTTGCACAGTATTTAGATGACAACTGAGTTAAGCCATTACAAACAACTAGGAGAGATTTTAAACTTTCTCTGCACATCCACTCTTTGTTGAAATAAAAGCCTCAAATAGATGGCATCTGCACAGCAAGAAATGTGATTAGGAGTAGTAAGCCATATGCCTAATACACAGATGGGGTTCCTTTCGTCCTCCCCTCCAAAAGCTCAAAGAATATAGATTGTGCGAGATGGTGCTTTGTATTTTTATATGTCTTTTCCAACAGGTTGAACACTGCTGTGACACGGCCATCCTTGACATCAAACTATTAGGATGGTTCCTATGTGTTTCATGACCAGCAGCCTTCCTCTTCATTACCCTTCAGGTTACTGAATTCAACTGTCCACCTACAATAGCTGGTCTCTGACAGAAGTAGAGGTTTTGGCTGCAGAGATATGTGCAGGTGTGCGCATAAATTCTGTGTTCTGGACAGAAGTTCTGTGCTTATTGGTGGTTTTATTGTCAAGCAAACATCCCTGAGCATATTTAATTTACTAGCACAGATGCAGCCAAAAAAAGGTCTAAGACCAGCTCCATTTCCTGAACAAGTAGGCTTTGCTTTTTTTTTCCTTATGCCTACAGAAAGGGCTATTTGAGGCCATTACTCTAGGGTTTTGGGCAATAGTTTGCAGGAAGAGTGTGGACTGAAGTAAGAAAGTAGCATCATATCCACACCACCGAGACACAAACTAAGATTACAAACATGTTTTTGGTAATCTCTGATCATCATGTGTCTTTGTTCATGACAGCACACACTAAAAGTGCAGGAAGCAAAAGACTAAATTTTACCCCTCTTTAGGAGTGAAGGAAACAAAAAGCCACAGATCAAGAGATTTTTTTTCTAGAGCTTCTGCCCTCTTTGTCTTAAAATTCCCCATCTATAACTGCTCATTTCATTGCATTGTTGGCGATTTTCTTTTGGGTTTTTTTTTGTTTCTTGCTTTTTATAATTAATTTTAGTTGATTCTACTTTCTTTACTGTTTCAATTAATTGAAACAATTTTTGTGTGAGATTAAATCACATGATAAAATATAACCAAAACATATATAATGTATCATCCTCCATTACATCATAAAGTGCAGTTTAGGCAGATTTTTGTCCCATCTTCTTGATTCCAGTTCAAAAGACACCTTGAAATGTGGTGCAATGACATCCCTGCTCCTTTCCATTTCTATTAAAAACAATTCTAGCCCAGTAATTCACCATCCTCACTCTCTATCTTGATCTGCACTGAGTAAAAATCACTGGGAGGTTGTCACAGACATCTTTTTATGAAAATCCTTTTCTTAGGATTTATTCCTGCTGAGAAGCTGAGAGCTTTCAGAAACAAATTATAAACAATGGTTATCTGCTGCTGTGGAATGCAACAGGTGCATCTGTGATTGGCCCATCTTGGATGTTTGCAATTAATGGCCAACCACAGCCCAGTTAGCTTGGACTCTGTCTGAGACACAGACCCTTGTTATTCATTCCTTTCCTTTCTATTCTTAGCTTAGCTAGCCTTCTGAGATGAAGCTTTTCCTTCCAATCTTTAGTATAGTAATAATGCAATATCTATATCATAAAATAATAAATCAAGCCTTCTGAACATGGAGTCAACATTCTCGTCTCTTCCCTCATCCAAGAACCCCTGTGACCACTGACACAGTGTTGGAGATTTTTTCAGAAATGGCTTGGAAGGCAGCTGTGGGGGACAGGTTCTCACAGCCTGTTTCTGTAAACAGCAGAGGTTCTCAGGTTGTTTTTAATTACAAGTAAAAGTGACAAACATGAAGGCCTTGAGAACCTTGCATATCAGAGTTCTCAGGCAGCTTTCTCATAACAAGTAGATATTCTATCTTTGGCTGTTTTGGGAAAGCAAAAATAATTTTGAGAACCCAAATCTTGGTATTGGAAACATAAGGAGGAGTTGGTTTGTTATCTCTGACCTATTGTGAGCTCGGGTTTGCAATATGCATGAAGTGAATTAACATGGTTATAAAAAGTGATGGATTGATGAATAAACCGGAGTTGATGCTGATCAATGAAAGGTGGGTCTTCTCCCTCCATCTTCAATATCGCAGGAGGTAAAATATCTTGTAACAGCATAGAATACAAGTGCATTATAGATATTACAATTCAAACCCCACTGTGACACAGGATCAAAGCAGCTCTTTCCAACTTTCAAGATCCAGATTTTTTATTTTTCTTTATGTTAAGTATTGGAATGTGCAAATATTTGTATGTTTTTCTGTATAGCTACAATTTCCAAGCGCAAAACTAAATCTCAATGAAAATTCTTTTTGCTGTTATGCTTTAGAATCCAGTAATTTTTATTTTCCTTGCAGCCCCCTGTCCACAGCTCTGAGCAGTAGCTTCTCCAGAATACTTGCTACACCTTATATGACAGCTCTGGAATATACATCATGACCTGCTGTGATAGAGCTCTGAGCTCATATTATTTTTTCAAAGAATACTGAATTATAATTTAAAAACTCAGTTCTTAATCTTATAAAGTATTTTAAGTAGCAAATTAACAATAGAGTTTTCTGTAAAATTGCACACCATTTAAAAGCTTAATCATGTTAAACAGTCAAAGGACTCTGGAGTAATCTACTTCAGGAATTAGGAAACAGGTACTTGCATACAAATTGGAGAGCATTCCTATTAATAAAGTGTATATAGTACCAACTATGTACTTTCCTAAATTGAGATTTTTTTCCTGCTGCATTTTCTGTGCAATTTTATTGATAAGATGAACAAGCCTGTGTATATGTTACACATTCCGAGTCCATGAAAAGCTGTGTGCCTTACCCAACCTGAGGCTCAAGAGCATAGGGAACTGGATTTGTATTTAGAGGGAACAAAACTTAGAAAGGCTAAGCAGCATTCGTGGGCGATAATGGCATTCTGGATCAGTCAGAGGTGGAAAAGATTACATCTGCTTTCTTAATTTTTAACTGGAAAGGGTCGACTCTTTCTTCTTAATGCCCAGCGTGCCCTGACATAGCTCATCTGTCTGTTACTGACCATTTTAATCAGGTAACTTCAAGAAACACGAAGGCTGATCAGAGGACAGAAGTTGAAGTACTGATGAAGCTGCCAGTGACTGTGATAACTTTCATAAAATACTTGTTTCTGCAAAGACTTGTGTGATTTTTATGTTGTCAGCATTCTACCCCAGGTACAATGAGGGCAGTATGACTACATTGTAGCTGCTGTGTAGTTTGAAGGCATACAAACAGCTTGAGTCCTGGAATTACATTAGACTCAGCTGTGCAGCATGACACAATTTCATTTACTCTGTTTCTCAGAGCAACAGGTCTCAGAAGAATGAGTTGAGCATTGTAGAATTCTCCTATTCAGGTACCTAAACTAGCTTGAGATCTCTCCACTGTCTCCAAACTGAACTTAGGATGCATCCAAAGCAGCCATTCATTTTGTGTACAGCCTCGAGCCTCCCCAATGCCCATGTGGGACACAGCCTGGGCACTGCTGCCTGTGAGTGTTGCTGTGACACACACCGCCCCTGCAGCAGAGCAACATTCAATATACCAAGTATGGCCATTGAAATTTGACCAGAAGCAGGAACTTGTGAATCCAAAATTAAAAGCATCAGTCTTTACAACCTGGGATGAAAGAATCAAAATAAAGACAGCCCAAGCCAACTTTATGTGTAGAAGGACAAAAAATGCTTCTAAGAGAACAGGTAGAGTATGGCCAGCAGGTCAAGAGAGGTTGATCCTCTCCCTCTACTTGACCCTAGTGAGGCCACATCTGGAGTACAGTATCCAGTTCTGGGCTCCTCAGTACAAAAAAGACAAGGAGTACCAGAGAGTGTCCAGTGAACAGGAGCAAAGATGATGGGACTGGAGCATCTCTGATAAATGAATGTGATTCATGCTAACAATTGTAACTATATCAGTATTTTAGAAAATATTCGTTAAAAGTAATAGAGGAAAAGTGTAATTAGTGTCACAAAACAGATGTTTTCAGATGTTCATGACAAAATAGGATGCAGGATGTAGTTTGAGACAAATAACATCCCAAAACAGAATGGGCCTCAGGATAATTAGAGAGTCTTACCTTGAAACGGACAAAATTGAAATTATTCCAGGTATTTATAAAACATTAAGGCTTATTTTTGGAATATAATGCTGGCTTCCATAGCACAAGACTTGGGGCACATATGGGGTTGTTCAAAGGACAGTGACAATTATGAGAAGCCTTCATTGTCAAATGAAGGCCCCTTAGAAACAAGCGGAGCATGCGCTATGCAGTATAGTGGCATAGATTTCAAAAATAGGAGATTTACGGGAAAATATTGGTGAATATGTATTAGCATACAGTATATAAGTTGTGTTTGGATCCTTTTGCCTTTTGTATGTGAGGCAGGGTGGGAAGCCCTCGCTATACCGCGATAGATTGGTTTTGCTTATGCTTTATCTGAACCACTGCCAAATTATTTTGAACCTGCTTGATTATATTTGATTGCATTATTTTATATAAAATTGCTGCTCAATTAAAATTGCTGCCAAATTCTAGACATATAGGGACCTCATTCATAACACCTCTAATGAGGAGAGACTACAGAACCTAGGCCTGTTTAGTCTAGAGAAGACTGAGAGGAGATCTCATTGATGTGTATAAATATCTCAAAGGCATATTTGAGATATTTATAGGATGGTGTCAATAGGATGGTGCCAGACTCTTTTCAGTGGTGCCCATCAACAGCACAAGACATAATGACCATATATTAAAATTAAAAAAAGTTCCACCTAAACATGAGGAAGAACTTTACATCGAGAGTGGCAGCGCACGGGAACAGGCTGCCCAGGGAAGCCAAGGAGTCTCCCCCTCTTGAGACATTGAACGCCCACCCTGTGGCAGGGGTTTGGACCAGGGAATCTCCTGAGGTCCCTTCCAGGTCTGACAATGCCGTGATTGTGTAAAAAGGAGTAGATATAACTTACACATAACAGACATGGCAGGTTTTAGATAAAAACACTGCAAAGGAAATTTTACTTTCTCGGTTTGTAAGAGCAGACAACGCACGCGAGAAAGGCTGAAGGCTTTGGAGTTCTGCTTCGTCTTCCTGACACTTATGGCGTGGGAGTCAGCGTGACGCCAGCTCTCCTGCACACCAGCACGCGGTACCGAGGTGACACGGCCGGGTCCTCTCCCGGCCCGGGCTGTCGGAGTCACCCGGCTCTGGCGGCCCCCGAGCGCTCCGCTGGCTGTCCCCGCTGCCGCTCCGCCGCCGGGGCGGGCGCCCTCTCCGGGCGGGGCCGGGCTGGGGCGGGCCGAGCGCCTTCGCCGGCCGGGGCGGCGCCGCCAGAGGAGGGTCCCGGCGGGTCCCCGGCGCTCGCTGCCCCGCCTCCGCCGCCCCGCCCGGCCCGGCCCGGCCCGGCCCGTCCCGGTCCCCCCGCGCCCGCACGGACGGTCCGGCGGGCCCGCGGCCGCCATTGGCTCACGGCGCCATCCGGGCACTCGGCGCGGCGCCGCCGCTCGGCCCCATCGTCCCAATATGGCGGAGGTGAGCGGGCAGAGCGGGCCGGGCGCGGGGTTCGTCCGGCGCCCCGCGGGGCTCCGCGCCCGCAGCGCCCCTGCGCCGCCCCGGCACCCCCTGGAGGCGCCCCCGCGGCTGCTCGGCGGGACCGACGGGGGCGGCGGAGCCGGGGCGGCGGAGCCTGCGCGACCAGGCCGCGGGACGGGCGCGGTGCCGGTGCGCGGCCCGCGGGCGGCGGACGGGCCGCGGGACGGGCCGGCGGTGTCGCCGCTGCGGCGCGGGCCATGGCGAACCGCCCGGAGGGAGGGAGGAGGAGCGAGCCCCGGGCTGGGAGCGGGGACGAGGCGGCGGCCGGTCCGGTCCCTGACACGTCCCGCCTGGCCGGGGCCGGAGGGAGCGGGATCGCCGGCCGGGCCTGGCGCGGCCCCGGGGGGGGGGGCCTTGTGCCAGAGGAGGAGGAGGGACGGAGAGCGGCAAGCGGGAGCGAGGGAAGGAGGGATGGCGAGGGTGAGCGGGATGGAGCGGCCAGCAGGGCGGGACGCCGGGGCTGAGGCTGGAGGGGAGCGGGGAAAAGCGGGGTGGCGGGGAAACGGGGCAGCTCCGACGGCTGCGTGGAATGAAGGGCCCTGCCTGCTGCCGGGCCGCGGGGAGCCCGCTCTTATCTCGCTCTCTCCTTTCCTTGCAGGCTTCCTTTGGGAGTTCGAGCCCAGGTTCGTCCTCGCCCACCTTCTGCATCGGCACCCGGCCTGTCGCCCGCACGCCGTTCTCTCCTTGCTGCTCCTTCCCAAATTTATCCCCTCGTAGTTTTCCTAAGGCTTCGTGTGCACGCTGTTAACCGCCTGCCAGGTTTTTAAGAGATGTGCGCTACAGAATCCTTCACTTAAGTCCAGTTGCACTTAGAAATTGGCTCCTTGGAACCAAAAATTAAATCAGAGTTGTGTAGCACTTTTGAGGCAGCACCTCAGTTAAGCCAGATAGCTTGGAGAGAGACAGCTTCTCTTGTTGCTGATAACTACAGGCTTGTCTAAATTTTTTACTTCTTGGTAATAACAGAAAATGTTTAAAATCATAACAACAAGTAATTTTTAAGGCTGTACCTAAATGCTGTTAAGGTTCTTTGGACTACATTATACAACCAAGTATCATTAACATCAGCGGGGCTTTTCTCAAGTATTTGGGGAACACACTTGCTGATATGTAAATGCATTCTGCAGTGTTTGTCATCATCTTTAACCATTATGAAATTTGTTGAGTTTGTATTTTTCAACATAGTTTTGAATGTTTTAAATGGGGTGTTGAACTTTTAGAACTACAGAAGAAGTGGGACTTTTTAATGTAAAGTCTATAGAACAGAACTTCCCCTTGAGTTAAATGGAAAGTGAGTTAAAAAAGCAATTCCAATCAATAATCTTAATCACACCCTTGTAAGTGCATGTTAGATTAAGGCAGTTGAGACTTTCCTAAAACTTGAGCATGATGTGATGGCCAACAGCAGGAGGATTAAACGCATAATATCATTATTGGAGCTATAGTAGCATCAGCTGGGC
This sequence comes from Zonotrichia leucophrys gambelii, assembly GCF_028769735.1. Classification (NCBI taxonomy): domain Eukaryota; kingdom Metazoa; phylum Chordata; class Aves; order Passeriformes; family Passerellidae; genus Zonotrichia; species Zonotrichia leucophrys. The sequence goes on along the minus strand of NC_088200.1, from coordinate 29,740,545 downwards.
TGAAAGTTCTGTGAGACCATAATATGAATAGCATGTGAATAAAAGGCATTTTTGGCCTGAATGTTTCTCTACAGTGTGATATTACAAATGTTGACAGCTTTGTCTTAGACAAGCTGAACAAAGTTCAGTTACCTGCATGTACAGAATGAATACTTAGCATAAATGATGAAAAGTTGCATTCTTTAAGGTTCAGAAGTGTTGGTATATACAGCTGTCTCAAGGCTGAAAGCAGTGCAAAGACGAATATTGTATTATTTTTTGAAGGGGGTTGAAAATTTGTAGTTATTTCTTTCAAAACTTTTGAAGAAGTTCCTTGATAGAAATAATTCTTGATAAACCTTTTCTTTGACACTTGAAAGCTAAGGATTGCAATAGACCACTAGTATATAAGGGGAAGCCAGAAGTGGAAGAGAAATATACTAATCTGTCTTGTTCCTCCAACCTGAAAGCCATAAAGAAGTGAACATTAAAGAGCAAAGCAACCCTGTAATTTGGTGATTCTTGACTGCAGAACATTGACTACTGATGAAGAATATTTTTGTCTTGAAAATTAGTTGACTCTAATGATCATCTTTCAAATGACAAAAGTGCATTTAAAATAATAGTACTTTTTTGATTACTTCTGAGTATTGTCTTCAGTAATTAAATAGTGTCTCTTGGACCACACACTGGGTATCACACTGGGTTGTTAATTAATGTGATCCATTAGAAGCATTTTGTTATTTTTAATGTATTTTCCATAGCATTTCTTGAAATTCTGCTTTATTTTTCTAGATCTAGTGCTACAGATTAATTTTATTAGAAGATTAATTTGTGAGGCTAAAGCTATTGGAAGCGAGTCTCACTTATTTTGCTGTTAGTAGGATGTGAATTCATAATCTGTTATCTGTTTGCCAGTGAAAAACTATGCTTGTTACCATATAAATCAGATCAATAAAATCAGAGTCTGTAGATGACAGACTTGCAGCTTCTGATATGTTTTGATGTGTGTGCTTTGTAGCTTAATGATGATTTCAAGAGTGTTTTGAACAATCTTTTATTCAGTAGAATACTAATTTGGGATTGTATTTCCTAAAACTTAGTTTTTCTTGTTTAGGTACTTCTCTCTGCTATTCTGTTTGTAGCAAGACAGAAAACTTCCTTATTACTTAAAAATATGAAAAGGAAGGTCATCTAAAGAAGCTGCTGAATTTGTCTAGTAGTTACAAATTTATTACTCCACTGAGAGTTCTGATCCTGTTTGTAAGAGAATAAATGTTTTTGGTTTTTTTTTGCTGGGATTTAATTTCTTATATTGGTATATGGGAAAAAGTTTCTCACATTAAGTTTTTTTTTTGATAGTTGGCTCTTTATCATCTGAGGATCATGACTTTGACCCATCTGCTGAAATGCTGGTACATGATTATGATGATGAGCAAACTCTTGAAGAAGAGGAAATGATGGAAGAAAGCAAAAATTTCAGCTCTGAAATTGAAGATTTAGAAAAGGTAAGAGAGACTCTCTTCCTTGTGAATGTACATATTGTAGTTTTATGTGCATTTTTCATATGTAGTTTTCTATACATATTTTTGTTTTCATACATATTGTAACTTTTCTAGTGAAAAGAATATTCAACCTGCCCTTCAGTTTGTGTTGTATAGTTCAGTTTTCTGCAAAAATGCATTTGCAGCTTGTATAAAAGAAAAGTCAGGTTGGGATGTAGCAGTGCATCATCACAGAAAAGGCTGAACTTAGCTTCTTAAAGGTATTGGTGCTCATATTTTCTTTGATTTAGTAGCACATTTGCTTTGGTAGAGAAATCACTGGCATAGGTTTTAGAGGCCTGTTATCTAAGATCACTTATATGTTGAAACTGTACATTTTGCATACTACTAAAATGGCATCTAGCTGTATTTCAGTACGTTGGTCAGGTTTTACTTTTCCAATATGCAAACAAACAACCCAGAATTATGCGCAATGGGTCACATTAATTTGCTATATAAATGGTATTCCTATGTCTTAGTTTCATCAGTTTAGCATTCAGCAGATGTACAAAATGATCAGTGTGCTCTTTGGCTTCTTCTATTCCATTTTACACTATTTAATAAGAAGCTTTTCATATTTACACCTCTTGTTCATCCCTGACAGTGTAGCATGCATTCTGCATGCCTGCTGAACACTGAACACCCAGAAACTGATGCTATTGGCGTTACTGTTAGCTAACCCACGTGCACCCCTCAGCATAATTGCAGGTCTTAGTCAATGTACTTCTGAAAAAGTGTTATTTTTTAGCATCAAATCTAAAGCTGTGGTTGTGTAGTCCACTTAAAAACAAATTTTCTGCATGTGGAGTTCACAGTGTTTGTACTCCTGCCTTACTACCTTTAAAATTACATTTTTGCTGATTATGAGCTTGCTGTTACAGTAGTGAAGCAGTTTGCCAGGCCTGATTGTGGAGAGCCTGGTTTAAGCGTGGCTTAAAGAAAGAGGCCATGAAGGTATTCAGCTGAGGGAAATATAGAAGCCTACTGTGAAGCAGCCTTTCCCAGGCTTGATCCTCTAAATAATTAGGTTCTCAGCCACCTTTTATATAAACAACAAGATTCTCAGACCGTTCTGTCCTTGGCTGCTACTGGGAACAGACAGCCGGTCTGGGAATAGATATGAAGGTTTTGAGAACCTTTCATATTATGGTGGGAACACTGATCTTGGTTTCAGTAAACGAACTTCAGGTATTGTAAACAAAAGGAGGAGCTGAAGTTTTCTCTACAGCCTGTCAGGAGCTCAGATTTTGCAATATGCATGAACTTAATTAACACGGTTATAAAAAGTGACTGATTGAGTGAATAAACGGAGTCAGATGCGAAAACAACAAAGGTTGTCGCTCCCTCACTTCGACACCTGATGGTTAAAATGGAGTTTTTACTCCACAAAATTCTCTTACTGCTTCTGTAATAGAAGAAAGAAGAACTGAGAGACACTCATCTTAAACACTTTATTACTTTAAGTCCTTATCCTGGAAAGACTTGGACATGAGTTTCTGTTTACCCATTGTGAAAAGTCTTTGCAGGACTAAAACCTTCCCTGGCTAAAGAAAAAAAGGAATTTGATCAGTGTATGAGTTCAACAATACATTTTTAGAGGTATAACTTCTAAAGGGGTAAATATTTGAAAATATTTTTCATACTCTGATGTCTTGAACCAGGTAATGAAAAAAAATCTTCACTGTGTATTGTTTTATTAATTGTATTAGGATGAAAATATGATGATAGTTATTAGAATCACTTGATCAAAAGCTATTGCAAAAGACAAGTCAAAAATCAAGCCTTTCTCTTGATTTTTGCCTTTTCTTGGCTGTCTTGTTACATTCTCAATGGTTAATATAAAATGCATTGTGCAGGAGATAAAGGGCTTAGAAGTTGCTGTATTGGTTTATTTCAGTGGGGCTATAGCTATGTAGGAATGAAGTCTTCAAGGTTTTCGATATTTCTCTTGAAGAAATATTGACAAATCATGTTCTAAAGTATCAGGTAAGCGGGAAGTTTGTAATATTTACTCTTTAGTTGCATCCAGTAAAATGTCTTCCCCAACAGCTTGACAGAACTTCCATATATGCCAAAAGACATGTTTATGAATTATTGTTATCATAGAATCACAATATTTTAAACCTTTAATCATTCCTCCTTTCAGCTTAGTTTTTCTTTGTTTTTCATTTCTCTTCTTCAAAGTATGTCTTATTCTCTTAGGCCTGCACTGTTTACAAGTAATTGACAATATGTTGAAGTGTTGTTAATCTTCTTGTATTAGGAAGGAAACATGCCATTGGAAGATTTACTAGCATTCTATGGCTATGAGCCCACGATTCCAGTTATGCCAGGTTCCAGTGCAAATAGCTCTCCAAGTGAACTTGCAGATGAACTTCCAGATATGACTCTAGATAAAGTAAGTCTGAATCATTTTCACTTGAATTGTTGTTTAAAAGCAGAAATCCAGATGGCTTTAAATTACATGTCATAATCTCTTGATGTTACAAAATACACCTTTGGTAATTTCAATATTTATTGTCACTCTGGGATCTTACCTTTCAAGGATATTGGACATCTAGTTCTCATAATGGTGCACAGCAACTTTAGTGTCACTATATTAGTACAAAAGAAAATTGAAAATGTTAACAGTTCTTCTGAAACACATGCGAAGAACGTTTAAGTAGGAGATTTGTTAGTTGTTTTGGGTGTTTTTAGTTAAGAAGTGGGATTTTTGGATAAAATGCGATGTCCAGAAATAACTCTGACTTCCACCACACATCAAGTACCAAGAAATGGTATGAAAATAACTTGAAAATATACTCTTGAATGCTTTGGAATTTTATTTTTAAATGCAAATCTTTCAGAAAGGTCTCAGCTATGGGGGGTGAGAGATTGTTTGATGTGTCGTGACTATATGTGTTGCATTGCTGATACAAAACCCTGAAATTTCAGCTTTTGTGGTTTGCAAATTAACTTTAAATTCTGAGATTTTTATTCTGATTTTTGGCCACAAAGCATGTGCAGCTTGTAGTTGAGCTTAGAAAGTATGCAAGTAGTAAGTATATCTAGTTTTTTTTCCTGTGAGTATGATGTAATGGTAAACTCCACAGAAAGAAGGACATAATGATGGCTCTGCACATCTGATTCTCATTACGATTCACGATTGTGTTGAGGCTACAAAAATGTAGTCGGCTAGTTGTCTAATGCGGTTCTTTCCCTTCCAAATCTCTGTTAGAGGAGTTCAAACATATCTGTGAGTGGAGGAAGAGTGCCTTTTCTCTCTTAATATTGTTTCTTTAACCTACAAATACATCAGATCTTTTTGGTGTTTTGTTACCTAGAAGTATCCTCTTGGCAAAGTCTACAAAAAATTGGGCTGGGGTTTTTTTTTGGTTGGTTGGCTTTTTCCCAGAGTTTAGGAGGCAGTAGTAGGCTTCTAAAGCTTTAGTATATCTGTGATGCAAAGAATGACAGAATGCTGAGTACGTGAGGCAGTTTACATTGGTGTTTCTTACTGGAAGCAGTTGGAGGAACATGTGAGATTGATGCTTTCAGAAGTTAATTCTTGTGCATTTTTTTAATCGAAAACAGAGGGAAACCACTATGTGTGACTCTGAAATGTTCTTAGAGTTAGTAGGAGCAAACCAGCTTTTTCTTTAAAGGAATAGGGTCTACTAGTCTGCTGCATTTTCTTATGGAAAGGTAATTAATTTTAATTAATGAGGCTTACAATTGGCTGAATCTAAGTGCTCACAAATCTGTATTTTATAGTCACTCTGAGGCTTCATTTTTTTTATTTTAATGATACAGGAGGAAATCGCTAAAGACCTCTTGTCGGGTGATGATGAAGAAACACAGTCCTCTGCTGATGACTTGACACCATCAGTTACTTCACATGAGGCTACTGACTTCTTTCCTCGGCCACTAAGATGTAGGAAACCTAATTTTATAATAGTACTCAAAAAGTCATAGCATTATATATAGCTTCGTACCTTAAAATACCAAAACTGAGGAGTACTACTCACTGACCAGGAGAGTGAGTAGTAAAACCAGTAGAAAACCAGTGCTTTACAGGATATTGTACATGAATGTTGCCTTTGGTTGGCATTGCTGAGTACCTAAAACACTTAACATTTGGTTCTCTGCTCAAAACACAAGTAAAATTCATTTCTCTATAAATACAATTACTTCATAGTCAGTAGTTAATACAGTATTGAGGAACACCCTTCATGATTTTCCATGTTATTGAATTATATGAACATGTAACCCATCTTTTAAATTAGTGTTTCTGTACTAAAATTTTTGCTGCTGCTTTTAAGCCAGTGACTCCTCCATGCAGCCTGTGGATGTGAACTGGGGCGCAGTGTCTTTGTGATTATTTCCCTTCACACACTCAGCACTTTTCCATAGGACTTCATGGGGTGAGCCAAAGCAGTTTTATATGGGATGGGGCCTGTAAACCCACGACCACCAGAATTTCAATATCCATGGAGCAGTGATGGGAAAGAACCAGTGGTTCAGTTATCCGAGCTGGATGAGATACTCCTCATTGCCTGTTGCATCTCATTTGCTCACTGGTGTCCTAGAGTTAAGAGCAGTGTGGAGGACTTACATCACAGTTTTAGTTTGGCAAATATCTTAAGGTATTGCATGGGGGATTTCATTTTTGTAGAGGAGGGGGGAATAAAGGGATTGTGCTCCTCAGTCACCAGCAATCATAGCCCTTTGCATGCTGCTGCCTGATAAAAGCAGGACCTTTGTATTGAAAGGGAGATACGAAAACCTTTAAAATTGTAATGCCGCTTTTTCAGTTAAACTCCAAAACATGCTGGCACTTGGAACTGTTAACGAATATGACATTTTAAGTGCGGCAGCTTCATAGAGAAATATGTTTAGCCCCTCATCTGTACTGAGAATTAAGAAACAGTTATCTTTGTTCTCTGCTGTCATGGTTTTCTTTCAGACTGTTACTTTATTAGAACATTAGACTGGACATTTTAAGATCAAGTATCGACCATTTCAGGGAAGGAGATGTCAGTTCTCTGTGCTGTTGGCAGTTCCATCATTTTTCTGGTTGCTGTCCATTTCCCAAATTCTAAGATAGCATTAAGTTTTAAGATACACATTATCTGGTACATAACACAGACTGTTTCCTTGAGTTTACATTAATTGAGCAAAATAATTGCCTGATTGTCCAAGCATATTTTTCCATTCATTCAGGTTAGCCTCTTGCTGGCTACTTATAATACCAAAAAGTGATAGACTGGTGATTTTAGTAATTACTATGGAAGAAGACCATCAGTCCACGCAGTCTTGGATATTGTCTCTGATGTTCAGAGATGATGTTTTAGTTGTGATGAAGCTAAAATTTCAGCCCAGTTTATGAGTATGTTTTTTTCTGAAGTTGGAGAATACAAAATAGGTGTAATTGTGTCACAACTGTAGATTCCCTTCTGCTGGGGATTATACAACTATAAAAACAGAACTGCTTCAGAACCCAGTGCCACAGCATTCCAGATTCTAAAATATGAGTTATTCTATGGAGTAATGTATTTGAATTGTTTGGAGGGCTCTGCTGTATTTCTTCCTAAGGGAAGAAAAAAACAGGGTCAAAGAGGAATAAGGAGTCTTTTGCTCTCTTTTACCTACTCCATTTTGTATGTCTCTCCTGTATCTTCATTCTGTGCTAAGGCAGCCTGCTTTCAAGGAATGTTGTGAATGCCCATTAAAACTTCTGTTGAAAGGTTTTAGTAGGTAATAGAGGCATGCCTTCAGCTTCACTCTCTTTGTGATTAACCTGAGGCTGTGTCATAGCCCTGGAAGTTTTCTGCTTTTTCTCTATGTATAAGCTTTTACAGAGAAAATCAACCAAAAAAAAAATCTTGTTTCCTTTTGTACAGTAGATTGTGTCATTTGCAATGATGATGAATGTTTCAGTTCTGCAGTATGCAAATACCAATTAGTTCCAAATACAAATATACAAATACACAAATACAAATAGTTCTGACTTCCTTCTAGTTTGGTTTTGGTAGAAATCTGGCTCAACAGACACTCAATAAGTGTCTCCCTGAATAAAAGCAGGTGCTCCTTTCAAAAGTAAATGATATCTTGTAGTTTTATGCTTGAACATAAAATTCTTCATAGCTAAAAGCAAACTTCTTTGTTTCTGAAGCAAACACCACCTGTGATGGAGATAAGGAGTCTGATGGTGAAGATGTAGAGGCAGACAATGGTAATTCATCTGAAGATTTGAGAAAGGTAATAATTACATTTTTTAAAGTTAGAACTTAGCTGTTAAAAAAAAACCAGTAAGATTTTTAGTATGTATCTAAAATTGTACCTTTGTTAGGAATTCTATGTCACACGCCAGTTAATGATGTTATTTATACTTGTATATGCAAAATATTGTTGATCACTTTTTCTCTTCATTTTTATTACATTTTCAGGAAATAATGGTTGGTTCACAGTACCAGGCTGAAATTCCAGCTTACCTTGGCAGATGTAGTGATGATGAAAAGGGTATGTTCTTCTAATTGTTTTACTTCTTATTTTATGCTTATACATAGTTCTTGATAGGAAAATGTTATTTAAATTTGTAAGGTCAGTTAAATTACCTAGCTAAAGTCTCAGAGACCATTAAAGTAGGTACTAGAAAATGGAAGTAGCACAACTGTATACTTACACCTCAGAAATGTGACTCTCCAACTTAGAGGGGACATTCTTATGTCAAAATTAGAGGCTTAATTCTGAAGTGTCTGGTAATATCAGGTGTCAACTAACTGTAGGAGTTAGGAGTTACTTTTGTTGGAGAATCATAGCTGGTCTATGAGCATGTAACTTAGTTTACACTGAAGTGGTTCAAAACAGCCTCCTTCCTTGCTTGTTTTTTTTTTTTTTGGCAGGTAAAATCATGTGAGTTACAAAACTGATATGGAAAACAAAGCAATAAGCTATTTTAAATTTCCTTGTGTAGGTCCTGTTATACTGTGTCTTAAAAATTAGGTGTTCTAAATATGATTTCACTCCAGTACAAATTTAGGTTAAAAACTGCAGCTGTGCTAGAGTGGGAAAAAAGATCCTTATTTAATAGAGTTTTGTTTCTTTAGAAACATAGTACATATAGCTGTGAAATTAAAAAGGCAAATAATGCAAAAACATTTGGTCATGGGTGGAATAGCTGGGACATTAAGAAACAGGTAGAGTGATGTAATAATAAATGAAGGGCATTCTGTGGTTTTTTTTCTGTAAATTTTTGATATTCTGTAAGGTTCTTTAACATTTAAGGGGGATATTATTTGAGTGAATTGTATTGAATCTTTTTAACAGTGCCACTTGCTCTTTTGAGGAATAATCCTTTGCAATAGAGAAGAATGTTTGGTAGGGATGAAGCTGGAAGTGTTAGGAAGTGAATATCTTTGTGTTGATTAAGATCTAGGAAAGCCTCCAATTTTTTAAGATCCAAGCATGGTGCTAGTGGGTTGCAAAAAATGGAAAAGTAAGGACTGGATTTATGTGCGTAGTTCTTTTACTATTTCCACATCTTGACTTATCCTTAGCCAAGAACAAAGGAAGTTCTTATAACCAGAAGATGACCAAGGAGGTGTCAGTCTGATGGTTTTACCTGTAATGAGTTGGTAGTGGAGAGAACCAGTCTGATAGCGTGGCCAAGAGCAAAGGGGCAGCTGCCAGATCAGAGCACTCAAGGAGCATCTTTTGGGGTTATTAGTAATGGACTCCAGCAAAAAGCACTGCATTGTCTTGGCTGATAAGGACAACTGAGGAGGAGTATCACCAGCACTCTGGAAGGCTGGGCTTGGTAGTAGGGCTGGGTGGTTAAATGAAAGCCTTTCCTGTATGCCTGGAAGAACTAGTGATGGCAAGTAGGGGCTTACATCTGTGCTATGTAATCCAGCTACCAGAATTGAGCTAGAAAGCCGTTCTCCACTCCTATAAACTTCACATTTGGAACATGTCTGACTGAAAGCTGTCTGTGTTGTTAAGCCATAAAAGAACTTTGTGTCATTTTATTCTTCACCTTAGCCTAATGTTGTTTCCTGCAGTTTTAGGAGAGCTTTGAGCATCTCCGTTTTTTCTGCTGTAACAGCCATTAGGATTCTATGTTTGAATTAAATAACTCAAATTCTGTATTGCCAAGAGAGTACATAAAACATAATGTGCAATGATAATCACATCTCTTGATCAGAGTAGAGGATTTATAGTTTAATCTAGTGTTGGAACATATGCACAGACTAACAAAGCTTCATGTCAGCTCTTGTGTGTTGTATCATCCTTGAAATAAGCTGAGAATTGCAGATGTCATTTCAATGTACTGTGGAGGACTCTACATCCTAATCACTTAAAGCGTACAACATACCAAGTTCTTAATAGCATTCAGTTCCTACTGAATGAAAAAACAAATCACCACATTGCCATATAGATTGCCATTTTGTTATGTAATTTTTGGCAAATTTTAGTTGAAAATTACTAATTAGCTAAAGTGATCTACAGTTTGAAAGTGACATGGTCATGCTTGATTTGATTGCTTCTGCGTTCCTGTTCTTTGTGAAATAGCTTTTAAAGTTACAGCCTTAAAAATGTTACACATGGCATGAATGGATTCCTGTTTTATCAGCTTATGAAAATGAAGACCATTTACTTTGGAAACCTGATGTGATCTCAGAAAGTAAAGTTAAAGAATACCTTTTTGAAACCTCCTTAAGAACAGGAAATGAAAAAATGATTGGCAGAATTCCTGAAGGACTGCATACACGGGACAATGAACAAGTAGGTTTTATATCCTGTTCCATTTGTGACACAGAGCTCTGTAATTAACATGTGGTCTCCTTCTCTGCTTTGTACTATAAAGGCACTGCTACTCAGTGTTGGATATTATGAAGTCAGGATCTTACTTAAAATGTTTAAGCACATGTTTAAAAGTGTTGAGTATTTGAATGTTAGCAGCCTTGTGATCTGTGATGTTTCTGATTGTCATACTGTCGACAAATTCAGCCCTTTTAATAATTTCATGTAGTGTTTTACATTTTTTTACTTGAATCTTGCCTCAGCTTTTGGGTGGTTTTGGTTTTGGCTCTTATTTTTAAATCTTCATTGTATGTAAAGATAAATACTTAATTTTTTTTTTACACTAGATATGTTCACTGGAAGACTAGTTTTGGAGTCTAGATTGGATATTGGAAAACAGACTTTTTCTAAAGACCTGTTTTATTTTATAGGCACTGTATGAACTTCTTAAAAGCAGCCATAATGTTAAAGAAGCAATTGAGAGATACTGCTCAAATGGAAAGGCATCTCAGGGTAAGGGAATACCTGTTTTTTCAGAAAAGTATGGTTTAAAAAAAAAAGTTTTGTGGAAAATCCTTGAGTAGGAATCACGTTATCAAGCACATCCCTGTCATGATGATTTTAGCCCAAATTAGGTGTAATCTGACAGTTGGCCAATTGAGTACAGTAGTTTGTAGAAAGGCCGAGGATCTGCGATTGATCTTCCCTTCTTTCTTCCACAGCTGTTGTAACAATGAAACAGATTGAGAAGGGTGGGGAGGGATGTGATTCTGCTGCTATAAAGCTGTTCTCGCCCACTATTAATTTAGTATCTCTTTGAGATAGTGATTGATTACAGTCTGATAACATTTGTACCAAAATCAGAATGTAGGTTGGTACATAAGTAAGCCCCCACACTGTGCTAGCGTTCGTGCTATGCCAGCCCTGAACAGGCTCTATTGTATAGTTCCATAGGGCATGGAGAGCTTTCCTTGAGTCTGCATTGGAAAATGGGCTTCCATCTTGTTTGTCCTTATTATTTATTAATCCCTTAAATGAAAACCAGAGTCTGTCAAAGATGGGGTTTTGTCCTTTATTTTTGCATGTGTATTGGTGAAGTGGAATGGGTTATGAGCTCTGCTGTAAGTTGATATTCTGGCAGATAGCCCTGTACTCAGATCCAGAGGGAAGCTGCATGTGTGCAGTGTGGGTGCTGTGAGACACAGGTGTCTGCGTGCTTGAACGCTGGCTGGCAGCTGAAGTACCACACAGCTGCTCACTCACTTCTGCCCCACCACGTCCTTTCCTGTGGAAGTAAGAACTAGAGGAGAAAAGTAAAGCTTTGGTATTGAGCTAAGAATAGTTTAATAATGGAAACAAAAAAAGAATACAGTAATAATACCAGTGATACTGATGACAATAATAACTGTAATGAAAGGGAAAGACAGAGGACTAAAGCCCCAGGGAGGCAGTGATGCTCAGTGACGCGGGTGCTCAGCACCTGCTGACTGATCCCAGCCCATCCCCAGCAGCTCCTCCAGCTCCATCCTGGCCATGCTGCTCTGTGTATGGCACATCCCTTTGGCCAGATCGGGTCAGCTCTCCTGGCCTTGCTCCCCCAGCCTCTGGGGCACCTGAGCAATGCAGAGCACAGGACACTGAAATGTCCTGGATTGCACAGTTTGGCACCTGCCGAAACATCAGTGTGTTATCAATATTGTTTTCATATGGGATCCAAAACACAGCACTTTACCAGCTACTAGAAAAAAAAGTATCTCAGCCAAAATCAAGACACAAAGGTCAAGGTGAAGGGGGCAATAAGGACTATAAGAGGAATGCTTTAAAAAGTCATGTACAAGAAGAGATTGTGTAAACCTTGAAGTGTCAGCTGTAGGGCTGTATCCTAAGTCCAGTACCTCTCTGGAATTTAGGTTCCTGTTTCAGGATTGAAAAATACCTCTGTTCTTTTGTGGCTTTGATGCCTTGTGAAGGCTGACCTAAAATAGAGGCTAGATGGAGTTAAAGAACAAAGTAGGGATTTATTACAAGGCTTAATGGATGCACATTGGGCAGTGCATCCACAAGAGCCCAGCCAGGGCTACACACAAGATGAGCCCAAAATGGTCACAAAATGTGCAGCCAGAGATGAGGTCTCTCACTTTTTTAAGTTCTGATTCATTTACATATTGGGAGTTAATTGACCAGTTACAGCTTTAGGTTATGAAGTCCCATCCTTCTTGTTTTTCTCTCTCATTCTGCCATTGTTTATGCTCTTGGGCCTGAAATTTGGGTTGGTTGTCCTTGGTCCCAAGCTGGGAAAGGAATTGTTTTGTCTGCCTGTTCTGTAAGAGAGCTTACCATCCCTTAATATGAAGCTCAGAACTGCACACTAAAGAACTTCACAGAATCTGAAACATACAAAAACTAAAACCTGAGGCATCAGCTTAGAGGCCAAAATTCCATCCTAAGGGCTAGTAGTCCTTACCCATACCCCATCCCCAGTTCACATGGAATTGTCATACTCTCATTAAAATGGTACAGGATAGATGGAGGAGTAAGGCCTAGCAGATGAGGAAGAGGCTGTGGATGTTGTCTACCTAGACTTCAGTAAAGCCTTTGACACCATTTTCCTCAGCATTCTCCTGCAGAAGCTGTCAGCCTGTGGCTTGGACAGGGGCACTCTTTACTGGGATAAAACTGTCTGGATGGCTGAGCCCAGAGAATGGTGGTAAATAGAATTACACTCTGCTGGTGTGTTCCCCAGGGCTCAGTACTGGGGGCATTTCTGTTTAATATCTTTATCAATGATCTGGAGCGAGTGCACTCTCAGTCCGTTAGCAAGCAAAACCAGTTTGGGTGGGAGTGTGGATCTGCAGGAGGGCAGGAAGTCCCTGCAGAGGGATCTGGGCAGGCTGGATCATGGCTGAGGCCAGTGGAGTGAGTTTCAACAAGACCAAGTGCTGGGTTTTGCCCTTGGGTCACACCAACCCCAGGCAGCTCCACAGGCTGGGGCAGAGTGGCTGGAAAGGAGCTGGGCGTGCTGGTGACAGCAGCTGAACATGAGCCAGGCTGTGCCCAGGGGACCAAGAAGGCCAATGGCATCCTGGCCTGGATCAGCAATGCTGTGGCCAGCAGGGCCAGGGCAGGGATTGTCCCCCTGTGCTGGGCCCTGCTGAGGCCGCACCTCCAGTGCTGTGCCCAGGGCTGGGCCCTCACTGCAGGAAAGGCCCTGAGGGGCTGGAGAGAGTCCAGAGAAGGGCAATGGAGCTGGGGCAGGGTCTGGGGCACAAGTGCTGTGAGGAGCAGCTGAGGGAGCTGGGGGTGTTTGTCCTGGAAAAAAGAAGGCTCAGGGGGGACCTTATCACTCTCTACAGCTGCCTGAAGGGAGGCTGTGGCCAGGTGGGGGTTGACCTCTTCTCTCAAGAAACCAGTGACAGGATGAGAGGAAGTGGCCTCAAGCTGCATCAGGGGAAGTTTATATTGGGTATTGCAAAGAACTTCATGGACAGGGTTGTCAAACATTGGAATGGACTTTCCAAGAAGGTGATGGAATCACCATCCCTGGAGATGTTCAAGAAACAACTGGATATAAGACATTTAGTGTTGTGGTTGATATGGTGGTGTTTGATCAAAGGATGTTCAAAGGTGATCAAAGATGATCAAAGGCTTCATGATCTTGGAGGTCTTTTCCAACCTTAATGATTCTATGATTCTGTAATGCTGTCAATGTCTGTGTCTTCAAGTAGCCTTTATACTATGATCTACTCTACCTACTGAAACTCACTACTGTTCTCAAAAATATACCACTCCAAGGCGAGTTTCTTGGCAGTGACACTTTCCATGGGGGTGTTTTCTCCTCTTCAAAGGCTGAGAACTCTGTAGTAAGGAATGCAAAATTAATGGGGCTCAGAAAGAAAAAAACAGCTGTGCAGTAGAACAATTGTCGCTTTTTATCTGGGAGCAAAAAGGTCTTCTTCAGTGTTTGCTTCCAGAGATACTTTGAAATGTGTGAATGCATTTTGCCCCACTGGCTTTACATTTTAGGCATTACATTCTGAGTGGAAACTTTTTGAATCACCATTATGAATATAAGAGATCTGAAAAACCCCTCCTTGCTTATATATATACCCAAAGCTACAATCAAGACAGGAAATTAACAAGAATCTTGAATGATTTTTGTTGTTGTTTGTCAAACCAACCAGTTTTAGAAAATGTAGGCTTAATTGTTAAAATAAAAAAAAAAGGAGGAGAAAAGAAATTTGCAGTTTCTCCTTAAGAGATCTGACAGGGTTAGAAGTGACCCCCTGTGGCTCTTTAGGACCAGGTGGTTATTTGGGTTTTTTTTTCTGGATTCCCTGATATCCCTTACTTTTCAAAAGCCTGGATCATGTTAACTGTAGTCCCTGTCAGTTGGTGCTGTATGGCTTCCTGACCTAGGCTTGGTGCTGAGGCACTCCTCCAAGTGTGGAAAAACTACCTCACCAGGTGGTTTGTGGTACCAGGCAAGGTGTTGTGTGTTTGGGCAGTCTGTCTCATGCTGGATCCACCTGGCTGTCAGTGTCAGGTTGGAATTGCCCTCTCGATGACAGTTCATCCCACCCTGTGTCTCAGCTGTGATTTACAGTGCCGTGCACCATGGCCGGCATCCAGGCTGGTCCTTGGATCCTGGGTAAGGCATGGCCTAGACTGCTGAGTGCCTGGGAGGGTGTGGGCCTAGCACTGCTCTGTGGTTTGCACTGCAGGGCTGAGCTCTCTCAGGCCTTCTTGTCTGTGGTGCTCACTCAGAACAGGGCCATCTGTCAAAACACGATTTTCTTTTGCTCTTTTTTCCAACAACCACTGTTCCTTGTGTCCTTTGTAACAAGAAATATTGAGAAAAATTATCATACTTACCACCTCAGTGATGTTTATCAATCACTATTTTTTGATGACAAATGTATTAAGAACAATAAACCTTTGAAATATCCTTTGCCTTCAAGTATGAAAGATTTCTGAAATCAAACTCTTCTAGATCATTCTTTGTAAAGAAGAATGTTAAATTTCAGGTAGGATAGTTTCTCAGTAGGGGAAATAAAATGATCTAAATAACTGAATTGCTTTCTTTTTAGAATGCATTTGAATATTCATCCATTAGGAACAAAATTTTTATTCTTTGTAAAAGATTAATGAGTGAAATCAAGTTTCTCATGCTACTTTTATAATTATCTAGAAGAGATGACAGCATGGTCAGAAGAAGAATGCAGAAGCTTTGAAAATGCACTTCTTATGTATGGAAAAGACTTCCATCTCATACAGAAAAACAAGGTTAGTATTTTACAGTTAAATGGAAGAGTTGGTAAATTGTATGATACTATGCGAAGGCAATCTGTTTGTTAGAAGCCATACAAAAGAAGGAAATAAGAACAATATTAAAATAAATTTGGCATTTTTTAACTAATTTTTCCTTTCTTTTGCAGTAATGTTTCCAAATGTCATTAGAAATACTAGGCATTGTGAGATGAGTTAATATATTGTCTGTGAAATCAACTTAAGTTGTTATTACTTCTATGCATGCATGTGCATTACAATTCAGATTAAATTCATGCCTTTCCTAGAAGTGAACAGTATTTCTTTACCATGGCTATAGGAGGGGAGAATGCATCTTTGCCTAATTTATTCCATCACCAGGAAGGTGCAAGTTTACAGAATCAGGCTGAGTTCTGTGTTTTCATAAGGTATAGTCATCCATAACACTCTCTTTTCTGAGCAAAATATTAGTTCTAAGCTTGGTCTGGATTGCTTCTGATTGACTTCTCTGTGCCTGAAGAATAGGCCTTTTTGTTATTTTTATCAAAAAGCAATAGTTTACAATATCAGTATTTCCAAATGTCTTGTATACCTCTTATGTTTTTGATACTATATTAAAGGGATTCTTTCTTTAGGAGCCTTTATTGTATTTCAGGTGAACTTTGTAGAGTTGTGGTTGCTGTTCAGCAGCTATCTGCTGGTCTTACCCAGTAACTAGTTTGACCTACTCAAATAATTTGGATAGCTGAGATTTTAAATGGACTTTAACAATAAGCATTAACGCATCAGAGATAAAAAATATATTTTCCAACATGGAACAAAACACTTGTGTTGATGTGTCACTATGGTCCATAATTTGTCTAAGAAGTCTGCTGGGTTTTTTCCCAGGGTTTTTTTACTACTGCACCCAAGGCATTTTGGATTCACCACTGATCTTTCTGCATGTTTGGAAGTGCTCAAATATATTTTACTGCCTGACTGTATTGGATAGCATTGTATATTGGATAGAGTTGTAAAACTGGAACTGTGGATGATGTGATGATGATGCGAAATGTTTCAGTCCTTACTACCTTCTCAACAAGACTAACAGTTTTATTTTGTTTAAGCATTTACTGCTCTGGTTGGACAACTCTGTTACTAAAGCCTCCACAGTTCTGGACTTTCCCCAAAGAAACACATATCCAGAGTCTTTGGTGCTTCACTCCTCTTAGATCATTCATTTGTTCAGCTTTTTCCCTCACAAGAAAGGGTATATCTTACAGTTTAAAAAATGCTTATGTCTAAGTACTTCAGATGTAGATAGAGCTTCAACCTAGATTAAGAAAAAAACATCCAGTAATGCATTGAATAGAACAAATGTAATACTTGAAACTATAGGTCTGTTTGAAGTCTGCTAAGATTTGTTCCAAAACAATAAAAACTAACAATATTGCAGGAATGGGAATTGGGAAGATAACAAAACCTAAGTCTTTGCATTAATCTTGTCAATTCTTCTTGTTGCCCTTTAGGTAAGAACCAGAACAGTTGCTGAGTGTGTGGCTTTCTACTACATGTGGAAGAAGTCGGAACGTTATGATTACTTTGCTCAGCAAACACGATTTGGAAAGAAGAAATATAACCATCATCCAGGAGTTACGTAAGTAAAATGTTATTGGAATGTGTTTCTGTTGCAAATCTATATAATGTAGAAGACTTCCCCCCCACCCCACTTCTGTCACTGCAGTGCAAAGCTTCAGTGGCTATGGCAACTGAAATTAAATCTATCGTCATTTATAGGTCTTGTTTTCTAGTTACATAATAAATTATGGATGCAATATTCTTTTAGGGACTACATGGATCGTTTGGTAGATGAAGCAGAATCCCTTGGAGGAGCTGTACATTCTTCAGCCTTAACATCTAATAGTCGAACAGAAACCATTCCTGACCAACAGCTAAGCATTCTGAACTCTATCACTGCCAATGAGTTGACAGGTAAATCAAGGGGAAAAAAAATAATTGTTGGAACTACACAAACAACTATTTCATTTGCATTTGTATTCATCTGTTTTCCAGCACTGACAAACACTGTAGCTACGGTCTGCCACACTTCAGATGTGAACTGCCTGGATGATGGTTTTCCTCCCATGGACAGCTTACCCCGAGCACCAGTTAATCATGTGCCTGTTGGAACAGAAGAATTGCTTAACTTGCCCAGCAATGGTGAAAGTGATTGTTTTAATTTATTTGAGACTGGCTTTTATCATTCAGAGCTAAACCAAATGAACATGTGCAGTGAGGAGGCAGAAAGACCTGCGAAGAGATTGAAAATGGGGATTGCTGTCCCAGAATCTTTCATGAATGATGTCTCTGTAAATAACCTTGGTGTGGACTTTGAGAACCACACACACCACATTACCAGTGCCAAAATGGCTGTTTCAGTGGCTGACTTCAGCAGTCTATCTGCAAATGAGACAAATGGTTTTATCAATACCCACACTCTCCACCAACATGCTGCCCTTCATTCAGAATGACTGTGGAAAACTAAACAAACAGTGGGTACTTTATGCAGTAGTAGTAAACTTGATGGGAGCTATCAGGTTTGCTTAGTCTTTCACTGGAAGTTTGAACTTTATGACATCAGTGATGTCTTTGTATGTATAGAACTATATCTTGATTTATCAAGAGTAATTTCTTTTTTCAGTCCATAAATGTGGAAATGTCATAGGATGTGTGGCAGAGTTTGGGACTAAGAGAACTCTGTGATGCAGCTTTAAGCTCTGCTTCAGTTTTTTTTTCCTAAAGCCTGTAGACGGAGGCCACCGTTTCAAAACCAGCACAGAAGTTCTGAACGGATTGGAGTGGCTTTTTTAGTAAGTTACTTTTGCCGTAATGGATGCAGTGGAATAACAATGTTTACAGGTACCGATCCTGATTCCCTGCTCAATGTAGCATTTTTTTCCCCCCCTTATAAAGGCAGGGATGGGTTTGTTTATTTTAAACTGCACAAACATACAAGGATGTTTTTTAAATGGAACCTTCTCTCATGTGATACTAAACTAGAGCACTTCAGTTTACAAAGCAGCAAATTCATGTTGGTGGAAGCTAGCACAAGGGACTTAAGATGAGTAAAGTGAAGATCTACACTTGAATGCTGTTGCAAAATTAAAGGTCATGGCTACCTTACAAAGAAGTAATCATGCTGCCATAGACGTCTGTGTACTTTAAACTTACTGACTCAAACAGATGAGTTTTAGGCTATATTATATTTGGAAGGGGTTTGTCCACAACTTTGAAGAGTAATGCAATCGTGTACCTTAACTTTCCTAAGGCAGCTGATGTATAAAGCTACAGTCTGCACAGCTTAGGATTTACCACTAAACAGTCTACATTTGGAAGACATCTTAAGTTGTTTGGAGCACTGCAGTTCAAGTGTTACAGTTTTGAGGGACTGTCTAGTTTATATAGTAATAGTGGAACCTTGAAGTACATGCTTGAAAGTTTTTATTTAGCGTGGATTGCATTTATTTGTTTTGGCAAGTCATTGGATTCAAAACGGCACTTCACTTCTGTGGTTAAATAGGAAGGGATGAGTATAAATGCATCCCATAAAAGCAACTATTTAACTTCGTTACATTTTTTTATTTTGAACCTTGAGTGCAATTTAGCCATCCGGGATGTTTGTCTTGCAAATGTTTGTTCCAGTTGCTGCAGGAACCAAGCATAGTATTGGCTTGTAAGATGTTGTAGCATACAGCTTGCAGGGTGTTCTAATGAAAGCCTGAACGTCCCTTCAGGAGCATTACTCCTGTCCCTCCGTACTTTTTCTTTGCACTGTTTGTATTACAAGTTTAATTGCCACTAATTTGTTTTCATTATTCAAGCAATTAAGTTTGCATTGTTGATATTTTCAATAGTTGCTTCAAGGTTGTGGTGAGTAATTAGAAGGTAGTGACTTTAATATTTGAAAGGGAAGAGGGTATTTATTACGCATACTGTGAACTGCATTGATAGCCCAAGTTTCAGATGCAGCATATGGAGTTTTCTTTACAGCATTATAATGAAGATTGCTTTGAAGTGTTTATGCAATAGCACATTTATCATATTAAAAACAAATTAGTTTAGCACAGTGGACAAAAGTAGATATGATTTTGTAATCAGTTCTTAACTTAAACATCTGAAATATGTAACTTTAGTAAGTACACAGTAAATAACGGGTAGCCTTGGCCCTGTGTTGTACTCTTGACATTTTTAGCTAAGTTCTCAGCTTCTTACTGCTGTGTTTTGTGCTGAACTTTGTACCTTGTTTCCTTTGTTTATTAATCAGCCCATTTTAAGTAATTTTGTAGAATTCTGGCCATAATCTTCCATTGTTACACATTCAAGTTTATCTATGGGTTTACAGTGAGTGGCTGGTCTGTATAAAAATCATACAAGGATGACTGAATGCTTATACCAGTTGCACTTAAATGAACATGCCCATTTTTATTAGTTGATGCAGTAATATACTCAGTTTATCTATGCATTGCTGGGCTCTTAAAGTAGGCAGAGACTTGTCTAAGGTTTGGGTTGTCAGCAAGTTGAGTGGACACTTTAGTTATTTAATAAAGACTTTGACCAAAATTCAGAAAATGATATGAGAGAAAAATGATTTCCGGGTAGTCTAATATAAATGCTGATCTTATTTAGCCTGTTGGCTAGCTAGCTGGCATCGTTTACTTTTAATTCCTTGTTAAAATGAGGCAATAATTTGCAAGATTTCGTAAATATGTAAATTCTTCATATCTTTTTAGATACTCTTCCAATATTTTCTGACTACTTCTGTGTATAGTAACATTTTTGTGCATGCTTGATGTGACATCCACGAATTTGTACCACTATGACTTTATCCATGTAAAATAGCTATTTATTGAACTTTACTTTTAAAAGCTGGACTTACTTTTTTTCTCTCAGTTTAAACATTTAAATGGAGAACTTGTTACTGTTTATTAAAAGAATTGTGTTTTCAAAGTCAGCATGGAGATAACTGAATTGCAACCATGTGAAGAAATTACAATGCCTTGGCTATTACACAGTGAAGCACAATTCTTGTAACAAACTGTGATGAATTCTTTGTCCTTTGCCACGTGTGTTCTTCATAACAAACAAACCAAAAAATCCATAATGGGCAATTGCAGTGTTGGTAAATGTATCCTTTTTATGTACAGGGAATCTAAAGAGGGTAGCAGATTCATGTAGAAGTGTAACTGGTGCTGTGATTATAGCAATACCACAGTTGGTCACACGTCATCTTCCCATGCTAGGTTCTTAAGTGTTTAGTCTTCCTCTTGTAATGGTCAAACTGCTGAATTTACTTGAAGGATGTACAATACTGTTTGAAGAATACGGAATTGTGTACAATTAGGTCAGTGAATTGTGCAATTGAAACTGAGAGGCAGAAATATAGGAAAACTTCAGTTCAAGTAGAACACAGTGATACTACTTAATTTAACCAAAGTTTCTAATGAGTATTTCAACTTTGAATGTAAACTAATGGATAAACTGACCAACAGGGACGCTATTTGCCCAGCATTACAAGCACATTGTCTACAGACAGGGAAATGAAATACAGTAATTTGTAAGATAATGACAAGGTTACTATTTTTATTATTCCTATTTTGCATTGAAAGAAGGAGGAAGATGCTATCAATTGTACAATAAAGTAGGAATGGTTATAGTCTTCCTGATAAAACAGAGATTCCAGTTATTCTCAGTTCAAAGTAACTACCCTGTGCATAACAACAAATCAAGTGACAATCGGAACATGTTTTAGTATCAGATGTTCAAGAGGAAGTCGCTGTTGTTGCATTGGTTTTAATATTTGTACATAAACACTGATTTTTTTGAGCATTATTTTGTATTTGTTGTACTTTAATACCTGGTGTACAGTTCCAGAAATAAATGTCTGGAAACCTTTCTTTATTTGTAAAGCTCTTCATGCATCTAGTGTAGTAGCACTAGTGTAGACTAGTGTTTGCTACTTCATTTCCAGAGATATTTAGCAGTAACTCTGAATGCACTTTTAAGAACTCTGCACATGCTACCATCTTTGTAGAGGTACACCGAGGAGTAAAAAATGCAGCACATGGTGGTGCAGGTAGCTGATGAGTAATGGTTTCCCTCGGACATTTAAAACATTATGGCTAAAGTATAGCAAATCTCAGATGGGACTTAATTGTGGCTTCAAGGTAACACATTGCAGCAGTGTCACCCAGAGCTCTGACTATATCTAAGCTGTATGGAACACATACCTTTTTTCTGGGGAAAGAAAATTCACCCAAATTCATAAATCCATGTCAAGCTAGATTACAGCTGTGTGTACAAAAATTTTACTTGGCTTAGGCCTTAATGTTGAACTTAAACAGTTTGAAGTGCTTTTTGCCTTGATTTTCCAGTCCCTCAAACAACAAGCACTGATCTTAGACCCTGAAAAGCTGTAAAATCTTATATACCAATTCTGTCAAATGCCTGATGGAGTTAGTGGAGTTCTCTCCTAGACCCAGCATGCTTGTTTTTACAGTGGCTGACACAATAAATCTTCAAGTAAAGAAATTATTATTTTTTTACTTAGACAGGAGTACAAGCTGGTATAATTCTAAACAGCAGAAATTGTAATTTGCCAAGTAATGAGCTTTGCTTCCCCTGATGGGAGACAAAGGTTGTCTCCTAATGATGGCCAGTACAATCTGCAAAAGAAAATACCTATCCAAAACATTTCAGTTACAAGCCGCACCTCCCTTTTTTAGTTGTTTAGCATAACAATCAATGGTACAATAAATGATTAGGACTGACCCCATCTAGTTCTTGTTTTGATGCAACTAATTGTTAGCCTTGCAGTATTGGAGTCTTAAAAATGGTTGTATTTTTGCATGTGTGTATATTTAATCTAAACTCCCCTCAACTCGGTTACGTAACTTACACTTCCATTTAGGTAGGAAACCTGAGTTTCTGTCAGCAGAAGGTAAGATTAAGTCCTTGGAGTGCTTAGGCAACAAACAGCCAAGTCATAGGATCATAGAATATGCTAAGTTGGAACGGACCCATTAGGATCATCCAAGTGCAGCTTGCTGTCCAACCTCTTATTCCCCTGCACACAATACCCACTGCACACCATGTGTCTGAGAGCATTGTGTGAGCACTTCTGGAACTCTGGCAGGCTTAGTGCCGTGACCACTTCCCTGGGAGCCTGTTCCAGCCCCCAGACACCTTCTGGGAGAAGAACCCTTTCCTGATACCCTACCTAAATCTCTCCGGGCAGAACTCCAAGCCATTTCCTTAGGTCCTGCCACTGGTCATGAGAATGAAGAGATCAGTGCCTGCCCCTTTGCTTCCTCTCCTGGGGATGCTGAAGACGACAGTGCAGTCTCCCCTCAGTCTCCTCCAAGTGCAGCACAGACCAAGTGACCTCAGTTATTCCTCATCAGGCTTCCCCTCCAAAACCTTCAACATCCTCATGGGCCTCCTCTGGATGTTCTCCAGTAGTTTAATGTCTGATACTGTGGCACCCAGGAGTGCCCCCAGCACTGGAGGTGAGGCTGACCCAGAGCAGAGCAGAGCAGGACAATCCCTCCCTTGCCCGCCTGCTGATGCTGTCCCTGATGCCCCCAGGACACGCTTGGCCCTCCTGGCTGCCAGGGCACTGCTGGCTCATGTTCAGCTTGCCATGGACCAGAGCCCCAGGGCCTTTCCATGGCACTGCTGTCCAGCCTCTCATTCCCCAGCCTGTCTGTACATCCAGGGCTGCCCCATGCCAGGTGCAGAACTTGGCACTTCCCTTTGTTAAACTTCATATGGTTTGTGATTGCCCATCTAATTTGTTATGGTCTCTCTGCCCTCAAGGGAGTCAGCAGCTCCTCTACGTTTAGGGTAATCAGCAAACTTACTATTCCTTTTCATCCTTTGTCCAGGTCATGTATGAAGATGTCAAAGAGCACAGGCCTGATGACAGAGCCCCGTGGAACCCCCAGTGACAGGTCCCCAGTCTGATACCACCCCATGCACTGTAACCCTTTGTGCCCAGCCCATGAGCCAGCTCTACCCCATCCCGTGGCGTGTTTGTCCAGCTGTGAGCCGGACATTTTGTCCAGGATACAGTGGGAGAGAGCAATGGAAGCTTTAGTGAAATCCAGAAAGATCACACCAATTGGCTTTCCTACATGTGCTACCTCGTCATAAATGGAAATCAGTTCAACAAGCAGGACTTTCCGTCTCATGAAGCTGTGCTGGCTGTGACCAGTGTCTGAATTGTCCTCCAGCTGTTTTTCAATACTTCCCAGAATAATCTATGATTTTACTGGGCACTGAAATGAGATTGACAGGCCTGTGTTTTCCAGGGTCCTCCTTCTTTCCCATCTTGAAAATCAGGACATTTGCCAGCTTCCAGACAGATGGAACCTCTCAGATTCCCAAGACTGCTCAAAAATCATTGAGAGAAGTTTTGTAACAGCATCACTCAGCTCTTTTAGGATTCTCTGACTCATCCTATCCATCCAGACAGGATGAGTCCTGTCAGACCCCATAAATTTGTAGGGATCCAGCTGGAGCAGCAGGTCCCACACAAGCTCAGTCAGCTGGGAGCTTATCATTCTCACAGTCATGGTCCTCCAGCTCAGGGCACCGAGACTCCCTTGGTTCATCATCCTATCAACATTATTCTTTGTTACTGTAAGAATCAAGGAAAACACTACCTGTACTCTTGATCCCTCAGACTCCCAGTTGTCCAGGGACCTGAAGGCTCTTTTGATGGCTCTCAGACTTCTCTTTGGTTTTTTTGTCTCTGCCAGTTTGAACAACCAATAGCAGATAGTAATCAAATACCCCTCCTAGACTGAAGAGCTTTCCAGTAACATCCTTTATCTGAGCCCCTGGGAGCCAGCAGACTTCCCGGTGCGTGCAATTGGGTCCGATTGCATATTGGCCCTCTGTCCTTAGAAGGGAGTCTCCTATTAAAACCACCCCCTTTTCTCTTAAAAGACATGTTGTGATGGGGAGTACGCATGGTACAGGTTGTTTTACAAGGCCTCACTATTCCAGAAGGATCTTCACCTATCTCATCTGTTGTCTGGACTTCTAGTTCCAGGGCCTCTGTTGTAACAGGTGCTAGTCCTAATTGTTTTTAGGAGGAGAAGCCTTCCTCCTGGTACATGCAGTGATCTGCTTTCAGCCTTCGTCTTCAGCAGACCCTTGGCTAATTGCCTTGCAGAATTCTGAGTCCATCAGCTTCTCTACTACCATGGAGGTTTGAGACTCCTGAGAGTCTTGAGACTATAGCTTCTCTGTAAACAACTGGTCAATCACTTACTCATTCACTCAAATACTACTTAACTTGTTTACTTCTTCCTCTGCTCCTTCACCCAGTTACACATCTCTTCAACCACAGCACACCTTCTGCAGAAGAACTGTTTGTTGGCCCAGCCCAAGAGGCATCAGACATTTCTGGAGATACATTTGTCATCAGCAGGTCTGTGTCTGGCTGAAGGCCTCTGACATGGCTGGGTCAGTGACTCCAGCAGCTTGCAGGGGAATGAGCTCTGTGGTGCAGCAACACCACAACACCACAGCTTATGCTAATATTAACTTACGCTAATAGGACCGAGGCTGAAAGGATCTTTTTGTGGTTCTTCCCCACCAGAAAATAAGTCTGTTTATCTGTCTCTATTGGCTCCTTCCAGATGGTCAAAGGATCCCTTCCTGGTCATGCTGCTGTGTTCCTGTTCACTGCATTCTGGGTTGCTGAAGCTCCTTGGAGCTGATTAAATCTGCTGCACTGTTCCTGGCAAAGTGGCTGATTGGGCTGCCGAGGGCTTCTGGGTCTAGACAGGGCTTGGGGCTGCTGCTCAAGTGCTGCTGAACTCGGGGATCCTATGAACAGCATGACCCTCCACCTCACCTCCAAATCTACCCAACCAGTCACTGCTGCTGCTTCACCCACTGACTTGTTTTGTCTGCAAGCTGCAAGGCAACAAACACTACAAGCATAAACCCTGGCTATCAGTTTGATAAAGAACTCTACTAGTTCTGGTATTTCTCTTCCATCTCTGTAAGTCAGCCTTGTCCCTCTGACAGGGGAGGAGGCCAGGATGCCCCAGCAGAAATGTGCTTTCCTGCTCCCTTCACCGTGCTGAGCCATGGGCACACTCCTGTCCTGCAGCATGACTTCTTATCCCCACCTGCTCCTTTGCTGTGGCTGCCATGCACCTGCCTGCTCTGCCAACAGGCCTGACATGTACAGTTCTCAAGGTGGCAGAACATCACCACCCCCACTTGCCGCAGTCCCTGACATGGTTCCCTGTGTTGCCAGGCAAGCTCCAGAACCGGCAGGGGGAGGAACAACCGGCAGTGGGGAGAAAAGCAGCCTGGCAGGCAGTGAGCAAGTACAGAAACACCTTTATGTGCAAAATAGAATTGTCTGAAAGCACAGCTTTTGCCAGGGAGTCAAATCAGTCAACTCTGACACCACCGATGGGCTTCCTGCTCTCTGGCTCACTTTGGCCCTTCTATAAGCTGTTTCCTACGAGTTGCTTCAGCTCACTGCTATAGAAGAGAACAAAACAGCAGAGAAAGCATGGGGTGGTGGTGGTGGTGTTACTGTGCTTAGCAAGTCAGATCAGCTCATAGGAGGGTCTGATGAATAGTGGCCAGGAAAGAACAGCAGGTGTAATAGCAAGAGAAAAGGGACAAATAAGCAGCCATATACACACCCCTTTCCTGCTCTCCTCCTTCCAGAGTGCCGTGGGAGCTCCCTGGGGAACCACACCCCCTGGATGCAAGTGCCCCTGACATCCAGCTTCCTCCACAGATCAAGAGGTCCCAATAACCTCTGAGAGAGCTGAGGAGAAGAGTCAGCTCAGGAGAGAAGGGATCCTCAGAGTCATGGAGGATGAATTCCCTCTTCAGCAGTGGTGATCACTGCTCTGATACCTTACCAAGCAGTGATGACACAAAGAATGTCCCCATAAGTCACCCTGAGCATCTTCATGAATCTTGCGCAACCCATGCTGAGCCTGATGCCACTGTCTCAGAGCTCTGCAGGTTAACTTCAGCTGGTTAACTGCTGAAATAGCCAGACTCCTCTGGCAGTGAAGGACTTCCAAATGAATGTGGCAGGCAAGGTTCGGGCTTGGAAGCAGACCATATAATGCAAACGCCACAAAGCTTTACATTCTGAAAAGGAGATGATGCCTCAGCAGCCAAGCGGGGGACTCTGGTTGCCCCAGCCACTACCCAGTTTGTAGCAGCACAGCATTCCCCAGCTCCTCCTCTCTCATGAGCTTATGCCAACCACAAATTCACTGGGAGGCTTGCTTGGACTTCTGCAGTAAAATACTGGTTTCATCCTTCTGAAAGCAGTTTGCAGACAGCAGCAAAACTCAACGTGGGAATCGCTGGCCTTGTTTATACCAGCAACTGATTAATGAAGTTCTCTTGCAGAATAGAAGCAATGGAAGTTGCTACATGCCAGGAAGCTTGCCATGAATCACTGGGATCAGGACTGGGAGAGGCTTAAAGGCACGCAGGACTGGCACAGCTGAAGCCAGTGGCTCAAGATGGCCTCAAGATGACAGCGCACTGTGCAGGTACAGCTGAGGGCCCATCAGCATGGTTCCGTAATGGGCTTCATACAAGATCAGGACAACATCTGCCTGTACTGCTGCGCTTTTTAAAAGCAAGCTGATACCAAAGGGGTCAGCTCCAAGAAAACCAAAAATAGACCTAGTAACTACTGTGAAATATCAGGATTAGCATTATATATTATACAATTCAAGAGGATAGTGATTCTTACAAGCCGCATACTTTTAAAGCACAGGAAATTAAATGGAAAAATACTACAACAGTCCCAGTTACAGACAACTGTGCAATCTGGTAGATTAAATTACATGTCCAGAATTTAGGTTTTAATTTTATGAACTACGTTATGGACAGCTGAACACCAAGTACAACTACAGAAATATCAACAACAGCAGACATCTGAGAACCTAATGATGTAAATAGGTAAAACTTCACCTGTGCATCAAATGTGGACTATTTTCAGAGAAACTCAATTTTGCTGAATTTCTACAGTTTTTGCTCTCTGGATGATAAAACGACAGTTCTCCCTTACACAAAAATGATGATGAAACTTGAAGTACAGGCACCATACATATTTTATTGACACAGATTTCTTCCATTTTGAATCTATTAATTCAGCTGACAACAGTGTAGTAATTTGAAAAAAGTTCCTCTCCTTGCTTGATGTCTCTGAGAGTGACAAGAACTACGCATCTCAAGTGGCTGTAAGAGAAGAAGCAAAACACGTGAAAATGAACAGTTATATCTTCCTTTAAATTGTTTTCAATTCCTCATTTCAAGAAGCTAAACAAGTTGCCTCATCCAGATTAGTTTTGAGTAATATGCATAATGCAGGGCAGGGAACATGGGAAAATGACTCTGGAATACAGACAGCAATATAAGCAAAACAAATATAATTTAAAAACCAGCAGCCTATGTGGGTATGCAAAAAGTGCTTCCACTCAATTGCTCCACACAAGCATTCAGAGATTAAAAGAATTAGTCAAGTCTGCAAGAGACGCACTTACACAAACAGGAACAGAAGCTACAGCAAAGTTCATGCAGCAGAAGCCATTCCTGTGGACACACCTGTCCACAGGTGCCAGCTGGCTAAAGCGTCTCTCCTAGGGCCCACCACCACCCAGGAAGACGGCTCCCAGCTGCACCAGAGACCTGCTGCCATCTGCAGAGATGGGTCAATGATCACACAATCATTACGGTGGAAAAGACCTTTAAGACCATTGAGTCCAACCCATGCCCTAACACCTCAACTGAACCATGGCACATCCAATTTTTTTTAAACACATCCAGGGATGGTGACTCCAACACCACCCTGGGCAGACCATTCCAGTACTTATATCACTCTTTCCATAAAAAACCTTTTCCTAACATCCAACCTGTATTTCCCTTGTCATAGCTTAAGACTCTGTTCTCTGGTTCTGTCAGTTGTTGCCTGGTGAAAAAGACCAACCCCCACCTGACTACAGCCACTTTTCAGGAGCTTGTAGAGGGTGACAAGGTCACCTCTGGGTCTCCTTTTCTCCAGGATAAACACCCCCAGCTCCCTCAGTCAGCTAAAATCAGGAGCTGGCAGGCAGTTTTGCACAGAGAAATGTAGAGGGATAGAAACCCACCCCTCTAAACTTCCTTTTAATGAATGATGATGCCCTAAAACTGAAGTATGTGTTCTGAGAAGGGGAGCACATGCTTTGTGTACTGATGAACCAGGAAGCGGAAAACAGCATGAACTGAAGTCTCCACTATTCGAAATTTAGTGTGAGGCCATTTTGAAACATATGAAACAACAAGGTAAGTAAGTACTGAGAACTGTTCCATAAGACATAAAAAGATCTAGAAACCAGATAATCTGTGTTGTCAGTATGGTATACATGAGTATTGAAATGAGCACCTAGAAGCAGATGGGATTTTTGTCTGGCAGCAGCACACTGGGAGAAATGATGACCAGAAGACCGTATTTTCTTGGACAGATTCCAAGCAAGAGCAAAATTCCCCCTTCCTGCAGCAGTCCTAAAGTTTATGTGCTTTCACACTTCAAGTACAGTATCCAGGCTTCCTGAGAATTTAGTCCCACTGCTTATTTTATTAGCACTTACTTAATTATCTGCAGATTCCAAGTGCATCTTTGACCTTCACTCAACAAACTCTATGTTTTATCAGAAAAGCATTTTTTCCAATATGCACAACTTTCTCCAATGAAATTTCAGAGTACTTAAATAACTCCAGAATTACACTAAATGTTCAGATCATATGCTCTAAAATTCTTATACATCCTTGAATTAGGAGATTTATCTCAGAAATATTTCCAAGTATTCTAATTTCTGAAAAAAGCTGGACTTTCAAGTCATGAACAGGATGCTGTAATTTTCCTAATTGTACTGTAACTATATGTCCTAATATTGCATAGTATTTTACTTCTCTCTATACAATTTTAGGTTTCTTCTTGCAAATTCATCTGCCTTTTGTCACATAAGCAGAAGACATAGAGAACAGAGAGTAAGAAGCCTAAATCTGAATTATCTCAGAAGGGCTTTGGTCAAGGCTGAAACAGAGTTGAGATATGTACTGAAAAGCTTCAGTACTGTATTACAAAGTACAATTACTGCTTTATGGGATTAAGAAGAATTGCACTATAGTGCAACACTGCTTGTAAAACTGTGTCGTCAAAGATATGCTGATTTCATGTGTGAAAATGTGAAAAAAAGAATGAGGAATCTTGTAACTAAAAATAGTCTATTCAGAGAGGTAACTCCCCCATATAGTTGCACACTCTCGTGTAACTCATCTTCATACAGTTTGCTACTTTTCAACCATGTCTGTCTCTTCCTTACACATGCAGGATGCTTTGTATCATACAAATCTATGAGCTCTTTCATTTGCTGCCAACCTCTCTATGTCATGGCTGTAGACAATGTTTGGAAGATACTGCTTCAGTTCTACAGGAAAATGTCCTGGCACGTCAAACTCTTGATAACACACGTTTGCTGCTTTTTCTAGGAATTTAAAAAAAAAAAAAGTTATTAGATAGTGCTTAGAGACATGTAAAAACATCAAATGTGCTGCTGCTACAGAAGAACCAGATGCTTCACCAAGCCTGAAAACCATTCCTCTGTTGGGAGGTGCTGCGCTCCTCTGAAGGCCTATTTTGAAATACACAAGTGGTATGCAATCAACTATAGGAGCTTTGCCCAGTTATCAACATGTCAATGAAGAGGCACATCTTGCTTAGTGCCAGGGGTAGCTTACAGTGCTGCTAATACTTCCAATTACAGTGTTTGCTTTTACAATAAAAAAAAAAATTGGAAAATATTTTTGCCTTGTGGCAAAACAGGTCAGAAACATAGGCAGGGAGAAAAATCACATACACATGACCTGGAAGAAACAGTTTCATGGGACATCCCTGTATCTCTGTGCCAATCACCAGCAAGCTTTGCTCCTCCAGCAGCCTTTCTGAATGCTACTTGGAGGCAGAGAATCTTCAGTGTAGTGCAGGTAATGAAACCCACTTAGAAGCTGAGTATGGTATCAATTCAGCTCTTTGTACAGTACAACTGTTCCTGTGAGTTACTTAAGACCAACAGTGAACAGAGTAAGTAGCTCCCTTCTTCAGGTCCAACAAGTGCGATTACAACAATTTCCTAGATTTTGTGCATAAATGTAAGGAAGTCTAAAAAAGGTCTTACAGTTCAAAGTGAGCAGTGATAGAATCTTACTGTACATGTCACTGTGGGCAGTTTTCTCACAAAGCCTTCTAGAACAATACTGGGAAACTTGATCTGCAACTCTAAATTGTCCTAGTCCGGTGGTATTTTGCCAGATATCCTTTCCCACCATCTCACTTTTGGGGTGTGTGCCTTTCATTCTACATACCAGGAGGGAAACTGGGGCATCAGTGAGAAACAAAAAAGTGTATTTGAAGTGTTGCTGCATGGAAGAATTCTAACAGTCAGCTGTGACAAAAAACCTCAGAAAAGTTTTACTCCATAAGTGCTTGCTTTAGACAGTACTACTGCCCCCACAAGATCAATTTCCTGTTCTCTCTGTCACTTCAAAATAATTTATATCCATAAAGCCAAACACATTCTTGGAAAATTTACCTGACAACTTACCATGTGAGCAGTTGTTGACGTACTGTCCCAC
Organism: Zonotrichia leucophrys gambelii; assembly: GCF_028769735.1. NCBI lineage: Eukaryota > Metazoa > Chordata > Aves > Passeriformes > Passerellidae > Zonotrichia > Zonotrichia leucophrys. The sequence goes on along the minus strand of NC_088200.1, from coordinate 29,709,253 downwards.
TGCCAGTGGGTTTTGCAGGGTGGCTGTGAGCCAGCTCTCATCACTCATTTGAAAAGGGCCAAGTTGATCTCTTCTGCTGCAAGACCTGAAATGCCCAACAACATTAGCGTGGATCAAGGCTCCTTCATCTCACACGTTATCTTACTTCCTTTGTAGGAATGGCCACTGCATAAACTTACAGCTGCCCAACCCACTTGGGGTGGAAGGCATGTGCATAGACCAACAGATCCCAAACAGTTCACGGAATGTTTCCGTGATGCTCTTAGTCACACGGTTCAGTTTTAGGTAGTCCCACAAGGAGCAGGGACTTGGACTTAATGAAGTAAGCAGGTTTGAGTAGCAGCTCAGAAACATTTCAATACTTTTACACTACATCCTGCTGTAGTACAACTATTTTCTGTACAGGAAGATCTCTACATCAAAATGCATCTCACTGGTGTTACGGATGAAGACACAAGTACATAATGGATCACACCCAACATCTCTCACCCTTGTGCTGTTTGCATTATGAGCAAGGCACAGGTGGATAACAATCATGTACAACTCAGGAAAAGAAACAAAGATGAGGAGTATCCCTGTTTTAAATCAGAAGAGTGACAATCCTCTATTTCTTCTGCTTACCTGTACACTGATCTTGACAGTCCCTTATCGTTCCCATCAATAAGAACACCATCAATGCACCTAAAAATAAAGGGATTGCCAAGGGACTGGAAAAAGATGGGCTCATGCTTTCTGTATACTGTACCTGTTGCAAGACAGATATTATTTCAGAAGAAAAGAAGTTAACTGTCAGAATGGGCTTTCAGTCCCCTCCACACAGAAACTCAAAGGAGAGACAGTGGGTAGGACAGAAATCCCCTCTCACTTAGTGACACTGACATCTGTAAACCTACAAACTTTCAGACGTAACTTTTTGGGATGTAAAAAATCCCCTTTCAAGTAAATGAGCTGATACATTATAAAGAGAGAAGCCTCACAGAAAATCATACAAGGCCTGAAATTAGTATCTTTGGGAGTGGTAGATTAAGCCCTACAGCCAACTAGTGTGCTTCAGAGATGAAAACATCAAGTGATACTTGTTCAGGAAAACACAGCTCCAGGACTCTGAAAGACACACACAGATTCAGCAAAGAATCTGAAACACCTCCCTCCATTACCACAGGGCTTTTGTTTGGTCCAGGAGATGAAAAATGACAAACCAGCAACAAAATAGTTCAGCAGACTGTTGCCCAAATCTGAGGGGAGGATTTAACCTGCCATGACTTCCAAGCAGAGAAAAGCAACCGGCAAACTGACTGGCTTGCCAATTTTCATGAAATTGTTGTCCTGCATCCCTCACACCCACTGCATCTTCAGCACCTCTCTGCAGAAATCCTGCACTGCAATCTCACAAGGAGCCAGGCAAAGCCACAGGCAGGCTGCAGTGCCTGTACGCAGGTCCCATGCCTAGCATGGCAGGTCAATACCCTGAGAAGGCATTTCAACAGCCCATCCTCTTGTTTTGCTACAAGAGCTGTCACACGAGACTCTGAATGAGCCTACGCTCACATCTAGCACTGATGCCTGTGCCTGCAATCTGAAGTGAGCTGCACAAGTGGCAGGCTCTCTCACTGGCACTCAACTACCAGTCAGTCCACAGGTAATCAATGGCAGTGGCCAGGCACTCCAAAATATGTACTCCACTGCCCCGGGAATGCTGGGGCTGCTCCCAATCCTGCATTGCTGGCACAGGCCAGAGACCATGGGAGATGATTTTGCTGTGAGATGAAACATTAACAAACCCAAAGCAACTCAGCAGAGTTGCTAGCTTCGCCATACTGACAGAATTACAAACCTTTTCAAGAAACGTATGCAAATGCAGTTCCGAGAAATGAGGAAGAGAGTACTGATTTTTCCAAACACACTTCATAGAATAAAGTTCTGCTAAATGAAGGTTTTATTTCCATCCTCCACTCTGTACTTCTATACTTTGAAGAAGCTCATGCAATTGTCTACTGACCTGTGTGGAGATCTCAAACATCATTTTTCAAATCCTGAACCAAAACGGAAACCCCAAGGAATTCAACTGTTCTGTTCACCTACTTTAAATTTCTCCTGTGCACTTACATTTAAAGAATCTGAAACAAGTCTTGCAGCTGCAGGAAAATCAGGCTTTAACTACTAAATTTTTTTATAAACAATTTTTTTTCTATTTCCAAAATAACTCTAAGTAGTTTATAAATATTCTCATGCCGCTTAACTGGTGATTTTGTTAAGGAATGATAGAAAGAAAACCCACAGAACAAAAATTAGTGCAGATCTTTGGCATTCCATGATCAGATGGTTAGAAGTCCCATCTAACTTAATCAAAAATAGGAACACTCCATTACCAGGATACATAGACACCACCGTCCCCCTGGGAACAAAACCTCTGGTAACAAAGACTCCAGTTCCAGCAGACACCAGCGAACTCCGGTCTCTGCTAACAGTGAACCCAAGAGTGTTGAACAAAACCTCCTCAGGACTAAACACATGCTGACCCTGATGGTTACAAGAGTTTACTTCTGATTGCTTCTGCTCCACAGAAAGTAATTCTAGATATTGACACTTGACTTCTGGAAGTAAGGCCAGAATATCTGCTTGTCGACTAAAGTCATTAATGAACAGAGCTTTAAATGTTTTCAGTAGTGTTTCAAAGACGTCTTCATCAGCAATAATTTTGTCTTGAGAGCTTTCAGGAACATATCGAAGGGTCCTGTAAAGAAAATAAAATATTTTAAAATTAGAAACATATATTACTTTTTTTTTTTTCTAAGTAGAGAAGAGCCATTTTGCAGCACCCAGTAACTTCAATACACTGTTTTTTTAGAAAACCCCAAGCTTTGTTCATGCTTGTTCAAGCTAAAGCCACTGTTCCTAAAACACTGAAAAAGACTGTTTAATAAAAACTAGTATTTATTCTACTATAAATCCTCATCTCTGAGTATTTACCACAAGTAAGTTAAACCTTACTGAGCTCTCAGTGGAAAAAGCACTGAAAATAAAACATAATTATAATAATATTTATTTTAAAAACAAAGAGCTCATTACACTTTAAATTAAGCAAAAAAAAAAATATTGCATGGGCAAGGAAGGTTTTAATTTAGTTGCTTATTTTAATTTTGCTACTTATAACCATGTCATAATAACTTAAATTTAAACACTACTTTTACGATGGCATAGACATCTTACCAAGAAGGAGTTATTTATCTTATCATATCATCCATCTATCTACCTACCTACCTACCTAAAACTTTAAACACCATTTTAAGGTGCCTAAGAATTTAATGACAGCCGAGGGGCGACCAATGCTGAAGCACTTCTGAGTGAGCTCCTGCGGCGCCCCAGACCATCCCGATAAGGGGCAGCGGGGTCTGGGCTGGAGCCCGGGGTCTTTCCCCGCGCCTCACCTGCGCTGGCGGCGGAGGTTGAGGGCGAGCCAGGGCACGAAGCGGTACTTGTAGGAGCGCCAGCGCCGCCGCAGCTCCCGCAGCATGGCGGCCTCTCCCTCACGACCCCTGCACCGCCCCGCTGCCGCGCCGCGCCCCCGCAAACCGGAACAGCCAATCCGCGCCCCGGACACACGCCGGCGCGTTTGTGTCGTGAGCTGCCATTGGCTGCGAGCGGCCCGTGGGGCGGTGAGCGGCGGGCGGGCCGTGAGGGGCAGCCCCGGGGCCGGGGACGAGGGCGGCTCTCGCTCCGCGGCTAATGAGGCGCGGTACCCAGGGTGGGGAGACCTGCAGGCAGCGGGAATGAAAACGTATAGATCTGGGTGCACACTTACAGACGGAAATACACACAGTTCTCTCGGAACAATGTTACGTTGCACCTTCTGTGTTATACTGAACAATCCGAAAAGACAAAATCAGATGAAAAGGTGGTTTAAAAATAATCTAGAAGCGGCCGTTGAAGACCACTCCTTACACAGTCAGAGCACCTCTCCAAAATCATCCAGTGCCCGCTTCCAGCGATTCTAAGGGCTGTTAGTGCCTGATAGTCATCACAGAACGAATTAGGCTGGAAAAGAGCTCTCAGATCGAGTCCAACCTATCTCCTAATACCACTGTGAGGATCGTTGTTCAATTTTCCCTTGAACACCTCCAGGGATCGTGACTCCACCACCTCCCCGGGCAGCTCTTTCCAATGTCTTATCATCCTCCTTGTCAAGAAATTCCTCCTAATATCCAACCTGAACCTCCCTCAAAGCAGTTTAAGGCCACATCCTCAGATCCTGTTTCCCGGGAGAAGAGGCCGACCCGCACCTGGCTCGAAGCTCCTCTCAGGCAGGTCACCTCTGAACTTCTTTTTCTCCAGGCTGAGCCCATCCCCACCCCCACCTGAGCTCCCTCAGCTGCTCCTCCTAAGACTTGTCCTCCAGAGTTGTGATCCATGTCATAAAATGAGCGGCTCAGTTATAGACCTGAGCCTCGTTACACTTCTGTCCACACTTTTAGCTAGTACGTGGCTGTGGTCACAAGGAGACATGAGTTGTACTTTGTAGCATCATAAGCTACTGTAGATTTAAAGGTGCTTCCCACTGACTGATGTACAGCAAGCAGCAGCATCAAAGTACACAGATTGAAGTGATATACTACAAATCACAAGCATTTACAAACAGGGGCATAAACCCTTTTGGTGCCACATTCTGCCATCACTTATCTCTAAGGTAATTTAAAAAAATGTAGGAAGGAAAACAATCATTCAGCAATTGGTCTTCAAAAATTAGCAGTGGCCCCCAAACCATTCTCTACAAACCACCACTGATGTAAAGATAAGAGTACTGTTACAATTTTTGGCCACTGTTGTCAGTTGGCTGCTTGGATACCTAGTTTCATAAAAATTTTATCTTTGGATGCTGCTCTTTATCTTCAGTTTTAGTTTAACACTGCCAATGAACTGGGACAAAAAGAACATGTATGCATGTATTTTACTTTATTCAGAAAGCAGTTTTAAAAATATGGAGCTTTTGAGAATTGGTTTTGGACTAAACAGAGAAATTAGACCTCAAAACACTCTAAGGGGTTACACTCCTTCCTCTGGACCTGAAATTTTGACAAGGGTTTTGGAAATTTGAGACAGGCTCATCAAAGCAAGTAACTATCAGAATTAACTTACCATCTCAGAGCTTTACAAATGTTTAAAGTTGTGCCTTGATTTATTCCATAATCACTTCAATTCCACTGTTGGCCTGCCTCATCTTTTCCAAGAACAGGAGCTGAGGGAAGGGCTAGTGCAAACTGAAGAAACTGAAGGAAAATGCAGGAAAAGGCACAGTACGGCCGCTGCAAAGTGCTTCCCCTGCCATCTCCTGGCCTTCCTCGGTAATTACAGAAGAAAGGTCTTCGAGACTTGCAACTCGGGTTTCAGCAGCCATGTGCTATAACCACAAAACAAGATACACGGTCACCACATCACATGTGTGTTGGGGCTTTTAAAAGTAAGGCAGTCAAAGCGGGATTCGGATTACTAAGGAAGACTAAGCAATGAGTGAAAAGTTAGTAAGGGAAATAGCTTTAGGAGGTGGGCTGTTAGGTCACAACAGCCATTCACACAAGTTGCCCACTTCCACGTGATGAAAGGACATACGTGACATTCCAACATGTTCTGGAGGCAGTCCTTAGCCTCAAGGGAGAACTTGCAAAGATGAAACACCACCAGACCTTCAACCTATGACCAACATGCAGAAACGGGATTTTATTCCCACCGGAGAAGTCACACCAGGCACAGAGCTTTCCCTTGGCCTGTGGAAGAATGTGCCCTGTGCACATACTTGGTTCCCTAAATAGGTGTCTTTGAAATTCACTGCCGTCTGCTGGGCACCAGTCACCTCTGCCATCCCTCGTTCCTGAAAAGGAGGCTGCAACAGCACCAGTAGGACACAGTACTGCAGGATTCAGAACTTCTATAGTAAATCAGATAAAGATACATTATAGTAAGTTTGTCTCCTACTAAATCCTTGCCATGTATTTTCCTTTCTGACATTTCAGGGAGTACATTTTTCTGATTTGAGAAATTAGGTATTAGAATTTATTTGAAGATTTCTGCTGCCAGTTTTTTCTCAATTATGCACTTGTACCTATCTGCAGAAAGCATCCTATCTAATAAAAATAATAAAAAGTGCAGTCCTTCCAAATACAAAATTTATAGTCATAAGAAAGCCTATAGTTGAAATCTATTTCCATTAAAAATTATTAATTTTTAAATTTCCAAAATATTTGGAGAAAGACAAGAACTGAAACAAGCCCTAGCTTTGCAATATATGGATTGCCTGGATGATAAAGGCTGATGTTTGCAATTAAAATCTCAAGCAACAGAATGATTTCACCAGAAACACAAAACAGATTGACTTCCAACACACGCTTCAATGGCTCCAGAACTGGCCCAACCAGCTCACTTGAATAGGTAATTGTTACCTTTGCAGTAATGTAAAATTTAGACAATTTCTGGCTTAAAGGCATAATCAAGTGAGATTTGTAGATACCAGTGCTGACATAAGAGAAGTTCCTTTCTTCATCAGGAATTTAAAAAAATTAGTCTTTGTTGCTGCCCTTTATTAGAAAATAAGTCTTGATATATCAAGTGTATGAAATTGTGTATAAACAATGAAGTGTACCAGAAATATTTTATTTCCATCAGTAAAAGGAATGTGTTTGTCTTACAGTAAGCAAAGGACAAAGCTTGTTCAAAAACTTTTATTTACTATAAAGACAAAAAACACCAAAATACGTACAAATTATACTATATAAAATTGGTTCAATGGGGTAAAAACTTTTAATTAAAATATCTTGATATATTTAAAATAACAAAGGATACAATGAAGCCAAATTTCTTAACCCAGAGATTTCTGTAAAATTTGCTTGCACAGTAAGGTGCTAATAGAAGTTAGCCCTTAAGCCCTGGAAGTCTTAGGAATCAGTCACATAGCAAATATAATTTCATTGTGAAAGTGAACTTTGGTAGAAGAAACTCTATAGGACACCTGAGGTAGTAGAAACTGGAATAAACAGCAGTAGACGTTATTTACAACTTAAGTACCAAATAACATTAAGAACACAAAAATAATTACACAATACAATTTTCAGTCCAGCTTTGATCCAAAGAAAATAAGAATATTACATCACATCTCCATTTTAAAAACACCACAATTACCAGCAAGCCGAGGGAAATGCAAACTCAAACAAATGCATTTGGACACCTAAGAGGCAGTTTGAGTTTGAAATGTGGTAGGCATGGTGATCTACATAGTAATACTGATTAGCTGAGGTTCATCAGTTTATACAGTTTACATTTCTGCCAGAAACAGTATTAATCTGAAAACTGATCTTCCAGTACATGAATTGGCAAGACTGCATCCTTTAAAGCTTGCACATAGGAAAGACTTGGAAACAATCTTATTAGAATGAGAAATTCTAAAGTGGTCAAAAAAAAGTCAAGTACAAAACAGAGCTACCAAACTTCACATTTCGGTATTATCTTTTTAACTCTTCAAAGTCTGCCAATCTTCAAAAACAAAGGAATGTAAAATTTCCAAAAGAAACACATTCACAACTAATGACATGGTTTGTTTTTTTTTTTATTAGTATGAGCACTGTCATTCATGTAAACGTATCTTTAAAGATGTCTTGCTTCCAATTTGTATTATACACTTTTAAGGTACTATAGCTTATTTAGCTTGTCCTGAGTCTTTGAAAATAACCAATTCTATTTGAGTCCAACAATCCAACTGGCTTCTGAAGAGTTATAACATGAACAGTAATTTTTTTCAAAATGGATTAAACACAATCATTATTAGATTAAAAAAGATCCCCATTTTTAAAAATGCAAAAGAAAAAGCTGCCATTTTCCTTCAGAATTACATGCATCAGAATCTAAAAACCTGCCTTTAAAATAATTTTTAAAAACCGTTTTAAAAAAACCCCACATCTCCTAAAAACCAACAAGTTTTGCACTACAGGTGAAGCTTTACTTCACATTTTACTTTATCTGGATCTTCAAGTCCAAGTTTGTTTCTTGTTAAAATAAATACCTTTCTTATGGTAATATTTTTAACATTTTCAAATTAAATTACCACTAATGGCTACAGTAAATCGATGATGTACGGCAGAAGGAAAACAGCAGGTAAAACTTGTTATCAGTAGAGAATGTAACCTCAGTTTCTTTACACAAAGAATGAGATTCGCTCATTTGGCACCTGCTCACACTGAAGTACATGCCAAGGTCTCCCATAAAAACTTTAATGGAAGCTGGGTTTGGGGGGCCCTTGACATGAAACTTCTCTACACGATTTGCCAGAAGAAACAGCTATATGAAAAAAAAAAGGCTCAACAACTTCTAGCATGGTTCAGACTAAGTTACTTTATACAGAACAATCTTGTTTATTAAATAACCTATACTATCAGAGCCTTCAACATCCTTGTTGAAAGTGGCATTTTATCCCAGATTTCCAGCAAATCTGGTTTTAAAACTCTTGTGTCAGGAAAATATTCCTTGACACAGCTTGCATCTTTTTTTCTAAAGACTATTTTAAAATATCCCCTTTTCATGAAAGTTAAAAATACAAAGAAAAACTTTGATTTCAAAAGAAATTACATGGCCAGCAGTAAATGCACAGTGAACCATGAGTGCCTGCTCTTACTTTATAGGAAGGCAAATGCTTTTTTTAAAGTTTCCATCAATATTTGGATTTGTAACTCAGAGAGCATCAGGTAATTAAAAGGGACAGAATGTCCTTTTAACCAGTATTGAAAACTTACTAATTGCAGAGCATCTACATGTGAAATTGAACAGTGATTGCAATATTAAAATAGATCTTGAGCCTCTCAGCTTCTAATAGTGCTGAAAAAGTGCTCTAAATAAAATAAAAATCACTTACCTGCTAAATAATCATGCAGATTTAAGGAAAAATATTTTTATGTTAACATAGAGCCAGATGTTTGAAAAGGCACAGTTTACAAATCTCTGCATGAATTGTCAAATGTTGCATACTGAGCTTAGGTAAAGATCTTGATTTGTCAATCACATACTTAGGTAGGGTCCTCCACTGGCCTTATGCTCTTGATGTATCTATCATTAAGGCCAGCAGAATAATATAATTTGCTGCACGTAACTGCACTGCAAGACAGTTACTGTATATTCAGTAGCATTTTCTTCAGTATTTCAGCCTTACAAATAAGTAGCTACCATGTAGTACGGAAGACTGGGTGTTTCAGCAGCTCCCTTGAAGGTGGTCTGTCCTGAGGTTGAAGTTCTAAACACCGAAGAGTCACATCTTTCAAGCCCGGAGACAGATGTGTAGGGATTGATGGAGCAGTAGTTGCACTAGCAATCTGAACAAGGGGAAATAACTTTTTAGAAGTCAGTGATAATGCCTCCTCTCTTAGCCCAAAAACATTCTACAAACTGATATTTCAGCTGTTGAATTTTTCTCCATTCAGCATGTTTCCTACTGCAGTTTGAAGATTACATTACTACTTTCAGTTTATTGTCCTTATGCCTATTGCTTTTTAATTTGACTCCCTCCTGATACTTTTCTCCAAAAGTTCTCACAGCAAGATCTTGCAGTGACCATCTCAGAGCAGGCCACAGGAAAACCTCCTTCAGCACACATATGGACATTCTTTAGTCAACCAGCTGCCTTCACTGTTAACTGGCATGAGACACCATAGAGAGAGATGAAGCTGAGCAATGTTACGCTACAACAAGTTACACTGGGTGTGCTTTCTTGCACTGCCTTTAGTGTATTTCTGCTACTACCCCAAAGGCAAATATTTCTCAGAAAGACACAGACCCCTCCCAATCAAATTAATTTTAATGTTATCTATCTGGATTAAAGCAGAATGACTGGGAACACTAGAGTGGCACCAGCAGATTCACAGCAATGCAGAACCAAGACAATTGCCTCTCTTAGCACAAGTGATTCTACTTAGAACATTTCTGAGTACTGCTGTGCAATGTCTGCTTTCTGCAAACACTTCTTTTATTTGCAGCAGTATTTTCTTCATTTCTTCATTCATTCTTTGCTCATTTGGCACCTGCTCACACTGAAGTACATGCCAAGGTCTCCCATAAAAACTTTAATGGAAGCTGGGTTTGGGGGGCCCTTTAAAACTGGACCTTTAGAATTAAAATAATTAACTGATTTTAGTATAAAAAATGAATGCCAAGATGAATGATCTAGCAAGCAAAGGAAGGGGCAAAAATCATATATAGCATGGCATACTGGAAAATATCTTTCAGCAAAATCTGATTGTGAAACATTAGGCTTTTATAAAAGAACTTTCCCCACTGTGAAATATGAATACTTACACAAATGGTTTATGGAAAAAAGAGCTTCTGTATTTTACAGGATTGTAAGAAAAAGTTAACACCCCAGTCTTCTGCCTAATTTAAGATCAACTCTATTCCTAATTTTTTTTTTTTTTTTTTAGCATGTTACACTATATTTTTATATCTTAGATCAGACATTTCTAAGCAACCTGGTCTAGTAGAAGGCGTCCCAGCACATGGTGGGGAAGGTAGAACTAGATTATCTTTAAGGTCCTTTCCAACACAAACCATTCTATAATGATTTTGAATATCATGTATTAGTATCTCTTTTTTGGTATCAGTTTCTTTGTTGGTTTTTTTAAGAAGCAAGTATGATTATATTGGTACCAGTATTGCTTCTGTGCTAACGGCTCCAACATAAAAAACTCAACTGCAACAACCCCTGCTACACACTTTTCTAAAATTCACATTGCTGTATACCAAGATTACTTGTCTTTTTTTGTAGTATATTGATAATAACAAAAAACCATACCTTAAATATCAGAGCAAGATGATTGGAGTGTTTCTCTGCGTTCCAAGGAGGTTTAGCACAAGCCATTTCTATGACAACACAGCCAACGCTCCACACATCACAGCTCCTCCCATATTGCTGACCTCTCAGGACCTGAACAGACAGATACCAAAAATCAGATTATATAATTCAAAGTCTCTTAGCTCTAAGTCATTTAGAAGTAAACCTCAACACATCACCAAACAAGTGTATTCTGATTAACATTTCAGGCTAAGAGAATGACCAGTGATGTAAATGCCACAAGATTTACACAGGCCTAGAGATCTAGTAAATAAAATGCCTGACCAAGTGGCAAGCAAAGTACCTTGCAATGGCTAGTTTTTGAGCAAATGGTCATTTGGGCATTTGGGCATTGTGATAACAATATCTTGTAGCAAACTGCTTGAAACACTGACAGCAAGAAAGAAATGTCATCATCGCCATGATCATTCCCAATCTTTAGAACAAAGGCATTTAAAACACATTTGAAGCATATAAAGCAATTTTATGTTACTTGGCTATATGAATTAGCTTAAAGACTTCAAACAAACTTTTTGAAATAACTTTAAAAATTGGTTTCTTACCTCCGGTGCCATAAATGCAATAGTTCCCAACAACTGTCCCTGAAACTCCCCAGCACCAGTTCCTTTTGATGCCAACCTGGCTGCAGCTCCAAAATCAGCAATTCTTAATCTATGACCTGTGCTGTCAATTAGCAAATTGGCACCTGTGAACAGTAAAATAAAAAACCTACTAGTTGGCTTTCTATTACAGGGAAAAAGATGAACATTTTTGCTCTCTGCACCTCAAAATTATAAAACAGTTTGACATTCCCCACCTCAGTATCAAGGAAATCTAAAAATCAAGGATACGGTCTAATAACCTCACTTTTCATTATGCCTGAATGATACTGCACACAGCTTGAGGCTGTTCAAGAGATTTTGAGCGGCAATCAAATTTTCAAAGTAGGGCAAACACACAGGATTCTGGAAAAATGCCTGGAGATGGTATAATGGAAGAAAATGGTTACCCAAAGTCCTGGAGGCTTTCATTGCCTGTAGCTCCCCATGAAATTTGAAGTTATTTCATGATCAAGCAACCCTGACTTGCCTTAAAGAGGTTACAAACAATATAAAGTTTTACTGTTTCAAAAATTAGTAAAGACACATATGCCTTCAGTATGTTCTACTTATATTTATATGTCTCCAGTTCATGGACAGCTACAGTGACATTAAAGGGAAAAATTCAGTAAGACTGGTATTTCCCAGTTAAGTTCACATTTTACTCAGGGTGCAACTGTATTTATGTTCAACTAGGATGAAGTAAGAAAACTCATCACAGTGTCTCCACACATTAGAAATCTAGCCTCTTTATCTTGGTTTGTTCACAGATTTTACTATCATTTCAGCATAAACATTTACATTAATTTAAGAAGCAGTAGTTTTAAAACTGCATGGTAACTTTCTATCTTATTTTAACCAACCCAGACAATTTTTCTAAACTATTAGTACAGGTACCAAATACGCACAAGCTTGCCACAAACATTTTGATTAATTTCAGTAGCATTTTGATTAATTTCAGTTACGGAGTTTCTTATAAATGATCAGACAATCCCAGTAGAAGTACCACTCCTGAGATGGTATCTGAGAGAACAAACAGATCTCAGGCCAAAACATATGCTGCTTTTTGAATACTCCTTCTAAAAGAATTTATCAGTTATTCTCACCTTTAACATCTCTATGGATTATCTGATTCTCATGGAGGTAAGAAAGGCCACGTAAAAGTTGTTCTGTGTAATTAATAATAACCGATTCTTTGAAGGCTCCATATTTACTTAACAAATGAGCAACTGAACCCCCTAAAAGACAAAACAATATATTCTATCAATACTTAACACATTCCATTAGTAGAGTGAAACACTGCATCCTAAAACTGGAACTTGATATTAGTATCTCTAAGTCATATTTCTCCCTCCTCTTCCTCCCAAAATTAAAATAATTTTGTAGGTAAAAAGTTATGTAGTTCATTCTTCAATTACTTTCTAAATTGAACTGTACATATTAAAGATGAAAGTCTTCGTGCTTCCTAATGATTTTATACTTCTTTAAAAACAACACGTTATCCACACACCACATTAACATGTAAACAGCAGAACATTAACTATTTTTTGAGGCAATAGGCAACCTCCAGCAAGTATTCCCTTTAAATATTTTAATTTATGTTTGTTCTCATCCAATACATAGAACTATGCAGACAAGCAAGGAAAAGCAGTATCTTCCTCTATTTTCGAAAACTGGTAACAGATTCTCAAGATTTTGGATTTCAAATTTTTCTCTCAAAGTATTGTAATATAGTCTGGGCTTGAATGAGGTAAACGCAATTCCTGACACTTAACTAGCTAAATAATAATATTTCAGAAAATATTACACTTAAAAGGTTTAGCACTCTAAATTTTGAGAAAATATTTCTTGCACTACTTATTGTAATGACATATACTTGGGAGCTTTGCATGTTAGCACTCTGACAATAATTTAGGGTGCAATGCTTTCATTTACAGCAATTAAGGATGTATAAAACACCACTTGGTAACTGGACAGCAGCAAACATTCATAAAATTAATAAAACTACTTCTCAAAATAAAGACAGATTTTCTTGTCCCTATTCTACACATTTATGAAAACACTTCAGTTTTTTTTACTAGATTACCAGTTAAAAGGTTTAAGATTTGAATTAATTTTTCCAAAAGCACTACTTACTATTTATTTGAAACTTACTTTAAATGTTCTTAAATACCTCTACACAATGCCTGACACAATCTTTATGAAAAATCTTGGGACACAGTGACAGGTATTCCAAACTTTCTAGGAAGTTATTTTTAATAATAACCTATAGCTACACAGATACACTGAAAATGCAACAGTTTGAGAGAGAGTAACTTCAGTTGGAAATAAATAAAAATTTAAAACTTCTCACTTGCAGTCAGAAATGGAAAGAAAAGTCAGGGTTTCCAACCAACTGTTTTAAGAGATTAGGTATGGAAAATTCCAAATCACAAAAGGATGCACCATTAAGAATATTGCTACAACCACTTCAGCTGTTCTGTAAGTAGACCTTTACACAGACTGCGAACACAGCAATGAAAATATAAATTCACAACCTCAAGTAACACTAGCAATACCACTAGCAAATACCATTTCAAGACTCAAATGTTATTTTCACCAGTTGTTTACCTGCCATCCATTCAATAAACAGGTTATAGTTGCTCTTCTCACATGTAGCACCCAACATTCGAATAATGTTAGGATGGTTCAGATGACTCATCATCCTTATTTCTTCCCTCAGTGCTTCAACCACCTCTTCTTGCTCAGATGATGTGTTCCTGACATATGTCACCTGTTTTGAAATATGATATTATATAATTTATATAATATAAATATTACTAATTTAAGTACAAGTCCTGTAATTGTCTTTCACTACAGCAGCAAGAAGAGGTTTTCACCCGCTGCAACTACTTTTTACTTCCAACCCCACCAGCTGAGAACCTATGTCCATGTGAGACAGTCACAGAAAATTAAGAGCCATCTTTTAGGGTACAAACAAAATCTTCTCCAAGTACAGAGTGCGGAAACATCTCTCTTTTCAACTCTGTTTAAACTAGGAAAAAGCCCTTGGTTTCCCAAAATTGAGAAAAACTAAGAAAGAAAAGGCCTGAAGTGGGATTCTGAATGTCCCTTATAAAATTTTACCAGTTAAATTATAAATGTTTCGCAACTAAAGCTCTTTCAGAAATTCAACCTGACAGATCAGAAGTAATGTAACTGGAGCCAATCTCAGCTGTGATCCATACCAAATATGACATACTGGTATGCTGCAGGGAATTTCTCCAGGCATCACCATCATCATCTCTCTGGGACCACATGGGAAGTCCCACTTGAAAAGAGTTTCAAAGGAGGAATAAATGATGGCACATACTCTTCCCTTGAGCAACTTCAAAACATTTTCTCTACCTCATAGGTGTAACTTCACTGTAGAACTGATAAGAGTGTTGGGACTAAAATGCCCCCTCCCTTATTTTGTTACTAGTAATTCAGCCCTAGGGCAGCTCTAGTGTGAACAATTTACTCACACCTGAAACCTTCAGAAATCTTGACTGAAGCATGTGCCTCTTCTCAGCCACAACTTCTGTATCTAATAATTTAAATAGTAAGATACTATTTATACTATATACTATACTAATATAGTATATAGTATAAATAAACTATATACTAATACTTGCCTCCAAGCTAGTTAGTTAGCAAAGTTGAATCACAAGATACAAACACTAAACTATATTTCCTCCATTTAAAGTCATAAGGAAAATATTCTTGACAAGTGAGGAGAAACTATTTAAAACAGCAACCTTGCAAATAGGGCATTCATTTGGAATCAATTATCTGGGCTCCATTCCTAACTCAGCCACCATTTTATCAACATGATAGAAGTGAAAATGCACTTGAAGAACTATGGAAGAAAATAGGCATAGAACAAAGGACTTTTTTTCACTCTAAGAAGACTATAAAAGCTTGTATATAAAGTTAATACATGCACATAAAGGTTTTTTAAATTATGTTTCATGTCAGAACACATGACAGGGAAGAAGCAGGAACACAAGAGGTCTGAAAGAAACAAACACAACAAAATGAGGTACTTTCCTGAAGTATTTACCTGTTTTACAGCCATTAACGTCCCTGTTCCCACATCTTGAGCTTGGTAACAGGAAGAGAAAGCTCCAAGACCAATTTGTTGACCTTTAAGCCATTCTGCATCTTCTCTATAATGGTGTTTTGCTTTGGTATGTCCAGGCAGGGTTTCCGGTGTCTGCAAATTAAATTCAAAACCAATTCCAAGTTTACTAACATGCATCTAAAATACAGACATTCTGAAGTGTTAGAAAATATCCAAGTTTACATGCCTCTCCTCTCCCTTACACTTCCTTGAACAGCTAGGTACATACGTTCATATAGTTTATAGTTATATAGATGAGAGCACCAGAGCATTCTGTAACCCACATACTCTACTACATGAAACAGAGCTTCCTCTGTGTTACTACATGAAGGTGAAAGGCAAGATTAGAGGACATAAGTAAGAGCACAACTTTTTTTTCTATTCCTTGACTCACATTTAGTTAAGGCTTTAGCTTGTACCTACAGTAAACAGAACCAAAATTAGGTTGCTTTCTATTTAATTTATCCTTCCAATTTTATGCTTTACAGCCTGTTACCTCAAAGGATCACAAATAAGCTTAAGATAAGGCTTTAGCTTGCACCTACAGTAAATAGAACCAAAATCAGGTTGTTTTCTGTTAAATTTATCCCTCAAATTTTATGCTTTACATGTTGTTGCCTCAAAGGATCACAAATACAATAACCCTTTATTATTATTTCTTGTGCTTTTTGTCTATTCGCAAATATATATGTATTTTTTTCTGACTAATAAAGTATCTCTCATCTTCTCTCAAGATAGGATGACAAGATCTTTTCCCATTCTTTCTTTCAAAAATTAGTTTGGTTACGTACAATTGCCTTCAAAGTAAATCAGCATTAGGACTCAGTACAGTTCTACTCTTGCTTAAAATTTTTGGTTTTATTTCCTGGTTTCCTCAACTTTACACTTTCTTTTTTGTCACTTTAAATGTTGATACATGATATAGTGCTTCTCTTGCAAACACCTTCTCTAGATTTTTTAATAACATGGAAGGATTCTGTTAGTACCCTCAAATTTATATCCAATTTCATATGAAAGGATATTGAGCACCTTCATGTTTTCTACACTTTTGAAATGTAACAGCACTGCTTTATCATTTCCATGACCCTCAGTTGAGACTTAAGCTAAATTCTCATACATATACTTACATCCTGCTGAATGATTATGATATCTTCACCATTTTCAACCTGTAGCTGGGGAATTACTGGCAAGGCATCTTGGGATGCTGACATTGCCATAGCAATAGCTAAAGCTTCCTCCTCCTCAGCTTCCATCTTTTCCTTGCATTTTTGATTATGATTTACATCATCTTTGTAAGTATCATCATTTTCTGCCCGCTCAGGAGAAAGAACTGCAACTTCAGACTTGAATGTGACTGTGCCATCACTCGTTGGCATGGAGGCCTCAAGCAGGTCCTCAATACTGGAATTGAGCTCTGCATTAACGTCCAGCCGGCACTTCTCATCTACTGGTGTGAACACTGTCTCTTCACTTGGTATAACTGCACTGCTATTGCCATCACACTGTGAAATATCATTCAGGTCAAGTGTCATACTGCTTTTTAAGGTTTCTCCTTGCTTATTCACATCACTCGGGGTGGGTCGTGATGGCTTTGGCCTATGTACATGACTGGATGGCAATGGCCTGGCTTGGGTGAAAACTGGAGAGAGTTTCTCAGATTCTTTATTTTCAGAACAGTTTCGCTGAAACTGGAGAGAAAGTTTCCGCTGTGTTTGAGGAGAAGGTGAAGGGATTTTGCAGGGAACAAATCCCTGAGGTCTGAGTTTAGAGATATCTGTTACAGTGCCAGCTGGTACAGATGTGTTTGATGGAGACAGAAGTGTTGGGAATAGTGACTGGGAATGACTGGATGAGGGAGAAGAGTTCCCACACTGACTGTGGGGTTTTCCTTTTGTTTGTATGGCTGGTTTTGGTTGCTCAGTGGTTACTGATGAAACAGAAAGTCCCATAGCAAGGCCAGCTAGCATCTCAGAAATGTCATCTGGACTGGCACTCAGTTTTCTGTCACTTAAACCTTTCCCACTTTTCCCTGATAACTGGACAGTATTATTCGGAGTATTATTTTCTGTAGTTTCTGGAGAGTTGTCTGGCACAGGTAGGTGTAAAAAGTCTTCATGTCGGCATTCCCCAGAGTGCATCTCTTCCATGCCCAGCTGAATGGCTTCTGCAATTTCCATTTCATCTGCTATTGCCATCAGACGTCGACGCATCCTTGCATAATGAGTTGAGCTTGTCACACTCAACATATCTAACAGCTTTACAAAAATATGGGGCACTCTTGCTACCATTCTTGCTGCACTCAAAAATATTCTCCGTGACAGTTTGCCAACCATTGAGTGGGAATTGTCAATTGACTGCAAGGCGAAAGTTAAGAGGGAAAGAAGCTTCTTATACCTAAAAAAAGAAAAGTGGTCTTTTATAAATTGACATACTCTAGTTAACTAGTATCAAAAAAGCTGTTTCAAAACAATGTATTTAGTTGTCAGTTCTGAAGTAGGAAGGAGATTTATTGTTGCACTGGCGCTTCAAAAATGCTTCACAGGTCAGTTGTTTTTAAAAAGACAATTACTTACTCTGTAAAGCAAGCATACTTTGCATATAAACATATGTTATTTGTTTACAGGAATTAGAACAGTTACTTCTTTTATGAAATCACCAACAACAAATTCAACAACAAAGACTAAGATTTGTATAGAGTACAAGAAAGTACCTGTCAACTACGGTATCAGCCTGCAAGACATCTCCACAGACAATGTGAGGATAAAATTCACTAGGAAATTCCAACAGAAGTCTGTCTATTAGACAAAGTCGCCCCAGCAGTGCTTGCCAGTTGCTAGATTCAATTTCATTTCCAAGAATACAGTTTAAGACGTAATCAACACCTCCGATACCAATGGATCCTATAAAAAAGTTGATAAAATGAAGATTAGGTATTATGTTCAGAGTCTACACAAAGATCTGAACTGTATCATACAGAATTACTCATTGTTTGCCCAAATTAGCCCCCTTCCAAACTGTTGACAGGAATACTGTTCTCTTTGCTATGCTTGTACTTGATAAATTCCAGTATTATTTGCTTGTATAATTCACTTGCATATGAAGTTATTACCAGATTTAAGTATTTCTCTCCCAACTGCCAACTCGCCCGCTTGACCTTTACACATCTCCAATAGCGTTGAGACTGAAAGTTGACTTGTTCGACTGTAAGAAAGTAAAACCAAAAAAAGAACTCCTTTAGCAAAATGCTTTCAAGGAAAAAGATCCTATTCATTATACTTAAAAAATCATCAGCAGTTATACTTAAAAAATCATCACCTAGGAATTATGTGTAAAATGATTTCACACCACCTATAACCCACTCTTTGTAAGCTTACCTTACAAAGGTAAGGTAAAGGTTGTGACATTTTTACAAAGACACTTCCAGAAATGTAATGTCTATCACTAATATACAAACAAAACCTCAAATTACCTTGTTCTCTTGCCAAATGCATAAAAACACTTCTATTTCACTTACTACTTTAACTTTAGATATTCTCTTGCTAGACTGTTGCTGGGGGGATCTCTAGCTGCAGTTTCAGAAAAAAATGCTGCTTAGAAACTAAGCCTTGAGAGACAAAACTCAAGCTGCTGGAGTTCTAGTTCATCTAGTTTACAGTACAGGAAAAGAAATGGTTGGCCTGGAAGAACGAAGAGGGTAGCCTAGGACAGGAAGACTCAAGCCAAGGGAGTTCACCCTAAATAGCTATCTCCTACCACTACAGTCTGAACTACGAATCAGAATTGTTATGTTACTGCTACTACTTCATGGCCAACATGTGTTACAACTTCTGCTGAAGCAGGAAGAATACTGAGGAGTACTTGCTCATAGCTCTAAGGAGAGTCATGAGAAATAGGCCAAAACAACAAAAACGGAGATGGGAGGGATGGGTTCATGCCTACACCTAACATCTTCCTGTACTTTAAGGAGGCAAAAAGCCCTTATGAAAACAAGCTATACAATCACTTGCCTGCAAAGCCTACATATTTCAAGCCAGAAGTTTGCAAGCAGCAGTCAGGCTAGCAAAACAATGACATATATTTACAACCCACACATTTTATTTTAACACCAACTGGTTACACATGAATAGCAACAAATGAAGCTTAAAGGTATTTCGGTATTAATCCAAAATCAAGTACATGAGACATCATACCTGTTAGCATCTGCACATTTAACTAGTATTGTCTCTACAACTGGCTTGAGAAGTCGCTGTAGTTTAGTCCTCTCTGCCAAAGTATGACAGGGAGTATACACCAGCATGGCTCTTAAAGTTTTCTAAGAGAAAGGGAAAAAAATACATATGAAATCCAACTAGCTACACAATTTTAATTTTTTTAAAGAGACCTAAATAAGCATTAAGGAGTTGTAAATTCAGTTCTACATAAATTGTGTTCAAAGCGTCAGTGAAATGTTTGAAGGATAAATAGCTTACTACATATTCACTGCTAAAAACTGGTCAACTCCTCTTTGAGATTGACAAGACATACAAATACTGTCAATACTTAGCATTGTGGCAAGTGACAGTAAAATCATGTCCTTTCACTTATGATGAGTATCTTGATCACCCCACTTTCAAAGCATATTTAAAAGTCACCAGTGGTGCTTAACAAGTACTAGGATTCTTGATTTCACTCATCTTCTCCCATTTCCTCCTCCTTCTAAAATGAAGTAATGTGAAATTAGTAGAATACAACAAGTAAACAACTACTTACTAAAGCAGCAACATACACTTTGTAGACAGGGTCAGCACAGACCATGGACAGCACACTGCAGCAGGATTCTACCACCACATCTCCTGAGATACTGGTCTGAGACGACCCACTAGCTGCTCCCAGAGCTCCAGCACTTGTGTTGTTTCCATTGCTGCTTCCAGAGTTTCCAGTGCTTTCACCGTTAGCCAGTAACAGAGCACCACTAACATCATGGGAAAGACGTCTAAGTGCCATCTCTCGTATATTCCAGTTTCGAGAAAACAAGCAGCCAACTAGCTCCATCCCAAATACCTGCAAAGGAAGAAAGCAACATTACAGGAGTCAAAATTAATAATGCTGCAACTTAAGTACCTAACAAGAGCAATCAAAAAGAGGAAAGGTACTTCCTAGTTAAAAATCATCAAGGCTGACAGCAAAAATATGTCCAAGGTATAGTGTATTACAAAAGATTCTGTGACAGAAATAAAACATCATCAATTAGATGCTACTTGGTTCTGTAAAAACTCTGTTAAGAGAATTTTAATTACTAAGCACAAAGTCAGTTTCAATACATTAACAGTCCTGAAAACAAGGTCTGGCTATACCAGACAAAAATAATGGCAGAAATAAAGGAAATGCAAGTTCTCATTTTTAAGTGTATTGACACCATGTTCAGCTGAACCCATATTCACACTCTAAAGTCTATTAGGTCATTCACAGAAGAGAATTACCTGAATCCATGGCTCAGCTGAATCTTTATATGTTGAAGGGATCTGCTGGACTCCATAATGAGTAAGGTTAAAATTGCTATCTTGAGTTCTTCTCTGTGATCCAACTGCTGACTGCTGCTGAGATTGTTGCTGAACCATACGAAGAACAGAAGAATCCACAGGGCTTGGCAATTCATGACTACAGATCAAGAACAACACAGATTACAAATTAAACATCTGAGGTAAATAATGCAAGATATTCAAAAATATCAATTAAAGATCCAGAAACAGATAGCTTATTGTACACCAACTGAATCCTCACCTATAGAAATCATGAGATCTCCATTTAGATCTACAGAGTGGACAGATGAGTGGCTCTCTGTTTCTTCTACATTCTTCTGCCCCTGGAATACAGCAACAGGATCATATGCACTGAAGTTTTATAGTGTACAAAACCAGAAGATGGAATAATTACTTTTAAGTTTTACTGAAGAACATTAGTTTCATAATTAATACTTTTGAACTGAGCAGCCTGAGCATTAAAATATGGATGCTTAAACTTTTTTTTTCTGTGTAAAGAAATTATTCAACTTTAGTACTACAATTAATATTTTAATTTAGGAACTGAAATTCAGGTCCTTTTGTACCTCAAATATACACAAAATTTATTTGTTAATGCAAAATGCAAATATTTATATATTTTATTTGATGTATTATCGAAACATACTTCATAATTCATTATATAACCCTAGCTAGCTTTACATTACTTTTATGCATTCTAAAGACAACTCACAGGGAGCTGAAAGTCCGTTCCTAACCTTGTTCTAATTAGACATAGTGTTTTCACTCAGGTGAACCTCCAAACCTGCAGGCAACTTCTCTATCAGAGCATTGAATTACAAACTTGGTTTGTGAATAACTGATGAAATAAGGTATATCAATAGTACCTGAATGATACCAAATGTTCAGAGTTACCAGCCATCATTTACAAGCAGATCTGTTTTTTTTATTGAACATAAAACAAACAACTCAAAACCATACTGAGGTATAATACTTTTGCAGGTTTAGAGTCACCAGAACTTGACAAAACAAAGATAACATACATATTGACATGCAGTGGTGGTGTAATTTGTTTCTGCAGCCATCTTCACACACAGTTAGACTCTCCTCATCCAGCATGCCTAACAAACAAATGGGGCACATCTGCTCTTCTTCATCCTTCATACTACAAAAAAAGACATTTCTGATTGTAGAAGAGGCATATCAGAATTCAGAACACGCTTTAACAGTGAAAAAAGATTAACTTCCAGTTTGGAACAGTCACTTCTGGATAACTTTAGGCTATTCATGAATCATTCTCCTAAACCTTGGTCTGAGTAAGTAAGCAACCAGATTTTTAGAAGCACTAAGTACAGACAACACTTTGTTAAAATGAAAAGGAAAGTCACAAAACACATGACATCTTTTCAAACTAGGTCAGATACCAATTAGAGATTGAAAGGCTCAGCTTTGGGCACTTAACATTTTTTCCCTAAGGCTTCTTTAAACAAACCAACCTTCACTTTTTAATTTATCATTTGGGCTTGAAAACCCAAGGAATTCTTACAATTTGAAAACTACCCACATTCTTTTTCATCACATTCCTTTCAAAGTATGGAGTCACAAGGCAGCTTTTAGCCCTTTACAAGAAACTGTAAATACTCTTTGATGATCATATTAAAACTCAAAAATTAAACAACTACTCAAGAATTTTCTGCCACTAACAGAAACTGATGGAACAGATTCGCATAAACAGTAACATACATGTTATACCCAGATATTTAAAAAAATTATTTTCCCTTTTTTCCTGTTTGTTTAATTTTTATCCACTTTAATTTTTAAATGGATCACCATTTGCCAAAAAAACTCTTCTAAACTTAAACAACATGCAATGAAAAGCACAGATTTTTAATCTACTGCAATATTATTTAAATGTGCAAAACTAAAAACTCATGGCAAAAAAAGTAAATTACAGTTGGCGTGCATCTAAAATTTCGCAGGCATCCTGCATTTATTCACCAACAATATATTTTCAAAATAAAATCAGCTTGTACATGCATTATTCCTATACACATGTATTCCTTTCTATTTCTCTGTAAATGCTTGCAAAGCTATTTATTCCTTGAAAGCTCCACCAAGTAAGCTTACAATTAAAAATAATTCTCCACATGTGCATGTATATATGTATTAATTAGAAACTTATTTCTGACAAATTAGCAGTAAGCAAAACATAATTGCTAGTAACAGGAACTATCAGAACTGAGTAAACTTCCAACTCAAATGAATCTGATACTCAGTGTTATTCAATTCCTATATCATACAAATTTAGACTTGGACAGAACAGTAGCTTCTCTCATTCAATCGGTATTGCAGGGTGAATCAGTACTACCAGGTGTAGTGACAAACAACTGAAAATCTTTCATCCTGAAATAAGTGATAACTAATGCAGCAAAGTTCACAATCTCGTGGAAAAAAAAATTCCTACAGAAAGCATTGACATAAAAGGAACTGGCTTGCCAGGTAAGTAGTTCCAGAGTAATTATATATATAACAACTTTGTTTATGCAACTTATTTACAGAGACACAGTTTGGAAAAATAAGTAAAAGATGAAATGAGATTAATGTCAGTCTGTATATCAGAATTACAAACCTGTCTGAATATATTCATCTTACTACATGCTTATTATCACAAAGTAACATATCAAGGTACTCCTTAAGTTAGATTCCACTTCACACAAAACAAAGCCTCAATTAGGCTTGCTGTCTTTGGTCTGACCTCTCTAAATGAAGTAGAGTTTACCCACTAAATAATGCAAGCACAAATTATTTGTTAAAAAAAATTAATCAGTATCTTTTCAAAACCATGGAAAAGTACGTACAAAAGTACTCAAGGAGAAGTAGTCAAGGAAAAATATACGAAAGAATAACACATCACTGGAAATTCACAGACAAGGCATGAATTCACAGGCAAGGCATAACTACTATGTTAATAGCTCTCTTAAAATAATTTAATCAACCATTTTTAATTAAGTATTTTAAAAACATATGCTTGCTTCTGTTTTTATATTTATGTATGTGTTTACATACTGTGCATTTAACCTAAACATTTTTCAATGTATTGTCAGAGCCACAAGCTTTTCTCCAAAGCAGACAGGAGACAAAAATCACATTTATTCTTTTGTTAACATTTGCACAAGTGCTATATTAAAAAAAAAGTTGCAAACAATAGGCTTCCAAAGTTTATGTATGCTTCAATCTGCACTCAAGATTTAAGTTTGTTTCGCAAAATTATTTTCACAACTTTACTTAACATTTTCCAAACAGAAGTTACAAAACAAATATGCCCACTTGGTACCACAGTGACTAACGTATGCTTGACTTGATTGCTTGCAAATGCAGAGACTTAACGTGGTTTGAAATGAAAGCAGCTTTGAACAAAAAGAATGTAGGTGAGTCTGAAACTACAAAATAAAGCTTGTAATTCCTTTAAAAAATACTAACCTGTTTTCTGAACTAGATGTAGAAGTACTAGATGATGACAATGTATGAGAATTTGACATGCGTGAGACAAACTTCTGGATGGTGTTACGAGATGGAGCTTTGATCCTCGAGCTACGCCTACTGTGATATTTCTGGAACAAACTCTCAACCTAACATCAGAAAAAGATAGCAACAGTCTTATTTATGCTATGAATATCTTGTAATTAAAAGTCATATTAACGAAGTGTAAACTACTGCTAACAGGAAAAATCTATTCACCTTCACATTAATGCGTTAGCAGTCGCGGCAACAATTTCACAAGTCTTACTACTAAAAAGATCACAAGAAACATTTTACACCAAAAACTTATCTGCTTATTGAAAATAAATAACAGCTTAAAGTATACACACAATTACTTCAAAATACCCACATTTTTTCTTCCTTTTAACAAATCAGTGAGACAGATCTATAAATCTAAATAGAAAATCCCATGAGTTGAATTACTCATCAAACTACAGCTCTCTACTATTTATACAGTTATGTCTTACATTTGCAGGTAATTTTTTCCACTTACAGAACTCCTGAGACTGAATTAAAGACATAATTATAAACATATTTTTGTTACTTTGAAATCTAACAGTTTTCAGCATGTTTCAGAGAGTGTCCTGAAGACATTATGGAGTGTATTCTAGATCATAATTACATCTATCAGAAATTGATTACCTCAAAGTTCTTCAGCGTCTTTCTCCACAGCATTGGGTCTGAGGGTTCAAGCTGAAAGACCCTCAGCATAACAAACAGCAGATGAATACAAAATGTCCCACGGCCGCAGCTACAAGTCTGCAAAGAAAAGAATATCCTATGGTTCTACTGACTTGACAATTTTTCCACATTTAAGTGTATCATAGAACATACCCATCCCCTCAACAAAAGTAAGTGCTTCATATATAGGCATAAATGTTCTCTTGCATAACCTTACAAAAACAGAGAATTCCTAAAATATTATTAAGAAATGCAAACATGAATGCATAAAATTACGACACCAGTTTTCAATTTATTTTCTTCCCCCGCCCCCCTTTTTTTTTAATCAACTGAAGCTATTTTTATGCTTCATACTGGAAGTATGACATCACAAGATGACACCAACCAAACTTAAATGACATGCTTCTGTTCACCCAAACCTGGATGTGTCCCAGTACTGCATCACATTAGTACCAAGACAACCTATAAAAATTATCTCAATTATGGGTATGAATGAAATTATCGCACTATTAAGAGAATTATGTGTTTGTAATTTATACACATTTCATGAATAGAGGAATTAACTGGCCAAATTTTAGCGAAGAATATCTAAGGCATATAATCCAGAGCCACTTCTAAGAATGAGTTTTTTTCTTTTAAAAGACTCATTCTCTTTTAAAAAAAAGAAAATGTAGACAAATGTAATTTGCAAATTACAAACCAATTTTGGTATTGCATGAGTACAGATTAGAATTTTTAAACATTAATTTATAGAACAGCGATCATCAATTGAACAAATCTGGCTTTGGACAGTTTTCTGAAGTTAACTATGAATTGATAAAAGCTATAGACAAGACAGAGATGTTCCCTACCTGAGGCCCAATAAACACTCTGTATTTATTATCAGGGCTGTCGCCTCCAATTAAGAAAGAGTTGGGTCCTATCTGCTGCAGCAAGTACAGCCTGGCTCGCATCACTTTGTTGACTCGGCGATTTGTCTCCTCAGGGCTGTACGGAGAGAAGCCATCTGGAGATGGGGCTCGTCGAGGCGGCGTTATCCGTCCGCTCTGAAACTACACAATGCCTCCGTCATGAGCAGCCAAAGGACAGAAAAATGTTTAAATAGGTATGGTTTGTTTATTTATTCACAGAGTAAGCGTCCCCAAAACCTGGAAGTACTACAATCTGTTCAACTATATGATTTAAATGGATTACTTTTCTCCCATGCCCCGTAGCCAAGGTCAGAAGAAAACTGAAATTCTGCAGCTGAAACTTGTCTGACATCGGGACACAAAAGGAGTCCTTCAAATTGCTTCTTATTTTCATGTTGTCATATGTTGCCTTACCATATTACTACTGAACTATCAATTGCAGAAGATAATAAGGGACTTATTACTCAATAAAGATTTTTCTATATAGCTGTAACTATATAGAATCTATTTCCTAAATGAAAAAATGCTATGACTGCAGGTTAAAAAAGGGAATATAACTTCAAGATCAAAAGTTTAAGAAATTTCCAAAGGAAAAAAAAAAAAAAGATACAGCTTGCTCCCTTTTCCACCAATTAAGCAACTTTTAGATGAGGATGCTTTGGCATTTTTTAAATATTGTTCCCCCATAATCAAAAAAGTAAATGGCCCAAACATTTTGGGAAGATTGTCTTCATTAAAGTTGTTCACATTTCTCACATTATGAGATGCACTAATGGTTCCATCCCATTTCAGATCTTCTGCTTTTATTTGTATGCATTGAATTTCATGTTAGGATGAAAGTAATAATGAATTCACTGTCCATCATATAAGTAAAATATAAACTGGATTTTAATGTTTTTAATGTGAAAAGTTAATATAAAACAAAACCCCCAAACAAGTAAAAATAGTTGTTTTCTCTTTTTTAACCTTTCAACTTCTCTTGTCAAGAGGAAAGGACCAGTGCTGCTGTCCTGTAACTTCTGATACTTATCTCTAGTTCAGGAGACTGACAGTACATTTTTAAACTGATACTGGAAAAACTTGTTTAGAACAATGGGAAAATAAAACCAATTAGATCTTATTTATCCTCTAATTGCATTGTGAATTGCACTGTGAATTTAACTGTTGATGAGCCTTCTTACAACAAGCTAGAGTGTTAGATATTATTGCTCAAAATATACTCTGTCTTTTTTAATTAAGCCACTTACTCTTGCTCAAAACATTCTATTCTAGATGTTCTCTAGAATGCAGTGATAGTAAGTGTAGACTTCTAACAAAGTACATATATGAAGTCTTCCCTAATCTGTACATAAAGGTAAGCTCTGAAATAGAGGATCACTAGAGCATACCAGTAAGACTTTTCTACAGGAATTTTCATCTCATCCACAGTCCCATCCTTAATGGAATATACCTGCACAGAGAACTGACAGGCAGGAGACACTGACTAGTTATTTAAAAAAAAGACAAGAAAAAAACCCCCCACCAACGAACCAAAAAACCAAACCAAACAAAACAACAACAAAAAACCCCCTCACCAACAAAAAAACTACCAGTAATTCTTCATGCTAATCAAGCTAAGAAAACATACATGTATTCATGATTGAGTACCTATATTTCTTTGTTTATTTCCTAGCAAATGAAAGCAGGACTGAAGGAAAAAGAAAAACACACATGAGAAATACCATATGAGATATATAGGTCATTCAAGTGATATTCTGTAATAACCTCCTCATATCAGAATCTTGCTCTACAGAGGGAGGACCTACTGCCCCTATAAGCAAGACTGTAGAATATAGCCAAACTGAAAATTACATCACAGCTTGCAACTTACAGGCACTGGAGATACCCTTTTTCTTCTAACACCTGGTGACTCAGATTTAACTGTCCTAGCAGATGATGAAGAGGAACTGCTAGGAGAAGGACTACGTCTTCCTTTTTGCGTAGGTGAAGAAGCAGTGCTGTGTCCTTCAGCTTGAGGATCTAGACAGAGTTTGTTCATTTCTGATCCATCTACTTTTCCAGGGATAGGTTTCACCACCTTGCAGGAATTAAACGAGATGTTAAAATTATTAATTGGTAATTTCACATTAAAGCAAAGCAAATGAATCAATAATTCCTTTGTTGTAATTAAGCTATCATATGGACATCCAAATACTTCTTAGGCCATACTACTAACATTTGAGAGGAATTAGCTTAATGATCTATATGCAACACAAAAGCAAGAACCTTTATTCCTGTCAATTTGTGCAGCTTATATTAGTTATGGCAGCAACTGATTTGATTCTCAAAGTACTTCTGTAACTATCATTTATGATACCTAAAAAACCAGCTGTTTCACCATTCACATAGTAGAAGCCAAAATAATTTTCTTCTCTACAGGTACTGTTCTTATTAAGAGCTACAATACTGGATCCATGCATACCACATAGTACCAGCTGAAAAAATACTAGGGCTACTATTTCTTTAACATAACACTGTGCAAAACAAAGACTTCAAACATGGAGGTAATCCAGCAAAATTAAGTATCCCATTCTTTGGAAAAACCATGTCCAGGTTTTTTTGTCTGCCATACAAGCAAAAGAGCTACACCACATCCAGTATCTGAGCTAACCACTATGCATGGTGGACACAGGGAGAGCTCAAGCAAAGGGAGCACATACACAGCAGTGCTTTGTTGCATCAACACTAAATTTTGACATTGAGAATTGGAATATTTCAAGACATTATTTCAGCTTTCTGCCAGCCAGACCCACATAACGCATAAGAAGAGTAATGTCCCTGGGAATCAAATTAAAAACAGTCACAATGGGAAGATTCAGTTTTAGTTCTTCATTTCTCAATGTCTCAGAGGTTTGACTCAACACTGGAAGGAAGTTCCAAGCAACAACTCAGATAAACAGAGCACATATCTCCTAGAAAGTTCCAGAAGTCTCTTTAAGACAAAAACTGAAAGGGGCTTTCCATCCTCAGGATAATAAGAGATATCTAGACTCAGTGCCCAGTTACAAAAGCGAACAGGATAGATGAGAAATATAAAGAGCAATGAAAACCCTCTTTTCCCTCCTATCAATTAATGCAGTAATGCCTCTCCTTGCCTGGAAGATCAAAATGAAAATTCATGTACCTATGGACAAAGTACTTGTGTTAAAAACATCACAAGTGTCAAATTATAGTACCTGAGAATCTAGAGCACCAAATATTGTATTAACACACCCACAAACCTCAAGGGAAGTGAGCTGAGCAGAGAAATAATTTCAAGCTATTCAGTAACCCAAAAGCATTTAAATTTTTAAAGTTAAAATTGTGTTATTTGAACCTTTGAGGTAATGGGGTTCGGTGCACTTTTAAGTATTTTCAACATTATTTCTCACAATAGAACCAACAGAACCTTCTTATTTCTGTTCCAGAGAAGCTGTCCCCAAACACTTGCCTACTGCATCAGATGATCTTAACTTTACATTAGTGGTACATGGGAGTCATATCAACCAACTATGTTCATAGGTAAGTAATGGGTATTAATTAACCAACATTATACTGAGTAGAATTGGAACTACTCCTAAAGTACTCCAGGTTTGATCCACCTACGTTTTTTAAAAGCCATTTATGCCAAAGCAAGATCCAAAAGGCTAAGAGAACACTGCCATGCAAACCTCATGAGAGCTGACAGCTGGCAGAAGGAACAGCGGAGTTTGTGTTTGCTCCAGGTTGCAGGAGGTTTTTACTCTCGGTCGCTGGAGGGCAGCAGCGCCGCGATAACGCCTTGGCTTAAAAACAAACAGCAGCAACCGCGGACGCTGCTCTCAGCCAGCCCCGCTGCCCTATAAACACCGCGCAGGACACGGACACGAGCACCACAACTAAGAGCAGAGAAATTGTAAAGAAAAAAAGGTTTCTAATAGAAAGAAATTTAAGAGACTTATTTGTAATAGCTGCTACAGATACTGTCCTTCCATCAGTGCCACATACCACAGGGCCTCTTCTGCTTCTTCTTTCCAGCCATTCATGCTTCCAGGCTGGCATACATGTTGCCTTGAGTTTCTCCCTGATCATGCGCTCTTCTGGGCGGTCATCCATCTTCTGCAACCCCCTAAGGGTTTCTTTATTCTCCATGTCACGACTACACCAAAGAAAAAAAGTCATAAACACAATTAATTTCAGTTGAAGTATAATGTCACTGCATTCCTAAACTTTGTGCCACCCTATTCTCCCTCTCCTTACAATGCAGCTGCTAAAACATTATTTCCACCAGACCACAAGAAGCCTTTTAAGAGTTACAACTAATCTCTTCTGCCATTTGAAGCAGAATACCTGTTTAGCAGAATATTCTTCAAAATGTGCGCACTGCTTGTAGCACTGAACACCCAGTAAAAACGAAGATCTTGGCAAATACAAAACCAATACAAAAATTACCCTCTATGTAATGTCAAGCCATTCAGCAAAGGCTTCACAAATGTTGCAATGGCTCATACATTTCTTTCTCCATTTAAAAATAATTTCCAAAATTAATATAAAGACGAAAAATTCCCATAATCATAGGATGCACAAGCATAAAACTATGTACCTAGTGCCTCTTCATATATTAACTCTGCTCAAAAACAGAGAACTCATAAACTAACACACAGTAAGTACCAGAGAATCATAAAATGGCCTGGGTTGGAAGAACTCCTAAAGATCATCTAGCTGTGACCCCCTCACTGTGGGCAGGGACACCTCCCACTAGACCAGGCTGCTCTATCCAACCTGGCCTAAACCATATTTAAACTAGACACAGAGGTCACAAAATTAAGGCTGGTGGCCTTGTGAGTAATTACTCAAGAGCTCTTAAAATCAGTAAGAGCAAAATACAGTAAGAGCAAAAATTCACAGCAAGTTCATATGTGTAAAATGAAAATTTAATCCATCTGGGCTTGTACTTTTTCACCTACAGCAGAGTAGTTCTTTGTGATTGCTGGCAACAACAAAAAGGCAAGAAATTACTGTCAGACACTGAAAAACAAATATGAACAGTCTGGAAGATTTCCTGATTCTGCTGAGCTATCTGCTAAATCACCAAGAAAACCACATTCTTAAGCAGCAGCACATGATCCCCACCCATCTTCTTGAAGCCAATGCTCTTTCAAAATAAGCAAGCTTGATTAAGCCAACTGTCAGAATGAGATTTTATTCTAAAAATAAAATCACAACTTAAAAAGAGAGTATATAATAATTAGGCTACAAGCACTGCTTTCTTCCATGCAATCTCAGCTTCTTAAACATTTAACCATGCAGTCACAACTGCATTTGTGTATGATGACCTAAAAATATATCCCCTGCAATATTCATTGCAATAAAATCATGTGAAAATTACAATTCCTATCTTTAGCAGCATTGTATTACTGAGGTAATTTATCACAAATAAACATGCTTTAAAGAAAATGAGATGTTTTTGCAGGTCAGAAGGAGAGTACTGTTGTTTTTTTTCTTCTCTTATTGTAGAGACAAAGGAAACAAAGGATTCTGAGGCAGGAAATAATACTTCCTGTTCAGTGCTGAAACGTAATAAGCAGATGGACACTGTAAAGAAAATATATTTTCTTTCAGGCTAACTTCTAAACCTGCTGTTAATAACTGATTTTAGATATGCGGAACTGTGTGATTCTACTGATTAAGGACTTAAAAATGTTAATAAGTAGAAACAAAATCCACCTAAGAATGAATGCTTTTTCAGAGGTAAAGCATTCATTTTAATGAATGCTTCATTTTAAAAGTAATGCAAGTGAATTCCATAACACTGCCTTCTAGATACAGACACAAAAGTAGTGATAATTAATGAAAACCAAAGATATTAAAGCAGTAGGTAGAACTCAAAAGAAAAACATCCTGAAAATTTCAAATGCAGAAGAAACTACTGCATAAAGATTCATCTTTAAATTTTTTCCTCAGTGAAAAAAATCTGTTCAAGGACAAAAAATATTTTATATGAACACAGTTCTTAAGTAATATAGGCACAACTTAAAACATCATTATTTTTATAATAGTTACTTCATGGCATGAACCATCTCAGTTGCATGAATACTTCATGTACTAGACAGAAAACACCAGCAGTGAAAGAACGACACAGTATTTCATTTGTTCATATAACCATGATTAACTTCCCAACTGATACAAAAAAAGTCTTTTAGAGGCCCTTGGACTTGAATTCATGAACAATGTAATACAACAGTAGAGGCTTTACAATCTCTGCTTGTTTTCTAAAAAGCAGAAGCAGCTATCTTCCTCTCATGTGACAGCTAAACCGATCTACTCTTTTCTGCACAAAGAACTCTTGTGCTTTCTCTACACGCAGGTGGGAAAGACCAACTGTGTCTGAAAGCTTTTGCTTAGTAGATCAGTTATCTCATGCAGAATTTAAGCTGTATGTATATCCATATGTATTTCTTTTTATTTATGGAGCACAACTTCTTAAGTGATCAAAACAACTTCGTATTTTATATTTTAAATCAAGCCTTGGCTAAAATATTCATTAGAATATTTGTACCTGCTGGGTCTGTAGAAAAAATATTTTTCCTGTGACTGCACCAAACTCCTACATACTGCAAGACACCCTCACCTTGTGACCCTGAACCTACATGTTTTTTGTTTTGTTTTTTTTTTTTTTTTTTTTTTTTTTTGTTTGTTTGTTTGTTTGGTTTTTTTACATCTTAAGCAAACTCCTTCATCTATTCCAGGCAAGCTAATGTTTTTCTACACAACAATGTCTAGATTGCCAGTGTCAGATCACTGTACCTCAGCACAAAATAAAAACAAGAGATCCAGAACATATTCTTCATCCTGCAGGGTACAGAGTATTTTAATCTTCACAGAGCAGCGCCTATTTGTGATAGCCACACACTTAAGTGATTCTCAGGTAGTGTTTAATTTGAATCACAGTACAATGCTAATGAGCAAGCTAAAAACATGAGAGAACATGCTTGAGCCAGGAGAGCCTTACATTTCTCAACAGCTCACCCTCGTGCTTCATTAGGAAGCAAGGGTTTTGCTCTTAAATGTTTCAGCTTCTCATGAGTAAAAGAAAAAAAGATAAAAGGCACTTTTTTTCCAATAAATTTTAACTTTTTTACTTTGCCTCCCTCCCCGAACTCCAAGTATCTTCTAAATACTTTGTATTGGTATTTTCAAAACAACAGACAACATCTCCTGTATTAATAGTCAAGAAATTCCAAAGAAATGGGTCTAAACTGAGTTCTGGAGTACTGAGCAAGGTCAATACTGTGATGAATACTGGAGTTTAATGCATAAGATCACTGATATACACTTAAACAATTCCATTATTAACTGTGGATTATTTGCTTCACAAACTACAAAACTAAATACAGTAAGATTAACACACTGCATGGAAACAATCACTCCCACATCTTACGGACCAGAGAAAGTTAAATGTCTTTCATTTCTGTGTCTTAATTTTGAAGACGTGCAAGCAGCAATTGAGTAGCTAGATCATTAACAACTTGTTTTCTATGGATCAAGTCTCAGTATAAAATACTGAGTCATTACTCAGTATTTTATACTGAGGTACGCATTACACATGCTATTTTAGTGAACTATGGTAAAGTACATAAGCAAACTTTACTTCTAACAGCTTAGTGAATTCACTACTAATTCTCTGCAAGTATTTTTCTTACAAAAGTATATAATGGCATATGAAAGCTCAACTGTAGCTCCAGTTCATTTGCCAATTGTACACTTCATTGTACTTCTCAACAATTAGATGTCTTGGCTTCTCTGCTATCTTGTATGGGTAAAAAAAAGCTTTATCCAATAGCCAGAATGGACACAATTTATTAACAGCAGGAAGAAAGAAAAAACGCAAGCTCTGGAAGAGAAGTCAATTCACCAAGAAAGGGAAAGGAAGTTCTATATGTTGTATCTGCAAGTATCCAGTCATAGCAAGGAGAAAAATTATTAGTTGCTGAGTTGTTTGTTGATTTTTTTTAAAACATTTGTCTGAAGCAAATTAGAAAAAGTAACTTGCATATGAGCAGTGGTCAAACCACGGGGAACCAGAAGAAACACGAATAGAAGTAGTCACAAAACAGCTATGTCAGAACAATCAATGGAGTTACTAAGAGGTTCCATGGAAGAGCACTGGATGAGAAAGAACACATACAGCAGACATTTTATAATCTGTCCAATAAAAATGCTATCTATTATAACAATCAAAAATAGAAGTGACCTTAGATGAGATATGCAGATCTCATTTTGAGGATCTTAAGCAAGAACTAAGAATATGGTCATTGCTAAATGCAATCCAAGCCTCAACAGGTCCCAAGAACACCAGGCTGTTGGTCAGGCTGCCAGGAGGCATGGCACATAGGAGCAGTGCTCAATGTGAAGAACAGGGACAAAAGATTTAGCCATTCCCTGAACTGAGGAGGTCAGCTACTAATATGTTAGATAACTTCCTGCCACATTTCCAGCACTGCTCACAGTTTCTCTTTTGCCATTAAGTACTTCTAATGAAAAAAGATTAGTAAATAAGAAACAGAGCAAGATGGACAAGTCATGGTCTGACCTCCTGACAAGTCTCCTGTTCCTTCTCCTGGTGATTTGCCACTGCTGATATCTATCATCTAACTACATGTCTATACTAAGAATACAAAAGGTATGGCACATACTATGAAAATCTTCACAGAGAACTTTCTCATGCTGGTAATAAACGACAGCAACTGCCAATTAACAATAGAATTGAATGCGCTACTTCCTAGAGACAAAGGTACTTGGCTTCCTAAAATAGTTACAGACACTTTAGCTGGATGTTATAGAAGTGTGAAATTTAATTGTATTCTGTTAAGAGTACTCCCTTGAAGGCTGGTATGTTAAAAGGCACAATTGTCGAAGAGAGTATTTCACTGCTAATAGGACAATATTCACAATCAAAGCTCTACACAGACTGAGCCATCCCCTTCAGTGGAACCTCACAGACCCTGGTCAGGAAGGATCATCCTTCCTCTGAGCCTCAGTGATGAAGACTCAAAACTCCAAAGATGGATGTCAAAACATACAGAGGTAGATTTCCTGCACAGGTTTTCTAGCTCCTATGAAGTAAAATTCACCTATATAAAACATTTGTTTTATTTCTTGCTCTGAAACCACCTAGCTAATCCTTTGAGATACATTACTCAGTAGCCACAGAAAATGAGTTCTACAAAACAAGAAACAACAGCCTCTGTTTGCAACAGATACTTGCTATGAAGTGAATGAAATGGGCTTCTCTCCAGCTGTTTCTTAAGAAAGCTAACAGACATCTCACACCAGTATTACAGAAAAGTTTAGGGCTCTCTAATTCTTTCTCTCATTATTCAGTCAGCCAGTCACAGTCCAGATTGATCAGGGTGTACCCACAGGTGTTTTCACAACAGCAGTAATGTTACATGATCTCTTGGACTCTATACTTCCATACTAAATGCCTCAGAGAGAGAAGTTGGTACTTAATTTCTAAAACCCTTAAAGTTTATGCCATTACTGAACAGAATTTCTAGACTTTCAGGAGGTAGATAATTTATATTGATACAAGAGACACAAAGGTAATAATAATAATTGTGTAATTATTTTAATTATGCATTTTGCTTAATATACCCAAAATGAGATTATAAAGGTTCATATACTTATTACTATATGACAAACTTAAGCATCCCAGCAGAGAGCAGAACCCAGTACGCCCAGTTCATGTTATGCCAGCTGAAGAGAATATGCAAGTCCTGTCCCCATCATGGTGCAACACAGCACTGGCTCTTTAAAAATAGCAGTAATGCCATGACAAAGACTGAAGAGGAGTGCTCACTGACAGCTATATGACTAGTTAATCAGCACCAGGCTGTAGGATTTCACACATAGGTGTTAGGGATTCTTTCCCCCAGGTCAGCCCACCAGAGCTGTCCTCTAGCTCTTACTTAAGTGGAAGAACAAGTTTTTACTTGTTAGGTATCATGTAAGTCAACTCTCTTTTTAACAGAATCAAATTCTTCACTTCTAGAATGAAATTTGATCTCTTCGACACCAAACTAATCTTTTGCCCCAGATTCATCAAGGCTGAATGATGAATTCCTAGCTCAAATTAGGAATACTAGCTGAAATGTGATTGGCAAACACAGAGAAAGGATCAGGTCAGAGCAGATATGGCCCTTGCTGATGCAGAAGTCAGAAGCCATTAAAGGAAAGATGGCAATTAAAGGGAGGGTAAAACCCAAAATACAAGTCCTTGAAGTTCTCACTGGAAATGATTTTGATATGCAATATGTCAGGTACATATCCTACTATTTCAAGTGTCTGTCATATTTTTAAAAGACAGAAT
Source organism: Zonotrichia leucophrys gambelii (assembly GCF_028769735.1). Classification (NCBI taxonomy): domain Eukaryota; kingdom Metazoa; phylum Chordata; class Aves; order Passeriformes; family Passerellidae; genus Zonotrichia; species Zonotrichia leucophrys. The sequence goes on along the minus strand of NC_088200.1, from coordinate 29,672,656 downwards.
TTCTTGTTGTATATTAGGTGACTGTCAGAGAAGAATAAAATATCTTCACACATAAATGCATGGGATTAAGAGTTTCTTAGCCAATTTTACTCCCCTGTCACCAGTAGAGAACATCAGATATTTAATATAAAAAATTATGCTTTGAATCAGTTTAAGATACTAGGGTTAAGCAGATAAACCTGCACATCACATTCTCCACCTTCAATGAGAATAGTGGAAATAAGATACAAACAAGTAACTTGAACAGGAGAATTTAAAAGCTACAACCTACTAAATTATTTCTGTGATAGTTATAAATAAGAAAAAAATTAGAATGTCTTGGTGCTGTTCAAAATGGCAGAATCATCAGCAGATACCAAATATCCAGAGATTACTGCTGGAAAGTTCTCTCAGCAAAATATGATCATAAAAATAAACAATGAAAGAAAGCAAATGAAAAAAACCTGAAGGTTTATATATATATTGTTTCTAGAAAACAAACATAACCTCTACAAATTTTAGGTCTTAATGACTGCTTAGTTTAGTCCAGCCTCACAGAAGGGGCGAAGGGATGCAGAAAGAAATTTAACAGGACTCCTCCTGCTCTTTCCTGAAGAATGATCTGACTGACATGCTTTCAAGATAATCATTATTTCTTGCCAGGGTTATATTTGTTTCTTAGCATACACTGCTGACAATTACAACCAATTATCATTGTTATCAATCAGTTATACTGAAGTGGCAATCAGAAGTCATGAAGCAGGCTCCTAGTATTCTAAGCATCCCAATTTGTTTTTTTAATTTATGTTCTGTTATTTGGTACTCCTTTTTTAAAATTTAAGCTTTATCTTTTTTCCTCTTTTCATATTTCTTGTCTATATATTCATCAATCCAAGTCACTCTGGGGAATTTATATCATTAGTGTGATATCATGATATAAAAAGAGTAAGCTATACTAAACAGGCACTAAAGAGAGATATGTCTTGCTCACTGACTGTCAGACCCACTCAAAAAGGCCTTGCGCTCCGAAGATTCATGTATACACTGAATTTTGCTCAAAGGCCAAAGTGGGCTAAATGCTTCTACAAAGATTTCTGACTGTCACAAGAAGCTTTCCTACAATGCAGAAATAACATAAAAAATTCCTTGCAAGCCTATTCTGACTAACTGCTGGGTGAAAAAAATGTAATCCCAGCTACCCTGAACCACTTAAGGTAGATATATATTGAAGAGCGTTATCTTCTATCAGCAGAGAGCCACAGGGGAACTGGCTCTCACCATGAAGATCCAGATTTAAGTTCTGCAGATCCTTAATGCTCACAATGCAGTGGCTTTGCAGGTATAGACTGCTCTGTGCTGAACAGGATTGTCTCCTTTGGAACAACGAGAACTTTTGGTGGTATCTGTCAGCTAACCTAACCACAGGCCAACCATATAGTAACTACACCCACTTTAACGATGGCAGCTACTACTGCAAATGTTTATTTTTTAAAACAGCAAGCTACCATTACAAAAAAAAAAAAAGAGGAAAAGGCATTCAAAACTTCTGTGAGCATATGACTAAAAATGATACAGCCTCAGAAACTCCTCTTTTGTCTTCTTTAAAATCTACAGAATAAAGAGAAAAGTACAGGAATCTTACCAGATAAGGATGAGAGTGTTTAGTGAGACAATTTTTAAAAATTAAAAAAAAAAATCACTGCAGTTAGCAAGCAATAAAAATACTTTTCCATAATAATAAATCAGGGCTCTATAACAAAACAAGAAAGTCAATATAGGACAGCAAGTACACTCCTTAAAAATATATCATTGTTGCTTATCTTCAGTGGGTTCCTGAGATTTGATTTTAAAACTTTGCTGCATTCCTATCTTACTTATAACAATGTATTTAAGTTTTAATTTATAGCAATGCATACTCCTTACAAAATGTAAATCTTGATACTAACTAGAAATTACATACTGTCAGAGTAAAAATGTAATGAGCTCATTTCCGTATGATATGGGCCTGGGTAAAGGAAATGGGTATTTTTAGCATTTGCTTAAAAACTGACTTACAAATTGCAGACTCATTCACATAGCAGTGTGAAAGCATAACACAAGAGAAGCATTACTAGAATTTCAGCTTGTCAGCAGTGACTTAAGGAAAGACACTCTTCCACACAAATCACATTTGATCAGAAAGCCTTCGCACTGAAGTTTACAGATTAACCATTTAATCCCAGGCTCCTAGGCACAATACATTCGAGTGTGCACAAGCGACTGCTAATAACAGCATCATAAAACATGGGCACCCCCCCATAAAAAGAGAGAAATAACATTACATTGATCTAGAAAGAAGCATCAGAATCTGATAATATAGACACATACTGCACTTATGCAAAACATGCTAGTATATGAAAAGGAATAGCCTGATTTCATCAAGACATACCATACAAGAGGAATTAGAAGCAGTAGGAAGCTTTATACAGTATTTCAGGGATGATGTAACAGTAAGAGCTATTAGGTCAGCTGGTATCAGTTTTCCTGCTTGTGAAACATTCTTAAAAAATGAAACCAGCAAAACTAATTCATTTTTATCTAGTGACAAATATGTGGACCTTCTAAGATCAGGTACATGAAGTATTTGACACAAAGTGCTAAGTCTTAAAGAAACCCTAGTGGTGAATAGAGATGCCTTAATTATGTTCAGATTTCAGTTAGCACACTGACTGCCAGCAGACTATTCCCAACCTGAAGGTTTTGTGGGCTACCAAGAACTGTCATCCCTCTGCTTATAAAAGCCAGTGCTCAGAACATACAGCTCTACACACTGACTGTCTGCATCCCACTCTGACCACTATCCTGAGATCTCTAAAACTATGACTTCATTCATTACAGAAAAAGTTATAAGTGGAGGGGGGCAGAAGGTAAATTGCACTTCATGCAGAATGCAATCAGATAGCATTCACTTAATATGAATTCAAAATGTTGTGGAGGAAGCTGTGGGTGGCACCTTCACTTTTGCCCTTCAGCTGTCCACCAGAAAATGCTTCAGCTACTCGTAATTTCTTGCATTTATTTTGGCAATATTTAACTCAAGTACTTTTTGGTATTCCCATGCTTGTCAGCTTTAAGAAATATTATCTTTCCTCCAGGATTGTGTGGAGTGATTGTTTAGCAAAAATTCTTTAAGTACCATCACTTTACTGATTACATCACAACTTTGCATACTGAAAGCCACTGTATCCATAAGGGAGTACAAAAAGACTAAAATATATGACCTATTGGAAAAAATAAACCACACTGTGGAACATCCCCAAATCTACACAGATATTTATTCTTCTCCCACTACTGCTTTATTCAAACACACCCGCTTGTACTTACAGTGTAGCTGGAACTACAGGGTAAGTGTAGCTGGAACTACAACACAGTTACAGCTAGAACTACTACGTTACAATGTAGTTGCAACAAATCAGTCTCTAACCTCATACAGGACTTTGAGACCGCAAAATATATTCAACATAAATAGTAACATTTTAAAATGAGTAACAAACACTAAGTAACATGAGTAACAATCATATCACCTGTATGTACAGTTGGCAGAATGCTGCACAAGCTCCTACTGCTGCTAAAAACACTTTTGAAGAGGAATGCAGGAAGGCTCTCCAGAACTGGATAGTTAATATTTTACTGTCTTCTCTAATCAGCACCACAACTGAGTAAGAGCAACTACTGCTCATTACTACATTCTGAGATTTCCTCCCAAGGGTAATTTAGGAGCATGGGGTTTGGCTGGGAAGGAGTTACAATAATTGTAACTCCTTAAACTTTCATACATTATTGATTAATCAGAGTAGCTAAATTTACCTTTTCTTTTTATTCATCCAGAAGAATCAGAGAAGGAGGAAAAAAAGTTGTGAAAACGTGAAACATATAAACAGGAGAAAACACAGGCAATCATAGAACACAAGTCTCGTGGGCATACAAAGGAGTTCAAAAAACAATAAAAAATTAAACAGTTGAACTGAAAAAAAATCTCTAAAATATTTACTTCAAAAATACTAAAAAGTAATAGCAGCACTCGCTGCTTGCTTTATGACCATGGATAGATATTATATAAAAGTAACTTTACAAAGATTCTTCATTTATCCTAACCCACAAGCACATAAGAAGAAATCATCTTTGTCTTTGACGGAGAAGCCTCACATTGCTGAAGCTACAAAAAAAGTAGGATTACAAAAGAGCTCCTTTACTTTCTCATTGAGAAAACTACTGCACTGTTTCTAAGACAAGCACCAAAGGTACTTTCAGTGGAAATAACGTATAATTATTTGGAGCACAGGAATATAGAGATATATGTATACTTCAGGCAGAGGAAACATGTTTTCAATTATAAATCTCTTTCTCTCACCTATTTACCCTTAAAAAAAGAACTCAAGAAGCAGAATTAAAATGATGCACTTAAAATTCAAGTTTAGCTTTACCTGGGATTTGAGCTAAATATTTAATACTGGCAGTCATCATAAATGCAGTAATTAGTACTTCAAACAGTGCACGATGACCGATCTTTCTTTATAACTATCTGCACATTAAACTTCTTGCTCCATCATAAATTGACTGTCAGCATTCAAGACAAAAGGTTATGATTTTCTTTACATTATTGACCAGTTAAGATATCAGTTACCATTTAATCGCTTAAAACTAACAACTACTCAGATCATCTCTCAGGTAGCTAGCAGCAAGTCTGTGCCCATCCAAACTTTTCAACAATAAAGCTGAAGCACAACTGCAAGAAAAGACTTCAAGCCATGAACCAGCAACCAAGAAAATTTTGAATTGCCATGGAATTTATCCATAGTAAAGGACCACGAAAGTTCATAGACAAGAAGCAGTTAGTAACCACTTGTGCAGTACTCTCAAGCACTGCTTCAGCTGAAATAGCAGCATTCTGCAAAGTCCATGGCTTTAAAATAATAAACAAACCCCACTAACACACAATTGTATTTTCAGATTTTTAAACTGCTCTTCCACATAGCCCAAAAGACAAACATTGTGCTTGTTCTGCAATAGTATGCAGGCTTTTGTGGACTATTCACATAAGCTCATCAATGCAACCCTCAAACAACCATCTCCTGTCCACAGCTGTGTTTGACCTCTACCTCATCTAAATTAATTGAACTGATGGAGCAGTTCTCTGAAATTTATACATTATTATTAAGCTTCCATTTTGAATAATAAAACCAAAATCCTTTAATAAATATTCTGAATATATGAAGAATGCTGGGATGTTCCCACATAAGATTCACAATGTCTAAATATTCTGCATTGTAATGACAACATTCCATTGCTTCACTACTGCCTCCACACCCAAAGGAATTAACTTAAAATTTTGATATAAAGCATGTAGTTAGGCTCTCATGAAACACTAAGGCTTACCTGAACTTCACAGTGACATGAAAGCAGTGTAGTTCTGTGAAACCAGAAAAGCTGAATGTACTAAAGCTTTTATAACATTAACTCTACTAATAAAAATTAAGGTACGCATAAAAGAAAACTTTTTCCAATATGCCAAAATTAAAATAATTACAAACACTTTTGATTGGTTGAAACATCCTTTAACCTCACAGACAAACAAAAAGGTTTCAGAATTTTTCTCAAACTTCTCATGAAACATGTTTGAGAAACTTGTGTAAAGAAACATCTGTCTGGAAGATGACATTTCACTATTACACATAAGAAGTAAGGTCATACTGAAATTAAAATTTCAAGTAAGTAAATTTGGGCTTGTTAAGAAAGCCTTCTAAAGTAATTTTACAGCATGGTTTTCAAATATCTTTATTTGCAGACTTTATTTAAAAACTGTACCTTTGTATAGAGAAACCCTGCCTTTCTTATTTTAGCTTTGTTAACTAAGCTCTTAATCCTGGAGAAATATGCAGGTTTGTAGTTCAGAAGTACCTGTTCTACAATAGAAACTAATCAAATCATATGTCAACTTCCAACTTTTTTCCTTTTTTTTAAAAAGGTTTCTTCCCTGACTGTGCAGATTTGGAGACCACTAGTATAATTGGTGTGGCTGCATTTGTATTTGGCTCTTCAACCCTTTAGCTCAGAAGTCAACTCTCAAAAACATCCTCAACTGAAATTATTTCATTATCCCAACTACAATTTTTCCACAGTTCTCAGCATATCTCCCTAAAAAAACAATATGCCCAGTCTATCATCCATTTGAAACAAGCAATCTAAAATAAGGAAAAGTCAAATTATGAATACTTTGCTTTTATTCCACCAACTGATTAACAACAATCATTATTAGGAATTGGTAAGTACGATTCAGGCAGCAGTGGAAATGAAAACATTTCTGTAATTTACTTTAAATAGTTCAAAAGAAACTTCAATTGTGAACAGCACATGCTTTATTCAAATTTTCCCAGCATGCTTTTGTTTTTGCAAAAAAGCATCAGAAGTTTGATTTTCAGTTTCACATTCACTGTACTTGGAATATTTTGGGGGCTTTGTGGTTTGTTTTTTATTTGGGAGGGTGGTGGTTGTTAGGGAAAAAAATAACTTTCAGGACAAGTTAAAGCTGTATGGGAAAAGCACATGTGCTCTGTCAATCCCTGGTATAAATATCCCTCATTTATGGAAGGATCATGAACAAAAGTATTTCATATTCTCTTTTGTTGCCATATAAAGCATTTTAAAAATCAACATATAGAGCATTTTAAAAATCAACATCTTAAGCAGAAAGCCTGCCACACAAAGCTCTGTCTACAGGACAGTATTTTCATAGTTCTTTTTAGTTGTAAAGCAAGATGAAAGAACTTTGTATGCTGCTGCAAGCATATCGTACATATTCCTCCCTACAAGGAAATTTCAACATGAGTACTACTTTAATGCACAGATATGTTTTACCCATTACCTGGATCTTCCTATGTACTATGCCTTAATGCTGCCCCCTGCAAAGTTGGATTTCAAATAGTTTCCTTAGAATTAATTCACAATTAACACTTTAATGACAAAAGGTCAGAAAATGTGGTCTTGTTTATGGACACATCTACCTGCTCTAGAGAGATAGAGCACAATTGCAGCCCTCATCTCCTAGAGCATCTCCTGGTTTTTAATTTACCACCTAACACTGTCACTGCAACCAGTGTGACACAATTCAGCCCTGGATGGAACACACACACCACAGACTGGAGGCTGTGCCACTGCTGAGGGCCACACTTAAACGCAGTCCAGGTGTTTGTGAGAAAATGTCATTACAGCACTGATGTGAATCCACACTCACGAGACTGCTGCACTCCCCTTCTCAGGGCAGGGCTCTCTTAGACTTGACATACAAAGCTAGAGTAAGATTTCAGACTGAAGCCGTGAATGAAAGCTTTGTTTTCTATGCAGTTCACTTCAAAATTACTTTCTCAGGTCAATTTTTAAAATTCGTTTTCCTAAAATTAAATATAATATGAAATATTGAAAGGCTACTAAAAAAAAAAAAAGTGTAAATAATCTTTTAAAATCTGTCATGCACAAAAAAATTGCAACATTTTCCCTAGTTAGCTCACTTGAAAACACAATCAACTAAGTAGGAACGCCAAATGTTGTCTCAAAAACTAAGTACAGCTGACAATTTTTTTCTGATATTTCAACTTAATCATGTACTCATACAATAAAGGGGAAATTCGACACAAAATCTACCCTACAGGCCAGAAATGAACTAGATCACAAACCAGAAATATCAGAAGTACTACATTTTTCTGCCAGATAAAGCAGTTTCCAGCAAGCTGCAACAAAGTTCTAAGACTTTCCTATTTACAAGCAGAATGCGACAGAGCTATTAAAGTATTTTCAGCATTATAATGAAGTCTTTAAAAAAAAGCTGAAGTGAGTCTCTGGGATGTTATCAAACTGAATGTCATACAGAACATGTGTAAATTGGAGGTTCTAAGAGGTTACTGAGAGTTTATTCCAGCTGACAGCACAGAAAAAAATTACAAGTTTTTTATTTCTTTACCAAGCAGCTTTCAAAATTTTGAGGAATGAAAAGCAAAAAAGTTAAAATGGTTTTTCAGAGTATTCATCTTAAGCAAACCTACTTAAAGACCATATCCAAATTTCATTTCTTCTTACGTCCTTCTCTGCCACTCTGTATCAATCAAAGAAAAACTAAGATGCTGGGTGTACTTTGTCACTTTGGTCATGGACCTCAACCTCAGACATAAACATCTAAGATTTATAGATGATGATTTATAAATTAAGATGATTTAAAGCATTAAAAAATCATACCAAGTTTTTAAAAAATAATAATCAAATGGAGTATCTAAAATATTTATATGCAAGTAGAATTTTTAATTTGCTGCTAGAGTACTCTTAGATCAAGTACTAATTAGAACTAGAGTGGTAACAAGCCTAGAAACATTGTAGGTAATACCCAGGCTCTGAAAAACAGCTATTTATACCAATCCAAAGAAGAAGGGGCCAGAAGCTATCCTAAACTTGGGTAGGTAACCTGTTGAAACAGTCCCATATACCATCTCTGCAGACACAAGGTCAGTTTAAGGAGCTCCTATTCCCTACCTAAGTTATTAATTTCTATTGATCCCTATTGACATAAATCTGACTTCAGAACCAAACCCCAAAATACCACCACATATTTTGAAACTTTAAGACAGAGATGAGAAAACGGAAAATTGTTGGACTGGATTTGATCTCCAACCTAATTCATGTGGTGCTCCAACAATTTCCCAGGAAAACAAAACCGGACGACACTTCTGACAAGCAAGCTTCTTTTACAGTATACACATGCATTGTAAGACACATTTATTCCAGTGCAGAAGATCCCCCACATTCAGAAATAAGATTTACTATACTAAAGACTACAGTTCTGTAGGGTGAAGAAAGTCTTATTACTAAAATAAAGCTGTCAGAGCAGAAACAATAGTCCTCAAAGGCAGAAATTTGTTCTCAACTCAGCAACGTAGCATGAGTTATGACCTTAAGCCAGGAGACTAAATGTATTACAAAGCTTAACACTGAAAGCAAGTCATACCACCTTTTTTTCCTTTTTCTATTCAAGAAGTTAACCCCAAAAGTAACAACTTCCTTTGTTTCTTATTTATTGTAGGAAGAAAATGCTATATTTCCAGGACAGAAAGGAAACATGTCAGTCTGACTAAGTGTAAGAATAGAGCTTACAGAGAGCTGCAGACCTTGTGCATTCACAGGGCTCCCAGCTGCACCGTCTGTCGCTCCGCAGGATCTCCCCACAGAAGCATCTTTGTAAGACCAAGCTGCAAGTCCATCCAGCCCAGCATTCTCTGTCAAACTGCAACTATCTGTGCGTGCTGTGATAAAACCACACCACAAACTCTGAGCAGCTCCTCCCACTAGATTCTTCCCCACTTTCACCAGCCAATACATGGCTTCAGTGACGAATGAGTGGATACCTCCACATGAATTTGTCTGATTTATTTATCTGCTTTATCTTTCGTCTGTTGGTTTACATGTAGACTGTAGTCTGTAGACTCTAGAAACTGAAGGCATGCCATGTGAAATGACCCAAGAGGTTTAAAAGAGTCTGAGCTGACCTCAGAGAAAACGTAAAAATTGTGTTTAATCACCACACCACAAAAGTAAAAAAATAAACCTTTATGCTGAAAATAACTGCAGTACAGAAAATTGTTAAGATACATGCCAGAGGTAAATGCCCATTGTTTATTTGAATATATATGCCACCTCTGTGTACAAATGTAAATCAGGAAACAAACCCCCACTGCTATAAGCCAGAAAGATTGTAGGCTGGGGAATACAGTAACTTAAGGAAATTACCATAAAGACACACATATGCCTTGAGCTTCCTGCTTCTTCTGAAATCCTCATGCAAGTATTAAAAGAGTTGTAACCATTAAAACTGCTCCTGCAGGCAAGTCAAAAGAGAGGAGAGTGCTCAGGTGTCGTCCTGGGGTATTGAGAAAATGCATTCATCTACAGGTACAGGCTTTGCTTTCCTTATTTTTGCTCTGACTAAGTTTGTCTTGAAAAGGTCTTTGACTTCTCTAGGCAGAAGATATTCCATGTCTTTGACTTCTTGCCACACTATCAGCATTATTACAAAAGAAACATGCAAGCAATTCCACTGTTTCAATGTTCAGAAAATGTTAAACCAGAAATGCCATTATATGCTACTGAATTTAAACTACACTAAGAATTATCCAATGAATTATTCAATGAATAAGTCCCACTCAAATTAAACTGGCAGAGAGAAAAACCCGGGTGACCTACTTGACCTTTTGGGGACAGAAAAAGGAGAAACTGCAGAACTACAGTTTATGTTAAAACTCTCAAGAAAGCTATCTGTGCCATCAGACATTCAACACACATCTGTCAGTGCTATCATGTATATACAACTCAGAAGAGGAGAAGAAAGGCAAGCTCCACTTTATTAAGGTTTTCCCTTAGGCAACTATACTAGCAAAAAAATGTTAAAAATAAGGTCTATTTGCACCATGGTATGTTAAAAAATTATTTCTAAATTATACAAGAAAAAAAAATCAGAAAATTATTATAAATACTAAAAACTATAAAAACAACAATAGAAACACAAAACAAAAACAAAGTCACCATCGCCACCAAAAAACAAAAGAAAACCCAAATTAAAATCCCACCAAAAAACCAAAACAAATGTCCAGTTAGCTTCCTCCCAAACAGTAAAGTTAAAACAGAAACATTTTGTGTCCTGGAACATGTTCCTTGCAATCTTAGTAGCTCTTCCTGCTGTAGGCATTGAAGTCTCTGACAAAGAGTAAGAAGTCTGTAATTTCCTGCTTCACAAAACTATCAAAACAACTGTCACTTTTTCAGCATTTAACAAGCAGACAGGAACAGATTACTGTACTCAGATGGTGCTAGTGTTTTATTATCTCACTGGAAATGAAACCTCAGCTATTAAGGGAAGCTGGTAGCAGAATTTAAGATAAACAAAACCAAAAAAACCACCTCAGATTTTTGAGGCAGGCAGTCTACAATAAAAAGTCAGTCTCTTCCCAAAGCCTAGCAAGAACACGACCAGACACTGATCAAGAAAGATGCGTTCTCATAATCTCTAAAACACATTAGAGTGGTATTTGTCACAACAGAGACAGCATTAGGACAAAGAAAATTACTAATTAAAGTTTAAGAAAGCTTCATAAGGGTTCCTTCTCTTGCAAAGCAAGAGAACAAAAAAGCATTTTGCCGAAGTCAGCTGCATGCTTTCGGTTTCTCTTATCTGACTAAAAAAACCCCTTCTCTCTTCTTGCATTGCAGCCTGCAAAAAATTCTATGAAAAACAGCTATTGACAGGCAGATATCTGAAAAACAGAAGTTAATTTCAAGCACTGTTAAAATATCTGAGCATGTTTTACAAAGCAATTTGTTTATTACATTAAAAAAACTAAAATGGCTAGACAAAGTAAAACTACAGCAGTTTGTTTCAAAAACTAGAAGAGGGAAATGTGTGTGTTTGACTTCGTGTTACATGACTTTTGCACTGAATTGTTCCAAAAAGCATAGTATGCCAGTTGACTTGAAGTACATCATAATTAAATAAACTTGAAAGATATGATAAGCACAGAACTGAATTTTACAATCCGATGTCATAGTTAAGCTTCTCCTTAGATGGCTTGTTTAAGTAATAAACAATTTACTATAACAGAGCTGTTAAGAACACAACAGGAAGTGTTCTGCTGGAGATGAGGACTTTGTTTTCTTGTACTGCAGAACATACTCACTGGGACTGCTCTTTGTGTTACCTCTTAACTTTGTATCAAGTCGAAAGCAAACTCACCATCCCTAAAGTTTCAGTTAGATGAGGTAAGCTATAAATACTGCAAGGTACTTGTTACCTGTAAATCATCTCAGAAAACTTTTATACCAGTAATTTTAAAGATTCATCTGAGAGAAAAAAGACTCCTTAGATCTGCCTTTTTTTCAGGGAAAGTTGTTTTCCAGTTCACAAAATGCAAATATTGATCCTATACAGTTATTATCTTCACAGCAAAAGAAAACTTGTGTCATTCACATGTAATACATTTAGTTGAAAGTAATATAGTAGAGAAAACACAGTCTAATTTAAGAGATGTTACTATGTAACTAGCAGCTGGATGTTTGATTTACAACTTATTTCTAGTTTCATGGTGCATTAGACAGTAAGCTACTTATCCATATCCGATGATATCCTTCATCCATAGCACAGCATATCATACTCTCTTCTCAGTCCAGGACCCAATAAGCAAAGAGAGAGGTTTGCATTTATGTAACTGCATTAATTTAAAAGCAATGTTCTTATTAAGAAGAAAAAAGATCATGAAATCTAGCCCATGAATGGAAGTGCTGTCAAAAAAATCAAGATCAATGTGGGAAGCAACTTATCTAACTTTTTAACATAATTTTATTCAATCAACATATTGATAAATTTTGTCCCTTATGAAGGGCAGCAAAATACATATGTATGAGAAAAATAAGCGAAAATGTCTATATCTAATTTCAAACACAAATGCTCAAGGGTCACTAGTGTCTGGGGGATGAGGCAGTGGGGGGAAGAAGAAAACGTTATCTTTGTCTGACTTATTTTCTCATTCCATATAATCACCAATTATTTATTACAATTTTAAGTAAATTCTAATATTCTAATGTATACCCCCTCATTGCTTCATTTGATAATTTAAAGCACAATTTCTAGTGTGAAACAATGTTAAGTTGTCATAAGAACAAGATATATTAGAGCTATTCTGGTATTAATGGTGGGATTTAATTGTACTTCCCAGGATCTCCTTAATTAACTATTAAAGAGCATTCAATAAATTTACTTAAGTATTAAACTGAAACACAGGTGCAATTAGGAAAGAATATGCACTTAATTTTAAATCTTACGTTCAAACCTTATCTATACAATTTTGCACCTACAAGAACAACTTTATTTAAATGAGCATAGCACGAGTGTCTGAGCTTTCAGGTAAGAAAGCCAGAATCATAAGCCCACCTCCCAAAATCTAGTACAGAACCTAACTACAGAAATATTTTGTCCCTACTGTTTAGTGCAGTGAAGGAAAAAAAAAAAAGAAAAACACCTGAAAACCCCACAAAGGCAAACACAGAAGAAGAGGCCATAAATGATAATGCTGAAGAGGTCCAGAGTGTTTCAGCAAAGCCAAGTCCCGACTCTTTTCCTTTCCACATCCCGCTGGCAGACACAAATCTTTACCAACACAGACTACAAGTTTCAAGGCTGTCTGAGAAACAATCTTGCCTTACAAAAGGTCCAGCAGATTGATGGTTTGCAAGTGCTGTCATTTCACTTCAGAACTAACCTAAAAGTTCCAAGCCTAGTAACTTCACAGTGATACTCTTCACTCACAACTTCACTGAGATATTCTTTCTGCATTGTAGTTTTAACAGGAATTTCTGAAACTAATGCATATCAGAGAGTTTTTACTTCAATTTATTACCCATTTCTCATGAAATCTTGTATAGATTTGAACACCACAATGCTCTAAAATTAGGAAGGCAGTAAGTGAATTCTGTGTTTTCAAGGGTGTTTTAATCTGGTTTCCAGAACTTTTCCACTTCATTTTATTTCAGGGTTCCCAGGGAAGGTTAAACTAACATTGACTGAATTTTCTATTTCTGTTTAAAAACCATCTCGAATTCTTCATGCACCAACAAATCCTGGTCCATTAAAAAAAAAAAGAAAAAAGCAAAACACCAAAATTTATTGGCTCAAATTGGTGGATGCAAGCCAGTTCTCATCACAGACTTTTAACCAAAAGCACCTCAAGCAAGATATGTATTTTGAGAAAAGGAAATTTTCTGCATTAGTCTTGGAAGATTCTTAACTACTTCCAACTTCAAAGTAATTATGTAAATAACATTTAACAATGTGTACTCATTCCTTAACAAGTCAGAATAAACCACATCACTTGGAGAAACTGGCTGACAAATGCACTCTTCTGGTGCTTTGTTCCCTCTGTCAGCTTTAAACAAAAAGGACGCTACATTTCTGAAAAAGGTGTAAGATTACTAGTGACTATTTTCCTGTATTGTTCCCTTCCCTTCCCCCAGATTAAAATAGCTTTCCAATTCATATCAAAGCATCCAAGGAGCAGTTTCATTTTACAAAAATGAAGGTTCCTTATAAAAAACAAGGTTCCAAAGCTGTTTCCAAATTTAGGCTTCACATTTAAGTAACTAAATCTGTATTTCAGCTGTATTCAAAACCAACCTTTACCTTCAGCATAAGCAATTCTAGTTAAAGACGGCAGAGTAAAGAAAAAAGAACAGAAGAGGCATTTCTCTCCAGAGAACATATAAATCAAATACCAACATGAGAAATTCAGAGCTATTAAAAATGTAACTAAAACTTAAAAATTATTTTTTAAAAAATTGAGTAACTAAAATGAGGTTTCTTTTCTGTGTGAACAATTAGACAAAAGTTCTATCAACCTAGAAAACAGCAATACAAGACAATAATGTGTTTTAAAACTCCAGTATTAAAAAAAAAAACCAACACCACAACAAACCAAACCAAAACCAAATCACTGAATAAGGGATATGACAGTTATTTTGGAAGCAAGTTCACAGTAAAAATGGGACTGCAATGAATGAGAATCCAATTGGATATAAAAAACAAACAAACAAACAAACAAATCAACCAAGAGGAATTTGCTAGTTTGAAGTTTTGGTATGGTTTCTGAGCCTTTTTCAAGTACCAGCAAGTACTTAAGGCACAGGTGAGGACCAGCTCATTTAATCCATTTTTGATTTGATGAAGCCAAACTCATCCAGAACTGATTTCTGTAATTCTTTATATCCACAATTATGTTAAAGTATCTTCAGAAAGTAAAAATCTAAATTGCACAGTTCAAAAGAGTATTTATCCTTGTGCTTTATTATTTAATTCCTTCTGAAGAAAACTCCTCACTCTTTGCATTAGACTCATTTGACCAATCTACAGATTTTAAAGTGACTTCATGCATTTGCCAGCAGCCATAACTGACTTTACTCAAAATTAAGTGAAAGAAAAATGAGAGCTAATTATATTTAAGAAAATTAAGTCTTATTTGGAAAGATGAGATTGTCTCATCTGCCTTAATAAAGTTTTCCTTCAAGTTTCATGGGTGTTTTTTGCACAATCATAAGTGAAATCTCAGTCTTGTGTTGTCCATATTTCCATAATCTGTTGGAGGATTTAATATCAGAATTCATACAAAAAAAAAATCAGTATAGCTTAAGCCACAATGTTGTTTTTTCAAGCAACATATTTAAACATAGGAAACACAAACTAGAAGAAGAAGAAGTAGTAATGGAAATCATAAAAATATGGGAAATAAAAGCCCAAGATGTCACTGAACCAACTTAAGAAAGGGTAAATTATGCCATTTGTTGTAGAGGAAGTACCTTTCACTCAAAGGAAATCAGTAACAACAACTAAACCTGAATTCCCTGAGGTGCTACCAAGAAACTCATCAGCACTGATTCAGCACATGAAATGGTAAAGCAGTAACAAATTAAAACAGAATATCAAGAAGTCTGAGCATTGTGGCAGCTTTATGAGTTAAGAGTTCCACTTGTGATTACCCCATTGTGCTACGACTTCTCTAAAAGGACTTTCAGCTTCAGTTGAAACAATGTGACACAGTAATAATTCTACCCTAGAATTTGTCTGATTATTCTAATTTCATAATCTCATTTAATTTTATTTAGTTTTCCACACCATGTAAGGTTTTTTTCCTTTAAAGGAAAAAAAAGTGGAGGAAAGATGGCTATACCTCTTACAACTATAAAGTGCTCCAGTTTAATGGCATATTCACATATTCAGAGTTTAAAAGGACTCACAAAAAATCAGCACATGATCAGACATCCTAAAAGTTTAACCACCACCACTGAAACACATTTGCAATATTCTCATTTTACAGCCAAAAGAATACTATTCTGAAAGACCTTTACAAGACAAATGCCTAAGAAAAAGAGAAAAAAGCATTTTCTATAACATGTAGGTAACTAATTAAATTTGAATTTACAATATTCAAAGATCACTCAAATATTTGTGGTTACTAAAGATGTCACACTAATTTTACTTCTTACCATGAAAACTTGTATGTCAGCAGCAGCATCTCAAATATGGGACAGTAACTGGCTTTCCCAGTTCTCACTTCAAGGAGGTGTGCAAGTGCTTTTCAAATCATTACGAAACCACAATAATATATAAAAGTCTAGAAATTAAAACTAGTTTCCAGGACACACTGGTGTAACTATAGCTGGGGGAAAGCCTGCATGTGAAACGAGTTGTGACCTTGTGACAGACTAATGGACTGTTTATGGAAATACTTTTCTCAACAAGTTAATCTTTTACTAGGTACCGGAGTGACCTGACTGTGAACTAGAAGCTGAAGACTCATGTCACCCATTGAATTAATTGCTACATTAAAATGTCAGGCAACCTGAGACAAGCAAAGGGTGACAGAGGCCCAAGCCCATGCAGACATCAGAAAGAAAACACGCCTTTGAAATGTTTTGAACAAGGGTGACTGCAGCCCAGAACCAGTGAAGAACACACTGTCACGTAATCCTGTCCTGGAAAACCAGAAGGCATTTGCATAGTCAGCCTCAGGAACGCTCAGATGCGTAACACAAACTGTATCACTCCAAACAGTCTCCACAGGGAAGGTCACAACTTTCAGAAGACAGACTTCCCATACTTGCTTAGTATGTCTGGGTTAAGCATTAGCTAGCCAGTCATGCACCTAACACAAAATTATAAACAAGCTGCTGTATGAATATGGAAGAGCAGGGTTCTCAATTCTTACTCCTTGGCTGCCCACTCACAACAACTGAAAGACCAATGCAGTTACACAGAAAGGGTCAAGAATTTTAAATCCTGTCATTATAGATTATTTTAGCAAGTGCAAATAGGTATACAGTAGCCCAACAAACCCTTATCAAAAGTCACCATGGTAAGAACTAACCACTTCCCTTGTGAGAGCCAGCTTCATCCCCTCCCAGTTATAAAAACATGCCATTTATTTGAACATGGAAAGGGAGTAACAGTGCTAGACCCATATTGTCTCATTTCCTATTTCCTTTTAAGTATCAAAATGCAGGTCTTTTCACAATGAGATTCAGAAATGCAATGAAGCATACATTGGGCCTTCAGGAAATAAAGTGAAATGCTGGTTCTCTAAAATTAACTTAATGGGAGAAAAAGAACAAGAGCGTTTTTTCCTCCCACAAAGTGGTTATAAAGAAACATAAGGAAAGATTGGACAGACTGACAACAACAACAACAAAAAAAAAAAAAAAAAAAGCCAAAACCATGCCTGATAATAACTACACCAAAAAACTTTGCATAATTATTCGTGGTTTCAAGCAAAATTTAGTAGTTTAAAAATATTAATAGCACAAAGTCCATATTCTGTACCTCCACCAAATCAGAAATGTATTTGTCACCATGTCTGATGCACAAATATTTTGAGATCTGGAGGCAATGGTGTCTTCCCAACTAGAGATTAACTGACAATATGAAAAAAAGAGCCTTCCTAAGGCATCAGCTCTGATAACACAAGCTGTGTTCTCCCCACAGAGGGGAGACACAACACAGTCGGTCCTAAGTAGTATAACCAGTTGAGCTCTTTTGCACAGAGGAGATGTCACATTTCTGAAAATACTCCTATAGTATAAATCAGTCCTGCATCTGGTTTTGGCTTTGTTCTAATTCAGTTTGCCTGCTTACTATTTGTGCAAATCAGAGCTTTAGCACTTTTGGCTCTATGATTCAGAAAAACTTATAGCTTTTGTGACAATGTTAACCAGAGAAGGTAAAGTTCTTCTGTAGTCTATCCCCTCACGAACATTAATGGAACAGACCTGAATTATTTCCCAATAAGCTGGATGAAACAAACTGAGTATTTTTTTCAAAATCTTAAGCCTAATTATTCATAGCTACAGGTCCTAGGCCCATTAAAGAGACAGTCACTATCTTAATTTGACCACCTGCACAATTGTATCCTTTCAATCCAGGTTTTAATCATGACAAAACCATGAGTTTTAGATAATTCACAAATAAGTATGCACCAAAAACTATCAGCATAGCCTAGGCAAAAGCAAACTTAAGCGTGCTAATTAAAACACACACTTCTGTGTAGAGGTTCTGTTACAGCCAGGAGGTCTTGCAGTTTGTAGCACATACTACATAACCAGATGTTGCATCCTTTTTCCCCCCAAAGTTCTACAGAGGTACCGAGTGCCTGAAGCATCAGAGGCAATCCAGCTCGCTAACTTTACAAGTCCTAGAAAAGGTTTACATAGCTGCATGCCACAAGGTGCAGAGAACTTACCCAGCCACTGAGTACAACAGATATGGTGGCTTCATCCTGCAGCCAGCTGCTACACAGAGCTGATAGGCAGAGAAAGGTCACTCAGAACACTGACAGAGTCCCGTGTAACTCCAAGATGGGCATAATGGTAAATGCAGGCGCTGATTTTCCTCTGAAGAGGAATTTATGTTTTGAACAAAGCCCACACTAGTTAGTCACAGAGTTAGTAATAAACTGCTTTATTTCAGGCTAAGGTACCAATATTACAAATATGGTAGACACACATGAAGTGAACAGTTGCACACAAAGAATACCAATAAAGCCTTATAAGGTTCCTCCACTGTTTAAGGATTTTCCTAGAGGCTCATTCACAAGATTAAAATCTGAGTTTTTGTATAAGTCCTAGCTATTTAAGTCTCAACTACTTATGCACATGCAAGTATGTTAAATTCAGTTGAAATACTAATGCATACAGCTAAGCTGCTTCCTGGGAAGAAATACTTTCAAAAAATTATTTGTCAAATTAGAAAAAGTGAAAGACCTATTTTGATGAAGCTCCTATGGAACTCTGTCTACATGATAGAAACTGGCAGATTTCCTACTAGTTCCCCTTGCTAGTTCCTCAACAGTCTACCCGGTAGGCTGAAAGGAAGCCAAAAATCTAAAAGTTCTGGCTGTGCTCTCCCCTGCAGTCTTGATTCCCAGGGTCTACAAGTGGCTTGCCCTGGCACTGGACCTCTATTCTCATTTGCAGTCAATTTTAAAATAAAGGAATGCAGTTCGTATGTAGCTGATTTCAAAGTGTCACAGCAATTCTCCTTCTCCACCTGGCTTTGCTGGGCATCATCGCTAGCAGCAGCAGAACTGTAAAACTCTGCCACAAACAGGCAACTCAGAGCAGGTCAGAACAAGCTAACAGTAGAGCATACTAATTTACTGCTGAGACACCAGGGAGAATTAAATACTTCAGCACATTTACCAGGACAAGATGGTTTACTGTTATACCTGAACGTGCTGGAACTTAACCACACACTGAAAAGACAAATCTTACAATACAGTAGCACTGTTCTGATTACCATACATAAGCTTAACTTTTCATAAAAGAGCTAATCTATACTTCAGAGTTTTCAATATAAATAAGAATTTCAAGATCAAGTATAACTTGTGAGTTAACAAGTGAGTTTAGAAAAATTAACAGTAAGCAGTTTCATTAGTTTACTACTATAGTTTATCCTAGTTCATAGTTTCAATAGTTTACCACCATACCAACCTTGGTTAAAGACACTATTTTTCTGAGAACTGCCACTTTTCACAAAGGTTTGTGACATTAGTAAACTGTATCCCAAAGAGCAATAGCCAAGGAAACTTACTGTCACTGTTTTATTTGCAACTGACAGTAAACATTTGAATGAGATGTCATCAAGACCTTTTTCAAGGACATGTCAGAGGGCAATGTTCAGATCAAACCTTTCCAACAATATTTTTTTCTTCAGAAAGGGAAGTCCATCCTCTACTGTAGAAAAGAGACAGGATTTGCAGGAGAGTCTAGGAGTCAGCAAAACCTGACTTCTTTCCATTTGTGGAATAAAAGAACCTCTCAGACTGAGAAATTCTTCTTGGCTAAAATAATGAGCGTTTCTCAGGTACAGGGAACACTTGGCATTGTTTTATATTATACTCTGTACTTTCTAAGCCCTTTTCCTATATTTTCCATTTCTAAGAGAGTCAACTTGGACCCACTGGGCTTTGAAGTATCTATACAAGAAAAAAGCATTCTCTTTCAGGATTGAATCCTTTGCTACCAGCAACATAGCAGAAATGAGTGACAACAGTAACCACATTGAACAGAGGATGCTGGCATGCAGCACAAGCCAAAGGCAATGAGCAGGCACAAATCTCCCAGGTCGAACACTCTGCCAACCCACACCTTTCCTCACTCTGCTTCACCAGTGTATCAGTATATGCTAGTTTACAATGCTGAATACATACTTACATGAAAACACCTTATAACTTGGAAAAGATGGAAGATATCTTAGCTTAATCACAAATATTTATTATTTTATTGTGCCCACTCACCACAAAAAAGGGCACTCAGTCTGCATGGTAATCTTCACAGTGAGAGAAACCAAGCAGATCCAACTTTTCCATATTGGTTTGGCATAAGGCATTTCCAAAAGGACAACATTCTAAAAGGACAGCCTTCTAAAAGGCCACCTACATTGCTCCCTGCCAGAACTCTGCATGGCTTCAGGTGTCTCATTTTATACCTTCTTGTCCACAAGCTGGAGAGGAGTGAAGCGGGAAGCTTCTTCTCCCTCTTCTTGTACTACTGGCTTAAAGCAAACGCAGAACAATCTGCATGCCCTTAAGATCTCTGTTCCATGTACTCCTGCCCTTCCTCCCAAGAGCCTCTAGGAAGGGTAAGAAACATGCAGTTGCAACTCAGTAAATTCTTCTCCAGGGAACAAACTCTAACTTTTAGTTAATTTTAGGAAGATGTTTGAGGAAGTGTGTAAACAAAGCTGTGTGGAGCAGAATGTACGAGGCCACCAGTCCAAGCCCTAACCTTGGAGGTTCAAAGAGAAAGCAAGTGATCCTGGTTACTGTGACCCTGCCAGAAACCAGGACCCACCCCCAGCAGGCAGATACTGAAAAGCTCAGCTGCATTTAGTGGGCATTTTAGAAATAGTTTCCACACCATGGAAAACCTAATAAAAACCCCAAAGCCCTTGCACTTTCTACAGGCTGGGACATTCGATTTGCCTGCAGAGATCAGGAGACCTACTGTAATAAGCTGTTCATTACAAATCAATGAAGAACTTACAGTTAAAAACCCCCAAAATCAATCGTAATTCTATCTTTACAGGAGAAGCCATTTTGTGGATCAATATAGAGGAATTACTGAAATATCTTTTTAAAAATAAACTTATGTATATTAGTACAGTTTTAAGAATAACTTCATCCAGCTCCACACAATTAAAAACTAACTCTTCACTATTCCATTTCAAGTATGAACTGTGAAAGAACCTTACTCAACTACAGAAGCCACTTCCTGTGTTTTATTTATGTGAATAATCTAACAAAATAATAGGCAAAACAGGTCCTTAACATGAAAGTTAAGTTATCCCAAGTTTTTAAGAATACATTAACACTGACTCAGCAAGCTTCCATGCTAACCAAAACTGCAATCATTTCTTACATAAAGCCAAGAAATCTGTAATCCTGTAGCCTAGAGCTCTGTAGAGGCATTTTCTTTAGTGAAATAACAAACATCTCAGATCTTTACTTATGGAAAGATTTAAGACACTAACTGTAGATGCAATGCTAAAGTTAAAACCCTCAATCAGAGAAAAAAGATTTAAAAGACTATTAATATCAGACCTTGCAACTCCACCATCTAAACCCATGAAAGAAGAAATCAAAAAATAAACAAAAAAAAGGTAAACAGAAAAACTGTCACTGACTACACAAGAATTTTCAAACTATATATTCAGCAACCAGAAATTAAAAGTACAGTCATAATTCGAAGCAATAGCAATACTGTCTTAACCATGGTGGTAAACAAACACTAGCCTGCTAGTGTCATAATCTGACAAGCTCAAACTGTTCATGAGCTGCAAGCTTCACCACACTTTTACAGATACACATTTCTGTATACATCTCCAAAGGCAGAGCACCTACATATTATCAGAAGGCAAAATATCATCTACTGACCTTAGAAGCCTCCATTTTAAAGAATACTAAGAATTACTAAAATTATATTGTGCAGACATTTTATTTGCAGTAGAATGGGAGGCAATATAAACACTTTGTATTAAAAAAAAAAACTTAACTGTTTCTCAGTTTGTTATGACAAATTAGGGTTAGGGGGTTAGGGTTTTTTTTTCCCCTTCAGCATTTTAAATATTTAGATCAAGCTCTTTCAGCATCCAAAAGGAAAAGTCCTGGAGATAGAAACATGATGGTTATATATTCAAAAATCATCAGGCTTCAAGATGGTATTTCAGAGAAATAACTACTGAAATGAAACACATATATGGACACCCTTGAGGGTGAACTGCCTGCTCCCAAAAGTACGTGACCATCACTGCTGAGAGCTGAGTAAGAACTCATTTCAGTTTGCTCAAAAGCAAGATGACTGGAGCCTCAAGAAGAGGATGGGGGAGAGCTCAGAAAACAAGATGTCAGATGTGGCCAGATGTCAGTGAGGTCAAGCAGATGCAACCCACTTCTCAGCACTCGATTTCCACCTTCCATAGTGACCCTGGACAAGGAGCTGCAGTACCAAGAGCAGGGTGGGAAATACTAGGAAAGAACTGAAGTTGTCCAGCATAATAATCACATCAGCAGTCATTTCATTACTAATTTGAATACTAGGACAAGAGAGATGAGAGCAGACAGTATTATGCTGTATTTCCATGAATGATTTGAATAGTTTACACTTCATGGACACAATGAAATATATGGAGACATTGTGAAACAAAGGTAGATGGTCCTGAATTAGAGTTTAATCTCACAAATAGGAATACTCCATGACATTTTAAGTTTAAAAAAAAAAAACCCACTTTCTGCAAACATCTTAAATTATTTAATCATCACATGCTGAACACTAGTAAAAAAAAAAAAAAACACCAAAAACTGGACATTAAAAAGCCAAAAAAGAGAGGGACTGATGCCTCTATCACCTTTTATTATGACAATTTGAAAACTATTTCATCCATTTCCAGACAGAACGTAAATAATTTCCAATTTCAAGCTGCTCTTAGATAGCAAGTAAATAGAGCTGCTGTGTTTTCAGGACATTTTACAGCCAAAAGTCAACAAAACTGATCTTCTAAAAGCACACCAACAAACAAACAACTGCAACAAAACAAAGCAAACAAAACCCCAAAACTCAACAAAAACAAAAAACCCAAATCCTACAATCCAAGAATCAGACAAAAAAAAAGAAACCAACCAAAAACCCACAACCCCTCCCCCCACCAGCAACAAACCAAAGCAAAACCCCCTCAAAACTCCAAACATACAGGAAAAAAATAGTCAAGACACTTCAGCACCAACCAGAACACTCCAGTTCTACTTGTGCAGTGTGAGACTGGAAAGCGGAAGCAACCCTGCAGGCAATACACTCAGCCTTCGGATAAAGATAAAAAGGGAGGGTAGCAACAGAAAGCAGCTCTCCACTTAACCACGTTCTCCTAGTCATACAGAGACAAGTAATGAAGCCCTTTAAAAGGCTTTTGGCCACTCTGCCTTAAGAAAAAGAATGAACTGTAATTCTAGAGCTTTAAGTGAGTGCACAGCAGATAAAAAGTAAATTAAGATGACCCTCGGGTCTCTGCAGAGAATCCTCTGAGAACACTCAGATTAGCCTCAGAAACTCAGAACTCAAAGCAGATCCATCCTCTTATCACCACTTCTGCTGAAAACTAGCTTTACAGGTTTGTTTAAAAAACAGCTACATGGCAACATATAATTTGTATTTTAAACAAGCTTAAGCCAAGTTTCACCAACACTGGAAGCCAGTGAAAGCCAACAGAAGCATTCCCATAGTCATTACACCCCCAGATGCCTGTTTCTACTCCTGCCTCATGCCTCCCTGCAGCAGCATAAATCTCTGCACAGCTGCACCATTACTATTAAAAGCGCTAGTACACTAAAAGGTCTTGTGAAGTTCAAATCCATCATACAGAAGGAAAAACTGGTATTCAAATCTTGTGCTCTACATGTTCAGCCTTTGGGTAAGATACGACTGCACACGTCTACACACAGGTATTGCACTGAGCAGACTTAGACTCCACTGAGTGACAGTAGAGACTGAACCTTTAGTATCACTAAATCCAATGAGACAGAAAGCTCCAGATTAGTTAGTTACAATCTATTTACTTTGCACAGGAACAAAGAAACTGCCATACCCGATCAGACCATTTAAGCAGAACCCTACCACTTGCAATAACTAAGAGTGATAAAAATCAGACATGGGAGAGGGTGACCCTCTTCCAAAAGTACTCCCAAGCCACAGAGCACAGAAGAGGTAGAAAGACAATCTTCTCTCACCACAGTATCCGCTCAAACTGGAAGCAGAAAATTTGGTAGCTTATTTACACAGATGATTACAAACATCAAGCATTAGAGTCTTGGACAAAATACATAATTATATTTTACCTTATCTGGGAATAGCCAAGATCAATAATAAGATACTTTTTTTGTTTGTTTTACCTTAGCTACATTCTGAGAAGAACAGAAAAAGTTTGCATTTCAATGACAAAGAAATCCTTGGCCATGCTGTGCGATCACTGTAGATGCTCTCCTGTTCTCACTACAACTCCCAATGCTCTGTTAGAAGCATTCATGTCCTCCTTTGAAAGTCAAAGGTGCTACAAATTGAAAAACATGGCTGCAACTGATGAGCTTTTATTAGCACACTTGTACATACAGACAAAACTTCAGTTTTACAGTGTGACTTTGGTGCCTCTAGCATGTGTGAAACGGCAACTGCAGAAAAATACACTATAAACATCTACAAGGGGAGTCTTGCAGCTGACTAACGTATCCAGCACACACCTTTTCAAACACCTAATTTTCATGGAAGTCACAAAGTCTGTGGTTATACCACACAGATGAACTGCACCATTTATTTCCTTTCATTTTTATAAAAACATGATTGCAGCAATATAAACTAATGCTGTACTTGAGGAAGTAAAAAGGCATCTACACCAATTTCAGATACAAACATCATTTTAAGGTCTGGATGTTTTAAATGCATATTGTAAAGCTCACAGAGAAGGAAGTGCATTTTATCTCCATGGATTTCCCTTACGCGACAAGAAATCATATTACAGTTATCAATGAATTCACTATTTGGCTCTTGTTATGAACTAAAACAACATACCGACAGTAAACAACATATATGGGATAAAAGATTTGAAGTGTTTTATCATGTTGAAGCTGCAATTCCTAGGAAAACAGCTCCCTTCTTCTCTTGCAGTGATACAAGATAGCTTAGACCCTTCACTGCTTTTAGTGAAAATATTCACTCTACTGCCTGACATGCAGAATGCTTGGGAGCTGGAAGGAAAAAGGTAATATTTACATCTATAATGCAACAGCAGTCAGTTTCCCTTCTCAGGTTCATTTTGAGACTCAAGAAGTTCTTCCAGCATAAACAGAAATAGAGAATCTATTTAAAAGGAAGTAACTGTAATACCAAAGAGCCTGATAGGGGGACTTTGGAGCAAGCATAATATCTTCTAACTAATAGTAGATCCTTATAGGAAAGTACAACTAACTGCATTCAAAGCCTGCCCGATAAAACATTCTTTAAATTATGCCTTTAAGTTTGCGTCTTAATAAATATCTGGACAACAGCTGCCCAGGCTAATTTAATGTGTATTACTCACATATTTATATGTGAGTAATACACATTTAATATATAAATATACAATATTTATATGTTACTCACATATAAATTAGGCTCTCTCCTCTAGCTGAAAAAAAGTCAATATTAAAATGAGGACAGATAGATGTTTTGAATTTTTTATGCAGCTTGATAAAGTACTACTTGGTCTAATATCTGTTTATTGGTAATACAGCACACAGAATTACTGAGATACTCTACCCATAAATGAGCATTTATGGGTATTTCTGAAGGACAATCATTGTTAAAATTGTAATGTATTTTCAACTGCCCTTATAATAAACTCAAAGCAGACTCACTGAAATACTTAAGAGAAAAGCTTTTGGCATTCAGTGTTTTCTAGGATTTGTTAACATTCCTAGTCAAATAGCACAAAGCGCTTACAAGTATTTTAACGTGTATATACTCTCAACACACTGACTTGGCAAAATGCAGGTACCTAAAAGTAAGTAAAATTGCCCATGTGAAAAGGAAAAAAATTCCACAGCTGCTTTGTCATTGCTGCTGTGGGACCAACCAGCCAGGATGGACGCAGCGTTTCACCACTGATGCGACATACATTGACCTTCCTGCACCTCCAACGTTGAGCCTGACTCCCACTTGCTATCACCATGAGACTCAGCCTCTTCAAACATATTCTGATATTCTTTTTTTTTTTTCTTGAAAGCCATGAAACTTGATACATTATTAATGCATTACAATATGCAGTACATTACAATATCATGACTTTATAAAAACAAGGATGGTGCTAAGAGTTTATAAAAAGACAAGGCACTCACTAAAACGTGTACATCATTACCGTTCTGCAAAACATTTACAATTTCCTGCTAATCCTTCTGTAAGTACAGAGCCATTTCTTATCTGCACAACCACACCACAACAAGTATTTTACACTGCCCTAGGAACAGGCCAAAATCCATCTGAATTGCTGAGAATACATATAAACAGGACATTGGTCTAGAAAACTGTTCTTATTACAGTTCTCCTGTGGTAATTCAACCTTTAAAAAAATACTCCTGAGGTTTGACTGACAGAAGACACAACTAAAAGAACACACAAGCCATACGTCCAAACAGGAATTATATTTTTATGAGGTTTAAGTGATGAGCCAAACTTTAAGGCATCATTAAAATAGGTCCCTGGATGTTAATACTAAGTTCTTAAACTACAGAGTACACACCAGATAAAACCTTACAAGAAATCCAGGTGAAATTGTCATCTTCACATCAAAATTACCTGGTCATACTGCAGTGTCTACACACACGTACACCAGTAAGACCCAGCCAGTACACTTTAAAGCTGAAATGTGTTCTAAAGTACTTAAACTGCTTCACTGTGGGCATAAGTTCGTTTCAACATGAATAGCTGCATACAAGTTAAACAGGCAAAATAGTGGTAGATCACAAGAAAGTGGACTTATCAATTAATACATATAGAAGGCAAATATAGGCTGCAAACACCAGGGCACTGAACACAACCACTGCAATTTTTCACCTGGACTAAGCCACGACAAAATTACTTTCTCCTAGAAAAACAGCGAGAATATTTATGCTTCAAAGTCTTCTAACTAAAAGAAATCAGTTCCGCACTATCGCGAAGCTGCAAACTAGAATCTGACTTCAGAGAAGTCGGGGGGAGGGGGGAAGGGGAAAATGAAGACATAATAAAGTCGATTACTCAGTTTTGCAGCAAAGTGCTCGGGCAGCGCCCGGGGAGCCCGCAGAGCAGGCGCCCAGCCGCCGCCCGCAGCCCGGCCCCGGCCCCGCGGGCAGCTCCGCGCTCGCTCGCCCCGCGCCCCAATGGCTGCTGACACATCCGGCCCCGGCCCCGCCACCGCCCCGAGCTCACACTTCAAAGCCTTTCGGGACTCCGGCCGAAGTCAAGCACAAACGCACCCCGCAGCCAGACGGGCCGCCCCCCACAGCTCGGCTCGGCTCCCGCGCAGCCCCGCACCGCTGACAGCTGAGGCCGGCGGGGCAGCCCGGCCCGGCCCGGCCGTGCCCCTCCCTCAGCCCCGGACCAGGTGCCCCGCGGGAAGGCGGGCGAGCAGTGCTCGCCGCGCCCCAGCGCTGCGCTCCGAGGCTGCTCCGCCGCCCCCGCATCCGCTACCGGCCCGCGGTCAGGGGGGAACGGGGCGGCGGAGCCCGCCCGGAGTCCCGTTCGCGGGAACAGCCCCGACGCCGCCGCTGTCACGCAGCGCCCGCAGGGACCGACCCTTGCCCGCCCCTCCAGCCGTAGGCGCCCCTCACCTCGCGGCGGGGGACGGCTCCATCCTCCGCTCCGCGGCGGGGTCCGTCCCCGCCGGGCTCCCCGCCGGCAGCGGCTCCAGGAGCTCGGCGCAGCGGCTGGGGGAGGCAGCCGGGCTGGCGGGGCTGGAGCGCGGCGGCCCGGGCAGGTAGTGGAGCAGCAGCGTCTCGGGGGGCTCCGGCGAGGAGGAGGAGGAAGAGGAGGAGGCGGCCGGGGCGGCGGCGAGGAAGAGGGGCGCCTCCGGCAGCCGGTCCAGCTCCACGCTCCGCACTTTGCGCAGCTGCTTCCGTCTCCAGTCAGAGCGCTGTTCTCGGCTGCCGCCGCCCGCCTCCCGCAAGAGCCCCCCGCCGCTCCCGGCGACGCTCCCTGCCACCACGCCGCCTTTCAGGCTCCCGCAGGCGGCGGCGGCGGCCGCCTCCGCGCCGCCGCCCGAGGATAATCCCGATGACGAGGCGCGATCCCCCGCCGCCGCCGCCATTTTCTCTGTCGGGTCACATCGGGCTCCCGAGCACCGGGGGCCGCCGGCGGACAGCGCGCTGCGCAAACGGCGCCGCCTGCGCAAACGGCGTAGGGCGGGGGCGGACGGCGGGCGCGGATTGGCGGCGGCGGGCGCCGGGGGCGGGGCCGCGCCTGTAGGTGCCGCGGAGCCGCGCCCCGCCCGCCCCCGCGCAGGTGTCGGGGCGGGGCGGGAGCCGGGCGGGAGTCGCGCCCGCCGCCGCTGCTGCTGCTCCGCGGGGCCGGGGCCGGGGCGGGGGCTGGGGCTGCGGCTGCGGCTGCAGCTGGGACTGGAGCCGGACGGGGTCCGTCCGTGCGGCCGGGCCGAGCCCGGGAGCCTGTGGAGGCGCCAAGCGCGGCCCCGCCCCCACGCGGCCCTCCCCACGTGTGGAAGAGCTGCGGGGTCTCCGGTGGCCCCGAGGCGAGTACGGCCGGACGGGCGGGCGGGCCGGGCTCCCCCGTGCGGGGCGCGGAGGAGCCTTTCCCGGATCTCGGAGCGCTCCCGCTCGCACCCCCTTAATGTGAGCCTCTCCTGTCCCCAGCATTGCCCTGGCAGCCGGCGAGCGGCCGGCAGGAACGGAGCGCCCGCGGTGCCTCGCTGCGTGCGGCCGAGGAATCGCCTCTCCGGTGTGCCCCTG
This sequence comes from Zonotrichia leucophrys gambelii, assembly GCF_028769735.1. Lineage (NCBI taxonomy): Eukaryota > Metazoa > Chordata > Aves > Passeriformes > Passerellidae > Zonotrichia > Zonotrichia leucophrys. Next base: position 29,643,554 of record NC_088200.1, on the reverse strand, counting down.
CTCACCTGGTCGTCCCTCTCTGGAGCCAGTAGGAAATTAAATGCACATCCTCGCTCGCAGCCTCCGCGCGTCCTTCGCCGGGCTGCCCTCAGTGGGCCGGCGCCGCTGCCCCCATGCTCAGGTCCTCCTTGTCCGTGTCTGCAAACGACGGAGAAGCGTTAATGTCCCGGAGCGCGCCCGCCTCCATGTGTGCGCAGGAATGCACATGCAGATGGGCTATACCCTGCCACGCACACCTACCGCTGCGGCTGTTTCCTGAGAGACTGCGAGACAGAAGAAAGGCAGGAGACATCACATGACCGAACCTTGGGAGGTTCAAGTAAATTTTCTACTTGTCGGGATTTTCGCTCGACCGCATTGGGGTGGTTTTGCTTTTTGATCTGAGATGAGAAAACGAAAACCGAATATTGCTGTGCATACAAGGTTGTTTACAAAACGGTGTGGTCTTTAGATAAAGTAAAAGTCACACAGTTCAAAGCACTTAAGATGAATGTTTCAGGCTTATTTCTCAGAATTTGGTGTAACATCCAGGTGTAACATTAACTAAGCGTCACAACAATGATTATTAGTATGGTCAATGTGCTGGGATCAGTGATTTCATCTGAAGTACCGGTTGAGTGAGAATTACCTTCTAACAGAAAGCAGATTCTTTCTTGCCTTTCATATATCATCAGAGGCTGACCTAAACATAGGGTCTTTGCTGGAGGATGTGATGAGGAGATAGGAAGAAGTTTTTCCCTCTAGACAAAAGCCTGAGGACACTCTTTGTGCTCTATATTCTTGCAGAATAATATCAATAGGTAAGGCCTTGAGCGAATTATTTAGGTGGTCTGCCAACATGCCACGCCACCACTGTCCTTGTGTGAGTTTTTCAGTGAAGGACGCTGTGAGAAGGTCAGTTGAATTCATTGTCATCTTGCAAGTATGGGATAAGCAGATCATCTAATATTCTCCTGTAATGTACAACTCAGAGATATAAATTAATTCTGAGTTTCATAATGGTAGTATTTGACAAGCCTCTGCTGCAAATTAGAGAGAGTTTTCTGGAAGATTCCTAGACCAAGACACATTGACAAAGTGAGAATGTTACTCATGGGAATAAGATAACAAAGTATCCACTTTGTAGACACAGCATGAAATAAGTTCCATGCAAATCAGTGCACTATTATATCTTTTAAAATATTCCTCTCTGCCATAAAATCACATTTACAGAAAAAAGAAAGAAAATAACCACACAAACCCCTATGCTTTTAAAGACATTTAAACAGAACAAGAAGGTGACTTTCGGTATTTTATAAATGCTCATCAAATGGAAGAGGAATATCCCTTTGAATAGTGATTGGTTGGAATAGAACAGAATTGATTGGTTGGAATAGAATACAGAGAAGAAGAAGCACATCTTCAATAAAAGTAAATCTAATGGGAAGGGTGTATACAACGCGTATGACAGGTCAAGGGGACAGCTCTCTCAGGGTGTAAAGACTCCAACAGGGGAGAAGGAAACAGGAAATTCAAGGAAAATGTCAGAGTGGCAGTGGGATACTGAGGAATGTGCATGAACACTGAGGTGAAATGTTTTCTGGAAAGCAGCTAAGAACAGGGCAAAATATAAAATACAGGGACAGTGGGAGGCACCACTGTAAGAAACAGCTAAAAGGAGACAGATGCTGTCACCACTCCTGTTAAGGCATTACTTTGCCTTTTGAGTAAGGCCAGTGCTGTCAAGGGTTTGCATTACTTTTGGATAAGATGCAAAGTGGAAAACCCTTAGTATTCTGTCATTTAAAAATGCATGGCATGCCTTGTAATGGTTATTTATCCTTTCATTACTGTCTGAATTTCAATTCTAATAAAGTACATTCTGCCTATAATCCTTATATTCACCTTATTTTTTTTCAAAAATGTGTTTCTCCACAGTGCCTTGGCCAGAGAAGGAAGCAGAGTGGATAATAAAACCCACCTTCCATTCCTCATTCTGGAACACTATGTAGTGTACTGCTGGCATGCAACACAGATTTATGCACAATATAAATGCTCTACCACTTTGAAATCAGAAATTGAACATGCTGGTTGACATCTGTGTTTTCTCATTTGCTCTTAAAATTTTTTTGCACTTAAATAAACAAGCTGACCTGATTGAAAAAAAGTGCAAAACTTACTGAAGAGCTCTGAAAGACACTCAGTTACTTCTTGCACAAATTATTTCCCCGTCCATCTAAAACACAGCTCTAGAAGGTAACCTGAGACTTTTAGCAGTTTTTAGTCACAAGCAAGGGCACCCAGGGTTTGTTATGAAACAGAGGCCTTTGGCCTCAAATTAGCATCGTGCAATATTTGGAACATCTACTGTTGTACACAAAGAAACTTCTGTTTGGGAACACTCTAAGATTTTGCAAGCCAAGGAGTTTCCTTGTTGCACAAAACTTGTAACAGTGTAATGAATAATCAACAATTTTCAACATGCTAGAGATAGGGATCTGCTGTGCCCCTGAATACATAACCTAGGCATCATCATGCACAAACAGAATAAATATGAGAGATAACACAATCCATAGTTTCTGGTCTTGACTAAACATGCAAAAAGTGTTTTAATACTGTATACAAACTGGATTCTCCATGTCTTGTTAGTCTCTGTAGAAAGACTTATCCCCACCTTGATCTTCTATTCATTCTTTCCATTGTGAGAAAGGGAAAACAAACCTGCTAGTAAGCCAAAATCCTTTCCTGTTTACTACTCTGTAATGTAATGGAAAAGTCAAGCAACTAAGTGAGAACCAATCCGAGCACCTTTTCATGCCACTTTCCTAGGCCTTACTGAAACTCTGCTGGCATTACTGTTTTCTGTAGAAATACTTTGCCATCTTGCTGATGCACCATTCTTACTTTATAGCATTAAGGTATACCTTTCAGAAGAAATTTCCTTCAGAAGATCAGGATCCTGTACCACTTCTCAGGAGAGAGGATGTCAGGTAAAACTGGAATCTGTTACAGAAAATTATAGAGGTTTTGGTCACACACTGGGAATGTCTAGTCTACTGCTATTTATAAATTTCTTTCCTTAATGTTTTAATTATGCTTTTCATTAATATTTTAATGGAAAACACATTTAAAGATTTTTCGCCTCACATTTCAGTCCACATGGTACTGAACTTTCATTAAAAAATATTTTTGGATCTTTGAAACTGAGAGTCATGTTTTTACCTAGGTTTCAGACACATAGTATAAGGAAAGAGCTGTACTTAAATCTCCTTGTTCTGCCAAAGCATGTAATAACAGTTCCCTTATTCCTTTTAAGAAATAATGGTGGTGATGCTACTTACAACACTCCTACATTGTCTAGTCACATTCCTTACACTAAACAATTTTTTTTGCTGTATCATCTACTCATGAACTGGTGAACCTTTTGGTCTATGTACCATATGATCCAAAGCAAAAAGGTGATCTCTTTCCAAAGAGTTTGCAATTTAAGTATGAAAGACAGGCAAAAACAGGCAACAGAGCAATCAGCAAGCTAGAGCATAGTCCTTGTACAGTATATCTGCTGCCTTGATTTTTTTTTTTATCACTTGTTTGTACATTTTGCACTAACTACTGAAATCAGTTCAATTTTTGACCTCAGATATTCTTTAGAATATTGATAGCTTGATGTCTAACTTGGATATTCTTCTTGGCTGTACTACAGAGGACTTTTCTGGCCTTGAATAAGTCATGATCCTTTCATGGTTCAATTTTTCCCAGCTGTAACTGTGTAACAAATATATTTACCTACCTAAGGCATGACACAAGGCTGAGGGATATAATATTATTAAGTTTCAAGATGAATTCTTGCTCAAAAGAAGTGTATTAATGAACTGAGCAAAACCTTTTAAACCTCTTCTCATACATCACTTATGAAGATCTACCAAAATTATTGCAGCTATAAGCTCTTTTTCTTATATTCTTCCAGACTAGTAAATTGACAGCATAGTTCTCATCTGGATCAACAATTCCATCTATTGCAAACACCACTATCTGTTAACTCTCTGGGGGAAAGCAACTCTACCATTATACTCAGAAAAACACTGAGAGCTCAATTTCCTTCACCCTGCTGCTACCACTGTTAAATCTCTTTCAGCCTAGGTGTTTGTTATTCTTTCTGTTCTATGAGTCAAAGACACAAATAGAAGCACAGCTTTTAATAAATTGTGGGAGCTTTGTTCCTGGAAGCTACAGATTTCCAAATTACTGAGAAACAGATGCAAGAATTTCACTTTTATTTTTGTCTCAACGGGATGGAAGAAGGACCACTTCCTCACTCCCACTGAAGAGGAACCTACAGTTATTCTTTTCCTCTGCCTGCTGCTCATCACCCTTGCTCTGCCAGCAGCAGAATCACACAGTGCCAGCTGCAGTAACTAGAGGACAGTGACTTGAAAACAGCATAAACATTCAACCACCAGCAAACATTAAATGCCTGGTTGGTATATCTCAGCATGGCTGTGGGCTGTTAAGCAACACTCCTATGTGATTGATATATCCAGCACATACCACACAATCCTTTTGAACATCTGCAAAAGAAGAGCAGACAGGAGTCACACAATTTTACAGAGACCTCTGGATAGCTGCCTCCCTGAATAATTGCCAGATGGACAAGGAACTGGCAGGAACACTCTCCACAGAGAACCCTGCTTGCTTTCTCCAGAGCCAGTGCATATCTGAATAATCGTTTCTGGGTGCAGTAATGGCATCCAGCCTGACACATTCTCTCCCTCCTTTTCATTTCTGCTCATTCCACCCTGGCCCACCAGTCATAATGTCCATATGCTTCCATTTATGATGGCCAGCAGTGGTGGCAGTGCTGTTCCTCTTCCTAAATCCAGCAGGTGGACCTGCCAAGGACCTCACGGCTGTTGAAGGAAACAAAACTCAGCAGCAGCACCATGCCTAGCTCATCATATGACCCCTTTATGCCAAGTCTGCCAATTTTCTGGCACCATGGTGGAAGTGAATCAAACAGCTATTAGCTGTGACAATGTCAGAGAGTCTACAGATCTTAAGAATAGCTCTGGGATCCTTTATGTCCAAACAGTCAGGTCTCTACCGTCACCACCACCAGCAGCCTTTTCTTTAGAAAAGTCTGTGTGGCTTTTTACTAAGGCTTTTAAATCTCTGTTATTCCCTCGAGCAATGTAGTTGGCACAACACTACTTTATTGCTTGTGTGCCAGTCACAGTCCCTGAGAACAGTGTTTCCAAAGCCTTTTAATCCAAAGCTATCATCTAAACTAAACATCTTTAAAAACCATATGATCTGGACATCAGTATTAGGCATTTGCCTATCTAATGGCAAAGTGTTTTGAACATGTTCTTTCAACGTCCTCTGTGCATAAGTAAGTAGGAGTCCAGGAGTCATAGAAAAGTTCCCCATGTGATTTCTAGAAAGAGAAAATTGCACTGGAGATTTCTGAGGAAAGTAACATTTCAGTTCTAGTCTTTGATTGGTATTAAAATCAATCCTCTTATCTGTGTAATTCACGAAAAGCTGGCTCCAGAAGAAATATAAAGAAATAAAATCTATTTTTGCAAAACAAATTTCTGACTTTTCTTGTGTTCTACTTTACTGAAATGATATTTTAAAAACATATTCTATCTATTCCACAATGTAAACATACCTGTGGAATTTGATTGCCCTTCCTGAGGTTTTTCATTTATAGAGTTCTAGCTGTTCTACATCATAGCTTCCTTTGCTACACCCAATTAATTTGTAATTTTTGTGATGTCTGGATACTAATCCTATCAATAAATCATGAATAGAAAAATCCTTTATTTTCTTCATGCTTATCATCCTTATGTTAGGTACTGAAATCACAGAAAATTGCTGTTGCATTAGTTGGTGGTCTTTGACTTTTGTAAAGTGATTTTTCATGTAATATAAATACAAGCAAATACATATAAATATGTGTGTTACTTATATATGCTGCTCCTTTAGTGGATTTGGATTAGATTTTGTGGTTTTGCAGTTTTCATTTTGATCATTTCATCTCACTGATGTAACCTAAAAATATTATCAGTGTACAAAGCTGAGCTGACTTCAAATGCTCTACGTGTTTGCACTATGAAAGGCTTTGAGAAGCAAGGAATGACCTTGACAGAACATTTTGTGTGGATTTGGGAGGGGACATTACTCTAATGCTTGCCAAGGTAGGATACACAATTTATTTTGACTGATTGCCTATCTTCCTTGTTCTTTGTGGTTCAAGCCAAAAGTTTTCAGATTTTGAATCAAGGTTTGCAAATCTCCAGAGCATTACTGACGACTTACAGTTGAAGGTATTATCCATGCAAGCCACTTCCAGTTAGTTGCGTAACAGCCTCAATCCAGTTTTCTGTGCATGACACTAACAGTGCAAGTCAGATCAGTTAAAAAACAAATGTCACAATTTTCTCTTGAACTTCATTAACTAAGGAACAGTACTGAGATGCTGCATTTAATTTCATTCCTCTACACACAAGATTTGGAAAGTGATTTTGCTTACAAATATGCACTGATTTCATTATATTCATTTCTTTAGGTGGTTTCTAACATCTTAATTATAAGCTGCATGAACGGTCTACCCTTTAATTTCTATCCAAGATAAGAATGTGTATTAACACTTTTCCATATTAGTCATGGAAGTCTTGAGATTATAACTACGTGTTTGCTCTGTTTAACCAGAACAAAGGATCCTTCACAGGGTGGTAGCATACCTTTCAGTCTGTAGTAAGAACTACTGCAGCCATGTTCTAATAACTTCTTTCAGCCTCTAGTGAAATATGTATATATGAAGTATGGAGGGATAAAATAAAATGTAGACTGTTGATACTAAATAAAGAAAATTATACTACTTATTTTTGAGTTCCTAAACCCAGAACTTTCTGAATTTTTCTCAAATTTCTTTGTGTATTCTAACTCCCCATGTTTACTATGAGTTGTGACAACACATATTCCCTCTTTCTCACAAAGAACTCAGATTTATTTGGATTTACTTTAGTAGAAACACTTGCACATTATTTCAGCAACAAAATAGCATTTTAAATATGAGGAAAGCCTAGCTTTGATATCTGCAGGTTGTAAACTCATTGTTAATCTGCAGGTGTAAACTCATTGAACCTTGAGGAAAGGCACCTTTCTCTTTGTATATGAAAGCACCCTTCTAGTTCAGGTCAATCCTTTATTCTCTTATCCTGCCAACTAAATTTTAATAGAGGAGATTGCCTTTTGCTGCATCTTTAAGCAGTACCTAGCTATCTTTTTTTTTCCCTGTCTAGATTCCCTTTCTTTTCCAAATTTCTAAAAATCCCCCCCAGATTCTTAAGACTCAGATTTGCATTGTGGGAATCTTCAATTTCAACACAGTGGTCTGATATGATATATATTTCTGTAGAACATTGTACATGTCCACCAGAAGCTGGTCTTTCAGATTTTGAAGGATTTGGGGTAGTATATACCCTACTCCATGAGTGTATAGGTATCAAAGAACAACACAGCTCATCTTTTTATCATATTAAGTAGTCCAGTGTTTGAAGACAGCTGAAGAGCATCTGAAAAGTATAATCAGAGAAAGTTATGAAAGAAGAATATGGCAAATTGGAAAAGCCTGCAGAAAGTTTAAAAAATCCTATTTTTCAAATGCCGTATTTCCCCTAACAGAAATGGTGTAAAGCAACTTCTTTAAATATAAAATAAACCATACTATTTCTCTAAATCGTGTGAACATGTATGTTAATCAGTCAATAAATACAAAATTCTTTATAATCTTTTCTCCTTAGTATTGTCTTTGGTTCTTATTTTTCATTCTAAAATATCACTAATGACAGCATATTAAAGAGGTATGTATGATAAACTTCTGTCTTCTCCATTCTTCCCTCTTTTTTAAAGTATTGAAAGTAGATAAGTTAAATTCAAATGCATTTTGATGATGTCAAGAAAGGCAAAGTCATAGCTATGAAGAGAAAATGTTTCCATTTCCCCTGCTTTCAACAAAGCATGAGACAAACTGTTACTTTTTGGAATAACAATGATTCATATCTGAAACTTAGACTAGTTTTGTAAACATGTCAAACAATTTGTTTAAAACCACAACCATTGTATATTTGGTGCAGATGCATGTTACAGAACCATGTGAAGGTGTTTGTTTTGGTACATGGAAAGGCATTCCAACCATCTTATTTTAGTAATTGTACCACACCAAAGACAACAAAAGCTGTCCTGAGATTGAAGTGTATGATGCTTTCAAAGCATGCTTGTTGTGAATATTCAGAAGGTCAGAGGTCTGAATTCCACTGATGTCTCGCATTCTAGTCTTGTTGCAGAAGATGGGAAAGTATGAATGAAAATGTTGCTAGTAAGCCTAAGCTTACCATACCAGATTTTTTGAGTATTTTGGCATTCATTGGTCTAGAAGAGGATATAGAGAAGCTCAAGAATTAGAGAGGCAAAATCTGTCCACTTCTCCTTTGCAATCTTAGCTGAGCTTTTGCAGAGCACCAGTCATGGCCCTGATGGTTAAACTCCAGGGATAGGGGAAGGATTCTGCTGCCATTCCTGCTCCCTGCACTCCTGGTCCCTAGGCCCAGGAAGGCAACATCTGTATCCTCTCTTTCCCAAAGCCCAGTTTTAATAATTCTGATAATTATGTTATACCTATGAGAAATTCAGTTTCAGAAGAACCTCTTAAAAAATGAAAGGTACTTCTGATAAACCAAAATTCTGTATGTTATTGTCTCTGAGAGGTTTGTTAATAGTGATATGAAGATCTCCTTAAACACAGTATTTGTTGTTAGGTGAACTGCTTAGGTGGCTCTACACTTTTAATAGTGTAATTCTGTAACTATCCATGCTGTATTTGTATAACAACTCCTAAAGCACGGACAAATGAAATCACTCAGAAAAGTGCTATGACTCAGAAAAATCATGGTCTAAGCTGGGAATGATATCAGATGAGACCAACTGCTCTGGACACTAGGCATTGGCCCATTTCCTTATGAAATAATAAAAGGGCTTCCATGTCATATCATAGCCTATTTGACCCAGCAAGTAATGTTTTAGAGAGAGAGATCTTGTGTTCAGTGTTTCTTGGTGTAGATGTCATTGGCTACATTTAAGACGCTGTTTCTCTTAGATTCAAACATCAAAGTGCTCTTTCAGGAATGCTTATCAACTCATGTAAAGCAGAATGTTTCATTCTCTTCACTGCAAACAGATGTACTTACCACACAAATTAACAGAAAGTAATCTAGGATTGAACTAATTCATCTAGGTCATTACATTCTAAGGTACTTATTCTGTCTTCCAGTTACAGCAAAAAAACCCACATGAATATTTTTAAGCTCTAATAATTTTTTAGATTATATGAGTCAGACACAGGGGATTGTGGTGGCATTATAGCGAATAACACAGCTCCTCTGCACTTAAAGAGCATGAACAAAAGCTACAACTCCTATCACAAGACATGTTGGGCAATGGATCCTGTTCAATTTTAACTAGTTCTGGGTAGTAGAAATTATGACAAGGGGCTAGGAAGTCTGCAGAATAAAGAGGGCTGTACTGGTCACACCCTCCTCTTTGCCTGCACTGGGCTCAGCAAAAAGCACACTGAGCTGGCCAAAAATAAGTTGATTCAGCATGCTTTGCTGAAAAGGCTCTTAAGCTGTTCCAGACAAAACTATGAGGAAGGTTGACAGCGACAACACAATCTATCCTTCAGGCTAAGTCTCCCCCTCTACCCACTGCCAGGTTTTGAACTGCTGCCAAAATGAATCATCTTTACTTTAAAATACACTAGGAAGTTCATGTCTGGCACAGGTTGTTCCTTAGTTCTTTTTAATTGTCTTCCATGTCTGCACAATCTACTGAATGTTTCAAATATAGTTTATATTGCACACCCAGTAATGTGTGGTTTAGCTTCAGGTAAAAAGGCTGGACTTTGTTTGCTGTTATTTGCACGTTCATTTGTACAGTGTGATCAGAAGCTAAAACAGGAAGAGGTGAAAGCTAATGAGAACTGGTCGAGACTGAAGTGCTGGCTTCAGAAAATTTTACCCTACACTGCTTGACCTACAAAGGCATTCCCTTTCTCCTGTACTTATTGCTTTGGGCTTTTTCTTTGGTCTTGCTTGTACCACAGAAATTGCAATGATTTAACTGAATCAGTTTCTTAAGGAACATTTTTCAATCAGAGTAATCTGCTTGTATGGAGATTTGAAGCCCTCTTGAGTAATTTCCAGAGATAAGGCATTTTATTTAGTATCAGCAAATCTTTCAATTAGTTTTTTTCATCAATAGATCTCAAAACACTTTGTAAAGTAGGTTACTGCCATTTGCTCTGTTTTTCAGATCAAGAACATATGAAATTATTTGCCTACTCTGTGCAAGTAGAAAACTGGGAATAAAAAACACTGTCTGCCCAATTCAGTGTTTCAGCCACAAAACCACACGGGGTTTTCAAGTTTTTCTGACATGAATGTACTTTGAGGATCCAATTTCTGCTAACATTTTAATGATACATCAGTGATTTCATGGTAATCACATCAAACTTAAAAACCCCCTGAAATAATAGGTCTTATTGGAGTACTGTAAAGTGGTGGAGTATTGTTTTATTTTTAAAATACAATAACAGTTCACCTTTTAGGGGTTGCCATGTGAAAAATATTGGAAGCACCTCTAAAATATCTAGAGCCTCTCTTTCTCCATCAAAGTCAGGCCATGGATAATTCATTCCAAAGTTATATTCAGATACAAGTAAACCATCTAAGAGTCAAAGTATAGTGCTATAGCAGGATGTAAATCAGCCAACGTGTGAAGATACAACTGCTTTAACAAGGAGCAGGAAGGAATAAACAAGTTTATTCCTTTAAACAAGTACTGAAACACCACCTCACTTTCCATGTATCTTCAGAATGCTGAGATAAGTGGAGCTTATATTATCAGTAAGGCTGTCCTAAACCTGGGCTATCAGCTGCTAGTCTGCTGGTGAATATTTCTCTATTAAATGTTCTTCTTCTACCACTGAATCTTAGGGAGTTAGTCATGCCTTCATTTTTGGAGGTTTCCAAGGCTGAGTTAAACAGCTCCACAACTGACCTGGTTTTGTGCTGGCAAAAGCTTGCCTTTAGCAGCAGGTTGATCTGCATGTTTTCAGGAGAGTCCTTCCAAGCAACACTTCAATAGTCCTGATGTGAATGCAACAGGTCTTGCAATTAAATTGGCCTGTAGTAGCTGAAAAAAACCCCCAACCCACCATGGTGAGAATGGATAAGGTCTTGCAGAATTACTGAATTGGGAAAGTTCTTCATTTCAGAAAAAGGGAAACACTCGATTTTTTATGGTATGGTCTCTCTGCTAGGGTAGAAAAAGGATTAATTGGGTTTTTATATTAGCCAGGTCTTGTGTGCAGAAGCATTTTATTTATTGGTCACTGTCATTAACTCAGTTTTACTGATGAATGAGAAATTGAGTTCCTGTTACAAATGATACTTAGCCCTTTTTTTAGATCTTGGTATTCTTCTTTCCCTTTGCAATAAAATAGAGAAAATTGCAGATCAGCATGGTCGTTGTAATCTGTAACCTTTTTCTTTGTCTAACTTTTTTGCCCTGGACTTCTGAAGGCAACTGACTTGAAGAAGGATGTGATCATGGGAAAGGCACCACAGTTTCATTTTGTGATCGATTCCTAGCTAGAACTAAGAAGACAGATACATATTTTGTTCAGGGAAAAAGGCAAACCAAGAGAAGTACAAACATCCATGTTATATGCTGTGTGAGGAATAGTCAATCTGAAACTATAATTTTCATATATTAAATCGTTTAATTAGCATTACTAAAAATTAGAACAAGGCAGAAGAAGTTAAGGGAACAATTCATACATAAAAATGTAAGCACATCTTGAACAGCATTTGGCATATAGTTTTTGTTCTGACCACAGTGGTAAACTTCAGGTAGAAGTATTATATTTCTAAAATGATGACGTGCTTATCTAGGATATCTAAAATATATTTAGTTTCATACATCTCTATGCATTGCTGTATAACTATGAACAATCTTTTATACTGCTGGGTTTTCCCAGAATAGTTGATCATGAATAGTTGCTAAAGTAACACTGAAGCAGAATTAGGGTGGGCATTTATTGAAGTTATCAAAGTTATTTTGCTTGGAGTGGAAGTCAATGGTATTTATTCAGGGTCTCCTGCTAAGCTCATTCACAGAACAGTATCTTGCTATGAGAAATATGTGTACATCAAGACAAAATTAGAAGCAGACTATATAAACATGAGTACATTAGAGTTCTTGGACACAAATTCACTGTGGTGATTTAACAACTCTAGAAATCATCACTTCAGATATAGAAAAGTAACAAAATTATAAGAAGTCATATATAAAGTCCTGGGGGATTTTTCACTACTTTTTTACTTGTGCTGAAAAAAAAATTATATACAGAGCAACATATACATATTAGGCATATTCTAAGACACTAAATCAGGACTCCTGCTGAATTTTGTTCACAAAAATCATATGTTATCCTTTTATGTAACTGCTGACAGTACCATCAAATGAAGAACAGCTGTCAAACTGTTGGCTCATGCATCTAACATGACTTGATAAAGAAGGAAAATTATATGCAATAAATTAAATGAAGTTTCAATTAAATAATCTTATTTTTGTTGAAAATTCTGAAATATATAATAAAATACTTTTGGAAGGGTAAAATGATGTGCGGGCTTTGTGCCAATGCATATTTAAAGAAGAATACAGTACAGGATATTAAGATGCACATGTGGATAAACTTGCTGCAAATAAAACTGTGTAGGAATAGGACATAGATTTCTACCTGTTCTCATTTTACATTTTCTATGGTTGCTGTATGAAGAAAACTCTTTCCTTGCCTTGTTTTAAATTAAAGAAACATGTTTCTTATTAATTTGTTTTACTTTAGTTTGTGGGTTTTTATAAACAGGGATTTTTTTTTTCACCACCTGAAAACTAGAATATTTTGGGAGCATAAGCCTCCAAACACTGGAGCTGGAGAATACATGTGTTTATAGCGTTCTGGATCACAAGTGTGTCACACTCAAGCCCTGCACTCTGGTCTGGCTTGTCTCCTTGTCCATACTGGGTTACCATTAAACATGACTCACCATCGGAAGCAGATCTGTTCAAGGCACCACCAAATTGCTGAGCCTAGTAGCTTGGTCTCAGAATTCCCTGTTGTCCCTGCCCTGGTGATGTCCCCTCCTGCCTGGACACTGTCAGGGCCTACAGCCATCCTCATCCTCTGCAGTGACATTTCCCATGCACATGTGTATGAAGGATGGCAACTGTGGGAGGTCCTGGCACGGCCAAGTCCCATCAGAGCACAGGAGCAAAGCTGGTGGGATGAGGCTTGGAGGACCTGAGATTTTCCTACAGCTCTGCACACTTTTACTCACCCCACTGTGATGTGTGTTCTAGGGAGGGACTGTTTTTCATGGCTGGTTGTAGCTGCCACAGTAGGGAAATTCTGATGGGCAGGTTTTGAAAACAACTGAGAGCAAGATGTGCTGGCACGGAGCATGATAATAAAACAGGTCCTTTCCCTCTGAACACAGACTGACAAGAGGGCTGGACACAGCCCAGTCTACCCTACAACGCAACCATGGGACACTGAGACACAACCATCATTTCTGTCCAACCATTGCTTCGCCTCCTTCTACCCAACCAGCCACAAAAACCAGTTAATAAAGGTGAGAAACAGAGGGTCTGCTTGCATTTTACAAGGCAGTTATGTAATCATATGTGCAGAATTTTAAAAGACCAGCGGTACTGCTTTTATGATCAGAAGTGTCATTCCCTAATATCTGAACTATGTAAATAAAGGCCATGAGTACACGCAGTTAAATGTAGATCAAAGTGTTCCTGATTTCAAGACACAATGCACAAAACAACGTTTTCTGAGTCTGCAATATCAAAGACCCTGAACAAGGCAACGCAGATGACTGTCAGCCCATTCATATTTGTGACTTCTAATATTTCCTTCTGTAAATAAGAAGAATGAGGAAATGATCCAGTTTATTGTCTTCAGACAAGAAATCACCATATCTGTGTGCTTTGGAGTAACAGCAAATCATCTGCCTGTAGCAGCAGGAGTATTCTAAGGGCCAGAGGATGGACAGGTCCTTGTTATATTACATTGTTGTAAAGATAATTTACAAACGTGTCCCGCTGCAGGCCTGTGATACCCACACAGCATCAAAGCACAACATGCTTTCTTTTGCACTGGGAAGCCATGAGAAAAAGGCAGCAAGCTGGCAAAGCCAGTAAGAGCAGCCAGAGAATATGTGCTTTGCAGCAGCACTCCCCTTCACTGGGACTGACTCAGTGATGTGGTCCCAGAGACCTAAACCCAGGTTCATCACCTCAGCTATCCCATCTGCTTCCCACGAGCAATCCCATGTACTTGCTGAGAAGAAGATAGAGACACTTGAACTTTCATCAGGATGTATCAATTACACATCAGAAAGTTCTTGCAATTATAGGCAGAGATAAGCATTAATCTTATCACTGATTTAAGGCAATGATATTAAAACTTCTTTTTGCAGAAACCCCTCCTGCCTAATTTTATAGTGATATTTAAAAAGAAATATAAATGGATAGCAAGCAGTGCCTGTTGCCAAGGCAGACTAGTCTGTCTCTTGCCTCAGCATTGTGAAACAGATGTTGTGAAACATCAACTGAAAGAGGCCTAGCCCAAGACCCAAAAGGGGTGATTTATGCTACTAACTTGAGAAAGAAAACTGTCCAGGACTTTAAAAATAAATAATGCATTGGTCTCTTTTAACTTATTTCTCAAATTGTTGCCAACTTCATACTGATTTCAAATCTTTACACACTACAAAGCACCCAGCAGTGAAACTTGGCCAGGAATTAGCAGCTGAGAAAGACAGAGGAGATGAATCATGATCATACGGATACAGCGCTGCACGCACACAGTGCAGAAAACTCTGTATTTGTAAATGTAGAGTAGTCATGCAAAATTTCAGTGTTCTTTCAGATGCAATGCATTCACATGTTGTAAAAACCAGTAACATAAGAAAAGTTCTACCAGAGCCATTTTGGAGAACAAAATTCCAAGATCTGAAAGGAAATAAGCATTATACCATCCCTTAGAGCAATGTTTATCTTGCAAGTGATGTAAAGAAGCATCTTGCATTTAGACAAATGGAACTGATCTCAAAAAGAAAAAATTGAAAAAAATTATGCATGCCCTCAGTCTACACTATGTAAAATAAGGACAATTTTAAAGACTACTGAAATCTATGTGATCTGTACAAGCACTCATCAGCTGGGTGATGAGTGTGAAATGGAGGGAAAACATGCTTTTAACAACACCCAAGAATAACGTTTTCTATGTATGATACTTTCTTCACTGTAAAGAGGTGGTCAGGTGCATTGATATTGTATCCTTTGCTCATGTGAATCACTCAATACTACTTACTTAGGAGAACTTCAAAATAGATATGCAGCATCATATTACTCTAAAAGAAAATTGAATGTTATTGAGAGTAGAGCATAAGTTTACTTTTGATTACCCTTATTTTTATAATATAAAGCTCTGTAATTTTTTGAGTCCGTGAAAATACACCCTCTAACAGTTGTAATTAGAAGAAGAAAGAAAAAAGAATTATAAGCATTTCATGGAATAATTTTATTTATTATTAGTTTTCTTCTTACAGAGCTAGTCAAATAAGTAAACAGTTAGACTAAAGTCTGTGATGACTGACCATGCCTGAAAAGAAAAGGTATTGGTCATTTTGCAGGCTGGATTGAGTTAGAATAATTAGATCAATAAGAATAATTTCTTGTTCAGCTCTTGGGTAGATTGTGGTACCATTTAAAAAAGACTACAGAGTGATTTCTAAATGCCAATACTATTATATTTCTTCAAGCTTACATATCCTCATCTCATATACAGCTGACTGTCTGAGACTAAGGAATGATCATGAGAAAAGTTCATGTTTCTAAATGGGAGACCAAGACTTCCAGGGCAGGAAAGGATTGCAGCAGTAGCACTGTATGAAATTAGTACTGCTGTCATACATAACCTGTGGTATTATGCCTGGACAAGGGAGCCTCATAGTTGCTTCCATCACAAAAATATAGTACTTTTATGAAATGTAAATGGCTTTATCAACGAGCGATTTATAGCCTAAATTAGGTAGTTTATTCTCTGTAAAACCATGTACAGCTTTTTGTCACAACAGGAAAAATTTCAGACTTGATGAATATATTCTCAACTTATTTCTCATTGCACAAATTGGGGGAATAATTGTCTTCATGCCTAGAAAAAACAAAGTGATCAATGAAAGCTTTGCCCCTTTCATTCCCTCCAAAAAAAACCTTTTCTTTTTTTTTTTTTTTGTCAGCTTGATACACAAGAAAGCCTATGGTCAGGAAAAGTAATTTACAGTTTATAAAAGATTAGACTGTTCTTATTGCTGTACAGCATGGGGTGCCTTGTCTGAACTCTATTGTTAGAGCTTTGGCTCTGCTTCTCTGTAATATACCAGATGCTAACGGGGCAGAGGGACAGATTAGGGAATATCTGCCTTCACTATGGAGTTTGGAATAAAATTTACATTGGCATTAGTAGGGAAACATATTCCTATGACACTTATGTTAAAGGCAAAGGAAGATTAATTTCCCTCTTGAAAATATAAAGTAACACATGAATCTAGACATGGGAGGAGGCAGTGGTGTCTAACATAAATAGAAGGTTTTTTATAGCAAAGTGATATTTCAGGGTTAAACATACTTTCCTGGACTCAAAAAGAGAATAGAAAGGTCAAGATCTTTCTTTTTGGCCAAGATGCATTTTCCAAAACACAGCTTATAAAAAGTTTTATCACTGCCTTATGGTGATGAAATAAACTAAACATGCTGGGACTCATGGTGATATGATGGTGATATCTGTGCTGGAATGCCTCTTCATACCCCATTGTCTGGACAACACTGGGTAGGTTACTCAGCTGGCCATGAAACTTGTCATGTTGCAGATATTTATTAAGTGCTAACTACAAAAGCATTTAGAGTTTAACACGACCCTGATAACTCTTTACAATTGACTAGGAATCTGTTATGGGACATCAGGTCCTGAGGGATTAAAGAACTTGTTACATATATATTTCTTTCACGCCATTTGAAGGCTCTCTGGTTAGCTGGAATTTCAGTGCAAGAGACTATTTTACCCTTCAGGAAATTCACTGCTCTTACCAGGTTGCAGTGCTGGGGACTTCAGATGCACCCACGCACAGTGCTGTCCACAACTGTGAGCCAAGGGACAGAAATCACTTTCAAAGGAACAGAGGCACTTTCCTGGATTTTAGGTTACCTGATGTACATGCATGGTTAAGTATCATTAATCTCTCAGCAGAAGTAAAACCCTGTCATTTGCATTTCAATATGTACAGTGAAAAAAATATCCAGAATATATATTTGAGTATATCTATTACAGAGCTGCACTTCAGATTCTGTTCCTGCAGGCTTGTGGATGTGAACACTGGAAAATTTAATTCAAAATGTGCATGGCTGTGCATTCATGTGTTGCTCTGGAAGCAAAGCTGCAGCCAGGGCACAACGCACACTTAGCAGGATGCTGTGCCCTGATCACAGAGAAAATGGGGCAGCCTTACAAACCAGAGGCTGGCTCTGAGTGAGCTAGGATTGCGTGCCTGGGCTCTGCGCTGCAGTTCATCTCATTCTGTCCTTAGACAAGCAGTCACCTCAGGGCCTTCAATGCCCTCAGCCACTCAGAATATTGTCAGTACTTAAGGGAAAAAGAAGGAGGAATTGCAGCATAGATAAAAGTCACTTTGAGGCAATAAAATGCCATCTCGGAAGAGCAAAAATACATTATTGGATACAGAAAGCAGGCAGACAAAAGGTCTGAGCCGTATCTTTTGTGAGTGTACTCATACAATTTCCACATGGTTTGAACCCATCTACTATAACTACAAACACATGTTTACAAAATTCAGGATGTTGTCTGCCCACATTTTGGGGAAATACTTCCAAGGATGAGAGATTTTCCTATATCTTGCTCACAAAAAGAATCAAATCACAAGTTTAAAGCTGTTAGTAAGAAGTTAAATAGGAAACACAGCTTTCTGTTGAAAATGTCAATAAACAATCAAATTTTATTTCCAAACCATGTCTAATGACTGCTTTAGTAGATGCAGATTTTTGACAATCAGGAAATATGCGCTTGTCTCTCATACACACCAGGTGTTTATACATTTTTATGATCAGTGTAAGTATTTTTATACAACAAAGTGCCTGTAAACAATAAGCCCTCCTTCTTGTTTCCTTTCAGTTTCTCTAAGCCTTGTAAATACAACCAGTAATGAAATACAATATGAACATAGAGATACAGGAAAAGAGAAAAAATTGTGTTGAAGTGTAAATTCAAAACTTTTCATTTACCAAAAATAATCA
The DNA here is from genome assembly GCF_028769735.1 of Zonotrichia leucophrys gambelii. NCBI lineage: Eukaryota > Metazoa > Chordata > Aves > Passeriformes > Passerellidae > Zonotrichia > Zonotrichia leucophrys. The sequence continues at coordinate 29,625,071 of NC_088200.1, read as the reverse complement.
AATATTTTTGTAACCAAGGTTGATTACTTGTGCTGAAGGCTATAGGCTCTTACTGTTGAAATTCAATTTAGCAAGAATCTTCTTTTATGATTCATCCTGGGAAGGTATCATAATTTCCCAAAGCTCAGAGGAGCAGGGCATCTGTGTGCAAGAAATAGACCTTTACTAAATATTTATGAAAGAAAGAATACCTACAATGTAAATGCTTCTTGTACTTGAATAAAAAATAATTTTGGGGTCTAAAATCTTCCAAAATATGAGAAAATTATCCTGGAATTCTATTTCTCTAAAGACAAAGCAAAGCTGTGAACACATTAAGGCTCTTTGCTTATGGAATGGTTACGCACAGGTGATACTTTGATTATCATGCATGTTGCATATTTCTGAGAGAATTTATAGCTTTGTTTTCAGGTATGCAGAGGGATGAAATGTAAAAACCTTTACTAGATAAAATTGGGAAAGAAAGGAGACAGATACTGACATTATTTCCCTTTATATTTTAAAAATGGACAAATAAGTGTTCTAAGATATAAATTGATCAGTAAGTATGGTGAAATTATACAATACTATTCAGCAAGGTCATAGCTTTGTAACCATGAAACATCACATCCCATGCTAGCTAACACTGAGAATTAAGAATTATTGTGTTGGAAATAGGTCATCCATGATGACAGGAAGTATCAAATTAAGTATTATTAAAGCTGTATAGTAATCAGTCGAGAAAAAATCCAAACAATTTTCAGAAGACACTAGCTTGACTTTTCTTTGCAACAACTCAAACAGAGAGGCTATTTGAGCATGCTGTTGCTGAATGAAATACATTTTCTGTGGTTAAAATCCTAGTAACTGAGATTGTCAGCACAGACATCATGAAGAACCTGTGGCACATCCTGGTTTCTGAAGAAGGACTCTCTACTCCAGTGCTGTAGCTCAGAAACCACTCCTCTGAAGCGTGAAGGAAAACCCAAGAACACATACATTAGCAAGTAAATTTCTTTTTCTGCTAAGTGGTTTATATACACTTGCAGATTTTTGAGGCCTTCCAAACAGAACAAGGTTGAAAAGCATTGTTTCAGCAAATTTCCCACTACATAATTAACATTCTTCTGACTTTAACCATCTCCAATTTTCACAGCATTTCCTGTTCCCTTTCACAATGACAGGGTTGTGTTGCAGGGAAATACTTTTAACGATGAGAGCTTCTTGTGTATCTTGCACACAAAATGAACCTAATCACAACTGAAACAATATTGATTCTGCCCTATTTCAAAGGCAGGCATAGATCAGAGCCTCACACAAAGCTCAGAAAAGATACAGAAATTGAATGCTAATAGTACAGCCTATCATGCAAACAAACTTCTATAGCTGAAAGATGAACATACAAGCTTAGCTGCAAGTACTTAATTTTAAAGCAGTTCTTAAGAGCCATCTGGGTTCATCCAGAGTACCCCAAAGACTACTTTTACTGAAATTAAACTGGAAAAAGCTGCTGTCAGTTAAAGAGTAGTGTCCCATAACTGTGGAATGAAGGCCTGCATCAGTTAAGAGCACCAAAGAAACAATGATTTTTTTGTTTTTTTTTTTCTTTCTGATGAAATGTTAAAGAGAATTAATATGTCTTTTTGATCTGATATTGTGAGTTATTCAATTATTATTCTTTTCAAGTCACTTAGGCTGGTTACAGAGATTAAAAAATGCTTAATTCTCTGAGTAAGATGAGGCATCTCATGAGATTTGGCTCTCAGATTCCCCAGACTTCTATACATACTTCTGTTAACCTTATTTAGTCTTAACATAAAGACATTGACAAATATTTTTTTTTTTAGAACAGTGTATTTTCTATCTGATCCATTAAATGACCCTAAATACAATGTTGTCTCAAGTACCTTATTTTACTATAAGCATTCTTCTTTCAACACACACAAAAAGAAAGAAATGGTGTACTACACAGCCACCTTTTTATGGATGATGGTAGTGGCTCCTGGACTCCAAGTGAGGTACACGGCATTAATTGGTGAGTAATTATATAAAGTAAAAAGCACACACTGATTCTCTCCATGGGAATTTGGACTGCGTTGATTTTTTGGCAGTGGACTGAGACTATTTTTGATAGCTTTATTGAAAAGAATCCAGGAAGTCAGTTTCATTTTAGTGACAGTATCTGTTAATGAAATACAGGGGATTTCACTTTGGTTAGCTATCTTGTAAGTGATTACTAAATGGGAAAGCTCTTCAGGAGGTGCCTAGTTTTCACCATGCTTAGCTAGCAGAGCTAGCTCTCCACAGGCAGCCTGTCCGTCTGTCTCCATGTAATTAGGGCCTTTCTCCTTCAAAAACTGCCAGGCTCTATTTACATCTTCTGTTTTCCTTGTGACCTTGAACAAGAATATCTTCTTGGCCCCAGAGGTCAGGACACGGGAGTATCTGTTTATATAAAACACAGAGTGGTGGCCCTACAGGCTCTGCTTTCTCTCCTGTTTGTCCTCAGCAAACCTGCAGCTCTATCACAACCCTACTTACTTTTAGATAATTTGCAAGTGGGCATCTCTTCACTCCTCCATTTTGTCTGGTCTTTTATGGCAGATGTTTTTTGTAAGAGAGGTTGCTATCCTCTGTGCTTGCACATTGGAAATCTGTCCGCAAGGATGGGCATAAATCCGAACGGTAATATGGAGAATATTCACAACTGTAGTCATAGTAACATTACCTTGGGTTTTCATTTCACCATTAGACAGATGACTTCTTTTTCTGTCATGTGGTTTTTTGTCATTTCTTCTAGTGAAAAAAGTCAATTTAGTCTGCTTATATCCCTTCATACTCCTGGAAAGTCTTCCCTGTAATTTACAGTGAGCTGTGTTTAGCTTTGCCTGAGTGTTAGTCCTTACAGCATTAAAATAGTTTGCTTGTGGTTATGTTTCCTTCTGGAAGAGTTTCTACTAACTTTTAAATGAAATTAGAAGAAGACTAGGAGGTATCTTGCACATCAGTGAGTTTATTTTAGGATGTGGTTAGAATTGCTAATACTGATATGTTTAAACTCTTGCCAAATGAAGAATGAAATGCTGCACGAGAAAGAAAATTGTTGCTTACTTACTGTAAGAAGAAACAATGCAACCAAGTGCCAGTCATGTATCTAGCCAGATTAAATAAATAAATAAGCCTAATTTTAAATTCCATCTGAATCCCAAAGACTTACTCCCAGGAAGGCATCCTGGGAAAAAAAGTGTCCTCTATATATATAAAAGGAAGAAAAACACCACCATTTTCATTTTAAAAAAATAAGATGAAAAATGTTTTGGTGAATACCTTGAGGTTTTCATATAGCAATTTTTAGTATTTGCTTTTACAGTAGTCTACTCCAAAATGAAATATGTTTTGCTTACTGTGCTGTGGGACATAGCACTATTTTCCTTTTCCCACAAGTCAGTAGCTAGGACTCACAAAAAGCAATATAATAGCGACAGTATTTTCTCTGTGAAGCTATGTGTAAGACTTCTAGAAAATGACCTGCTGATCATTTGTGAGTAGCCAGAAAGCTGAAGAGGGAGGGAAAAAAATTTGGGGGTGGGGGGGGAGGTAGGGCAGGAAGTTCTATTTAACTCTTCCCTATTCACAGACCAGCTGTGGTGCTTAGGTGCACAGGAAATACACAAGATTGTGGTCAAGTGTACCCAAGCTAACAGGAAGATAGATTTGCAAGAAGCTCTTGAGTATTGCAGGAAGTACTTTCAGTGTATGGGTAGTTTTAGCTCACTTTTGAGTCCAGAGCTGGCCCAGGCTCTTCCCAAGGGACAGCCAGTTACCCAAAACAAAACCTGTGAAGGTCAGCCTGCTGCACACTTGTGAGTCTGCAGGGGAAAGAGCTTGGGAGCGTTGTATATAAAATATGTTGTCTGCTGGGACGCAATGTCTTCCATCTGAAATCCTGATCTGAAGGCATCTAAATTAGCCACTCTCTTTCGCTTTGTCTTTCTCTGTTTTTCAAATTTCACTCTGCTGCCAAGATGTAATAGCCAGCTGTAGGCTGCTTACATGGGAGATTTCACTTCTCCTCTCACTGGCTAATTCAGATGGTTTACCTGACCTCCCATTTTCCACGTGCTTCTTTTGCACACTTACTGTGACTGATGATTGGCTCTGAACTCATCATTTTGAATAGCCAAACTCTCTTCTGGGTGGAACCTTAATGCCTGTGCTTGTCACATTGTTCTGTGGCTACAAGGATCCGGATCTCGATCAAGCAGTGCGACTTTGCAGCAGGGTGCTGGTGGCAGGGCAGGTGTCCAGAGAGTTTTGGGTTTGTGTGTCAGTGTGAAGGGGCTGTGAGGTGGTTGTGATGAGAAAGCAGCAGGGGTAGCCTGTGGTTTGTTGCCCACCTGCTGCAGGGTGACAATAGAAATTCCCTGCCTCGGGGAGATTCGTGTCCTTTGTTAGGCTCTTCAGGGAAAGTATTAATCGTCTCTTTGTTTTTGCATAGTTCTCCCAAAGTCATACAGATTTTTACGTAAATAATAACAAAATACCTTTTCCCAGCAGCTGATCTTAAAGCACCACAAGAAAACACTGTTAGCCCCATTTCAGTGATGGTGAAACTAAAGTCTGGGGAGATAAATGGTGTGAGGTGACCTGGCCAGCTTCTGGGCAAGTCAGCTCTGAAGAAAGCTTAGGTTTCTTGAGCTGTATCCCATGACTAAACTCTGTAAAAGGTTTATTATACAGCAGGATCTAGCCTGTAATAAAGCACTTGATCTCACACACTGTGCCCTGATCTCAGGCAGTAGGAACACAGGTGAGTCTGGTAATTTTCTTGTGATGTTTCTTTCAGTCTTCAAGCTAACCACTCCACTAAAAAGGAAGCTGCTGAAGTCTTCTGTCTCTACATATACTACAATGCTAATTATCCTAATTTGTTAAAGAGGAGGCCTTTAGTTCTGTGGGAACAATTTGTGCAGCTCTTTGAGGTGTGTTGTGTATCACTCATAGTATCTATTCTGTATCAGCAACTCAGGCCTAATTCTTTCCTTGTTGCTTTCAAGGAAAGTTGAATTCAAGTGTGTTATTAGATGCTGTATTCCTGTATAGATTGTAGGAGGAAATATCACACAGCATGGAACCGGGTTGTAGGAAGGGAAAAGAATGTCAAAGTGTATTAGTTATTGTAGATAAATTGTCAGAAAAAATCCAGGGGAGGTTTGAGGAGCAGGGCTACCTATTCCAAAGCACAGTCTGAAACCTTCTCAGCAACAGAATGTGACCAATCAGAGAATCACAGAATGGGTAAGACTGGAAAGGACTACAGGATCTTCTGCTCCACCCTCCCTGCTCAAGCAGCATCATCCTAATGACACAGAATGCCATTAAACAGCTTCTCTGAAGCTTCTCTGCTGAGTGGAGGTGCCTATTAGGGGCATATTGATCAGCAAATTCCTTGCAAATGGAACTGAAGAAATAGTAGAGATCAAGGAAGCCATTGCAAGTCAGCATTTGTAGGTGATCTGCTGTTGCATGCATAATGCAACTGAGGTGCACATGTGAAAACACGGAGTATGAAAAATGAAATGTGCAGTTAGCAATACTGACATGTTTATGAGAAAAACTGGTATTGCCAAATACAGGAAAATATCCTCTGTGCAATATCCACTCGGTGACCCAAAGGCTGGGCTCTCAGCCAAGATCCTAAACAAAAGTAATGTGTTAAGATGCACGTACTGTTGACTGGAGCCAAAAGCTGCAGCTTCTTTGAAGGACTGCATGCCTGTACAAGCTATGTGGCATGAGCGCAGGTATCTCTCGCATCAGCGAAATGTGACCAAGTAGCACTCTGTCCTCTCAGATATCTAAACTTACTGTAAGAGTTTGATCTTGAAAATGTGCAAGTCTGCAACAGTTATCTGTCCCTCCGCTGGATGCCTGCTGCACACGATTCACCAACACCCGGGCTTCTGAGCTCTGGCAAAGAATTTCATCTGTACCAGTACACCCAAATGACCATTTCCCAAAGGATTTCACTGATGGGATTCACCTGGAATTCAACAGTATTCTGTATTTATATTGGGTATTTCAGGATTTCATGGAGAAAGTCATTAATCAATGGGGAAGGGAAGGGAAGGGAAGGGAAGGGAAGGGAAGGGAAGGGAAGGGAAGGGAAGGGAAGGGAAGGGAAGGGAAGGGAAGGGAAGGGAAGGGAAGGGAAGGGAAGGGAAGGGAAGGGAAGGAAGGGAAGGGAAGGGAAGGGAAGGGAAGGGAAGGGAAGGGAAGGGAAGGGAAGGGAAGGGAAGGGAAGGGAAGGGAAGGGAAAAAAGATCATCTGAAATGACCTATTGGCATAGTAATGTAAGCAGACTAGGAAACCTAAGCATTCCTGATGAAGTAAAAAGTTCACTAGGAAATTTATATCTTCCTATTTTATTCTGATAATGTCCTAAAGCTGCAATATGAATATTGCTTCCTATCTCTGCGATTCCATCTCGTTACTTACAATTATTCTTAGCTGTTTTTAGGCTTCAGATGCTCTCTTTTCCTATATTTGGTGGCAAAAGGTGAATTTAGATGTGCATAATCTCTTTTTACTACCAGTCTATGTTCAGAGAAAGTAATACATTTTGAGACTTCTTTAAGTGCTTAAAAATTATTTTTGAAGTCTGAAAAGCAGATTTGTGGTGTGAAAGAGTTGTCTGCCAGTAAGTTCATACTTTTCTGGTATTTTTAAAACCTTGAAATCATAGCCACAAAAATGAGTAACATTAAAATTCGATACAAAGTGCTCCGTGTAAAGTTTTTTGTCAGATTGAGTGAAATAAAATTAGACATCCATCCATTTAGAGCATCAAAGGTCTAAAGTGTATTTCAAATGTCTGAATTTATTTTTAGATTTCTTCTGCATAATAAATAGAGGAAACATACTTCCAAACTGTGTGTTAACGTGTGGATCATATGCTTAAGACTATATGATTTCATTGTTTTAAGTAATACCCAGGAAATCTGGTAAAATTGGTCTTTATGCATATTGTCCCCATAATGTATACAGCTCCATTTGATTTTAGAGGGAAAGAACAATAACACAGTCCTCTCCAATGTATTGCAAATAATTTTACCAGTATTTTGAAATAAATGCAGAGCTTCCTCTGAGGAATGTGCCTGAGCCTGGGGCTGCAGCAAGGTAGACATGCCCTGATCAGGGGGCAGCTCCTGCCTCCCTGCCTTCCCTTGTCACGGGCCCAGGGCACTGCCACCACTCCCTCGAGATGCTCGTGGGTGCTGGCTGTCCATTGCATGCCCATCCATTGCATTCACGCTGCACTAATCCGTGTCCCACTAACCCCCTGCCTGCACCCTTTCCTGGCACTTTGCACAGTCATCACCTTCTGGGCCAGCCAAGCAGCGATGGGCACTTGCTGCTGTGGTGTTCCCTGGCCCTGTGCTCAGCTCTTGGCAAGTCAGGAGGCACTTGGGAGGCACTTGGGAGGGCTCCTACAGCAGTGGTATCTCTCTGGTAAAGTTTCTCTTTTACTGGACCTTGTCAGATGCCCCCGAGAAATTGTTTGGACAATTTTTTTTTTGTCTTTTATTCTTCAACAACAAGGAGGACTGGATAATGCCTCGTAATGTGAAGGTTTCTCTTCTGTCATCTGTGAATGTCAAGTACAATTAGAAGCTTGCAGAAGCAGTACAAAAGCTAATCCATTTGGAGTCCTCTTGAGCACTTGACCTCTTTTTATCTTGGGGCAGTGAGCTTCACAGATTAATGAAGTGCTTCTAGACTGTTGGTCTTCAGCATCACTGAGTGTCAGCTTCCCTGAATACAGATCACCAGGACCACCTTGTTCATGGTGCAAAGACCCTTCCTGAGTGAGCGTGGTCCAGCTGCAAGGCAGCACCACGGGGCTTGTAGGCCAAGGTCACCGTGAGTTGTGGAATCAGCCTGACCTGGGTAAAAGACTACTATTGTTCAAGAATTTTTATTCAATAGCATTTTGGGCCAATTTTGCACTGGAACAAATGAAATTTCCAGTCCAGAGAGAATCAGAAATCTATACATTCAAGATATCCAAGGCCATATTTCACTTACTTTTATATTAATTCTGACTCGGTTACATAAGGAAAGCCCGTGTCATAGAGTGGTGATCTCAAGTTACACCATTTATACCCCATAAAAGGAAAGAAATGCAGAAACAAACCACTAACCCCAGTGGAAAAAAACTACCCCCCAAAAATCAAAAATCTCTGAGCCTAATCACCACTTGAACATCTGAAGCCCGCCCAAAACCTGACTAATAAATGGGCTGATTGTACCACTCCTAAAGGTCACAAATTTGGAGCTATTTCTGACCTGAGGGGAGGAGGAAAAAAAATTCCAAAACCTGGAACACCTTGCATTGTGCAGACTTTCACAAGTCCTTCTTCATCTGAAGATATGTCAGTTCCAGCTCTTCCCCTTTCCACTTAGCTGGTTATTAGCAACTCTGGAATCTATGTCTCCACAGACTGGCAGCTGAGGTTTTCCTTGGGGTTGCTTTGCTTTTGCAGCAGTAATTGAGCTGTTATCAGACCCAGCTGTTTTTTTGGGCTATGCTTGGGCCAGCCCAGAAATGAGTCTGGCACAGGACTTTTGCATTTTCTGTTGTGTGTAATCAAGTGTTAACTTTTTGCTGTTTGAGCACCTTTAGGCTGAGGGAGGCTGGTTACAGGAAGTGATGATCAAGTTTGAACAAATCCAAGCATCTGATATTTTCCACCTGGGAGTTATTCATGAATAACAATCATATTCTAGTAATATCAAAATTGCAAATCAGTTGAACAAAACAGTAAAAGATTCAATTTTTAAATTACTATTATTTTGGGATTTTTCTGAATTATCAGACTAAATTAATCTTTAAGGGCTGTAAAGGATAAACATTTTATATATAGGGTAGTATGTTCAAGGCCCAATGGAGCTGCTATTTTGTTCTGAAAGGGAATACTGTACGTCTTAGAACTATCCAAAAGCAGTTCCAGAGGTTTGTTCAAAACAACTTTCCCTCAGAAACTCTGGGAAGCTTCTTTAACCGAGAAGTTGAGCATAACAGACTAAAGCACAAAATGGCTTCTTTTGAGGTACGTTCAAGCCCTTGGCAGCTTGAGGTGTCCATAGCAGGTGCTGGATTTGCTATAAGTGGGCAATTTATAAACAGAGCTGACAACTGGGAAAACAGAGCGTCAGGAGCGCGACATTCCTGAGCCGGCGGTGCCTTCCCTATGGATGCTCCCCTTCGGAAGAGCGACCTGCCTGAGCGGGGCCAGCTGCCTACAGCACAGCACAGCTACATCAGGGTGTGCTGCACTACTGCTGGGCGCCCCCACAGACCATGCAAACCAGCCTTTGCTCCTCCCTCCTTCCCTAATAAATGGTTAATTGGTTAATTCTTGGTGAAGCGGTCATCCCTGCCTGCATTTTGTAAAGAGAAAAACACCAATGAGGTTTCACTCAGGCTTGCTTTTAGATGTTTAAGGTTTTGTTGTTTTCTGCATAAGCAGCTTGGCTCACCATGTATTTGCACTCACGTGTTTTTGGAGCTTATTATTTGCCTTCATTGAACATTTTTCAAGTTAGGCTGAAGTCTTGAGGGATTTAGAAATGGTAGAGCATCCTCCAAAGAGGCAGGGTTGTAGGGTTTATTATAACAGATCTGGCTGTAAGGAAGGCACTGGTGCTGCACAGCAAACAGCTGGGAGGCTGACCCTGGCCTCCCATTCCGCCTCGTGGAGTGGACGATCCATGCTTTCATTATGCTTTCTTAGGGCAGCCAGATCCAGTAGGAGCAGAAAAACAGAACTGTGTTGTGACTCCTTCACAGGTTTTTATTTGCTTCCATCATGCTAGAATAACCCAAGGAACAGAAGAAAAGAGGGAAAATACCCCTAACTCTTCTTCTGCTACTTATTTTGAGTGAGCATCCAATTTCTCTGGAGGAACTCTGGTGTTTCAGGCCTTCAGCTTGTCCCTCAAAGCACAGGTAGCAAGCAATGCACCTGCTCTCACTTCTCATGGTGTGGTTGCAAACTCACAGTTTCATTACTCTGCCCAGGAGAATATCTGCTTCTGCTTTGCAAGCAGCTCTTCTCCATTCTTCCCTTTTCTTCCACATTCTTCAGGAAGTCAGATACACAGAGATATGATAATTTTTATTTTTATTTTTTCACACTCCTGCTCTATCATTCTGCAAAAATGGGGCTTCATGTATTAATCTTAACACTCTTATTATTATTTTTACTTCCTTAGCCAGAAATGGGAGGCAGACCTACCTATAATCCCTATACCAGTATAGCAGCTCACTCAGCACGGTATTCTTTCAGGGCATTGGAGATGGGAGATGGGTTTGAATCCTTGCTCCATTGGGTTGCTACTGGGAATTCATTTAAGGGACATGTCCTCCTGCTACCATTGATTCATACTATATACGTAATTAAATGTTCACTGGCCTGGAAAGGTGTGTTTTGCCCTGGGCAGTAAGCTCCTCAAAGCGGGAGGTTTTTCCTCTCCAGGTGAAGTGAAGCTCTCAGCATCAGCCTATCCATGGTTCTGTGGCAGGGCCTGTATCTGTGCTCTCCCTGCCTTTCTTCTCTAGAAACTCATCCCAGGAGCCAAGGAACATTGATTGAAGCAGATCATGCTGCATCAGATCTGCTGATATTTTTGATTTCAGCAAAGGCACATTTTCAGCAAGTAGCAGTTTCAGCACAAGGCTGCTAAGCCGGTAGAGATGTGCTGGCCAGGACACTGATGAGCTCTGACAGGTACTTCAGAAAGAGTGGTGGCAGGTTCTAAAGGCAGAAATCTGGATGGCTAGTACTTGCATTGTTACTGCTACTTATAGCCCTAAACCAGAAAGGCCTTTAAACACAGCAATGGCCTATGATTGAGTAGGATTATTTACTGGCTTTAATTTCAGAAAATCTTCAAACACTTTAGTAGATCAAGGCTGTGGGGAACAAGCAGTGAACAGTTTATCTGCAAGCCCTCAAATGTGAACATTGTAATATACAGAGATATCTGTCCTCCTAATCATCCATGGATGTTACACTGCGTTGTATAACAAGTTATAATCTGAATACACCTACAGCAATTTAGCAGTGATATTAAGTATATGCTCAATTTTAAACATTTGGATAACATTTGCTAACAGGGGTGATGTTAAGCATATGCCTAATTTACAACCGTTGGGTAACATTTGCTAACAGCAATTGCTCTTTCCATATTTTTGTGATTTATTTTTATAGTTGCTAGAGGTACCAGGAGATCATTTTAAAATGTGCTTAAATTCAGCCTCATTTTGTAGAGCTCTTCAGCATGGGCTAAATATATGCCGAATAGTTTTTCCAGGAAGGGTGTTTTCCAAAATTGACAAGTTTCTCTAAAGAAGCAAAATGCCCCCCTATGTCACAGAGATTGTTTTAGAGGTCTGATGCTGTCTGATGCTGTTTCAGTGTCCCTGAAATTTTAAGAAGGCTTCAAAACAGTCATATCCAGCATATGGAGTTCTGCTCTCATATATTCAGATAAAGAAAAAGAGTCTGTAAAGTTACAAATTAAGGTTTGTTTAGGGAAAAAAGTGATCAGGACTCTTTTGTCATTTTATGTGTAAAGAACTATGTATGTGTTTTGTATGTTTTCTGTATAAAATAAATACAAATAAATATGGGACCTTTTCAAGGAACTATTTATCAAACACGAAAATAATTGTAAGTCAATCAGTCAGAGAAAAATATAAATGGGGAACTGAGATTAAAAGCAGATATTTATTTATAAATAACTGTAGCTTAAAAAGAGCAATCTATAATCAGAACCAATGTTTACACTGATTAAAAACCAGGTTTACCAAAGTAAAGTGCAAGACATTAAAAAAAATAAAGCAAAATTAAAAGAAACATGGAAACTTGATAAACATTTTTATAAAGAGGAAGCCAGATGAAGTAAAAGACTAATGAAGTAAAGAAAAGAATACAACGGATAACCTAATGCATGTATCAGCAGATATTTGAGAGAAAAATTAGCTCCTAAGATTGTGAACTGAAGCAGACAACAATGATGGAATATTTCAGCTGGTCAGTATATATACATTTTAAAAATTATTCATAACAATTAAACTATTAATTGCAAAAATATTAAAGGATCATAGAAAGCTGAAGCTATTACAAAGTCATTAATAAATCAGTAAAACAAGATAACTTGTATCTGAACATTTCAAAAAAGCTTGTGGGTTACACAGCTTATATGAAATCTTCTCTAGGGCCCTAGAAAACTTTCAGAGAACTGGGAGGCATCTATTTTGAACTAATACTGCTAAGGAGAAACCAATTAAAGAAGTCTAGGACTCATCCTGATCTTGATGTCAGAAAAATAATGTTGATATAGGTCTCAATTCACAAAAAATCAGAGGGCTGGCTCTAAGAAACCTCAAGGAAATAACAGTACACGTACTTTCCCTCTCTGTTATTTGGTACTTTGACAACTGTATCTGGACTCGTGTGTCCCCTCCACGTCTTCACAATGCAGGAATGAAGCTGGTGTGGGGTGTTCAGGCCCTGAGCCTCTGGCATAGTGAGGAATTGCTGCTGGCCAAGTGGGTGCTGAGACCAGGTTGCCCAGGGACGTTGTGGATGCTTCATCCCTGCCAGTATCAAGGTCAGGCTGGGCAGGATTCTGAGCAACCTGGTGTTGCGGTGTGTTTAATTCATATTCCAATAACCTGGTCTAGTGGAAGGTGTCCCTGTTCATGACAGGTGGTTTGGACTAGCTGAATCTCTAAGGTCTCTTCCAACCCAAATCTCTTTATGAGTCTATGAGTGTTTTTAGCAGAAATGTGCACATAAAAAAGACACTAAATTTGGTTCTAGATTATATGGTATGATATTAAAAGACACTTAATTTAGTTCTATATTATGAGCTAGATAGCTCATAATATTAATGCATTAAGTAGTTTAAAACTCTACTTAATATGCTACAAATATAGTTCTACTTGAGTGTGTACCAGCTGAATATACTTACATTTCAGCCTGTGCCATTTAATGATTTGACCAGTGGCTTAAAAAATTTTAATACTATTGTAAACACAATTTGCAATTTACATAAGGACTTAGAAGGGGAAGAGGGATGGGCTGTAGATACACAGTGCTCTGGAGGTCTCTGTGGGTTTGGCAGTGGAGAAGCAATGTGCACTGCAGAAATGCCAACTCTAAGATTATGCTCTGGGCTCAGACACAAACTAGGCTTATGGACAGGAAAGCAAACACTAGGAAAAAAGAGCTAAAACGTGTGGTAGATAATCAGGCACAACATGGGAGGACATGTGACTGCTTTAGTAAAGGCTAAAGGCCTTGAGGCTACAGCAAAATGCCTCCTCCCTGGGGAGTGAGGCCCCCTGTCCTCACCCAGCACACAGTAACCACTGTGCTGTGTGGAGAGGGAGACACCATCTACAGCCACCCACAAGGGCTTGAAACAGCCACAGGAACAGGCACCACTCTGCCTTCTGCTATCCCTAGGCAGGCTGCCTCAGTCCTTGCTTGGAACACCTGCATCTCTTTTTGGGGTGCTTGTGTAGCCCATCCAGACTAAGTGATGCTGGAGCAGTGAAGCTGGTGCAGAAAGAAAGAGAAAGCCCACATGGCTCCAAATCAACAACTTGAAGCCATAGGGTTTCTTGGCTTAGCAGATGTGTCTGTTTGGGCACGCCCGATCCCTGCTGTGGATGGGACAGCTCAGAGCATGTCTCCATTAGAGTGCTCCTACACTGGGAAGAAAACAGGGATCCATGTCTTGGAAAGACCCTGGAAGAAGCTGAGGTGAAAGCTGAAGAAAAATTGATTATATAATAGTTTTGTAGCCCAGACTTTATAGCAAGGTGAATTCATACAGCTACATGGTCAGTGATCACTGTATGCATGGAGTGCTCTTTGTACAATGCCCTTTGGAAATAATGATGTATTTGTGAGCAGATGTCTCCTATCACAGGTCTGAACAAGTTCAGGGAATACAACCATCTAAGAGTTAGAAACTGCCATGCATCGCGTCAGAAATAATGCTGTGCCTGATGTGTGTTTGGTACATCTCGTCCCCCTACTTCTCAAACCAACATCCACATCCTTTCTTTCTATGGGTTAAAAAAGTGGTGTGTTTACTGGCAGTATACTCAAGCTGTGTTCACTGAATTCTGCTGATAATTCAGCTTTGCACATGCAAAAGGGACATGGCCATCAGGCTCTGGGCAACAGGCCCTCGAGGTCCTCCAGCTCTGCAGATGATACCCCTGCATCCCAAACCATGCTGTATCCTACTGGGCCACCAGAACTTGAAGGGCAGACTTCGTTTTAGGGTTCTGCCTCATGAATAGTAATTTGTTCTGTGGTGAAGAACAAGGGGCTGGCACGTGACAACACGGCGTCTCCAGTCAGTCTGAAATCTCCCAAACCTCCAGCCATGACAAGGAAATATTTATATCTCACATGAACAGCATGCCAGCATTTTCTTTCTTGGCTTCTTTTCACACTCAAAAGTACTCTGTATCCACTGATTCTTTCCAGGGGGAGGGCAATAGGAACCGACATGAAGTCAGTCGGATGTCCTTTCATGTCAAGCATCCTGCCTCTCAGAGAGGCTAGGGGTAAGTACTTCAAAGCAGGAAGCAAGAAACCTTGCAAATGTAAAAACCTTGCAAATATAAAGCACATTCACCACCCCTTATACTTGTATTCTTAGCTGATGATTTGTACCAAGCTCAGTAGTTTGCCTCTCTTCATGTGTTTGCTCTCAGATAAGTAAGAAATACTAAATTTCTGCTAGCTCTGGAGTGCAATAATACTGTGTGTTTCACAGGATAACACTAAGGAAAAGGACAATTTCCTACATTTAAAATTGGTTGCCCTTTGATTTCTTAGGTTTGACTTTCATTGTAAAAGGTGTCAAGTGGCAGCTATTTTTATATATTTATAGATTCTTCCCTTTAAATTAACTCTCTGTAGTCTTTCAGCCATGTCTCACATGACTTAAACTTCCACTTCTCTTTGAAGATTTCTTTTCATTTCAATAGTGTCCCTTCTTACTAACCAATATTTCTGATGAATTACATATTAATTTAAATGCTATTTTAATGTCTCCATTATTGTATTATGTATATTGTCCTCATGATCATACTACCTACCATATAACCAAAATTTAAGGCAATAGGAGACTATCTAAGATCAAGTACTCCCTCCTGCTAACATTTATTAAAATAATTTGTAGATTCCAAATATCTGTTTCAAAATAGTAGTTAATAAATAAAATAATTTTTAGTAAGATTTCCATGTGCAGACATGGATGTGTCATCACAGAAAATATTTCAGTAAATTTTCCCAGTGTGTACAGCAACATGAAAATATGCTTTATTTTTTCCCCCCATTCCTGAAATTCATCACTGGAGCTGATCTTAACCAAAGTCTTAGTTCACTGAATGAAGAATAGGACATTTCTGTATGGATTCACAAGGCACTTTCTGTGGAGGGAGACAACACCCTTCCTTCAAGTGGTACTATTAAAGCTCATTAAGCTTTGAGGAGTACAATGGTACTTATTATGAAGAAACACGGCATCATGGAATGGGTTTGGATTGGAAGGGACCTTAAAAACCATGTAGTTCCACCCCAGTGCCATGGGCAGGGAGACTTTCCACTAGACCAGGTTGCTCCAGAAGCTAAAGCAAATGTTTGAGTTCCTCCTCCTTGGACTTTTTCAGACAATGTGTTCTGGGCTATTTTTAGTAATGAACTTCTATTGCTACTTAGCTACCTCTGCAGCATGGTCAGAAATGGCACAGTCTGAATTAAATTGTTACATTCCAGTACTTCTTTGGGAGTATACCAGTGTACCTTTCACAAAGGGTGCAAAAGGATGAAGGATAAGACTTTTAATGTGTTTTTAATCTGACACATGAGAAATTACCTGTTGGAATGGGAAGCTTTCCCATACTCCACTACTGGGCTCAAAGCTTAGCAATTACTTTTGGTCATCAAATAATGGGCCAAGTTTCCCTCTCTTTGTTTTCAGTGATGTTATTGGCACAACAATGTGCACCAGAGATGCCAAAGATAAAAAGGTTTGCTAAATGTCTCAATACAGAGGGCACCTCACAGTAGCAGCAGGATTTCACCCAACAGATCCATCTCCTACACAGGCTGCTCCTAAGGATTTCAAACTCACTCATTAGAGCGACCTGTATGGGGACCTTCTGCCTTGATGGCCACACTGATGAACAGAGAGGAAAAGAAGGAAAGCAGGTGAAATGGAAATTTTCAGTTTTCCTGAAAAAAATAGCAGCAAAAAATACTTTGTTTCTTTTTATCTGATATGTTTCATTTTGCTTAAAGATGCATATTTATTTAGTTACCTTTTCTTTAGTGCTTAAGTCTATTTTAAAAGTCTTTCCTAAATAAAAAAAAGTGGAAAGGCAAAGCTTCTATGATTTCAAAAATTAGCACTTGATTTTTTCAGAATGAACGATGGCAATTCAAAATCTTTGGAACCCTCTAACTTCTTGTGAAATTGCCTTCTGTTTTCTAAACAAAGGTGATCACTGAACTCAGTCAAAATTTGCACATTGTTTCTTCTACTAACACTTTCAGTGACTTTGATGTTAACAGGAACCATTTAGCTCTCTCATTCTCCAACATTTGAAGCAATTTTTGAAGGCTTTCATCTTTCACCCAATTACACGCTTGCATATTCTTTCCCTCCTAGCCTCCTAAGTTCCTGAATTCTTCCTTACGTAGCCTGCAAAATATTCATTTCCTTTTGAGAACATGGAAGCCTTAATCACTGTGGGTTGCGCAACAAAGACCTCCAGGAAAAGCCTTGTTTCAGCAGAAGGACCCACAGCTCCTAGGCAGCGCTGCTGGATCTCCGTGCTCGGCCAAGCTGCCGGCGTGCCCCCAGAGTGCACCCAGGGGTGCCACCCCGCTGACCTGCACCCACACTGGTGCCTGGTGAGCAGAGCACCGGGGGCAGCTGTGCCTGGGGCAGGGCAATGGGGGGCAGCCGCACACACACAGCAGGGGACGTGGTGACTGGCCAACAGGGATGCCTGGCAAACAGGGATGGCCCAATTGTGCTGGTGAAATCTCCAGGAGCATGGATAGAAAAAGATCACCCCCATTAACCCTCTTAACCGCATTTCATTTTAATGCATAATGTGACACATCAATAAAGCATACAGCTAGCTGACAAAGAGGGACCATTTCTAGAGTAGCTCCATACAATTGTATGTCTGATGACTATATGCTTCAAGAGTCACCTCAGAGGAGAAGCTATATTGCTGTCTATATATCTAGGAGTACCATTTGAGGGTATATAAGGCCTCAGGGAGTAAGGTACTCTATATGCAACAAATTGAGACATTATTCCAGGCATGCCAGAGCACTTAATGGCCTAATTCATCTACAATTTTTGGGGCCTTTGAATAGTTAAATAGCGACTTGTGAATACTCTTAATGACTCCACATCACTCACTGGCCATGTAACCTCAGCTTTGAGAGAGTGTGGTTCATCCCATGAAACACATGGTGAGGAAGGTCCCCAGCAGCAATCTCATTCTGCGGAGGACCAGGTACCTATTAGAGATGCCAACCACAGGATGACAGAGATTTCTGTCTTTTGGGTTCAGACCCATGTAGCGCACATCTTCCTGAACCTCTGAAAGGCAAATATATGAGCTAGTGTCAGCAACACACACTCATGCTCACAGCAATGCAGTTCAGGCAGCATTGTGTTTATGAAAGATATTTGTTTAAGAACTGCTGACAACTTTTTTTCTCTAACAACTTCACTGCTTGATTTGGCAACCAACCCACCTTTCAGTCCTGGCCTCAGACTCAACAGTGTTTGCCACCTTAGCGGCCAAGCCCAGGGAGAAGGAGCAGGCACCCCTGTGCAGTGCCCACGGCCAGCAGCACCTGTGCCGTGGCAGCCCCAGAGCTCCAGCTGCCAGCATGGGCTCGTTCCAGGCCTTATATGGAGATAGCACACACCGACCTTGCGCAACTTGCTTTTTCTGGAAACCAGGAATAAATGGTGCTGGCACAGAGAGGTGGCTGCTGGAGCTGGAGCCACGCACAGGCATGCACCCAGGAGCACATTTTGTCTCTGCACCCATTGTGCAGCATTCTGCTGTGTGGGAGAGCGCTGGCCTCTGCTCTGTGCCCAGAGCTCCAGGTTCAGCCATTTGGCTGTGCTCACGGCTCACTGACCTTCCCCCTGCATTTTCAGCCCCATCCTGTCTTGCTAAGGGCTGGCAGGACTGCTATGAATTTCTCAGGTGCGTCGGTCGTGCTTGTTCCCTGTCCTGCATCCAGCTCCTCTCTCCACTTCTGTCTCTTCTGCTTTAAATCTTTTCCCACCTCAACCATTCTCAAACACCTTTCCTTTCTGTCTGCCTTTTAAACTGATTTCCTAGCCAGGATCTTAAAACACAGACATATAAGATTTGTATGATGTCTGTTGCTCTTGTTGCACCTCAACTCAAATGACTGAGAGCAAAGCTCACAAGATCATATTTCTATATATTTGCCCAGAATGAAGTTATTCATTAATCCAAGCTGTTGTTGAAGGTCTGGCAAATTTTCTTTGACATAACTACTTTTCAGAACAGTGATAAACACAGCAGCACTGAAAGCCATTACTATGAATAACTCCCAATCCCTCAGGTTGGATCTTTGAGCAGTTTGCTCTTCAAGTAATTAAGGAGAAGCTAATTCCTGCAGGATTCACAGGGCTCATGGGTCTTCCCAGTCTCGAGGTGAAGGGCAGAGACTTCCACACGGGTCCTTCATCCTCAGATCAACAAATCAAAATCCTTTCTAGACAGGATCCTATTTCACACTTCTCTTTCATGAGTTTAGGAAACAGAGATCCATTCTGGAGGCTTGCATTATCTTTGAGAAGAGCTCTTGCTCTATCATGTGGGGAATGAGCATGGCCCATTTCAGCATATTCTTGTGATTCTAATCTGTCTGTGAAGATCTCCAATCAGCAGTAGGAGCCTTAGGGAAACTGGGGAGAGAATTAAGGGACAGTTCATCTGTCATAAGTGCTGTTCTCTGTGCACTTGCATCTGCACTGCAAGAGCAAAAATATGAATCTCCAGTTTCTCTCTGAAATCTGACCATTTATTTGTTATGCTTATACTTGAGAGCAATGAAACAGGATATGAAATGAAATTATACCTCTTTGCACTGCTACAGGGTACTTCCAGGCAAATGCCCTAACCCACAGTCTGGAGTGAAGCCAGAAGTGTCCCAGCATCTGCGTTGTTCAGGACAGGGGATGTGCACTAATAGACTGAGCAGAGCCAGACACAGATCTGAGCAGCAGCTTGCATAATGCTTATCAATTAGCAGAGCCCTGGCAAAGTGTGGGCCCCTGGGAGCCCAGACTGCAGCAGGTGAGGTCAGAGTTAGCCCACAGCAGGCCCCTTTCCCAGGGAACAGCTTGAGGAAAGCAGGGTGAAGCCCTGAATGTATGCAGGATGGAAGTGCCACGCTAGCTGCCCTGCGGGCTAGAGAAACCATTTTCTTCACTGGAATAGATGTAGCCTTTCAGTTTGTCTTAGGTGTGTCCCGGTATGCATGAAAAATAATGCTCTCCAGGGGATTTAGGCATAGGGGCCCTTAATATCTGCATCCTAAAGCCCAGAGGCAAGGAGATGGGTACCTAGATAGCAACACCAGCCAAGAGAGAGGTGCTATTGGGCATGCAAGATAGCACAGCTACTGTTGCCTGAGAATATTTTTGCCAGAAACTGTAAGTGCTTTTGGTATTTCAAGTGCCTCAACAGGTTAGACAGGTTTTTTTTTAAAACTGTTTTCTTGCAAAATAGTCACCTGAAACCAGTGCATGCAGCACTGGAGCTCCTCAGCACTACTTAAAGTCTAGTTTGAGATCTTTGTTTAATGGATTGATCAATTCACTTAGATGTAGCCAGAACTTTTGCTTGCAGCCGTTTCCCATGCAGCGTGAGCGCAGCATGTAGCAGTTTGCCTCACTGGTGGCATTATCCTGGTACCTGTTTGCTTTTGCAAGGTGTGAGGGAATCAGCAGAGCAGGTCTGCATGCTGCAGAAACAGGCAGTGAGTGGGATTTCCCAAAATGTTCCTGGCAAGTTTTGCAGCAGCTGTGGGTCCCTGAGCTTTGTCCATCCCCTCTCTGCATCAATGTGACTGCTTCTAGGACAGAAACTACCAGGCAGATTCATAAAGAAATTGCTGCTGTTATGGGTAACACCATTCTGTTCTGTTGCTATCACTGGATTGGGCTCATCATTTTTCACAAGGGGCGATCTAAATAAATCTCAGAAAACTTGTGAGTCGTTATAAGGACTTACTGTCTTACCTATAAGCAGACTCCGTCACTGCAGCTGACTCTTGACTTACATGATCATTATGATTCCTGGAGCCTATTGAAAATTGCCTGATAGGTTTGAGCCTTGTCAACATTTGTGTCTTAACTTTATGATGTGTAGTTGTTTTAAATACACTATTGTATGCCAAGAAATATTCTGTTCAGGTAATTTTTCCCACAGTCCTCTTCAAGAAACTTGAAACTAATAGCCATGTTTCAGTTAGGAGGAATGTTTAAAAGCTCACTGAGTGAAACTCAGAGGAACTCCTCATTATCCTGAGCAGAAATCAGCAGAAAAAGGGAGTCCTGTCTTACAGACAGAAACAGAAATGGAGAAAAACCTGCGCTTATGCTAACAGAAGTCCTTCAACTTCCTGAGGGGGGATTGGGATCAGCTACTAAATGAGAGATAACACAGTTTTTAGTTTCAGGTTTTCTCACATCACTTTTAAATAACGGCATGCATATGAATTTAAATCATTCTCTATCTTCATGTTGAGCCCACACTGGTAAAAACCAAACAGGAGAACTTTCTTTGTTGATAATGACGCTGTGTGTTACTTCAGAGAACACAGACCTTCTCTATATCCAGGCTGCAGCCAATTAGTCATGGGGAAAAGGAGGAGATACACTGGATTATCCAGAGAAAGCCAAAAGAATTGAAATTTGTAAACAACTCATAAATTAAATATTTTAATAATTTAAATATTTCAGCCTTGAGTCTGCCATGGACAGCATCTCTCACATATGCAAAATTGGTTTATGGAAAATGCTTTGATATAATCTGACACCATGTCAGAGCATATCAGAGGTCTAAAGAAAACTCCGTTTTCAGAGAAGCAAATTATTGGGTTCCTACTCCAGACACGTGTCTATCCTATTCATGTCAGAGAAGAATTGTAAGGTTAGAGTTGCCACTGAGCTGTACATATGGCATAGCAATCCCAGATATCCAAACCCAAGTGAGACTGCACAGCAAGGGCCAAATTATTCACTGAATACATATCATATACCTCTGCCTTACTGACCTCAAACTGAAAAAGTCTATGTAGGGTTAAAACCTGTTTTATGTCCTTAAACACTGCTGACTCTCTTGTGGGATAGAGGAAACTGCAGTGAGTTAATGCAAAGCAAGATATGCATTTCAGGAAGGACATGCACAAGCAATCAGGACTGTGATGGATGATCTGTGGAGATGTGTTGCCCAATTTCAGCCTTTCATTTAGATATTGGATAATATATCAGGTGCAATATAAATGTTATTCCTTCAGAAAAAGGACTGTAAGGAGTGTTACAACAGTCAAGATAAATGATATTGTTTTATGTAGCAGGTAAGGGGAGACAAGTAATCCTCTCTAAACAAACCGAGACAATAATATAGCAGGTGAAAGATGATAAACAGAAATGGTTACATGAAATCTTATTTAGTTGCACGATATTATAAAAATAACAGTAATACATTATTTATTAAAGGAAGCAGAATCCTGCACCACCCCACAGATCTCTGGAGAGTTTTGGTAATAAGTACAATGTTCTCCCCATAGCGATGCTCTGCTTCATTATTAATGAGCAGTCTCATGAATTAACCACCTCTGTAAGTGCACACAGCACAACTGCCTTTAGGAAGCCACTTTGTTATTCACAGAATCCAAGAACCCTGAGGCTGGAAGGAGGCTGGAAGGAGCCTGGGAGATCACCTCCTCTCTCTGCCTGGTACAGACCTCTCAACATTGTCAAGCTTTCAAGCGTCTCCAGCAATGGTGGAAAGATTGGCTTAAATGGCTGTGCTACACTGTATGAGATTGACTGCAAAGTGGTTTTATCTTCCACTACCTTGATTAGACAGCTATAACAACTAAAACATCTGAAAAGGAGAGCAGTGCAAGGAAGAGCAAGTAGCAAACCCAAAAGCTCATTACACCTACAATATACTATATCCAGGGCATATTGAGCTGCCAGCTCTTTTGGACGCCTCTAGGGAAATGCACTGGTGTTTGAAGCAGCAGTAGGGCTAGAGGAGAGCACACGTTGAAGAGAAGGGGTTTGGAGCAGTCTAATGGTTAGTTTTGCTTAGGGCAAAATGTTTGAACTGATTGACTGGCACTCCCCTGGTCAGTTGTCTCCCTTGCAAGTGGGATGTGCTTGTACTAAAGGCAAATTTTGCACATCCACAACTAGCAAACCACTTGAAAACACTGTTTTGCTGTTCCCCTGATCCTTCTCAGTTCTTTGATCTGCAGCAGCATCCAAGGTAAAGCTGTTGCAGAGCAGAGGAGGTCCTTGAGAGCAGACTATGCATTCATGTGCTGTCATTCCCACAGCTGTCCTCACAAGGGCAGTCTCTAGTGTGTCCTCTGCAGGGTGCTCACTTTTTCAGCATTCACAGACCCAGCTACAGGTTACCTTGTGGCTGAGAGTAAGCCGCCTGTAGAAAACTGGTTCCATAGGCTGGGATTAATTGCTCCAGGCTTTGGCCTTGGCAACTGCCTACTAAAGAAGAAGCTGATTTGAAAAGACATTATTGACTCAGCTGCAACATTAGGAAGGTCTTCAGCAGAGGCAGGGCAGCATTTAGTCTCAGTATGGTATCCAAAAACAGCTTGCTCTATTGTTTTCTCTAGGTGTGCCTTTCTTCTTTGTTACCAGGAAAGGGTTGGGGTAGATGAATATACACTTGTCTAGCACTAGCTGCTCAGCATGGAAATGTGATGATTTCACTTGGGATGTTATAAACTGCTCTGTACCTACCACATTAAGGTTGCAATGTCAGCACTGCCATCAGACTGTATATTTTTGGAAAAGACCCTGATTCTCCAGTACCTCACCAGTTGCTAAATCAGCACAAAATAGGAGTCAGATTCCGCCATTTAGGTGTTTTGTGCAATGTCTAAAGGAGAAAGGCAAGCAGATGATTTTACATGTATTTTAGGGCACCTGCATGCAGGACAAAACCACAGCAGCACTACAGGGGGGAAAGGACTGTACTAACAGACTCTGCCTCTGCTGCCTCCAGCTCCAATGCTGCCATGCTCTATCACCATGGCTCTATAAAGCAAAGTGCACCCTGTGGGAGCAATAAGGCACTTACAGTTTATGGAAATGAAGCAGGACTGGGAAATTTATATTGGACTCCCATTTTTCACAATGCCAAGCATCACCTAGTGCTGCTGAAGATGCAGGGGTTTCACGCTCTTTGCACTCACACAGAGCCAGAAGTGAAGGACTCATAAGTCCTGCTGAAGGTAGGCCAGAAGTGGAAGGAGTTTTGCTCCCTGCCCAGATCTGACATCCAGGCTTGAGGCAAATGGGGCACCTGACAGCCCCCCATCAGCCCCACTGGGATACAGAACTAGATGAACCTTTCTCCCTTCAGGAATGTGGGCCGCTTGCTGCAGGAACCCCTGCTGCAGCAGGGTAGCAATGGATGATGCTGTTATGAAAAGACTGTTTTGGGATGAATGCTCTCATAGCTCCCAAATGGAATTTTTGCAATGCAGATGCACCAGGCTGAGCTCATGGGGCAAATGTATGAGTAGGGGAGGGGCTGCTGCTGAGAGAGTAAGGGATGAGCTACAAAGTTTTGCTGTCAGGGAATGCAGGTGGAAGCCCAGTCACCTAAAGGCCCAAGGAACAATTAAAAAAGGTTAAAGACATTGGTAGCTCTAAATGGGAGCCAGCCTAAATCCATGGGCATGTTACATTTAAAATTTATTTCAACAGTTAAATTCATAAAAATTAGCTTAAACATTCAGTGGCTGTGGAAGCATCAGCCACTTATGGTAGGAGAGATTTGTGATTAAGTGGACAAACAGTAATAGATTATATTAACTCTGATTACTTCCGTGTTTCTTTGAGATTAAAATATGAAAATAGAATGAAAATAGTCCTTATTTTTGACATGGCAATAAGCTTCAATTGAAAGAACTTCCATTCTGAAGAGCAAATTCAGGACATATGAATGTGCAAAACATTTAATCCATAATCAGCCAAAAAGTTGTATTCAGAGAAATGCTATCAACAAATTGACATTCTGTTGAAGGCTGCAGTGATCTGTACCTGAATACTCTCTATATACAGTATTTTCAACCATAATTTTGATAAGGCAATAAGGGGTGCATCTACAAAATTGGCTGAAAAATATTGCCTGGCTTTTGGAGGACAGGATAAAAAATAATAAAAAAAGAAGGAAGACCTTCTAGACTGAAAACAGGACTAACATTGAATAAATGACATTGAATAAAGGCAGCTGTGATATATTATGAAGTAGAGATCAGTGTGCTGATGCAAAGTGGGTAGGCAGTGGTCCTACTGTAGGATATCAGGCTTGTGGTGGAGGCAGAACAAAAGGCTGTGACAAAAATGGCAACAGTTATACTGTTAAGTATTATCGGGGCTACCATGTGAAAATCGTGGGAGGCAATTCTTCTGTATTTGCTTGGGTAAGGCTTTTCAGCTAAAGGGAATTCTCTACACTTGGACCCAGCACTTACAGTTATAAACAAATACAGGAAAGTCCAAAGAAGTTCAGAGAGCAAAAAGAGAAAATGCAGCTTGTAAGGAGCTGGATTTTTTCTGACTCAAAAAGAGAGTGCTGGAGAGTGACACACTAGCTGCAACTGGAACAAAATCCAAGAATAAACTGCTTGCCAAATTCAGCATGAGTAGGATAAAATGTAATTAAGTTAACTAAAAGTCTGCACAGTTAGATAGAAGGAAAAGTTTTCTAACTCCAGAAGTAGTTGCTACAGTAGCTTAGGATCATTGTGGCAACCATGTCTTCCTTCCATATGTCTGTGTCCCTGTCAGTGTACAAATGCTGTTTGGGATGCTGTGGTTATGCTTGATATGGCTTTATGTCCCTACAATTATATGGGAATGTAGAGCTTTCCAGTTCTGCTTTTCTAACCGTTACTGTGCAAACCCTCCTCTGCTGTTGTGATCTAAATTCTACTACATCTTTTAATTAGGAAGTTTCCTTCCTGCATATATTGCAACCATTTAAGATAACATTTTGGTACTAACAATGATAATTTCTAGGATGATCATAACATTTTACCTATTGCTCTTCATAGGATAGGATAATCATAACATCTTTTACCTATTGCTCTTAATACTCCTCAAAAATTGAAAGTTATTATGGTTCTTATTCATAAAGCAGAGGCACAGGAAGGTTATTAAATTTCTGAGTGTTTGTAAAGTACTCTGGTAGTAAAACCAGGCACATAACCCCGGAGACACATCTCCCAGGCCTTTCCCTGCCTGCCAGACCACATTATTTATCCAATACATTAGGCTGGTGAGGACGGAGTACCTAATTCACAGCTCAGACACAGATTGTTTTTCCTAGTAGTGTGCAGAAAACATAATTGTCTGAATGCAGAGGAAGTCCTAGCTGGTGACAGTCCAAGGTAAAATCCATTCCACATATCTCTCACAGAATGCAGGTTAATACAGCCTGAGAATTGAGGCCATGATATTAAAGTATAATTACCTCCTTTTTTCTCTGATGAAAAAACATATTGTTCTGATTGTGAAACTGTCTATGATTTGATTTGGAAAAGTAAGAATACTTGATGTCAACAGAAACTAATATTGTCTAATTAATTAATGTACCTCATGATGCAATATGTAATATAATATGTTTTCTCACAGTATTGCGCTTTCACAGAGCTGCCATTCACTGTAAAGGTTACTATCTTTCCTTTTATTCCAGTACAAAAGCTAACTGTAAAACTGGAAAACTTTCTGGGAAATTTCTTGGATACACAAAGAATATACAGGCCTGCTTTTCGATTTTCAGTGCTTTCTGAGATTCATATAAAGGGTTTTTTGTCAGCTTCCCATAATTAGATGTGCAGAACCAGGTCCTGCAGGGTTGCGGTTTATTTTGCAACTTTCTCACAACTTTTATAATTGCAGATGTACATTAAGATAAAGTGTGAGCTGTTTTGCAAGAGTCTGTTACAATTTGCAGATTCCTGTGTTTCTGGGTTTGCTGCTTTAAAAAAATGCTGCCTGTTCAAGAACAAAACCAGTGAATGCCATAAAAGTGCTGCCTTTTCAATGTTCTTGCTTTCTGTTTTTTGCAGACTGCTGTGTGAAAATCTTTACATACAAGTAAGGAGGAAATAGCTTGACCCTGTTGATTAATTATTGTTTTGACATTCAGTGTTTGCTTTGGAAAAACTTCTGAAAATCTTATGAAGAGATGAATGCTCATCCTGCTGGGTATCATTCACATATCAAAAAACTTTCAGTCACCTCACCATGGCATTTTCCATTCTTTTTCTATTCTTCTCATTCTTTCTTTCTTTCTGTATCAATTACAAGCAGCCCGTGCTTGACAAGACCAAAAAATAGCCATACAACAGAGTCCAGACAAAGCAATTGCAGTGACTTCAAAGAAGATTTCTTCAGTCTTTTAGCAACAATTAGATGCCCAATGCTCCAGGAAAAGTCTGCTAGAAAAGATGGTTATCTAATGTGGTATTGTGCAACTCAGTAGTACCTGCCTGCACCCAGAACCCAACCTTCCCAGGAGTGTCAGAGCTGGCAGTGACAGCTAAACACAAATGCTTTATTTAGGATAAACATATTCTGGAATGACCACACAGCTGTGTTCACACCTCTTACTGGTGTCAGCTGGCTAACATCAAGATTAGCATAAACTTTTATCAATAAAATAGGGAGGGAAAGAGGAGAAACATCACCATTTATCCTGATTCAACAAATGTCAGTGTGTCTGTGGCAGCAGGAGATGGTGACCCATATAGTGAAGGCACGCACACATACTGGGGTGTGCAAGGCAGGCATGTGTGTTCGATGCTCAGGAACATGCCCACAGGAGACCTGCTTCGGCACTGGGCATAAATATGTCTAAGAAAGAAGCAATACATCTGTGTCGTCCTTAACTTGGTCAAATAACACCCATAATTTGTCATTCAAGTTGTTTGAATATTAATTTTTCACATTATAGATGCAAATTAGTCAAACAACATTTGTTCAATCATTTAAATCCCCTAGTGTTTCAGGAAATAACTGGTTAAATTATTGATAGTTATTTCTACATAATTTACTCAGTCTTAATGACCCACTGAAATGTTGGTCTGAGTAAGTTTGCTCCCGCTGGTATTGTAGCAGTGTCCATATATATGCTTCAGGCCCATGATGCCCCTTTCTGATGGTTTTTGGTGCGCTGCATTATCACTGGTGGCCCTGATGCCAAGTGCACTGACTTCTTAGCCTTCTCTGGTTTACAAGTAGTGTCTTATGAGCAACCCTGTTAGTTCTGCGCTCATTTATGAAAATTTACTCATGATACCAATATTAGCAAGAAATAAATACAAGTGATGTAAGTGTGAAATCACCCACAGTTTACACAGGGTCTGAAAGTGATGGGACAGCCTCATCTCACAACAATTGAAAGTGCGAAACTGCCTGCGCCTGCTTAATCATCTAGCTTTATTTATTCAGGTGAAGTAAAATATCCCTGTGCTTTCAACAGTCTTCTGTCTGCGTCTAGCCAGACGCCTTCTTCCTGCAGGACACCCGCTGCTCCCCGAGCCCCTGCCTTGGGAGGAGCTGGCTCTGCCCAGGGAATGCCAGGGAGTGAAGGAGGGGCACGGTGCCAGGCGCCGGGCTGGGCGTCATGGGTCAGTACGGCCCCAGGGAGGGTGCTGCCAGGTCAGGGCACAGCGAGGGACATTCCGGGGCCCAGGCGCTGGGGGACATGGCACACATTGTTCCGGCAAATCCACTCCCCCTGGCCCGGCTGCTGGGTGCTCACAGAGACCGTGCTGGTGAGTGATGCTGAGGACAGGAGAGACTGTTCTGTCAGTCTCACAGACACTGCTCTCACTCCCTCCTCCATGGAGGGTCCTGTAGAGTTTGCTATCACAGAGGGGCCGGGCAGGCAGTGCTCTCACCATGTGTGCCGCCTCTCAGCAGACAGCTGCGTCTGCTTTTCTGCCACTGAGCAGCTGCAGAGGGACGTGGTCACAAGTTTCCATCGCTGTCTGATCCCTTGCAGTTTCTGTAAGTCCCTTGGGCAGGAACCTGAACAGGAAATATTTTCTAGAGTGCAAGGTGCATTTTAGTAGCAAAACTGAAACCATCAATGTCAAGTCTGAAAAACAGATGGCCGATAAAAGTAAAATACAGTTCATTCAGGAAGCACATGAATTGATGCAGGATGTTAATAACTCAGTGGCTTGGGTAGCTGCACTGCTTCTGGCACATCAAGACCACCCCACTCCTACAGAGCATCACTCAGCTTTCTGCGAGGTCCCGCTCTGCAGAGGGTCCCACTGCTCCTCTTGGCTTCTTCACCTCTAGTCTGCCTGTACCTTGGGAGGCCAAAGATCAGCCAGCACTGGGAAAGGAAGCTCTGAATATTGTAAAGAAAACTGGTTTTGACACAGTTTTCTTTACAATACACTTTATACAGCAATCTGTAAGAACAAGAGTTCTCTGGCTTGATCCTGACCACATCACTTGTGGACATCTCCATAAAAATCAGGGATACTGCCTGGCAAGGGTGGCCCTGGGGTGCCCTGGAGCAGAATGCCCTCATGGGCCTCTCAGTGGGATGCAGGGGATCTCT
Organism: Zonotrichia leucophrys gambelii; assembly: GCF_028769735.1. NCBI lineage: Eukaryota > Metazoa > Chordata > Aves > Passeriformes > Passerellidae > Zonotrichia > Zonotrichia leucophrys. Next base: position 29,596,065 of record NC_088200.1, on the reverse strand, counting down.
CAGCTCCTCTGGCAAGCCAGCCCTGGGGTCAGTAGTTCAGGGTGGGACTGCGCAGTGAAATGTTTTTCAAACCCTTGTGTCCTAGAGAATATGGTTCAGCCTTACCAGCAGGCTCACAGCGCCAGAAAACTGAGATGCCCTGGAGCTGCCCTTACCACAGAGCACCTATCATACACTGCAACTCTAAGCTCTTACACAGAGGCTTGCTTTTTTCTTTTTCCAGTAAAAACATTATCAGTTTTTGACAAAGCAGTTCTTAAAGTGGTTTGTTTTTCAGCTGAAGGAAAAAATTATCTTGAGGGAAATATCACTTCCCAATTTGTTCTGCTAAGCAGCAGAGATGTGCAGAGCAAAGCAGAGATCTGCAGATGAAGAGCTTGGTCAGCAGCTTATCCCAGCAAAGTCAAAGCACCAGTAGTTCATGTGCGGGAAGAATGCCAGGAAGCCAGAAGTATATTCCCATGTCTGTGTGAAAAATCCTCATATCATATAACAGTACTCATTAAGAAGCATCCACCGGGTATCACAGACTTGACTCTCCTCATTAGTAATTAGGAACTGCATGGGTATAAAAATGTCTCACATTTAAAGAATGAGTAATTATCTAAATTTCTGCAAGTAAATGCAAGTCCAAATTCCTCAGCAATCTCTGAGCAGTTGCAGCCTGCTTTGAACATGCCCTGGTCAGGATGATGAAATTAAGGAGGCTTACAGCAACTTTGACTGGAAAAAAAAAAAACCAGCCCCAATTCCCCGCCCCCCCCCCCCAACAAACAAACAGGCTAACAAACCAAGCAAAGCAAAGCAAAGCAAAACAAAACAAAACTAAAAAACCCAAACCAAAACAAAAATCTAAACCAAAGAAACTCCCAAGCATTTCTTCAGAGCAGCAGATGAGAAAGTACCACAGTTGTTTGGATCTGCTTTCAGACACAAGGGTTTCTGGGGCTGGGAAGGCACCTCTGGGCCCGCTGGGGTTCACTGCTGACCCAGGGCTGCACTGGGGTTCGTGCATAGAGCGCAGAGACAGGGTCTGGTGCTCTGAGCTTCACCGCTCTGCTGGGCGACAGCTCCAGCCCCTCCGCCCGCTTCTCGGGCTTGTTTGGTTTGGTTTTGCTAAGCACTGCTGCTTTCAGTTCCTCTACAATAACGGAGCTTGTGTACAGAAAGGTCATCCTCAGGTCAAGCCAGGATATTTTATCTTTTTTTTCAAACCTGGTATGCAGACAAGCCTTATCCTGTAGAGATAAAGTGAATTTAGGCATTTTGAAAAAGATACTGGAAAATGTTAAAAATAGTCATTGGACATTGCTTTTGAATCCTTTCTTTTTCTGTGAGCATCATTAATGTGTTGTAAATGTGGAATAAATGCCCAGTGTCCCTGAAAAGAGCACAATAATATAGCACATCTGGATCAGAATGGGTTTATAAAAAACATTATTAAAATGAACTGACAGGATTAACCACTGTAACTGAAGAAAATAAAATCCACATTTCCCCACTGAATGTGAGCTGCATTTTTACCATATAGGGAAGTATGTGTCTCTTTTCAGCTGCTAGCAAAAATTGATCCAAACAATTCTTTTCCTGATTTTAACTTCAAGGCTAATCAGTGTAATCATTTTCTGTGACAACCCAGAGAGCTCTGTGGTGGTGATGGTTGTTGTTTTTCTAAACATCTCCCTGAGAAATAGATTTTGGCCAAAGGCAATGTCATGTGTTGTCCCCCCTCCTGTGTCTCATTGTTGTGTATCTAAAGCCTGTGCCCAAGGGCAGCTTTTTTCACCCTGGGTATCTGGATATTTGTCTGGGGAAAGGTATTAAACAACTCTGCTTTGCTGCTGCTATGCCCTGATTAGGCAGTTAAAAATTGGGTTAGCAGTGGCATCGAGGATTTATTTCAGGTGCTGTGTGCTCACCAAGGAGTTCCCTTGGTCAGTGTGCTCAAGCGTGTTAGGCTCAGTCCTGTTTTGGTGGACACTGTGCAAGCATGCTTGTCCTGCAAAAAGTGTGCTTGTCCTGCAGGTCTTTGATTCTGCAGAGGCAGAACAGCCTGGAGCTGCAGTTTGCTGGCCATGTTGCACTGCTGTAAGGCCACTGCCCTGGGAGGGTGTGGGATGAACTCCGAGAGAGCCAGAATGCAGTAACATCGATTACCAGCGCCCAGTCTGGCGTCCAGCTTACCATGGCCAAGCTCATCAGCTGAGAGGAGGTTCTCACTGAACAAAAGACATGTATGAGATGTGAGTTGTAACACTAGCCCAAGACCACAAGCCCCTCTCCTTGATCCCTCTCTTTCCTGTGATGCCTCTCTTTCCTGGCAGAAGGGGCAATCTTCTAGGGAGCCCGCTGCCTCTCCCATTCCTTCCAGCAGCACTGCTTGCAGACAGCAAAGCAACCTTGCTTCAGCCCAGGTCCACCATGGTAAACCAAGGGAACACCTTGCACAGCAGGAGGGGACACTGGGGTCCTCCAGGAAAGACACAGCCAAAGAAACTGAGAGGATTCTTCTTTCAGCAACAGAGGAAAGGGAGATAATTTCACTGATGGACCACCATGCTTTAATTTTTATCTGTTATTATTGATTTTAATAATGCTCTGGCTTGCTGAAGTTAGTTTTGTGGAATATATCTTCTGTTGTGAAAACTGGAATTAGTGTTAACTTCTGTGGGAACAGGGTTGAACCTCATGGTTGCAGCCCATCCATGCATTTTATTGTCACTTCATCAAACCTGGGAGTAATATAACCACTCCTGGGACAGTCTGTACAATGCAAAGGCATCTTGACGTCCATAAAGGGCCCCAGATACTATAGAATCAGACCCTACAGATGCAGTTGTAATAGATGATCAAGTATGAAGAAATTTGCATGGCTACAGTTGGTGAGAGAGCAAAGGGGACTCTAACCAGCATGATGCCAGCAGTCATGTAGTTTGAGTGAAGGTGGGCAAGCTGGCTCTTTGGCCATGGTGACTGACTTCTCTCTTTTTGCAGCTGGATTCATGGGGAACAAGGCACCTCGAGTTCTTTTTTTTGGGGGGACAACAGAAGAACAGCGGAAGCTTTTTGGCTGCCCAGCCAATAATCCAAGTGTGTCAGACCAGGGCTTAGCTGCTGGGGAAGATCAATGGAATACTGTCAGAGTAGGAGGTAAGGGGTGTTTGGGAATATCATACAGCCATTCCAGCTGGGCAGCCATCTCCCTGGACAGCCATGCCACAGAGGGCAAGTTCTGAGTTATGGACAGATCCAGCTGGCCCCAGGCAGAGCCTGCCAGACCCTGCTGTTTAACTGGAAAGTAGAGAAGGCATTTGTCTGCACTGCCAAGCAGGACAAGGCACCTTTGATTCCTAGCCATGACCCCCTCCGCCTCAAAATGTGGAGAGTTTTCTAGGGAAAGAAAATGGCAGGATTACACACATTTACCACTCCCTTCCCCTTTGTTCTCACCCAGTCCTCTGCACTGTTTCATTAGGACAGTATTTGGCTCCTGCAATGTACATGAACACATCCACAAAGTGCAGTGAGTCAAACCAACTATCCATCTTCTTCTGCAGGTATCTTGATTTTCTGGATATCCAGCATATCTGAGCACCTGATTAGACATTGCCAGAATTTGACATGGGAGTATAAAATGATGGATCCTTTCTATATCTCTGCGATTCATTACAAAGTGCTAGGAATCTGTGCAAAATGAGATCATTCAGCCAAAGAGAGTGTGAGAGACAGCTGAAATGAGGAATATACACCTGCACCAGGCAATTCAGCAGCAAGTTATGAACAATTACCTCTCTGCTTGCTGATTATCTGGCATAATGCCCAAGAGAAAAGGGGAGTATTCTCTTCTGCAGGTTGTTGGTAGCCCCTGCAGTCTGCAGACAAGGCAAGAAAGAAAAAAAATTGTTGCTGTCCTAGACATCAGAAAGGTTTCCCTTGGGCCAGCTGTTTTTGTAAAAGCACCAGGCTAGCTTCAGTTTGCTAAATTTCAGGCACTAACAAACCTGTGGAGTAGGTTTGTAATGAAAAACATTGGAAAAGTATTCAGTGAGCCAAAAGTCCAGTTGTCTCTGGTGTAACCAGCTGAATTAAGTAGAGCTACATGGGGAGAGGGCGGAGGCTGTGAATTTCATCAGTCTGAGAGATATCTTTGAAACTCTCGTGTTTTCATCATAGAAAAAAGGAACATCTGGACATATTGTGCAAGGGTCACATTCTGCTTTCAATCGTGTTGAGGCAAACCCAGAGTTGTCCCAATGGGACAATCCAAGACTTACCCCAGGATAAACAAGCACAGGATCTGTCACCATATTTTTGATTTTGTTCTCTAAGTTTAACCTGTTTGTGCCCTGTGTGGACTAATTTTCTGAATTGTTTTCTCCTTAAATGAGATACAGGAGCAGGAGGGAAAATCTAATAAGTCTCCAATTTTTCATTCAATTGAGATTTTCATAAGTCTTAGCATTCTCTAAAAACCTTTGAACTTCTTTTCTCCCCTGGGCAACCTGTATATTATTATTTCTACCTTCCTCTCCCTCTACAGTGCTCACTCTTCTTTATTTTCCACTTCCAGTAAACAAGAATTAACAACTGAGAGGTTTGTTGTTGTTTTTATTTTCCCACTGGCTCCAAAGACCTCAGCTAAGAAAACAAAACAAGACAGTTCGCTCAGGGCCATGCTGGGAATTGTACTTTTCAACTGTCTCCACTGTATGCCTCTGACACTCCACAAACTATGAAGAGTTGAGGGAACAGGAAGAGGCTGTCGAATGCAGCAGTCTTGTGCTTGTTTGATTTATTTCTAATTTGTCTTAATTTCTCTTCTTACTCTCTGACTAAACCTTCAATTCTGTCATCTTTTGGACAGAGCCAGATTTGAAGCTGCAATTTTTTGAGTGAAAAAAAAATCTCAGGAGTAAGACTCACAGGCAGGGCATGACTTTTGGAGATTTGCTCTTGACACCTGAGAAAGTTAAACATCTTCCAGCAGGGTAGCTTAAACACTTGGTGAAACTAGGGTCTCCATGAAAGTATTCTAGAGAGAAAGGAACCTTAAGTACAGCTTTGCATCCTGAGATGCTCAGCAGTAAAGAGATAGCCCAGCTCCGTCCTGGGTGCTGCACGTGGGTGTTGACTTCTGTGTTCTGTTGCGACATGCAAGGTCTCAGGTTTTGCCCACTCTGCTTTTCCTTTTGCATGGCTATGCATTAGTCACCTAACTCATTTTTCTAATATTTGTATTTATAATGGGGAAACGGGGTACTTGCTGAAGAAGTCCCAGGAAAAGTGTCTGCAAAGAATATGGGCACTAGCTTTTCCTACCTGTCCTTGCTTTTCATCCCACTCTTTACCTCGAGGCACCTGGGAACTTGCAACATATTGTGCTTGAAATCATGGCAATTCTAAGATAGCTGCCTTTTTTTCTGAGAAAGTAATGTTCTTGCCCTGGTAGACATGAAAAAGCATCTTCATACAGACATTTCCTGACGCTTCTCTTTGCCAAAACTAGAACAGTGAAGCAGAAGTCGATGCTCAAATAGCCTTGGAGTAAGGACAGTCTGATGCATATAATGCATATAATTTTTAAAAGTTAGCACAAAGAAATGGTTGTTATTTTGCTTAAACTGAGCTCAACTCAGTAGCTAATTAAGTACAGACTTTTTCCATGGTTATGCGCAGTTTTCAAATTCCTATAACACAAACTGTTTCAGAGGATAAGTTAAATACAGAATGCATTGAGTTTGGTAGAGAAAGTTTAAAGGTCTGCATTTTCCCACCAAAGCTATTTCATATCAGCTACAGAGTGGGGGTGTGTGTGTGGAGGGGTTATGACCTCTTTTATTTTTACAACCATTGCCATGATTTCATAATACTGGCAGCAGTCACTTCAAGCGAGGGACTAGACTTTATTACTATAATTATATGCTAGTATGTGGGCATAAAACAGAAAAACTTTTCTATAGATAAATGCCAGTAGCAAAATCCTTTTGTCCAACAAGCAGTCCCTTAACGGTGTTATGAATATTATATTGACCTCAATAAAAGCTATGCCAGAAATGTCTACTGTACATGGCACAAGTCCTGTGTTCTTAGGCAGCTTTGTTCTGAGAAACGAACAGCACAGGGAGCATGCAGCACCTTTTCTTTGCAAAGCACGTCAGAGATGTTCACTCATGGATCATAACAGTCCATTGTGAGAGGCAGTGACACCACCTGAAATGGGGGAAAACAGGCAGGGAGGGTGCAGTGGCTGTGGGTTTGGGCAGATAGTGTGGTGCAGATGCAGGACAGGGCGGGCCACAGGGCTCAGCCAGCCCAGCACCCATCAGCACACTGAATTTCTGGGAGGCACAAAAAGGAAGGATGTATCTTGTACGAAAGATGAAGCACTGAGCCCCATCCCATTGCTCCCAGACAAGCCCCCTGTGCTGGCAAGTCAGATCCCAGCCATGTGGGAGCTCCATCCGCCAATGGAGCAAAGATGAAGGGGTTGAGGAATCAGGGAGGACAAGAGCTTTGTTGAGGTCTATCACTCTTCTTTAGCACCTTCTAAGGCCTTTCAGCCCAGCTATGAGAGTTGCAGAGCCACGGTCCTACCAGCCACATAAGCCTGCCTTGTGTGAAGCTTGGGCTTCTGGTGATGCATGAAATTAGAGTGCAGCCTGGTAGTTCACAGATCAGGGCCTGTGCAGGATGGACCCTGCAGCACAGAGAGCTCTGGGAGAGGTGGCAGCAGCGAACCTCCAAATGTGAGAATACTGAAGAGAAAAAACTTTTAGCCTGAGCAAAAGCTGACTTTGCCATCTGAAGTGATTTTAGACTTGATGACTCTCATCTCATGAATCTGCACCCCTATTGGGCAGAGTGGGACCGATGGCTGGTGAGGCAAGGGCCCCAGCAAGGGACTGGTTCCCTTGGCAAAGGCTAAGAAGGCGTCACTAGCAATTTAGCAAATACTAAAAAAAGAGACACGAACCACAACAAATTATTGATCTTGATTTTTTTTTCTTTGCACTTCCAATAATCCTGTCCCTGTTTTCAATAAGGTGATAGAGGAATACAGAGTAGTAGATCTGTCTTTGAGGTATTTTATTGGTTTTCTCCAGTGCCTCTTTCCAGCTGTGTTAAATTTTCTATTAGTGAATTATACAAATAACTGCTTTGTCTCATGTTAGCTGCAGTTAGTAAAATTACTTTTTGTGAATATTTTACAATAACATTTTTGAGTACTTTAGTTGTTAGTGATCTGATTTTGACCAGTAAAAAATGGTATTTGCCATTTTTAGCATGTGGAAGCAGTATTGATGTATGGCTAAATAACAAACTGTTATTTATTACCCATTTGTTATCAGTCTTAAAAACCATGCAGTACCCAATGTGTTTCTTCATGACTGAGACACAGGACAAATAGTGTGAAGAATTTACGCTTAAAGGCCTGATTCCTCTGAGCTGATTTTCAAAGTTGTACTTAATCCCTTTTCAGTATGGTGGATCTGGTATTGACAGTATTAACAACCCTGTAACTAGATTGAAATTTGAATCAAAAACTACCACATGCAAAAGTCATGATGCTGTTCAAGTGTGTGAGGACAACCAGAGCTGATCTAGCTTGCTTCTGACATCAGGTATATTTAGGAGTAGTTTTAGTGTGTGTCATGTTCATGATTGAAAATAAAAATGCAGTTAGCAAAGACTACCAAAAGTGATGGCCAAACACAGCATAGGCCAACCCAGCGCTCATGCAAGAGTACTGAATGCCCCATCTACTCACCCCACAAATATTTTTGGCATGGTTTCCCTCAACTGGCACAATCTCTTCCAGGTAGATTGCTCATCCTTACAAGGATCAATAATAATAAAATTCAATAAATCTTTAATCAATAAATCTTTATTCTAAAAATCAATAAATCTTTATTCTGTCTGTAACAGACCTTTGCTTCCCATTCAGCAAGATTAATAGCAAAGGCTGCCAGTGGTCTGTGAGATCACAGCTGAGTTGCTGGTTTCAAGTACTCAACACGAAACTTCAACAATGACTAAAGAGAAAAGGTACAAGATAATTTTATTGCACTGATGTTCTGGTAATTATTATTCTCAAACTCCCAGCCCACTAGTCTTTCTCATAGCTCATAGAGAAAAATAAACAAAAACTTGTTTGGTCTCTCTTTTCATACATGGAGCCATAATAGGATTAGTAGAACACCAGCAGGGCAGCATAGGACTGATCTGATGGTCTTTACAGCCATCCCACACTGCCTAGACCCTGGCTAGAAAATGGTAATATATTTGGGAGAAGCCAAGACATCAAAGCACGTTCCCCAAATAAGCAACCATTAGGCATGGTCTTAAGATGAGGGCCTACATTACTCATTTATGTCTGTTGAAGGAATAGGAAGGAATTACTCAAGTCACAGTTGTTCAACAACTAAAACACCTGAGTTTGGCTTAGTACAAAAGATATCCACCTCTGAATTATTTTCACAGTATGCACAGAAGACCAAAGGAGGACCAGTCTGCTGTGTCAGCAAGGGGAATAAAATGGTTTTGTACCCTTGCAGTGACTGAAGAACAGACACAGTTTCTTGTCTTAATGTTCTGGTTTTGGTGAAGCACTCCACTAGTGTGTGTGAACCCTTGGCAGATCGTGAGCCTTGTATGGCAGGAGCCATATGCCCACTGGTCCTGACACGTGGGGTGAGTGCCAGGGCTGGGCAGGTGCTGGGTGCAGCCACAGGAAGGGGAGCAGAAGAGTCAGCAGGGAAAACAAACCATGTATCTCAAGATATATCAAAAATATATCAAGACACTAGTGATATATCAATTCCCATCCCCACCCCTCCCCTCCTCCCCCAGTTCAGGGGATTTCCTAATAGCTGTCTTGAAGATTGGTACTCACCGATAAAAATTTAATATTAAGCATTTATAATTATAATTTATTAATAGATTTTATTTATCAATATTATATTATTAAGTATTGCTGCCTGAATATTTCTTTGATCATCCCTTTTTCCTATTGGACAGGTAATTTCCTTTCCTAAGAAGTAAGCACATTATTACATGAAAATATCAATGCCAGAAGTCTGCTTTTCTGTTTCTGTGCTCCCAATGAGCCTCAGTTTCCAGGTCCATTGTGGCAGTTCAGGGATAAAGTCCTTGGTTTCCCAATTCTGAAATGAAATGCTTATGTGTAAACTTTACAATTTGTGCTCACAATTTATCAGAAAAAATTTAAACCTCATACAATTGTGCAATGCAGTTTGTAATAACATCACGCTTTGCAGAAACTGTTTATTACTTGTCTATTTTTAAAGTTATGTGGAGTGGAGGAAACCAACATACCTCACATGGGCCACTTCTCTAATTGGGAGTGCTGGATACCAACGGGGACCATTTGCATTTGCAGCTGCTGGTAGATATGCTAAAATTAGACTAAATAAAAAATAGCAGCTGCATTTGTAGAAACAAATGAAAGCTGATTCACAGATGAGAGGCAGCTTGGGGGACTCAGGCATTGCAGCTAGATTTGACACAAAGGCTGGTCCAGTGTAAGATCCCCATGCCTACAAAGACACAATAGACCATAATGGTAAGCCAAAACTACGTTCAGGCCAACTCCATTGCTGGGGAAATCCTTTCAGCGCCCTGGACTTCTTTTTTTCCCCCCGTTTTTTTTTTTTTTTTTTTTCCTTCTTAAACATGTGGTACAATGTCTCATTATGTAGGAACACGCTTTCCTTTAACATGTCTGTCTTCTTCTATCCCCTCAGCCTCCCCCTCAGACTTTCCTTGGACAACCACACTCATTGTGGCCAATGCCAAAAAAAGCCCACTCTCTGCTTGTGTCCAGCCCCATACTCTGTGCTAACTACATGCCAAGACATTGACAGAGTGCAGGATCTTTCTCAGCAGCCATGTCAGGCTGGATTTTTTTATAGGATTCCCTTTCAAAATGCTAGTGCAGTGGAACTTCATGACCTCTCCTACCAGCAGCTCCATCTTGCATTGCTCCATGCATTATATTCAGATAAAAGGATATATTGTGGGATTTAAGACTCAGTCTGTGTTACAGGGAGGAGGGCACAGAACGGGCAGACTGCACAGGCTGTGCTTTCTGAACAGTCAAACTGGACTTTCCCTGGACAGAAAATACAAAAATTCTAACTGTTTTTCAAAGGAAATCTCAGCAAAATTACTTCCAGCCAAATTTGATTAAAAGGACTCTCTCTTGTTAGGCAGAGTGGGACTGTGCTGTTCATGGCAATACAATATTTTATGGGTTGTACAGGATTCCAGTGTAGTGTATTGCAGAAATTGATGTGACAGCACAGAGTCAGTGAAGACCTTCATGTCAGGCAGTTCCCTCCCTGCTGCTCTGGTTTCCATGAAGGATTTCTAGCTTGGACTCCTCACAAGCACAGTGCCCTGGGAGCAGTCCCACATGGCCTCAGCACTCCTGAAGTGCAACGCAGATCTTTAATCCCCAGGTACCAGAGAGCACATGCACAAAAGCAGTCTGATGCCAACTCTCAGGCAGCTTCATCTCCACACTTGTGCAAAGTGGAAGAGAGTCTTCACCATCTAGTGAGGGCTCAGCTATCCTCCTCTCTTCACCTCCTCTCTGCTTCCACTCCCAGGTCCTACTGGAACATTGCCTGGCAGCCACATCACCTCTGCCAGACTGCTCCAGCAACAGCTCTTACCATTTGGCCTAAGCAGGACTGTGCTGACTACAGATAAGCTGTAATTCCTGCTTTTTTAGAACCAAAAGGATCCAAAAGCAAGGCAGAGGTTATCAGCAGGTTGCACTCACCTTCAAACAACATTTCTGAGCAGATCCTTCCCTCACGCTCCTCTGCACATCCACTCCTTGCCCAGGGTAATTTCCAGCACAGCCTTGCAGCTGCCTGGCAGTCACTCTGCCTGTGCAGCACAGCTGGGTCCCCAAATTAAATTCAGAGCTTTACAGGACAAACTGAGTACTACTGTTGGTAAAGGGCCCACCTCCATAGCTGAGGTAGCAGGACTTGGATTTCTGACTTCCTCCTTCACTGTGAAAAGCCTTGTTTGAGAGTCATATCCTCAACTCTACAGACTCACCCTCACTCTTAAATAAAATTGTCAGATTTCATCTTATCTTCAGCTTTTGGGTCCAACTTTAGTCAGAAAGTAGGACCAACTTTTACTGCCCTCTATGCTTTGGTGCTTGTGCCACACCCTGGGAAAACAGGAAGCGTACAATAATCCTCATTGGAATGAAGATACAGATGAGCCCATATCTCCTATCTGAGGAACTATTAAATTAGAGAAGGAACAATTACTGGCTGCATACAGAAGGGACTGCCCAGTGTGCATCAGATCTGGACACATACTGGGCAGAGTTTGATGTAACTTGGGAGTGTTTTGCCAAAAAAACAGAGGCAACTGTATTTATGAGGAGGAACTTTTGGAACAGCAATTTTGTTATGAGGCATCACAATTCCACTTAAGCCTTCCTTTAGACAAGTCTTTTCCTTGCTGAGGCTTAAGTGTCCTGTTTAATGGTCAATGACCAATGGATGCCAAAGCACCAGACAGACTGGGGGCCCTGAGAGCTCTCCATCTTGGCCAGCTGTAAACCATGCTGCAAACCTGTTTGGTGGCCTTTGTGTGAATGGGGCCTTTGTTAGCAACTGATGAGTAGGATGTTCAGAGAACTTGGGAAAGCATGCTTGGCAAGTAAACTCACCTAACTAATAATAAAAGTACTCTTCAAATCTGCCAGGCTTCTTTGCCTCAGGCGGGAACAATAAAGTCAATGAATTGTTTAATGTGAGGAAATAACAAGAGAGGGAAGAAAACAAGCATACTGTTCCCTGATGCTGTTTTGGAATTTCTCTTGTGTTGATCCTCTTCTGGACTGACAATGAAAGCCTTTGGCATGCATCTTGCAGAGAAATCAAAAAGGATAACAGATATGTGATTCTGTTGAGAGTTACAGCACACCTAAGCATAGGGATGGACTCTCTGATCGAAGGCATTTTTCATTTGTAGCTGGTGTGATCCTCTATCTGGCAGGCACATGTTTGATTTTTAATGTCTTAACAAGCCAGAGTACTTCCATGGGAACACTCTCAATGACACGGAGAGCTGTTTTAAACTGCAATCCTCCTCCACAAGAGAGCTGTTTTAAACTGCAATCCTCCTCCACAAGAGGCCCAGAGCAGGCACTAATTAACAGGATGGGTGTAGCACATACCTGCCTCTGGTGGGTAAGAGCTGAGCCTGAGAACTGCATCTTCGCATATCCAACCACTACATTCTCCTCCCTGTAAAGCCAGAAGGCAGAAAATAATTTTAAACTTTTAAGAAGAGGCATAATACCTGTATGTGAGGCAGGAACTTAGAAATTGTACTTCTTGTGACCTGGACAACAGTTCCACCATTTTCCTATCACTTTTCACTGGCACCTCTCAATTGAAGAAACAGCAGCCCTGAGCATTTTTAGGAGGCAGACATATACTAAGAGCTTGCAGATTAAAGCGAGCACTAAACTTGTTAGGTACTAATCTTGTGCTTTGGGAAGACCTCTTTAGTTCCCAAGTTCTGCATCTTAAATGACTCCTTACATAACTTGCTGTTTTATGTCTTTTCCTAGATAGTATATTGGTAATCTTGGCTTGAATGAGATGGATTTCTAGGTAGCAGTTCCTGTTATTTTGCAATTCGTACTTAAATATCAGTGGATTCTTTTCCTTCTAGTAGCAAAGAAATAGACAGAGGAGAGAGATTGTTAGCGAGGCCTACTTTTCATTGTGGTAAAAGAATCATAGACCTGAACTTTCCTTATTCTTACTCTATAAGTTGTTTATTGGGATGTGGGAGGAATGGCATTTTCTGCACTGACTAGTGGTGTGCTAACATGCCAGATCATTTCAATGTGGAGTAAGACCACACCACTCCATGCTGGAAAATGCCATGGACTGGTTCCTGTGTTGCTGGCTGTTTCTGAGATTAAAGATCTCATCAACACTTAGGTCTGGGCAGTGCTGAAGGTGGAAGAGCAGAAGAGTCTCACGGTACAGCAGTCACACTGCTAAGCATCCTAAAGCCACCACAGGTTTCCAGTCTCTTGGGTTAACTTTATCAGAATAACACATTTCAAACCACAGAAGTATGGTCTTTAAATGGGAAAATACAGACTTGAGGTGTGATAGAGAATAAAGCACACCTCCACACTTTGCAGAGTAAAGCCCCACTTCAGATGCAGCAATTTTCACAGAATCACAGATTTACAGAATCACCTAATTAGCTAGGTTGAGATCATCCAACCTATGACCTAACACCACCTTGTCAACTAAACCATGGCACTGAGTCCCACATCCAATCTTTTTTTTGAACACCTCTAGGAATGGTGATTCTACCACCTCCCTAGGAAGATTATTCCAGTGCCCAACCACTCTTTTTGTGAATAATTTTTTCCTAATGTCTAACCTAAACTTCCCCTGGTGCATCTTAACACTGTGTCCTCTCTTCCTGTCATTGCTTGCCTAGGGGAAGAGACAGACCTCCACTTGGCTACAGCTTCCTTTCAGGTAATTGTAGAGTGTGACAGCCTCCCCTGAGCCTCTTTTTCTCCAGGCTAAACAGCTCCAGATTTCTCAGCCACTCTTCACAGGGCTTGTGTTCCAGGCTCTTCATAAGCCTTGTTGTCCTCTTTGTTGTTTTTTTTTCCAGTCGCTTCCTGGGTTGCAGCAAAGTTCTGACTGTCCTCTCCAGATCCATACGAGAGACATGTTTTCTCCATCATATTAAAGGTTCAGGTGTGGGTCCACTGAAGTGAGGCCCGTGCTCTCTATGTCTTTTACTGACTGCTGTTCACAGTTTCTCTTATCCCATTGTGCCTCCCAAGGCTGTGTACATGCCCAGCAGCTGGGCAGGATGTCAGCACCCCACATGTCACTCACTATCAGACCTTCCTTGCTTGCAGGCACAGTGAACAAGACAGACAGACAGTCTCTCTTCCATGTGGGATGACACTGCACACTGCAGGTGGGAGCTCTGCCATGGAGTGGATGAGAGGGAACACTGAAGGCTGGGTGCTTCAGTGAAAAACATAGGGCTGCAGTTTGTAATCCCAAGGGAAAATTTGGCAGTAAGTACACGGCAGTGGAAAGCCTGGTCTGGAAGTGCCTACCTTCCCCACCTCTCCCTCCTGCTAGGATGGGAGGATGTCCTGTGTCATCTGTACCATTCCAGTGAAGCCGCAGCTGGTGCCTCCGTGCGCAAGGCAAGCTGCGAGTTCCTCAGCTCTGTGACCACCGTCAATAATGCATTCACAGTAGCGGACAGCATGGAAGAGTCAGCCAGCTAACAGTGCTCTCAGGCTGCTCAATGGCACCACTGTCTCTCTGTGAGCACAGTGAGAACCCTGGGCTGTGCATGTGCAGAGGGCAGCACGCTCCCTGTGAGGATACAGGGGCTGGCAGGTTGTGTTCTCATCTCAAGGCAGGCTCAGCCCAGGCTGTCAAATTTGCTTAGAATGAAGGAAATCATGTTTTTTCCTGCCTTTCCCTCCTGCCCCTTACTTAAATAACCTCTTCTGTTAAGGAAGAGGCCCAGATGGCAAACAGCCTGCAGCTGTGCTGCCCGGGGAATAGTGCAAGGAAACAAGTCTCACACAGCAGGAATAGCTCATGGACTTGTTGGAGCTTGTGCAGAGCAGGACTCCTTTAATCACCCTTTCTCAAGGTAAACTGCATACTTTCATTCAACTTCATTTCTGTGTTCCCCATTTTCCTCTCCCATTTGTTGCAATTAATTCAGGTCTGGTCATAGATACTTGTGCAAGGCTTTTCACACTCAGGGATTTCATTCACATACCGGAAATAACATCAGGTATTTCTTCCTTTCCCCACCATCCCTTCACACACACCTTCTAGACCATGTACTACCTGACGATCAGTTCAAGTCTAAACACTTAGCTGAAATCTGCTGAACCTCTACTTCATGTGGATATGCCTTAACTCCAATACTGACTTCACCCCACAACAGGGGGACTATTTGCATGAGTCAAGGTGCAGGAGATACACCTTCATCCCTCTCTATCCCTTTTCTACTTCTGGCACTGTTATACATAGTGTTCAGCACATAGTCTAAAGCTTGTCTCTCTTCTGTTTCTCTGTTCTCAGATGTCTAAAATCTTTATTTAGAAACAGAGAAGGGAGGACACAAAAGGCTTGCAGTGCCTGTTGATGTGTGTTGAGGGTGCCCTGAGCAGCAGCCACAGTTGCAGAGTAGCTGGGCAGATGTGAGTGAAGGAATCAAATCCTCCTCTAGGCTGCTAATGTAAGTGTGATCAGATGGAAAAGATTAAAGTATGATGACAGCATTTTATGACATCGGGACCTAAAAAGGTCTTCTTGCCAGGGGACAACAAGGAGCAAGATGGGATTTATCAGAAATTCACTAGCTAAAAACCTGTAACTAACAGTATTGTTTTGGACACGTTTTTGGTTTGTTTCCATAAGGAAAGATGGGATATAAAATGTAATAGGCTTCATGCTGTTTCAGGGAAGCTGGTTCAGTACATGAGAATGGGACAGTTGAGTGTACCACTCACTGAGAAGCAGCTCTCCTGTCTTTCCTTCCCATGGTCATGGGCCACGAGCTCAGCAATGGTGCCAAGGCAGAATATGTACAATGGGCAAGCTGGGGTGTTGCTCAATGGGGACAGAACTAACATGCTTAGCATGTGTCCTGGTTTCCAGAGTTTAAGGTTTTGCTGAGGTGAGTACTCTGATGAGCATAATCTTGGCATTGCATTAATGCAGCTCTCTGCCAGCAAATTCCACAGCATTTAAAAGAAGCAATTTTCTCCTTAATATGCATTTAAGAATCTGTCATTACTCCCTGGTTGTGCAGGTGGCATGATTTTCTGCCAGCGGCATGATTTCATGCCCAGCTGTAGGTAAAGGACCTGCTGAAATTTTGTGGAAATATTCCAGTTTTGCCTTGTACTTTACAGGACTGAAACAAATTATATTTACAGGGCACAGCTGCTGACAGAACTGAATAAACCATACATAGGGTTATAAGCAAAACCCCATTAGAACGCCATTCTTGCTGGTCACAGTATCTCTCATATAATAAGACACAGCTCTCTCCCTTTCTTTAGTTCTTTCCCTAACACATCTTGCAACACATATCCATGCCATCATTTTCACCTTAAGATCTTAACTCTCTAGAGACCATAGTATGGTTCCTTGCTTTTGCTTATATGTGTATAAATGGAAACTGGAGAGAAACAGTCCTTTGTTTTCTTCGGCTAAGCTGTACACTGAGTCAAATACTCTTCTCCTGCATCTCCAGGCAAGTTTTCTCAGACATACCCAGTCCAACTACTGCCCCTTCACTGCAGGTCAGCATATTTTCCTCCCTGTGCCAGTGCTGCCATTCCCTGGTTCCCCACTATCTGGAGATACTGCCTATCTTACTTTCAAATTTCCTACTTATCCAGACTTGAAATTTGTGTTACTGTAATCCATCATATAATTCCAGTGCTTTTAAGATTTAGGTCTGTGTGCCTAACATTCTTCCTCCAAGATTCTGCCTCTAATGAGTAAGACAAGGAAGATGGACTTTGACTCCAACCAGTCATGGCTCTTCTGATCTCAACACAGAGAGACTTGCACAAGGGTAAAGGTTTCAGCCTGCCTGCCTTTCCCCTGCTTGAGTGCAGGAGCCTGGTGTGGGTTCAGGAGGAGACATGAGTGGCTGTCCCCTCTGTACTTGCTGGGACAGAGCTCCCACCAGCAGTCTATAGATGTTGACAACTTGGTAATTCTGTGAGCTATAAAACTGGCTGGTGCTGTTTGACTCTAAAACTTTGATCTAGAATCTCCTCTTGGGACCCATGAAAACACAGCAAACTCCACATTTAAATGGGAATTTTGCAGTCAAAAATATGGATAATCCAAGGGTCATCAAATTAACAAACACTGTGATGCAGTTCAGTTTTGTAAACACAGTGACTGCAGCTAAGCTCCCATGAAAAGCCACAGGACTGTGAAAACTGAAATGTTTATTCTTACATTACATTCAAGGACACTAATAAAAATAAAGTAAATAGATACAGAGACCAGAGGATTCCAAAATACAAGCAGGGAGAAAGTCTGAAATCTGAAATGGAAAAGAGAAAGAAATAAGGGTCGGTTATTGAAGCTGTTTTCATTTATTATATTTCCCCTACTGCTGCTTGTCAGGACATCCAAACCGCATGTTTCAGGGAAGATTTTTATGCTGGAAAACCTTAAGTGGTATGTTTAAAGGGAAGACCTGTTGCCCAGCACATTTTTTCCTTAGTCATGCTGGCTGCAAAAGAGATGGGTGGTGCTGGTGATGGATTTTTCCCTTGCAAGGCGCTCTATTGATTTCTTGGAATGTACTTACTGGATGAATCACACACAGAAGTGCTAAGGGCACCACAGAGTTTCCCTTGCAGACATGCATCCACTTCTGTATGTAATCCTTAGTTAGGTAAGCATGCCCAGGTATTAGGCAATACATAGGCGGCCAGTGTATATAAATGTACAAAGACAGGTGGAAGGTGGCCAGTGTGACATCCACCCACACCACCCACAAGGGGCCAGAAGGAGTATCCCTGGAACTACAAGCCTGTCAGCCTGACCCCACTGCTTGGGAAGATAATGGAACACATCATCTTAAATGAGATCACACAGCACCCACAGGACAACCAAGGGATCAGACTCAGGCAGTACAGCTTTAGGAAAGGTAGGTCCTACCTGACCAACTTGATGTCCTTTAAACCATGTGATTCTCCTAGTGGATGAAGGAAAGGCTATGGATATAGCCTACTGGACTTCATCAAAGCCTTTAATACTGTCTCCAGTAGGCATTCCCCTGAAAAATGTGACAGACCATGGCTGGACAGGTGCACCCTTTGTTGGGTAAAAACTGCCTGGATGGTTGAGCACAGAGAATGGTGGTGAGTGGTGCCACATCCAGCTGGCAGCTGGTTGAATGGTGTTCCCCAAGGCTCAGAATTGGGCCCAGTACTGTCCCATTTCTTTATTAATAACCTGGATGAAGGCATTGAATGCAGCCTCAGTAAGTCTGAGTATACCACCAAGTTAGCTGTGGTCTTGACCTGCTAGAGGGCAGGGAGGCCCTGCAGAGAGATCTGGGCAGGCTGGAATGATGGGCTGAGGCCAGTCGTGTGATGTTGAAAACCAAATGCCAGGCCCTGCCATTAGATCACAACATGCCCAAGCAGTGCTGCAGGCTGGGGCAGAGTGGCTGGAAAGGAGCTGGGGGTGCTGGTGACAGCAGCTGAACATGAGCCAGGCTGTGCCCAGGGGGCCAAGAAGGCCAATGGCATCCTGGCCTGGATCAGCAATGCTGTGGCAGCAGGGCCAGGGCAGGGATTGTCCCCCTGTGCTGGGCTCTGCTGAGGCCGCACCTCCAGTGCTGTGCCCAGGGATGGGCCTTCACTGCAGGAAAGGCCCTGAGGGGCTGGAGAGAGTCTAGAGAAGGGCAATGGAGGTGGGGCAGGGTCTGGGGCACAAGTGCTGTGAGGAGCAGCTGAGGGAGCTGGGGGACCTGGACTGTATCACTCTCTACAGCTGCCTGAAAGGAGGGAGTAGCCAGGGGGTCAATCTCTTCTCCCAGGTACAAGTGTATGTGACAGAACCAGAGTACAAAGCCTCAAGTTGTGCTAAGGGAGTGCCAGGTTGTACATCAGGAATTTCTTCATTAAAAAGATTGTCAAACATTGGAATCAGCTTCCCAGCGAGGTGGTAGAGGGACTATCCCTGGAGATGTTCAGCAAATGACTGGATGTGGCACTTGGTGCTATGGCCTAATTGACAAGGTGGTGATCAGTTAAAGGTTGGACCCTATGATCTCAAATTCCTTTTCCAACCTAAATGATTCTGTGATATTCAGGCATCCCTTCAGGCCACAGAGGACACAGCAGTACCCAGTACCTTCATTTCCTCTTGTGAGAAAGAAGGGTGAAGAGGAGTGCAGAGACAAGATTTCTGAGCAGCTTGAGCAGAGGTTCTGATGCCTCCACAAACTCTCTTGCTTTTGATCTGCTCGCATAGTCTTATGCTCCAAAATTTATAGGCATCTTGCAAATCCAGTGCAAACTTTCTCTAACCAAATATTTCGTCTTCCCTACATTTTCTCTCAGAAGCTTTCCACTTCCTTTCTTGGCTACTCATTCTGCCTTCCTTGTTTTAAAAATCCAGCACTTTAGGCTCTCCATACAGTGTTGGAGAACCTTCCCCTTCAGGTGTTCTTTCATGCCACCTCCAGAAAGCTCCATTCTCCTGGCAAACCCTCCTGCCTTCTCATCCTTTATAATCCCTGCTTTTCTCATGACCTGAATTATTATCCCTGTAATTTGTCTTGTCTTTGTTTAACTTGTCTACCTTCTGTGGGAAGCAGTGTAGAGTGGAGAATGGGGCTTGCTCTGTCTCGAAGTTTGCTACTATCTGAGTCCTCTTCAAACAGCAATAAATCTTATATCTGCCTCATTATGCCTCTGCTTCGCAGTCTGTTCAGTCTGGATCTGATGGAAAAGCCCTCTGGCACATTGGGATTGCAGAACAGGTCTCCCAGAAGCTCTGAGGGACTCGGGCTGGATTTTCCCTGTGAGCACAGCTCTTTCAGTCTACCCTGAGGCCCAAGAACACAGCAGGTGTTCAGAGTGCCTGAGGGATGGTCTTTTTCTTTACTTAAAAATGGAGTAGAAGAAAGGACAAAAATTGGGGAAAAAATTACTATAAATGGAGAGAATTTTATTCCCTGCTGGCAGGAGTATTTTGTGAGTCATGGTTATTTTCTTTTGAATACAGAGCTTCTCTGAGCTGATTAAGTGGAATTAACAACACACTCAGGAATCCTCATAGTTCCCTGTTTCTCTGATCCCTGTGGCTCTTGTTTTACCTCTCCTGCCTTTGGGAACACTTGAGGAATTTATTAATGAGGTCCAATTACTGAAAATTGTGGATTTATAGTCAACATTCTGGCTAAGGCTGGAAAGGAGCTTTTAACTCCTTGGGAATTTAAAATAAACTCCTTGGGAATTTAAAATCAGAACCCACCTTCCCAGGCATTGTTGCTCCCCTAAACCCCCAGAACAAGAGCTGGCCAGTTATCCCTACCAGATGCATCACCAGCTGAGGCTCCCAAGAAGCAGCAGATCACTGGCTCAAGATGCCTCTCAACATACTCTACACACTGGGGAGACCATGGGCAAAAAAGGGTTTCAGTTAATTGTCCAATTATTGCCCAACATTGCATTTATTTGATCAAATTACTTGCACTATGTACAAAGCAGGGGCTCCTGGGAATACTTGATGCTAACTCTGAATGAGGGGTTGAGCTAAAAGGCACTCAGCAGGTCCTGGCATATCTTCTTGAGTTCAGAGGGGCTCCTGCAGCATTGAATTAATTTTGGCCTTTGTCATCTTCTAGCTCTTTCCACAGACAATAGACCTTGAAAATGGACAGCTGCTGATAGCAGTGCTGAGAATCCAAGACTGGCAAGAGGTTTCGTCACAAGTAGAGTGACATTGTTGGTGTATAATGAAAGTCTTTTGTAAAACCAAAATCAATAAAGCAAGGGCTAGGTTTAGGTATATAGTTCTATATTGCTGAATAAAAGGAGCTGGTAATTGATTCCCGGACCTGAGGACAGGTAAAGCAAAGTGAGTCACTCTATACCACCATCTAATTCTGACGGGGTCCCTAAGGAACAATTGTTATTTTTAGTGTGTTGCAGAGTTTTTTTAAACAGGCTTGAAAATAAAGACTGCAGACTTTTCTGCAATTCATATAAACAGTGGGTTTATAGTATAAAACTTAGTATATGCATTGCATGAGCTTGGGTAGAGCATGTGGACAGTGACGGTTCAATGTCTTTGGGAAAGAGTTGAAGGAATAAGGAATTAAGTCTAATGAGAAGAACTTATTCATGGTGCTTCCTGGGAACAGCCCCTGACCAAACTATTTCCCAAATCAGGGCTGGGTGCTGTAGTGTATAAAGCTAGGTGTGGTCTTGTAAAGAAAAGCTGAGGGGTGAGCAAAGAAATGAGCTCTGCAGACCAGAAGCTATCCAGTAGCTAAGCTCCTACATGGACCTCTTATAGCAATATGGATGAGCATGTCTCTCTCATGGACCTTTTATGAGACCTCAGATGTCTCATAAAAGCGTACAGTTGAGGCAGTAACAAGCCTCTTTTCCCCTCTCTACCCAAAGACGTAATTTCACAGAACCTTCAGGGCTTTCTGGATACATTCCCTGTTTTGTCAAGATTGGTTCAAAGGTCCAGTCCTGAGATAGGACTGGAAGGCAGCTCCAGAGAAGTGTGCTTTTAGGGATGGTATGGACACATACACCTTGCTTTGCTGAAAAATGAGACTGAAATCAGATCACATCAACTCCACTGTGTTTTATGGGAGCACTAAAATTTCTGGCCCAGAAGTAAATGACATCTGTATTCCATAGCTCAGGAAGAATACAAAGCTCTACACTTGAAGATTTTCTTCATTCTTGTCTGTCAACTGAGGCTGCATGCTAACTTTTAGTATTCTACTAGCCCAGAACTGGGGTGATAGTTATTCCATATTTCAAAATGGAAAATAGTCCCTTTCATTGTCTGCCTTATGAGGTGTGCCAAAAGCTGTTCCCCTCCCAGGCACCCAGCCAAGTTCCAGGTAGCCCCATCAGTAATATGGGGAAGTTTGGTGCTGAAACTCAGTGAGAAGCTTTTGTTCAAAAGCATAGCATCAACCAAGTCTGAAGAGGCCAATGAGGCCTCAGAATGTCTGTACTTATTATCCAGCACCACCTGCAATGACAATGACATGATTT